>NC_138026.1:95148247-95823247 GCF_964106645.2 Podarcis pityusensis | reverse complement strand
TTCATTTCACAAAGCATAAATGTTTGTTTCCCAAGCCCAGTGTTGACAGAAATAGGCTGCAGTGCAGGCATAAGAACTTAACCCCTGCTAGGCATTCTCTACTATACCATTTTTATGTTGCTCAGTCCGAGGCATTGTGAATCCACCTAGATTCTTGTAAATAGCTATAAACAATGGAGCTGCGTTGCTGGTGTCCTCTCTCCCCCACACACTCACCCTGTGCCAACATCTTTCCCCTCCTATGTTGAATGCAGACTCTTGTTCACTATAAATAGAGACCTTTCAAAGAACTGCTCCTTACACTCCAATCGTAATTATACACTAATGACTCACTGATATCACTAACTATGCGCTGATTGAGTAACTGAACAGTTGTTTGATTCCCCCCTCCTTTTACCCACATGTCTATAAAACTAACACTTGGAGAAAGTGAGGAATAAAGGGGTAACACAGCCGTTGGCATTTTGTTACCAATTCAAACCTTTGCAGTATTATTGCTAATGAAATGAGTTTCTCAACTACAGTTTCCACACACATGAAGTAATCTTTTAAACCCAACAATTTGGACCATTTGCTCTTCATGTAGCACACATTCCAATGTAGCCTAAATTGTTTGCATGCCTAAAGATGCTTTGGAGGACCCCATAGACACTAAAGGCACACCTGTGGTTTATATACAGTGCCTTCAGCAGTGTGTGTGTGTGTGTGTGTGTGTGTGTGTGTGCGCACGCACACACACACACACACACACACATGTCATACAGCTATGTATGATCTGGGAAGGGATGCCATCTATTGCTTTCTACTGCCTCTTTTATTCTAATTCTTCCTTGACAAAGGTTGATTTTGTCTGGGATCTGAGACTATATAAAGCAAGCAGACTCATTTATGTCTCCTTTTTTTAAACCCTTTGTTACTACTGTGAATGAAGTGTACAAGCATCTTGCACACTTTAGTCATGATTCAACGCCCACCCACCCCGACAAGTATGCAGTGACTTGCATGTCTGAAATCCCAGATAAAATACATCAGATAAAACTTTCATATAATCTCATACACCAAAGCATTTAAATGAGGTAGGTCGCACATTCAGCTCCCAGCAATCAAATGCACAGCAACCAAATGGTGTACATGTATGCATGAAACTATGAATCAGCCCTTGCATGCTCATGTAAGCACACAGTTCTAAAATTATATTTGTATAGGTAAGGTAAAGGAAAAGGAAAAGGACCCCTGGGCAGTTAAATCCAGTCAAAGGCAACTATGGGGTGTGGCGCTCATCTCGCTTCAGGCCGAGGGGGCCGGTGTTTTCTGGGTCATGTGGCCAGCATGACTAAACTGCTTCTGGGGCAACGGGACACTGTGGCAGAGCGTATGGAAACACCGTTTACCTTCCCGCTGAAACGGTACCCATTTATCTACTCACACCGGTATGCTTTCGAACTGCTAGGTTGGCAGAAGCTGGGGCAGAGCAACGGGAGCTCACTCCGCTGTGCAGATTTGAACCACCAACCTTCTGATCGGCAAGCCCAAGAGGCTAAAGTGGTTTAGACCACAGCACCACTCACAGAATTTCTATGTCAAAGGTCCATTTGACATGTAAATCAAAGTCAATATTTCACAACTGAAATATCAAGTTCTGGGGGCTATGATTTTTCAGTAATTTGCAGTGCATGATACTCATTTACGTAATGAAGACTGCAGTTAGGAAAAAAAATATTTAAAAGGTAATGAAACAACAAAGCCAAAATATAAAACATTTTTTACATATTTCAAATATGCGTATAGTAAAAGAGTTAAACATTTAAGCAAATTCAGAACTTTTGGAATTTACAGGTGCCCTGTAGCACTATGGTTGATTCACACATGCAATCCTGCCATTTGCTTTCTCCAATCAATCCTTCCTCTGTTCATTGCATGCAGTCTATCTGGTCATTTGTCCAAGAAGGCCAAGAAGCTTGGAGGCAAAGAGGGATACACAAACCCTACCTTTTAGAACTCAATCAGGGTCTGTGTTTGGAATACTATCAATAATGTCTTAAGAACTTGAGTGTGAATCCTGCTAAAAGTCAATTTAGAAATGATGCTCGTTGTCACACTCATTTGTATCTATATCTGTCCTGTCGTGTTCACATGGATATCTAATTTTAACATAAAATTGTGTGAGGGGCTGACTGGACAACGAGGAGTGGTGCGAGGCACCAGCCAGGGAACCCCCAAGGGAGATCCCAGAGGAGGAAGGCTCAGAGCCCGGGGATTGGTGGTGAGACACTGAGGAGAGGTCAGAAAGGGAAGTTGGGGAGGAGATGCTGGATACTGAAGGGACAACAGGGTTTAGTGAACAGGAGGAACCTGTGACAGGGAGCAGTTCAGACTCTGAGGCTGAAGCAGAAAGACTGCTGAAGAATCCCAGTAGTCTCCTTCTCCAGCGCAACAAGCTCTCCTTCCTGCTGGTCTCCAAGAGCATGTGGAGGGAAGAACAGAGACCAGAGGTATGCAGACACAGCTTGAGACTGCTTAGGAAACATCTGGGAAAGGAGGAGCCTTAGGAGGGATAGAAGACAGGTATCTTTAGTCCTAGCAACTGCTTTATAGAGGCAAGACCTACTGGGCAATGTTACTTAGTTGTATGCCATTTCCTTGAATAAAGAGTGAACTTCACTGACAACTGACTTTGTTTCTTTGTGCTGACCTGCACCTGACTCCAGCCTTGACCAAGTGATCCATGACTGAGCATTGTTGACCCTCCGGTCTCCCCTGCCTTACTTCTCCATGTTCCTTGGCTCCAACCTGGCTCACTATCAGTATCAGAGCCAACCTGGGGGAAGGAGGAGTTGGGCAATAGGCAGCAAGGAATTAAGGCAGGGGAGAAAGGAAAGTGCACCCCATGGGCCTTTTGATATTAAAAGTAGACCTAGATGCCTTGTGAACAGGGCAAACATGCGGACAAAAGATGGCAGTACAACATTACACAATTGAGACAGGGGTCACTTCAGGTTTTACCAAATCCCTGGAACTACTGCATTCAGTGAAAAATGGAAACGGGTGTTTGGTTCACTACTTCCTACCCCATTCAACCTTGTGTGGGTTATAATGCCTGCATTAATACTATGTTTACCCCCCCGTCCCTGCCCCTATTTATTTATTTAAAGCATTTCAAAAACTCTGCAATTCTACAATTCTATGATAAAATGGCTATCTATCTATCTATCTATCTATCTATTATCCCTAAGTGGTATGCAAAAACAATTAAACAGCATAATAAAACTAATTTGGCAGCATTATAAAACAGGTAAGACAGGAACAGGCAAAAATAGGAATTAAGAAATAAGGTTCAATTTTATGGGTCAAGAACAGCCAGGGGAGGAGGGAATGTCTTCACGGACATCTGAGGCAACTAATATATGATACTTCGCAAATGGCAGAGAGAAGGGCATTCTGCAGTGCAGCGGCAATAGCAGAAAATGCCCATTTTCAGGTCACTGCCCTGTGATGTTACATACGGTGCAGTGCTATGAGTAAAATTTCCCCAGATGATCTAAGTGATCTTACAGGGCTACGCAGGGGCAAGCGGCCTTTTAGGTAACCAGGTCCCAAGTTGTTCAGAGCTTTATGTGTTAGTAACAAGACCCTGAACATAGCATAATAGCACTTCTCTCAGGACAGGTGTAATATGCAGGCCTCTAGGTGCTCTGCATAACAACCTGGCCACAGTTTGAAAGCATGATTTAGATCAGCGTTGGAATTTTATTAAGCACTGAGAGTGGCTAGGGCAACTTAGTTAGGTGGGTGAGGTACAAATATAATAATAACAATAATAACAATAATAATATCTTGTAGTTCAGATATAACATTGCTATGTATCATGCACATAGGTTCTATGACAATGTTCAGGGCATTCTGCTACTTGAAACAGAGCCCCTCCCACGCTGGGTGCCCCGCTCCCGCAGGCGGCATACCACACCCCCAGGAAGCACGCTATGCCCCCGGAACGCGTGCCGGCCCTGCCCCCACCTGCTCTCCGCCCCCGGTGCCAGAGCATGAAGCTCTGCCACTGCCTTTAATGCCTATATATCACCTTCTGCTGCCTACCTAGCAGGCCTGCCCTATTCTGTGGAGCTCAAACTGCAAAAATATACAACACAAAGCCAGGGGAGAAACTAGGCTTTATTTCACCCAGGTCAAAAACCCAGTTTGGCATTCCTCATGTGAATTTGCATACACACATACTGTACACAGGCTCGGAGTCTTAATGACATCCTTCTGAAGGCTTCGCCCAGGGCTAAACACCTCCCAGCTGGCTATGGCTCTACACAAAGCAATGAATGGGGGATAGGTAGCCAAATGGAAAATAACCTCAAAAGGGAGATAGAAAGTTAATAAGTCATGCAGCTAGACAAAGTAAATAGGTTTACGTATTTATTTTATTTATGCGGAAGTCTTCTCTTTCAAACAAGGCTAAAAAGGCTAAGTGAAACCTTTTACTGCAACTGACAGGACAAGATGCTTCCCACATAACTTCTCAATATAGTTGGCCATTTTCTCCATTTCTTATTTAATTGCATATTTATGTTCCTTTCATCCCTTTTTAAAATGCAAGTTCATATAAATATAAAATAATTGTTTATAACAGACATGGGGGTGGGGAATGCTGACCATAAGCACTTTTCCAATGAACCCTACTGATAGACCTGCACGTGCTGCGAAACAGATAAGAGAAGCCCAGGGCTTTTAACGCCACACTACTTTCATCTCCTTGAAACAAGAGCAGATAGGTGGCATGGCAATAAAAATGCATTCACACTGCACGTCCATCTCAATCCATTAAGAACAATAGATTCTCACTAAGCAAATATTCGCTTGTCAGAAGTATTTGCAACAGTGGATTCATTCAGCAGGACTAAGTAAGTGAGGTTCACAGCAATTTAAAAGCAGCAAATTAGACATTTACAAACAGTGAAGATGCTGCTTGTCTAGCGTGACCTTTCACTCAGGCCATACAAGAAGGTGTTAATGTAATTTAAATGCCAGTTAGAAATATTTCACTGGTCTCTTTTACCTTCTCTAAAGCCTTACATAACATTCCTAAAGAGGAACAATTTAAGCTTGTCATTTTTTTTCCGCAAGGAGGCTTCCATCTCTGAGGTAACCGCCTTGCAGGTCAAACTGATGTAGCTGTTTAAATCAAAAGCTTTGTTTCCTAAAAAGAAATTTTGCCTGCTTGTTAGCTTTTATTTCTATATACAGCTGTCACATTTTCCCCCACTCCTTTTTTTAAAAGGCCATTCCTAGACGCGGGAGGGAGTACTTCCAGAGAGCAACATTGAGGGACATGGGCTTGGGCCTGTGGAGTGCCACAGGGTCCCACGCCATCCTTCATGCTCTTTAACAATTAGAGCTGTGCCCCTTCAGCAAGTCTTTTGGGCCCTCCTGATATAGTTTGTATTTCGGTCTCTGAACCTTTCGATTTTCTGCAAGGCCTACAGAACGTTTTGTTTTGTATGATGCCATTTTGTGTGTGTTAACATTGTACATACATTGTGACTTATGTATCACTCTGCAATTTCTTAAAGAAGAGTGGTTGGTTGGTTGGTTGGTTGGTTGGTTAATTAATTAATTAACAAAATATTATAACTCAGAGACAAATCATAAGAGTGTGAAGAGAACTTGGAGATCATCTAGTCCAAGCCTTTGCTCAACACAAGACCTACTGTGTAGGATGCAACTATTTATTTATTGCAACTACACATCCAGCGTCTGCTTAATACTTCCAGTAAAGGACAGCCCAAGGCAGGCTATACATCTCTTACTACAGTGGTACCTCAGGTTAAGAACTTAATTCGTTCTGAAGGTCTGTTCTTAACCTGAAACTGTTCTTAACCTGAGGTACCACTTTAGCTAATGGCGCCTCCTGCTGCCACTGCGCCACGATTTCTGTTCTCATCCTGAGGTAAAGTTGTTAACCTGAGGTACTACTTCCGGGTTAGCGGAGTCTGTAACCTGAAGTGTTTGTAACCCGAGGTACCACTGTATTAGGAACGTTCTCCGAATCTTTAGCTAAAACCTGCTTCCTTGAAGGGGACGTGGGTGGCGTTGTGGGTTAAAGCCTAGGGCTTGCTGATCAGAAGGTCGGCGGTTCAAATCCATGCGACGGGGTGAGCTCCTGCTGCTCGGTCTCTGCTCCTGCCAACCTAGCAGTTCGAAAGCACGTCAAAGTGCAAGTAGATAAATAGGTACCGCTCCAGCGGGAAGGTAAATGGTGTTTCCGTGCGCTGCTCTGGTCCGCCAGAAGCGGCTTAGTCATGCTGGTCACATGACCTGGAAGCTGTACGCCGGCTCCCTCAACCAATAAAGCGAGATGAGCGCCGCAACCCCAGAGTCGGTCACAACTGGACCTAATGGTCAGGGGTCCCTTTACCTTTACCTTACTTCCTTGCAACCTCCACCCATTGCTCTCGTCTTGCTTCATATTGGGAACAAGTCTGCTTCATACTGGAATAGTCATTTATAGTGTGATTCTTTAAAGTTGCATGAGTTATTTCAGCAGAAGATTTGGTTTATCGTTCTCACCAGAGGTCCAAGCACATTTTCTGTGTGGCGTGTAGCTGGTCATTCCACCTGGTCTGGCTGCTTAGTTCATGGGTAGGCAAACCAAGGCCCAGGGGCTGGATCCGGCCCAATCGCCTTCTAAATCCGGCTCGCAGATGGTCTGGGAATCAGTGTGTTTTTACATGAGTAGAATGTGTCCTTTTATTTAAAATGCATCTCTGGGTTATTTGTGGGGCATACAAATTCTTTCTTTCTTTCTTTCTTCTTTTCAAAATATAGTCTGCCCCCCCACAATGTCTGAGGGACAGTGGACCGGCCCCCTGCTGAAAAAGTTTGCTGACCCCTTTACTGCCACCTGTCGGTGTGAATGAGTCAAGGCCCTCAATAGATGGGGGGGGGGAGTTTTTAGTAGTAGTGAACTGGACCATTTCCCCCTACATATTGGACACAGGTTGCTTCCTCCTCTATGGTGATACAAGCTATTAATTTGGGCACCATAACTTGAATAGGTTAACAGGTTTGGACTGTTAAGGAGACATCTGTTTGATAAATATGACCTATCTAGTTGCGTCTTTAAAACCTCATAGATAAAACTACAGAAGCAAAATTAAGGAACCTTCCCTTTCTAAAGTTATCCTACAATGCTACAATATTAAACAAAAATGCAAAAAATCACCTTTAGAGTTTTACAAAAGGTAGGTTGAAAAGAATCCAAGAAAATAAATTAGCTGCTGCTTAAATAATCAAAGCAATATAAATTTTGTAGGGCTTAAAAAAAACACCAACAACAGCAGAGCTAAACTTCTTAAACAACCAATCAAATGATTAAAGATTTACTCTTTGTTATGTCCCAAGTGATGTGGAACCCCAGTAAGACTAGGGTTGCCATATTGTTGTTAAGCTTTCTTTAGGAAGACTCCGAAATTGTTGGGTTTGTTTTTTTTTAATGAAAGCTACAAAAAAAAAAGTTCTGAAGCTTTTTAAGCTTTTTAAGGTATTTAAGCGATTTAACCCCCCCCCCCCCCATTGCAGGTTTCCCAGGACATTTGCCTGATTTCTGAAAAATAATCCAGTATGCCATTTTTGGAGGTGAATTCCATGACACGTCCTGGAAAATCAGGACGCATGGCAGACTAAATTTCATTAAGTAGAAATATGCCAGTTTAAGTGGGTTGAGAATCTTGTCAGCCAGCACCTGCATTTCTGATTTCAGCTTTGGTATTTCCTGGCTTGAGTGTGTTGGTGTCGTTAAGGCTACCTCAGGAGGCAGAGTGTCTGAAGTCTGCAACAGTTCAAAGAAAGGGGGGGGGGGGGAAAGCTGCCTGATTCTAATACACCTAATTAGCCATCGGCAGACTCTTAATTGCATACATTAGGATGATTCCATAGTGGAGATTAATTCTAAATATACCCAAGCAGCTGGTTAAGATGCCATGGATTACAGTGTGGACTGTACTTTTCCACTTAATTAGATATCAAAATTAAGCAGCAACAAGCATTTTGACATAACGGGGATCAAGCCGCCACTTGGTATCCCAGAGCTGTACTAAAGTGACCGCTAAACAGAGCCGCACAGATGGAGAGATATTAAATGCCGCACTGGAAAGTAATTTCAAATAATAAAATATCAATATTTACATTTTAATTACCCCTACTGAGAGCCGCTCTGTCATTTTCACTATTGCCGACGCAGCAAGGGGTAGTGGAATGACATTGCAGCTCTGACAGCAATGACTATTTTGTTTCCATTAAAGAATGACAAGTGTTTTAGAGGCAGTGACACCCAGTGTGTGAACAAGAATGACAGCCGATCAGAAAATTCCTATTAAGGGAATAAATGACTCAACAAAAGAACTGACTTCAAGCAGCCAGCTCCTCCTTGAATGAAGCACATGATTGGTTCCATTTTTTTTGGCAAAAATTTATAATTAAAAGACACCCTTGAGATCCCTTAATACGCCATGAAATATTTAAAAATATAGCACATTATGCGACTGGTCCATATCAAATCAGCAATATTAAGAGGAGACAGTAGTCTGAGCTTGTGAGACAAATGCAGATTAGTTTAGTTAAGATGGATACATTTTAGAAGCAAAACCATTTCCATCTCAACTAAGTTTAGAATCTACTTCAGAAGTCTGGTAACTACTACTTGTTTTAATTACTACAGCTTGCTTTTCTTTTGACAAACATGCTCATAACATATTGGGGTAGTACGTTAATCCTTAAAATTGTCACATGAAACTCATTGCATTCACTATATCATCTAGATAAGCATAAATGCAAGTGGGTTCCGATGATGATGATGATTTATTGAATTTATAAACCTGAAGGTCTCAGGGCAATTCACAGAATAAAATCAAAATATAAAACCACAAAACACATAATCAAAATAAAAACAACCCAACAGCCCCCTCAGCCCCCGCCACCACATTTTAAAAGGGCATAGGAGGTCAATCAAATCATCCAAAGGCCCGGTTGAAAAGGAAAGGTGTATAATGAAGGAGACGGGCAAACTTCCCTAGGAAGAGCATTCCACAGATGGGGAGCCACTGCAAAAAAGGCCCGTTCTCGTGTTGCCATACTCCAGACCTCTCAAGGAGGAGGCACATGAAGAAGGGACTTAGAAGATGATCTCATATGGAAAGAGGCGGTCCTTGAGGTATTGCAGTCCTGAGCAGTTTAAGGCTTTATAGGTCAAAACCAGCACTTTGAATTGGGCCCAGAAACAAATTGGTAGCTAGTGCAGTTGGACCAGGATCGGTGTAATATGCTCAAACTGTCTTACTCCGGTGAGCAACCTGACTGCTTAATTCTGCACTACCTGAAGTTTCCGAACCGTCTTCAGAGGCAGCCCTACGTATAATGCATTTAAACAAAATGTATTTATCTGTTCATTTATTTCAATGTGGAGCTTCATGTTGCCTTTTAGCTATGCTGATATATGTGTTACAGGATTTAAAATAGAACAAAACCCAAAGCCATTATCCATCACTGGTGAGGCCACAGGGAAGTGTAATCAAAAGCTTACCTTCCAGGACCAAACAAGGAGGGAAAAGGGCTCCATTAGGGACATCACATGAAGACAACAATGGGTACTTTCCTACTAGGGCCAGTGACAGGTTTTTTGGGAATAGTTATTGGGACTATGGTACAGAAGGAAAGTGTTAACCCCCCCCCCCCCCCCGTTTCAGTTCTGATTGAACCTCCCCTTCACAAGTCTCCTTCATGGGTTCAAGCCCCACTTTGGGCAAAAGATTCCTGCATTGCAGGGGGTTGGACTAGATGACCCTAGTGGTACCTTCCAATCTACAATTCTATGATTCGATTTAGTTTGACTAAGCAATCCTATTCCAGTACAAGTAGGTGCTCTTGCAAAGGAGCACATGTACACCTGACCTGTGTACACCTGACCTGTGTACACCAATGGCAGTAAACATTCCACTTAACCCAATCCTCACTCGTACCTTCAGAACTGTGTCCAAATTAACAGCTATTACAGAGATGCCTAAAAAGGCAGTGTTACCATGGGGCACCAATGAAGAACATACTAATTTAAAGTGCTTGACATATTGGAAGATACAGTCCAGAAGTCAAAAAGAGGGAAGAGCTCTCCTTACTATGTATGACTCAAACTATAGAACAAGAGAGAAAATCATGGGTTGGTACAGCACTGAGTAACTACATGACCCTCCTGTGCTATGGAATCTGTTTCGTAATGTTAGTGGAGCTGAATTATAAGTGTGACAAATGGCTAGGTCTTGGATTAAAGCATCTCCTCCTCCCTCCTCCTTCTCTCTTTCGTTCAGAAAAAAATATAAGGTTGCTGGTTAGAAGTTAACATGTTAAGCGAACCCCAGATGTTAGCTATGCCTAACATTAGCTACCTAACTAGTAACTCATCAGATTTCCTGCTTTAAAGAAACTCTCCTGGAAGTACTTCTTAAGCATCCCTAATGCTTTTAGGACTAGACGCTTTCCCCCATCTTTCAGCCACTAGCACCTTTTAATTTCTGAAAGAGCCACGGTTGAAAATCTTAATTAATTGTTCCATACTGCTTCAGGATCATTATGCAATGTAATAAAGGCCGTGTAATTATGAAATTTTACAGCCATTACCAAGGCTGATGGCTCGTATTTCATCCTCAGCTGGACCCAATGGCTTTTAGCCACTCAGCTTCCCTTTGATGAACTACAGACAGATCTATCAGGCCCAAACAATATCCAGGCAAGGCGGCTATAATAGCTACCTACCGATGAAGCCATAGATAAAGATAAACTATAAATCTACGCACAAATGCAGCCACATTGCCTCGGGATGACAGAGGAGAGCGGATGAGACACTTGGGAAGGCTTCCCAGTAACATGAATTCAACCTTTTCCTTTTCCTTTCTTATTCAAAGTGGAATTAGTTTAATTTCTTTAAGTTGTGACATTTCTATTGAATATTATCATTGCAGAGATATTTTTTTAAAAAAAACAAAAACCCAAAACTTCTTAGGGCTGATTCCTTGTTGTAATATTTGCAATCAATTAAAAATGAAGGTTCTACATTTAAAACAATAGGAAATTGCTCATTATGGTGCCACCAAAAATGACATCACCCCCTCCATAATTTTTAGAAACAGTTTCCTGTGCTGTGATGTCATCACTGTGTGTTTCCGTATCATCAGATTGCACAACTTCATAATGCCATAACACGGGCTAAGTATTGCTACCTGTGAGTGGGATTTTTGATGAGGATAATAAATAATGCACTGACATTTATATTGGGATGACAAGCCATACCCCAAAAGACTTTTAACTTGTTTGCAATTAATTATGAGGTATTTGAATGGATGTTCCCAATTTTTTGTCTACAAGGCCAGCATTTCATTAGACAATGTCATCTGTTGCACATGCTCAGAACTGGACTACCCTTTTATTAACTCCTTACTCACAGTAACTGTCCTTCCTGAGGTTTTTCAAACAGCGAAACTGTTCAACTTGAGCCATAATCTGCAGGAGTATGGCCTGGCTCCTTTGAGATAGTTGCATACACCTACAGGTCAGCCAACATGTCTGTGTCATGTAAATAGGCATCCCCCTCCCCCCAAAAGCAAATGCAGACAGTTGTATGAGGGGACTGATAGAGTACCAATCCAAGATTTTTTTGGGGGGTGCAACAAATAAATTCCTGGACAAGAAGTTTACCAATCAATCTAAAATTCGGCCAAACATTGTACTTTCCAAGGTGTCCTTCTAACTATTTTAATCATAATCATAATTATTATTTATTATTTATACCCCGCCCATCTGGCTGGGTTTCCCCAGCCATTCTGGGCGGCTTCCAACAGAATATTAAAATACAATAGTCTGTTAAACATTAAAATCTTCCCTAAACAGGGCCGCCTTCAGATGTCCTCCAAAAGTCTGGTAGTTGTTTTTCTCTTTGACCTCTGGTGGGAGGGCATTCCACAGGGCAGGTGCCACTACCGAGAAGGCCCTCTGCCTGGTTCCCTGTAACTTGGCTTCTCGCAGCGAGGGAACCGCCAGAAGGCCCTCGGCACTGGACCTCAGTGTCCGGGCAAAACAATGGGGCTGGAGATGCTCCTTCAGGTATACTGGACTGAGGCTCTAGTGCAAGGGTTTGCAAACTTTGTTCCTGTCAAAAACTGCACTGTCTCAGAGGCAACCTGTCAGAAGCTGGATACCGGTAGTGGTTGGGCTGAAGTCAACCTATCTCCCCACAGTCTTCCCCTTCCTTGCTACCAGCATGAAATTGAGTTAAGGCAGACTTCTCCAATGCGGTGCCCTCCAGATGGTTTTGATTACAATTCTTTAGCAACAATCAACATGGCTGTTGTTCAAAACATCTGGCGGGCACTGCATTGGAGAAGACTGGGCCAAAGACTACATGTAGCTCTTGCTCTAGGTTCTGGTGTGATTTCAGTCAGACATGTATCTCTTTACTTGCCACGTGTACTTTCTCTGGGAATGTTACACTTTTCTTGGATTTTGGTGATATATATGACCAAACAAGCCAATGTTTGTGAGTCTTGTAATAGTAAATTGTGAGACTAGCATCAGTATTGCACACTTTGTTACATAGCTTTTCATGATTAGTGTGCTATTTCTTAACATCTAAGTTGTATATATCATTTAACACACCCTAAAACTACTCAACAGAGCCAAACGTCTTGCAATATACCTCACTGCCTTGTACCTTCTTTGCCAGACCAAGTGCGTCACTCCAGTTTCTTTTATGTAAGCAACTACATCACAAAGATGAACTGCAAATGCACACACATATATATCATCCCTCTCAGTAGAAACTTTGATTACTATAAGAAAGGGTAGCACTGGTAGTAATGTATTAATATATGAAATATAACAAAAATGATTGGCACCCACATTCTTAAACTCTGTTGGGACACAATTCATCTAATTGAATGAGAATAGGCAGCTTTGTTTGGAGTCTGGAGACAAAGGACAATGTTCTGAGAATAGCTTTTAATTATCACTCAGGACATCACCAGCACTCCACTTCACACATTTCCTTTATTCAAAGTGACAGCTTGTTCTTCTTTAGTGGTCTCCATGGACTGGATTCAGACTTAGTTATACTTAGAGTAGACCCAAGGAAAACTCTGATCCCAAACCTCCGCTATCTAGTGGCTATACTCATTCATGAGAAAGGCTTCAGGAGTAAACCCTGAGGAAAAATTCGTACCCACTGCCTTGCAGGACATCTTCCAGAGAAGAAAAGGCTAAGAAGTCCCTAAGATGGTTGGATAGCATCTTTTACGTCTCCTTCTGGCAGCCCCTGCAGCCAGGTTGGTGTCACGTGTATTGTTTTGCTTTCTTATGGACCACATCAATGACGCTGAGAGGGGGATCTTGTAGTCAGGGCAGCTCAGAACCTCCATGCACACTGCTCAGATTTGTACCCCAGAGAGGTCACTTTGGTGCTGCTAACGCAGCAAAAACAATGCAGGAAACAGCAGCTATGAGTTACCAGTCTCTACAGCCACACCAGGCACTCTGATTCTCCAACAGTTTGCCTTCACCCCTGGAGGCGCACGCCATTGTCTCTCAAGATAGGCAGATGCCAACATGACACAAGGGAATCAAAGGAATTGTAAGTCATGACTAACTGAAGCCCCATTGATTTAAATGAGCATACTCTAAAAACGACCAAGTCTGGATCCAACAAGGGAGGCAGTTGCAAACTTGCTTGAGGATTGGAACACAACTCCTGATTGGATTATGAGCTTCTCCAGATTTTGCAACGCAGTTTTGGTGCACAAAAAATGTGCATGAGAAGGCACTGTCTTACGGTTAAAATGCACATAAAAGCACATTTTAATGGGAAGTGCATGGAAAAGCACGGAAAAGTACATATCTGAGGGTAAGTACATATAAAAATGTGCACATTACTGCCTATAATAATGCATACAATTTAAATGATGACAATTCACAGCAATCACAGAGGCACTTCTAGAAAGGGCAAAGAGACAAAATGTGAAAGGAGCATGTCCTAAATTTACATCCTCTAGTAATAACTGTGAACAGAAGTCTGACTGTGAACAGAGCTTTGGTTGAGGACCAATTATGCACAAATTTGTTTGCAGCATTTTTGTTCACAAGAGACACCAAAGGCACATGAAGATTGACACATGCCTGAACCTACCTTTCTGTGTGACCCTCAAGCAATTTATAAACTAGTTTCCTGCAGAGTCAAAGCCTATGTGAAGCTATTTCAACATGCACATATGAGAAGAACCAAGAAGCACTTTTCATGTCACACATGAAAACATTTAAACAGCTTGCTGTTAGGAACTTTGAATTGCAAAGACTTCAGATCAAAGAAACCTCAAGTGCGGATACAGTCTTCTAGGAAGTTGTCCTGTGCAAGCTGTACTGAAATGAACTGGATTTGCTCTTGCGCTTTTCCAGGAACATGTCGCATTGGATTGTGTCCAGGTTCAAGAAAATCTAGATATACACAGATCTTGCAATTCTTGCTTCCTTCCCCTTCAAATGTTTGCACACTTGTATTCAAAACAGTGAGGCTTTAGCTGTGTAGTTTGACATGGAAGGACAAAGATATCTGCACGGCAAATATCTGAGCTGTTAACTTGTTGCTTGCTGTGCAGAGCACTGAAGTACAGTAGCTTATTGAAGTACCCTGAAAGAAAAGCTATTGTTTCTATTTAAGAATTAAAATATAGGCAGCAATGTGCATCAGTATCATATAATCTGATCCATACAAATGTTGCCTGTTGAAAACACATATTTTTATATATTTACTTGCTTTTTAATTAATTTCTTTAATTGTATTAATGCAATTTAATCTATCATTCTCATACGTATGTGTTTCAAGGCATTTTTTTCCTTCTATGTGTAAAAAAGCTCTATAGCCAATGGTCAGGGGAAAACATTTATTTGTTAATTGGCATAATGTCCACTGACCTGATACAGCAATTTAAAGGCTGTAGGGCAGAGGGGTTTGGTAGCTACTGAAATAAACCATCAGTACCCTTTTGCAATAGTGCTGGAACCCAAGTAAATCACCATTGGAGGAGATTTCACCATCATCATTCCTGAGCTGGTGGCCATCTTCTGTTTATGCCGCTTAGGTGAGAATGTTTCTCACCAACAGCCTACAGGAGTTGTGGAGACCAGCACAAATATGTAACTGAATATGTCTAAGAATTGCGGGGATAGATTCTTCTGAGAAACAAGGAAGAAATGTCTAACAAGAAGAAAATCCACATTTATTTGCATTACTGCAGATAAAATCAGCCCAGGAAATCTTGCCAACCCATGTAACAAAAGCAGAGTATAAATGTATGCCTATTTTGCAAAGCTTCATTTAATGTTGCAGGTATATGTAGCTCCTACAATGCACACCATGCTTTACTGTGATTTTATACACTTGATATTCCCTAGCTGGACTGTTTCTAAAGTGCGCAGCGATGCCCCCACCACAGCAAATCAGCACTTTTTCAATAGGTCTCTGTGCAACCCAGGAGTATGACATTTACTAATGTGTTGAGATTCAGGGATTCTCTTTTGTAGAAGCCAACACTAATAAGAAAGATATGGTTCAGTATCTCGGGTATTCTTCCAAGTTTTATTAATTAGGTGGAAAAGTTTTCCCCCTGGAATACCGCAAGGTATTTATTAACACTTCAGCCCACAAACTAGAGCAAATTTACAGCAGCGGAGGTAATTGTTACACATAACAGCCTGTGTTATCAACTTGCTAGGGACAAGCACAGAAAGAAGGTTTTAGATTATGATCTTTTTCATGATATTTTAATTGTGCTTCTTAATCTGCTAAATTAAAAACTCCAGTGCAATCTTACTGAGATCACAGACAAAAAGGAGATTGTATCAGTTTTAAACAAAATGTATGAATACTTCTGCTTTAATTATACTGAGAATGTAACAGCCAAATCTAATGTGATCACAGAATGACTAAAATGTACATTTTCCTTTTTACTCATTGTGCTGTGCCCTCCCTTCTACATTCCTTAAAGTTGTCCCTAACTAGCAAACCCCATCCAGATAAACCAATTCATGTTGTGGGCTCTTCCTTCAGGACTTCTACAACTGCTATGCTAAAGTGTCCAACAATATTCAATGTGTGGCTTAAATGCTAAAAAAAGATTGAATAATTGTGCTTGTAGCTGGTTTGTGTATCCAAAGTGGTCCCCAAAGAACATCAGCCTGTGAACCCGTTACTCCAGGCTTCCTCAACCTTAGCCCTCCAGATGTTTTGGCCCACAACTCCCATGATCCCTAGCTAGCAGACCAGTGGTCAGGGATGATGGAAATTGTAGTCTCAAAACATCTGGAGGGCTGAGGTTACTCTCTCAACAGCAGCACCATAGCACTCCCAATATGAATACTTAAATCTGTAACAATAATAAAAAGCCGGTTGGGGGAGGGAGGAGAAAAATTACATTGATGAAGAGGTAAGGAGAAACTCAGGGAAGGAGAACATGGTGTACAAAAATGGGAGTTGCCCTCTAAAGAAATCCTCTCCCTATTGTTTTTCCAACAGACTTTGTTTGTTTTGATCTTTTAATTCTGGAAAACCTCAAATGAAGCTTTGTAATATTCTGGGAGTGCAATTTCTGAAAGGGAAACTGAAGAAAAGAAAGAAAATCAGGTATGCACAGACAGTGCACATGTGACCTTCTCCATAACATGGCCAATGAGTGCTTAACTGCCCATCACCTCCCCATTTCCATGCCTTCATCTTTACCAATTTTAGAAATGGTGAACTAAGTAAAAAAGAGTAGCATGCATCTGACAGCCTTCAGGTAAGGATTGGAAAATCAGTCTATTTCCAACCCATGTCGGTTTCACATGTATCTCCCCCCCCCCCCCGCCACCATGCCCAAGCTGTTCCATTTCATTTCTGCATTAATCTGTGATCTCTCTCTCTCAACAAAACCCCAAATCTGCACAGAACCTGCATTTAAACACACATTCATTTCTGGCAAAACATTCATTTCTAAACGTATTTTGATACATTCCAAACTGTTCATTTGTCCAATAGGTGTACATCAGGTCAGTCCGTATTGGAATTTGCAAAGATCAAATTCCTCAAGCATCCCTGCAGTCAGGAAAAAAGCTGGTTGGGGAATCGTAAATTAGATATCCAAACGCAAATAAGGGCAGTGCTAATGCCCCTTGAACAGTTGTTTAGCAGAGGATGCCCCTCATTATGTGAGGTAAGAAAAGCTGTGTGGACCAAAGTCCCTTTTTCTACATGATGGGTATTCTGCTGCCGTTTGCATCTGCTCTTTCTAGCATCTAACATGAAGCATGGAATGAAGTGTGTTGCAAGGGGAGTGAGGTGTACACTACTCTTTGTCAATCTCAGGCAAAAGGATCCAGTGGAAGCTAAAACTCACAACTCAGGTGGATTGTGAAGTTTCACAGTATTGAAACTGTATTCCTCACCCCTGGAGTGAGGGTCATCTGCAAGTGCTTTTATTTAACACTAAAGATATTAAACTACTTGTAACAGGTGGCCAACCACAGGGAGTGGGTTTTAGAGGAGCCCAGGAAAGTATAGCTCAAAACTGGATAAGCATTTAAGAGTCGTTGTTTTTTTAAAATACGCCTCACAATAATATAATCAATAAGCATGCTTTTAACACTTACAGTGATTAGACCAGGTTCAAATACACACTCAGCCATGAAGTTCAGGAACAAACTAAATATGATATCAAATATATGAATGCATTTAACATCTTTAAAAAAAATAAACAACAGTTTCTGGGAAGTGAAGAGAAAGGGTCAGATCCATGGGATACGGAAAGATGACCTGATGAAAATCTGCTATTTGTTCCAGATGACAACATTTTATGAGCACCAATGAATTTGGGGCAGGCAGTTTTTGGCAAAGCTACAATGGGGAAGAAGGCTTGAGTCTGTCAACTACAGTCATCTTCTGGCCTCCTGGTTTGGAGAAACCTGATATGTATTAAATGCACTCACACATTTCATGCCATGTGTTTGTTTGGTGCTCATTGGCTGGTGCATCAATTGGCCCTGGATGAGTCTGATGCAATTGTGTAATGGTGGTTAAAACAGTCTTTGATCCAGCAGATCCTGGCCCAGCTCACCCCACCTTGCCCCCAGAGCCACCCTGCTTTGGGGTTTTCTGCTGGCAGGGATCCCACCAGTGGTTTGGTGGCCAGTGAAAGGCCAGCTGACCTGGGAAGCTGGTCAAAGGGATGCCTCCATCTAATCCAAACCCCCCTTTCCTTCTGGTGCAAGGGTGCTTCAGATTGTTGTGTTACTGAATAACTCAACAGGACTTCTTACTTCAGAAGATTTCTTACTTATGTTATTTCCTAGCAAGTGCTTGAAGGCTTTGAATGGGATTTATATAAAAAAAATAATGTTACAAAAGCTAACTAAAGAAGCGTCAATATATGGAAATGCATAAAGTATACGAAAATATATATGTTTTAAAGCGTACTCAATTCAGAATGAGCTTGCAATAAAATTGACAAAAGAAATGTAATGCAGAAATCCTAAAAGTTAGATTTGACGTTTTCAGAGTCATTCTGATCTCTTTGAAAGACACATACTTAGAGCAGATTATTTTTTATACTCCATGTATTTTTAAATGCTAGAAAAATGCATATTATTTGCCAAATTGCTTGGAATATATCCTGAAGAAATACATATTTATCTTTAAAAGCAATCCATATATTATTTACTCAGTGAATGAGAATGTCTTTTTTTAAAAAAAACCGTTCTGGTCCGTCAAATAAATACATATTTATAAATGGTTTCTAAAATGCATATTATTTACTCAATGGACTGTAATGGCTCTGTTGGTGCCATTACATTTAAATATGTAATTACCCATGTAATAAAATCCTTATAAAGGTCTTCTCTGGAAGAAAAAAAAAAGGAAAGAAAAGCTATTAGCTCTTCCATCTACCAAAAGATAATTTTCAACCTATCCTTTTGTTTTAATTTTGTTTTCAAAATCTCTGAAATATTTGCATATTGATGAACCATCACTTATTACCCTTCATTTCACAAAAAGGGGAAGGGCGAGCTAGCCTGATTTTTCAGTTGTAACAATGGCTGAATGGGTTTCCAGACTGACCTCTTTAAGAACATAGCCTCTGTACAAAGTCCTACCATGAAAATGTCAGGTGAAAAAGGCTGACTCAATATTTCTGAAAAGCAGGGTCTAAAATTTATGTTTTGAATGATGTCCATTTGCCCTATTTTTCTGCACACTCTGATAAAAACCGAGACTTCTGATCATGGCAATGGAAGTTTCTGTAGCACATGGGAGCTGCAGTGGGGAGGAGAAATCACTAAAATTGCTCACTTCCCCTGACAGATATGGTCGTTCAGCCAGAATTATTTGTAAACTATGGTTGATAAAACAAGGTGGCTAGGAAGCTCAATAGCAGAAGCTCTCTCTCTCTCTCTCTCTCACCCACCCACCCACCCAATTGTACATTTAAATTTTTTTTTAATCAAATCAGTAATTGAAATTGAAAATTGAAAAAATTGGCAGAACTACATACTCTCATGTTTCCAGGAAATCAGAAATATTACCCAGCTAGGCAAGAGACACCTGTGTTGGTGGTGCTCTTCTATATCTAATATGTACAGATCCAAACATTTCATCAGGCATTGATCACTGTCCTACCAGAATTAATCACCTGGTCTTCAGAATAAAGAACCACATTTATATTTAAATCAATGGTGTATCTAATAGCTCACATTAGCACTAGTAAGTGTAGTAAAGGAGATTCCAAATTCATTTCCCCCCATGTGATAGTATCCTTGCAGTTTACTTTCTCAGTGATTCAGTTTCATAGAAATCAGTGTAGATATTCTGTCTTTTTGCTCAGCTGTCACATTTGACCAATTCTTCAACTTACCCTTCATTTGCTTTTTTCCTATTTATTTTCTGGGTTAGGTAACGAGAGAATAATCCTATTTCCATATTAACACATTCATAGGATTTCTTTCTTTCTTTCTTTTTTGCCTTTGTGGTTTAACAGAACAAGCTGCCAGATACTTTGGTGCAGAGGCTGATACCTGATGGGTGTTCCTCTGGCAATCAAAATAGACGTTCAAGAGACTTTTACAGCCTCGTTCAACAGTACAGCAGAATGCTAAAGAGCGCAGAGTTGTGAAAAGATTCAAAGAAAGAATACTAAAAATGAAAGCCAGTGTGGCGTAGTGATTCAAGTGTTGGTCTAAGTTTGGATCCCCACTCAGCCGTGAAGCTCACTGGGTGGCCTTGGAGCAGTCGCTATCTCTCAGCCTATTCTTCCTCACAGGATTCGTACAGAGACAAAATGGGAAAGGGAGAAATGTGTATGCCACGTTAATTTCTTTGGAGGAAAATAGGATATAAATAAATGGGGATAAAAATATTTTGGATCCATTGCAGGAAACCACTAAAATAGTCCTTGCATGAAAATGAAGCTATTCCAGTGCAAACTAGAATATTTCCAGTGTTTCAATGTAACAAAGAAAAACTGTATGTTCACATTGTTTAAATACAAGCAGTTTTTCTGTACTACTTCATAATCTATTTCATTTATAGACCTCTTTGCCAGAAAACAGACCTAGACTTTTCTGTGCCAAGAATGAATTACATGCAGATTGCTCAGCAGTTCACATTTTCATGTTTGCAAAGTCTAGACTCCACCTCTCTGCCAGCCTTGCTAGCAGAAAGTCTCAATGGGATTTGGCTTCCCAGAGATGTGGAGCCTCCCTCTACAGAAATCTCTTACCTAATTCGCACTTAATTTATTTGGAAAATCAAATCAACGGGCTGCTGTGATCAAAATTACTCACACTGTGGCTCCTACTGGGAGAACTTTTGCAATGCCTTTCAGCCATGCTATCTAGCACATATTATTGTTGTTTCCTAGCCAATGGCTAGGAAGAGCTCAAGAATGAAAGGTTCAAACTTGGTACTGGTGCATCTGCATATAGGTAGCAAACTAATTTATCTGAAAGTCTCTCTCTCTCTCTCTCTCTCTCTCTCTCCCACACCCACACCCACACCCACATACACACTATAAAGGACCAGTTATTATGGTCCACTGGAAATCTGCATAAAATCGGGGGGGGGGGGATGAAGCCCTGTGGAATGATCCAGTTTGCATGATCATATGCAAAGAGTGATATCCAACAAAATAATAGTCAGAGTAGACCCAATGAAATCAATGGACTTATGAGTCTGGAAAGTAGGAGTCTGGAAAAGAGTGTCTAGTTATTAAGGGTTTTATAGATGAAGGCCAGAGAGTGGTGTCTGCTCATTATGATAGTTATACAGTACCTTCATCTCCAGAGGAAGTATTCTTCTGAGTACACTGGTCAACAACAAATTTGTTGTCTGCATTTTTTCAGCTGATTTAGGATGAATCTGATGCGCTGAATCCAAAAATCACATTGGTTTTGCTCAATCAGGTCAGGTTTTTGAGCTATGGCCACATGTCGGTTTTTTACGTTTTTGTTCACATGTACGCTTGTGTGGAGCATTTTAGAAGTTGGTGGGGGTAAAATGCCATGTCGAATAATTGTTTTGATTGGAAATGATTATTTTAATGACAAGACGTATTCAGGTCCGATAGTTCTGGGTGATTATGTCGAAAAGGGATCAGTTTGAAGTCATAAAACCTCAAAATCTTCCATAAATTGGTGCGGCAAAGCATAAAGTTGGGGGATCAAAACTAAGTTAATGGGGCAGCCGCCCCACGAAGTATCCTGATCTTCAATCAGCACGTCGTCCTGTAGCTCATTGTGATGAAATTCCAGTGCCTATCTTCGGAGAACTTCCTGACATTAGTGACGAAGATGCCTCCAGTGTTGAAGGACATGAAGAAGAAGAAGTGGTTCTTGAAGATGATGCTCCACATCCATTTTCCCAAAAGGAGTTGAATGATCTAGTTCGCGACCTCAGCTTGTCAAAGGACTCTGCCGAACTGTTGGCATCCAGATTGAAGGAAAAAAACCTCCTCTCTGACAGTGCTCACATCAGCTTCTTCCGCAACAGGCATCAAGAGTACCTCCGTTTTTTCTCGGAAGAGAAGGACTTGGTGTACTGTGCAGATATTGCGCAGCTTCTGCTCAAGCTTGGAGTGCCGCAGTACGAACCCAAAGATTGGGGACTGTTCATTGACAGCAGCAAGCGATCACTGAAATGTGTTCTGCTACACAACGGCAACCAGTTTGCCTCTATACCCCTGGCTCACTCGAGTACACTGAAGGAGAACTATGAAGCGGTGAAGCATGTGCTGAAGAAAATTGGTTATGATCAGCATAAGTGGTTTATTTGTGTTGACCTGAAGATGGTGAACTTTTTGTTGGGACAACAGTCTGGCTTCACCAAGTACCCATGTTTTCTGTGCATGTGGGATATTAGGGACCGTGCTCAGCATTACACAAAGAAGGACTGGCCTGTGCGGGAGGAATTGGTGCCTTGCAAAGAAAGGAACATCATCAACGACCCTCTGGTGGCCAGAGACAGACTACTCTTCCCACTGCTGCACATCAAGTTCAGCTTAATCAAGCAGTTCACCAAGGCTCTGGACAAGGATGGTGACTGCTTCACTTACTTGTGCCAGGCTTTTCCAGGATTGACCATGGAGAAGTTGAAAGCTGGCATCTTTGACAGTCCTCAGATCCCTCAGCTCATCAGAGATCCAGAGTTCGGAAACTCAATGAACGAAGTGGAACTGGAAGCGTGGAAGGCATTTGTTCTGGTAGTGAAGAACTTTCTTGGCAACTATTAGGCCAGAAACTACGCAGAACTTGTCAACAACATGCTGACTGCTTTCAGAAACCTGGGCTGCAACATGAGCGTCAAGATGCACTACCTATTTTCACATATGGACCAGTTTCCTGAGAACCTGGGTTCAATGAGTGACGAGCAGGGGGAAAGATTCCATCAGGACATGAAAGAGATGGAGACCAGGTATCAGGGTCGCTGGGACACAGTCATGATGGCTGACTACTGTTGGACTCTGAAGAGACCTCCCTGCCGCTGAGCATTCCAGGAGTTCCAAGAAACGGAAGTTCAAGCCCTGAAGTTTGAAAAATGGTGAAGCAAGATGCAATTTACGTGTACTTACCTTTATCAATGCCCACCATTCAGTTTACAGTAAACCTGACCTGATAGAGAGAAACGGATGCCATTTCCTGATTCAGCAGTGCAAAAATACCCTAAATCAGTTGTAGAAATCTAGAAAACATTCAAAAAGTAAAAAATTGTTGCCCAGTGGTATTATTTACTGTGAAACATGAGCAGGAGAGTGCTATTGCACTCATGAATGTTTGAGGATTTCCAATGGGCATCAGTTTGGCCACAGTGGAAACAGAAGGCTGGACTAGATAGATTTATTGACTGATCCCTCGCGGCCCTTCTTCATATTAAAGAGACATTTCAGCTATTACATGTTTGGCTAGAACTTGTGTTTTGGAAAAGACAAAGCACACATTCATTGCAACCTGGAAATATGATAAGACATCTCTTGCTGAGCTGTTTCTGTTTAAGAGAGCATGTAAAGTCAAAGACAATTGCAGCTATTTTTTTGATTATTCTGGCATTTTATTTTCGGCTATTTTTGCAATGGCAAAGAGTGAGGTTGCTGAGGAGGCTATTTAAACATCCAGACAGAAAGTTGTTTGAAGTTTCTGCTTATGCAAGCACTTGATTACAGTTTCTCTCTTTTCCAGGCTAACTAGTTGGTAAAAGAAGTGGTTAGGTTATTTCTATCCTATAGATGCTTAAAAAGTAATAGATCAGTGGTAAAACAGGTGGTGTGCATACTGAAGATCCAGGGCAGCCTTCTCCAACCTGTTGTTCCACCAATGTTCTGGAAAATATGATCAATTTTCAGAGATAATGGGAGTTCAAAATATCTGGATGCACCAGGCTCGGAAAGTGATTTAGTAGGGGATATTGAATGTCTAAGACTACAACTATCAACCACTATTTTTATTTCTTTTCTGTACAACTACTAAGCTTTGTATTCCTTGTATGGATATGTTTTGTTACTTGAAATTAAAAATCAATTAAAATTAAAATCCAATGAAGCAGAGTGTTGGAATATTCAGATTGGCTACTGTGAAAAATGGATTCAGGACTAGATGGGTCACTGGTCTGATCCAGCAGGCTCTATGTTCTTATGCTATAAGGCTTTTGCCTTACAGCGGTGGGGAACTTGTGACTCTCCAGATGTTTTTAGAATGCAACTCCCATGAGACTGAGATGGGGAATCTTGAAGTCCAATAACATTGGGTGTAGGGGGCACAGATTTCCTGCCCTGGGCTTGATGAATCAATTGTCTTGACTATGTATAAAGCAGCTTTATATATTTGTAAATTTAGTAGTTTTGGAACAGAAAACTAGAACCTGAAATGGATGATTTTCAAACATATGGAAGGCTGCAGAAGGCAATGAAGTATTAGCTTCAGTTTCTGCACAAGTATGAGCTGGGCTGAGACGGGAAACTCTTTGTAACCAGCAAGTGTTAACTGATTTTCAGATGAATTTTCAGATTAGGTGAATTTTAAGATCATAATATGTAAAACAAAAAGAAGTCATTCAAACAGACAATACAACGAATGGAGAGCATGGCCAACTTCTTTGGCTTCAAATATAAGGAATAATGCAGTTGACTATCATGCAAAAGAAAAAAGAAAGGAAAACCATACAAATTTGTATCGCACTTAGCAAAAGAAATTATGTATGAATATTCAGTACTTGGGTTTTTATAGATATAAAAAATACAACATGCATTTGGAAATAGATTTCCTTTTTCTACACATGGCAGCCCACCTTAAAGTACATGTAAACCTTAAGTACAAATAGACCCATTAATGGAAAGCAGCACACTCTAAGTAAGACAAAAGAGCTATTAATTAATCCTTAGGAAGCACATGAGGCAATCAATTCTCTCAAATCCCTAATCAATTAGAAAAGGGAAACAATTTGAATTTCTATATCTTTACAAAGAAAAAAATGGGTTACTCAATTACTGCTAAGTCCTCTGCAGTTTTATCCTGTCTTCTTTATAAATAGTCAGATACTAAATAACTCATGAGCAAAAGAGGTACAGAAAATATATGGAGTTACAAACCTTAATTATCTGGACACCTAAGGCAACATGAAATCTGTTCTCAGTAGACATATACAAAGCATATTGCCATCCTGCAGTGTGCCTCAGACCACTAGACAGAACCTTCTAGATATGGGAAGCCCGGGTAAGCAAGTTCTCTCTCATAAATAAGCATGCGTCATCCTTTTCTTCCAAAGGAAACAGAAAAGCAGTGTGTTTTGATGGTGGTGGTTGTTTTTCTAAGTGGGAAAACTAATAATAAAAATAATGCTCAGGCAGAAAAGCCAAAAGGTAGGAATACAGCATTTATGTGTCCAATATTGTAAAAAACAAAACAAAAAGCTTTCTCTATTATTGTTTTACTACATCAGAATATGGTTTCATTTGGAAGGAGGGGCAGAAAGCCGCTTTTCTGTTTCTGTCATTTTGTGCACCAAGGGATGAGATGGGTACTTGACACATTTCATGAAGTTTGACCAGAGTAGGATGTGGGTGAGGGTGTGTGTGTGTGTGTGTGTGTGTATATATATATATATATATATATATATATATATATATATGCAGTGTCCATTTGAAGCTTGTCTGTGAACTTTGCATGAACCGCCAGAAATAATGTAGTGTGATGACAAGCCAGTTATACCTTCCACTAAATTTGCTGTCTGGAATGAACTGAAATAGTGTTTGGTTTGTGTAATTACGTCCATCTATCTTTATATTCCAGCGGCATATCGCAAATTGAAAATACTAAAAATTGACTGTTGGTTCTGATATTTAATGATTGCCAAAGACAAGACGATGATTTATTGGTTACTTACCGATGTGACACATTTGCATCTTATTAGACAGAGATTACTATTCCTTAAAATGCGGACGAGGCCTGATCATGTCTGATGGATTGATTTGATTTGCAAATGTAATCAAACTAATAAGAGGGAAAAAATGAGCAATAATGCCTTGTTTTTCAACTGGCAATCACTCCCCTGCCAACAACGCTGATATCCCTGACTAAGCAGCCTTCACACAGTCTTCCTGTCTCCTCAAATAAACAAAGAGAGGCAAAGAGGCTGATAAGAGGATAACAAGCCAAGTACGGATGTACCATGGAGCAGACACTTCAGAATGGTACAGATACATTAAAATACTGGTATTTGGAACACCATGGGAATTACTGCAAATCCCACTATCTTTTTCTTTTTTTTTAACTTGAGCAATAAAATGTAGAAGTAAATTGCAATTCTAATTTAGGTAACTCCCAAGGGATACTATACTTTTCAATTGTCCCTATTTAACAGGGACAATTTCTTATCATTTTCTCCTCCCTTCTTTCTGTTTTAGTTTAAATGTCTGGGAGACATCACTGTCTCTATTTTTTTATTTTTTTTGCCTTTTCTTGATTCCTTGTGAATTGTTAGAATTGTCATTCTTCACAGTTCAGATCCCTTCCTAGGGTTTACAGATGTTAAAATTTTGAGGGAAGGATGCATTTTAAAATGCACACACAGGAAATTTAGTAAATGCACACTCATGAAAATTAAAACGCCTCGGAGTGCACAGGCTGTCATTTCACATACTGGTGAGACTAATTTTGAAAGGTTGATAATAGGAGATTGTAGGAGAATTGTTTTTGTTGGTTTTTTTTCCTAGTATGCCTTTAATCTAAGAGTGGGGAGGCTTCCTGGCTTTGTGCAGGACAGACTTGTGGACAGTAACAAAATTCGGTAACCAAAGAAAGTCTTCAGTTCAGAGAGTAATCCTTGATAAGAGAAGGTATCTTAAAATCAAATTCTTCTTTAAAGTATTGGAGGACATGTAATACTCTTTGCTAAGGGGCAAAGCCCCTTCCCACAGAGAATTCAAATAAAACGGCAAACTCTGCCCCGTCAATATTCTCCCATCACAAATTAAGATAAGGGTTGAAAGAGAGTAAAGGTAAAGGGACCCCTGACCATTAGGTTCAGTCGCGGATGACTCTGGGGTTGCAGCGCTCATCTTGCTTTATTGGCCGAGGGAGCCAGCATACAGCTTCCAGATCATATGGCCAGCATGACTAAGCCGCTTCTGGAAAACCAGAGGAGCGCATGGAAATGCCGTTTACCTTCCCGCCGGAGCGATACCTATTTATCTACTTGCACTTTGACATGCTTTCAAACTGCTAGGTTGGCAGGAGCAGGGACCGAGCAACGGGAGCTCACCCCGTCGCGGGGATTTGAACTGCCGACCTTCTGATCAGCAAGTCCTAGGCTCTGTGGTTTAACCCACAAGGCCTTATTTCTGCTTGTGAAGGGGGTAACTGGCTGCCGGACAAGCCTTGGTATTGCCTGCCCCACTGCTGAAGTGGAAATAACAGTCAGGACTATCAGACTATCATAGCCTACCAAGATCATTGAAATTGAAGTTAATAAAGGAAGGAAATTAAACACTATACATCCTCAGAACTGTCATTTCCACATCTGTAAATGGACAAGCTATTGATAACAGCCTATCATGCTCGATCTCTCCCCACACTCCCCCAATATTTGCAAGCAAATGTAAGAGGGTTTGTGATTTCCTTCTCTTCACTCCCCTTGCCTTAGTTTGCAAAAGGATCCTAGAATGATTGGGGATTTCCAAGTACTCTTTGGCACAATCACAAAAGCACTCAAGAAATACTTGGGGGAGACGCTGCTTTGGCAGCATGTTTGAAGCAGCAACTTCCACATGCAAGAGATACTGTAGCAACTCCTGTTGAGGCATTTTTGTATTCTGAAATATTTATCTGTTTGCATGGATTAAGCTTGTCAACTTTTGCAGACCCTTGAAGTGTCCCGATTTTCCAGGGACGTTCCGGTTTCTTATTTGATCCTGGAATGCCCCACTTTTCCTTAGGATGTCCCTATTTTCGTTGGAGAAATGTCAGAGGGTATGGAGTTATCCGACCGTAAGCCATCTGAAGGCAATCCTGTATAGGGAAGTTTTTAAAAAATGTTTAATATTTTATTATGTTTTATATGTGTTGGAAGCTGCCCATAGTGGCTGGGGCAACCTAGTAAAATGTGTGGAGAATAAAAAGTAAAATAATCATTATGGAATGGGACGTCCCTATTTTCATCGGAGAAATGTTGGAGGGTCTGTGCCTTTAACAACTGCATGGAAGCTGAAATTAATGTGATGAAATTGGGTAGGCTGGAGGAAAGTTATGCCAAAAATTCTTCTTGAAACATTTTGTCTGTCAGACATAGATAGAAGTTAAAAATGCAAGATCTCTGCTAGAAGCAAGTTGGCAAAACCAGACTAGATTATTCTGAATCAAGACACCAATTTATAATTTTAATTAAGAAAATACAATGGCATTAGATAAAAATAAAACTCAATAATTTTATCTATTATCATTATCATTATTAAAATTTGTATACCACCTTTCATTCATAGGTCTCAGGGCGGTTCACGACATAAAACGTATATATTATTGTGAGAAACTAGAATTTAAACAACTCTTCACCAATCCGGAGCAATTCTGATGTTTTGCACTGTAACTCCCATAAGACACTGCCAGTGTCTAAAACATCAGGAGGGAACCAAGTTGTCAAAGACTGGTTTAAGTTCTGTTTTGTTTCTCAGCTGGTAGCTTTCTCCCTTAAACTTATTTTATTTCAGAGGGAGTCATCGTACCCTGTGTATTTAACTATTTATTAATTTATCTGCTTACATCAAGCCCCAAACCTCTCTAGAAGGAATTAATTCATTTTTTTCCAGCGAAGTTTGCAATGAAATATATTCCAAGAGTGGCTCCTCTGTACACTCCTTAAATTAGTTACTTAACTAAATTTGTTTTACATTATAAAATCACAGAACCGTAGAATTGGAAAGGACCTGAGGATAATCTAGTCCAACCCTCTGAAATGCAGGAATATAGGGATCAAACCTGCAACCTTGGTGTTATCAGCACCATGCTCTAACCAACTGAGCTATCCTTGTTGTTATGTTGCATATTTAACCCACAAAGTATGCATGTATAGTATACATAGATTATATGTCAGTTTCTTCAAGAAAATGGTTCTATTTTTTTATAGTGATTTTAAAATTACTCAAACCATAAAGCATGATTTGCCAATCTTAAATGACACTGGCAGGAAAATGCTTGTAACTAAATAAGTAAGCACTGCTGCTGATGTGAATTATAATCATTCTTATGTGGAGCACAGCCGAAAATTAGATTTAACATTAGAAACAGGACCCAAAAGATACAAAAAGAAGTTTTTTAAAAATCCAAACACACACTTTCAAGAGCATAGCTTGCCATTAACACCCAGACATTCCTTTTGCTGCACTTCCCTGTACCAGCACAGGACATGTGTCCTGCTGGAAACGTGCTGATGGCTTGCGGAGACCTTGCAATTCAAGTAATTAATCCTATTCCAATCTAGGTTAAGCAGGTGGAGAGCCTGCAGCGTTCAGAGAGAAAGTAGAAGCTCTTTAAAGTATTTAACTGGGCACAGCTTAGTCCAGAAAACTAGACTGGTCCATTCCGCTGACCTAGTCATGCAGGTAAAGACCTGTCTGTTCTCAAATCAGTGTAATCAAATATTTGTCCCTTCCTCTCCCCTCCCCTCGGCCTTCTGTAATACACAGCATCAACACCATGTGGTATTAAGACTAACCTCTTGTCCTCCACCCACTTCTGTTAGAGAGCAGGATGATTAGCTGTGACCTGGTTAGTTTTACAAGTAACTAGACAGAACTGCAGTTAACTTAAGGTGAGGGTGGTACGTTTGTTTCAGCCTTCCATGCTGAACAGAGAAGTTTGATTCATTCTGTGGCACATAATGCTAATATTAAGACAACAGTTTTTCTCCTCTAAGCACTCAAAATGATCCTTCATTATCTCAGTAAACCTTACAATAACCCGTTGAAGTAGACCAGTGGTTATTTCCATAGTCATATAATGCTAATATTGGGGGAGAGAAAGCTTAGACTGAAAGATGGGGGCTTATCTAAGATTACCTTTGAATTAATGGTTTTTGCAATTTGAACCAGGAAGATTTGAACTCACAGCCACACTCTCCCCCCCCCGCCCCGTCACACTCTTAACCATCAGACAAACAGTAGTCTGATTTCACCCCCAGAGGCTCACGCCATCGTCTCTTGACATACAGGCATGCCAACAAAAGCAGCATCCAAAACACCTTTATAACACTGTTGTCGAGCCAGCCCCTGCCTAGCTTCTGCCCACAGTTCTGCTGCGGCGCCTCCTCTGGCAGTATATGTTTCTAGAATAGTGGTGCTCACATCCTCTGCTGCCATGCTAATGCAATGTCCTTGGTTGGCTTGTAATGCTGACACAACAGATAACGAAACTGCATTGGCAGAGTGGTTGCATTTAGTCGTTTGCTAAACACAGATTTTCTGGCAAAGGGGCTGAAAGGATTGGGCCTTTAATGTTCTGTTTGGAAAGAACTCCCCTCCTTGAGTTGAATTCACTTAAGGTAGGATTGAGCGTAATTCACCCTCCTTAAGTTTCCTTCACTTACACAGAATTGACCCTCTTTGATCTATTTAGTGTACAATGTAAGTTGTTTGGGAAATGAAGCCCCTGAAAGATTATTCCAGCAATTTAAATTGGTGTTTTATAGCACTCTCCTAATTAGAAGTCATTTAAGAGGGCTGAAAATTGCACTAAATTATGTGGGAAACAGCATGATTTTAAGGAAATAATATGTCTGTAAATGCCTGGGATGCCCTGCTACGTCTTGTGTGGCACTCCAGATGCTCTCCCATTTGCAAAATTCCACCACTGCTTGAGTCTTAGGTCAATTTTGAGGTCAGCCACCGCAGCAGCGGCCTATTAGATTTCTTACAAATGAAGAAAAAGAAGAGCATAGTAACATGAAAATAAGGAAACAGGATGCACTTTATATTCTCTTTCTTTTGCTAATAAGGTTGCTTCTTGTGTTAAGAATGAGCTTGCCGTGCAGCTCTGCTAACCTAGCAAAGTACAAGTAGTCCTGTAAACATTGGGATCTCATCCCTGACAGAGCAAGCTCAAACTGAACTGGTGTACTCAGAAATAGGTCTGATTTAAATCAGTGATACCCAATCCTGAGTAAAATCATTAAGGATGGCAGTATTATGGTGAGTGAGTCTCTTACAGATCACACCCTTAAGATGAGGCATGTAATTGGATTTGATTGGATTCTGTATTCAATTGGGCTTTGCATAGAAATGACACACATCTTCTATTATCATTTGCACTGCTTGGTCTCTTGGCTTCACTTGATAAAAATAAAAATGTGTATAGCTATGTACTTGGATGACTTTGTTAGAGGATTTGTCACTTAAATGGATGTCTGGACACACACACACACACACACACACACACACACTGGTTTGTGATCCAGGTATATAAAGGAAACTCCCATGGAGTTTGTCAATGACACCCTTCTCTGATGCTCTTGCCATCAGTTGTGAGGTGGGTAGTTCCTGTGTCCAGAAAATAGGTCAACTACCTATTCTGGATGGGGTAACATTCCCTATGAAGAAGCAGGTACGAATTCAGGGTGTGTGTGTGCTCCTTAATCCATCACTGGGTGGAACAAGTGATTTCTGTTTCCAGGAGTGCTTTTTACCACCTCTGTCACCATTCCTGGACCAAGACAGCATGACCACAGCAGGCCACGCAAGGATTGCTTATTGTAACACACTTTATGTGAGGCCACCTTTGTATCTGGTCTGGAAGCATCAACTAGTGTAGAATGCAGCAGCTTGACTGCTCACACGAGAGGGATTCCTAGCAACATGTTATCCCACTGCTGAAAAACCTATACTGGTTGCTGTTTGCAACAGGGCCAGGTTCAAGTTAATTGTGTTAATTCATAAACCCTAAACAATTTAGGCCCAAAGCAGTTCAAAATCTGATCCCTTATACTCTACCTAGGTCAGTTTGATCCTCTGATGAAACACTTCTGGTGGTTCCCCATGTCCCTGAGGTTTGACTGGCCATTACTAGGAAATAAGCCTTTTGTGTGACAGGCCTTGCCCTGTGCAATGTCTATCTAGCAAATGTCTGGCAGGAACCATCCCTCCCTTCCTTCACATTTCTTCGGAAAACTTTTTTGTTTAGACAAGCCTCTACAACACGATTTTTTAAAATTACAATAAGTATTTTTTTTTGGATGTTTTAAATGATAGTTTTATGGAAATCTTTGTTTAATCTTTTTCTTATGGTGTATACCGCCTTGTTACATTTGTATGGAAGTACAGATGATAAATTCATAAATAAAAATTAATCACTTGATGACAGGAACATCAAGCGATAACGGGTATGCCCAAATCTGCCATTTCAGCACCACACACAGTGCTTTCATATCACCACAAACCTGATTGTTCAAAGTCGCTTCATGTAGTAAAGCTGCGGGTGATAAATGTACAGTAGTCAAGTTTAGAGACATTGCATGCCTGAACCACCCTTATGTCATTTAACTTTGATGCCATCAAAACCATTAAGAGTGATTCAATTAAAATGCTAAATATTTAGGACTGGATACAGAGAAGAGTGAGCATAACTCCAACTGCACAACAGGGCTTCCCTGGATCCAGAGGGTTGGCGGATCATATGGAGTGGTATGGACTGGGGTTTCAGAGGCTGGAATAATTTGATGGGGCTATCTTACAAATGTAGAAGTGATTTTCCATTTGCACAACACATACCTGGAACAAAGATTTAAAATTAAACATAGGAGTATAAGAAGCTGCCTTATACTGAATCAGACCATTGGACAATCTAGCTTAGTAGTATCTACATTGACTGACATCAGTTCTCTAGGATTTAAGGCAGGGAGTCTCTCCCAGCCTTACCTGGAGACGCCGGGGTTTAAACCGGGGACTTTCTGCATGCAAGGCAGATGCTCTGTCACTGAGCCATACCCTTCCCCGTAGCCAGTGTCTAGCCTTAAAGTTTTATTTAATGTAAGGCAGGGGTCAGCAAACTTTTTCAGCAGGCGGCTGGTCCACTGTCCCTCAGACCTTGTGGCAGGCCAGCCTATATTTCGGAAAAAATATATATGAACGAATTCCTATGCCCCACAAATAACCCAGAGATGCATTTTAAATATAAGGACACATTCTACTCTTGTAAAAATACGCTGATTCCTGGAGCATCTGAGGGCCAGATTTAGAAGGCAATTGCGCCAGATCTGGCCCCCGGGCCTTAGTTTGCCTATCCATGATGTAAGGTCCAGTTTAAAGAAAAAATGGAGCTTAGTATAGTTACCTGTTCCAACTTGGTCCTATATTACTTACAATTACTACATTACATCATATCTACAATTCTTGGGCATATCTATAAAATGTAATTATTCCAAAAATTATACCCAGATGCTTTCACCACTGGCAATCCGAGCTAGATGAATGACGGCTTTGTATGCAAAATGTGCCAATCCAAAATACATCTAGTATCAGCAAACAACTTTTTCCTGTTTAAATGTTTATGTTTTTAAGTTAGTCAATGATATTCTGCTCCCCCCCCAAAAGAAACCTGTCTCTTCTATGCTTCAAGTACCCAGCTGCCACACAATTTATATCTCTTTCCTTTCCTCTTTGTTTTTCAGCCATTTTCCCTGAATGTCAAAGTCAATTTAGTGCATTTCACTTTGCTGAATAAATCAGAGGCGAAATCCTTGCTAAAAGTGAAAATTTGATTTGCTAAAAGGAGCTTAGGGCAACTATTAATCAATATATCCAGAGTGTCAAAGCTAAGGCCATGATAGGCATGCATTCATTTGGAGATTGGTTGAGGCAGATAAAGGAGGGGGATGTAGTGCAATCACCAGTTTGTGTGTACGAGAGAGAGCATGGACTCACAGATGTGGGTGATTTGGGGAAAAGATAAGAGAAAGTGTTGACTTCAAAGGAGGGGAAAAACACCACCACCACCACAACAGTACATATAAGAAACTCTGGAGTCAAACAAGTCTTTTACAAAGAATATGAAAGTCTCATTCTAACTATTGAACATTACTGAAAGATTTGAATATTTTAACTTACAAATCCATCAATAACATTATTTTACACAATCAGATTTCTGATTGGCTGCGAGTCCTGGAAGACCTGCTCCTTGCCTTGAAGTCCATTTTTACCTGGCCTGGAAGGGCAGGGCCCTGACTGACTCCAGCTACAAAAGCTGAGGCTGGGTTGGGGTACTGTTTGGGTATTGGTGGGGTTATTATTGCCCTATTTTTAAAAAATGTTCAAAATTGTTTTTAACTGCTTTTAAACTTGTGAGTTTCTAAATTTGGGGATTTTGTTGTTTCATTAAATCAAAGGATGTTAAATGTGCCTAGGAAGAGAGAATTGCAGGTTCTGAGCAAGGGGAAGTATGGGGTGGGGCAGGCTGGGTACAGGGCACAGGCAGTTAGTGACTGTGCCATGTACCAACCCCTCCTCCAATTTGGGGAACTGTGGTTGTCCTATCAGCCAGTCCCCAGGTCTGTGGATGCTATTGCTGAATTCCAGGTCAGCTCTGAGTAAGACCTTCATCATACATGATCTGATTATGGATGAGAAGAGCAATCTGGTCTGTATCACTGAGAACTGGGTGGGTGAGCAGGGTGGAGTTGGTCTCACCCAGCTGTGCCCATTTGGGTACACGGTTCAGCATCAGGGCAGACTTTGAAGGTTGAAGAGGGGGGATTGCTGTTGTCTATAGAAATTTTCTCTCTCTCCAGGCTTGCTGTCCAGTTGTGGGGAATCTAGAGTGTGTTTTCCTAGCATTGGGCAATCAGAACAGATTAGGGATTCTGCTGGTTTACTGCTGGCCTCAATACCCAGAAGTCCCCCTCTCTAAGCTGACAGAGATAGTCTCAAAGGTGGTTTTGAGGACTCCCAGACTGATGATTCTGGGGGACTTCAACATCCATACTAATGAGTGTGGGGATCGGGAATGTAATCCCCATGCAAATCATTGCCTATACTTTGTTGCCTCCAGCAGAGCTTTTCCAGGTGGTGAGGAGCCTCCTGTACAGTTTGGCCTGAAGGAGGTGGTGGAACCAAAGTTAGCTTGCTTTGACTTGTTTGTAACACAATTTTGAGGGTAAATGTTTGCATTCACTAGGATATTGACTCCACAATTAGAGCAGATGAAGCTCAAGGGGTGTCCAGAGCACTGTCTAGTCCTGTTGTGTTGGATGGGTTTCAGTTAGGAATGCTTGAGGATGTGGGAAAGGTGTTTGGATTGGTTAGGGTGGGTGACCACTTGTGCTGTGGAACCTTGCCCCTCTTGGCTGATAAAAACTAACAGGGAGAGGATACCTGGTTGAACCAGGGAGTTGATTAATGCCTCCCTGCATGAGGGGGTGGTCCTCGTTTGCTTGAAAAAAACCACCCTCCCTGGATTCAGAAAATCTAACTAACTACCAGCCAGTTGCCAATCTCCGCTTCTTGGACAAGGTTCTTGAGCAGGTGGTTGAGGACAAAATCCAGGTGCTCTTGGAGGAAACAGTTTTTCTAGATCTATTTCAATCAGGGTTTAAGCCCGGTTTTGGCACAGAAACTGCTTTGGTCACCCTATATGATGATTCTGTCTCCTGTTAATTCTCCCTGACCACGGTATCATTCTGGAGTGGCTGTCCTAGTCAGGAGTGGATGGCACCACTTTGTGGTGGCTCTGGTCCTCCTTGGATGGTCATTTCCAGAGGGTGATGGTGTAGGGAGTCTTCTTTGGCCTCTGGAGCCTTCAACTGGGAGGTTCGATTTTATCCCCTATGCTGTTTAACAGCTATGTGGAGCCATCCAGAATTTTGAAATACATTATCAGCAATATGCTGATGACACACTGCTCTAATTCTCCTCTATATCTGTAGATGTGGCAGTGAATGTGCTGTACAATTGTTTTGCTTCAGTAATGGGTGAGAGCCAACAAACTGAAGCTCAATCCAGATAAGACTGAGGCACTGTTAGTGAGTCGTACCCTAGACAGGATGGATGGAAGGCTACTTGCTCTTGATGGGGTTGCACTCCCTCTGAAGGAGCAGGCATGTAGCTTGGGTGTACTTCAGGATCATTTGCTGTTGCTTGAGGCTCAGGTGGCCTCAGTGGTGCAGAGTGCCTTCCATCAGCTTGGGCTGGTGGCTCAGCTGCACCCCTAGCTGGACAGGGGTAGCCTAACTTCTGTCATCAATGCTCAGGTAACCTCTAGTTTAGATTACTACAACGTGTTATACATAGGAATGCGTCTTAAGAAATTTCAGTGGGTGCAGAATTCAGTGGCCAGGTGTTCACCAAAGGAAGACGGTTTGAGGACATTACTTCAATCCTGGCCCAACTGCACTGGCTGCCAATTAGTTTCCAGGCCCAAATCAAAGTGCTGGTTTTGACCTATAAAGCCTTAAACGGCTCAGAACTGCAACAGCTCAAGGACCACCTCTCCCGATATGAACTGATATAGACCCTGCAATCATCATCTGAGGCCTTTCTTTGTGTGCCTCCTCCACAAGAGGTCTGGTTGCAAAACGAGAACAGGCCTTTTCTGTGGTGACTCTCGATTTGTGGAATGCACTCTCCAGAGAGGCTCACCTGACACCTTCATTATATATCTTTAAGCGCCAGGTGAAAACATTTCCCTATAACCAGGCCTTGGTTGATTAACATTCTATGGCCTTTTGAATGTTTGTGGGAGCAGGGGTAATTGGTTTATTTTTATTTTTATAAATACAGCTTATTGGCCCTCATCTAATCCACCACTGTGTTCACATCAGCAAACGGATGAAAACTTCCTCTCAATGTTCTAATGACCACTCCCAACTACAATCTTATTTTCTCCCTGATGCTTTTTCCAGGTGACCCTCTATAACTTCTCTTTTGTTGGGGTCACATGCATACAAATACGTTCTTTCAAGAAAGCTTACCTGCTTCCTTGCAGGTACACAAATGAAACTCACTGTACCTAGTATGTCAGATTTTAAGATATGCTATGCAAATTTCTGGAGGGATATCTCTGTTTTCTGTCTTTTGCAGAAAATTCAAAGAATTGCAAAGAATAAAATCATTTTGTGGCACATTAAGGGTTTTTTAAAAACAAAAAACCCTATAACCCACATCTTTAAAATGCCACAATACTTTGTACAACTTATTTTTCAACTTTATGTCTCAAAAGTGGTTGCTGTCTTTCAATTAATTATAAGTCTCTCTCTATATATTTAGTACCTCTTTGGGCAACCTAAATGTACCAGCAGGCAATGCTAGACAAGTAATAATTGCATAATAGGTAAATCTGAAAGCACTTGATGGCAATTGGTTTTATTTTACAACATAAAAAGGTGGGTTTTTTTGGAAGAATAATCCAGATTCAATGTTTTTGTACAAATTAAAATTAGTTTTAAGTGTAAAACATTGCAAGGACTTTGGTCTAACTTGATGAGTTTTGTGTCTGCAAAACGACAGAGAACATTTTGTCTCTTAAGCTTCCTGTTATGCACATTTAAAGAGCTTAATGTTTCCTGCTTCCACTTAGTAAAAGGAGAGCATTGCGCATTTTTGCAGAATGCCAATGAGACAGTTGCATTACAGAAACAATGCCTAAGTGACTTTGAAAATGTGGTCAGACATCAGCAGAATCTCATCTCATGGGGAAAAAATGGGCTTTATACTTTTAAGATGTCCGAAAGCAAAACTTACCATGTTCAAAATGCAACACACAATAAAACTAACATACGCTTTCAGTATTTAAGTTAGGTTCTGTACATCTTACTCACAGATTTATCTACTACTATGGTACCTCGGGTTACGTACGCTTCAGGTTACAGACTCTGCTAACCCAGAAATAGTACCTCGGGTTAAGAACTTTGCTTCAGGATGAGAACAGAAATCGTGCTCCGGTGGCGCAGTGGCAGCTAAAGTGGTGCTTCAGGTTAAGAACAGTTTCAGGTTAAGAACGGACCTCGGAACAAATTAAGTACTTAACCCGAGGTACCACTGTAATGTAAGCATTGTCTCATTGGAAACAACACAGCCTTCCTAAATACCTGTAGTATTTTACTAACAAAGTTACAGTGCATAGGAATATTTTAATCTGACACAAAGAACAACAATAGATCTGACTGCTAGGCTGATAATCTTCTTATCACACCCTGTGAAACCTAGCTCTAATATTTGACAGTGTGAGCTTCCATTACTCGGCAACCCATTCTATAAAGGCCAACAATGGAGAAAGAATGAAGTGGAGTGTGGAAGAACCTCCATATCTACATAAAAGAGATTAGAGGCGACAGCGTTCCATTTTACAGCTCAATCATACTGTGTTAGCATGCGCTTATCCGAGCGCGGATGAAATTGAAAGAGAAATAAAAAAGAGTCAGGCAGATAGGAACCAGAAAAGCGAGGCATGAGCAATTTCCAAGGATATAAAAGGATGCTAATGGTGGGGCCCTGTCATTCTTAAAAAGGGCTATTAGGGCACCATCATCTGTTCTTGTGCCTTTACGCTCCTGTAACTAAAGTCAAGAATTTCCTAATACCATTGTGATCATTTTCTTCTACAGATAAGATGTGGTCATGTTTCACAACAACACTTTTCATTTGTTTGATTTATTAATGCAAGTAGACTAATTCTATTTACTGATAAAGCCTTTCAATCCATATATAAATGTGTGTGTGTTTCCTTTCTGGAAAAGGTATGTTTCTGCTCAGTTCTGTATCTTTTTGTTCACTAGAAAAAAGCTAGAGCAGCACAGTAGTATCAATGGAATTTAAGTGGGCACCAAAAAAAAAAAGATAATCATTCAGGAGACTGATTCAAAATTTTAAGAAATTACTCCAAAATTAAGAAATGAGAGGAAATGGTGACAGAATACAGAATATGGCAGTGTTTCTTCTAATTTTTTTAAAAAAATTAAATTTTCTTTATTAGCTGTAAAATAACATTTATCTGCATGAGAAAATTGATCAATTTTTAGATAAAACACCAAATTGAATATGCTTCTAATATGCTGTGGACATTTACTGGTTCCAAATTATGCTCAGAAAAATCACCTTAGGTTGCAATCCTATACCATTTATCTGGGAGTCAGCTCCACTGAACTCAATGGGACTCACTTTTGAATAGCCATGTATAGAACCATGTGTTAAAAATTCTATACCTTTAGAAACTAAGTTTTAAGGAACTATAGGAAAACCATGATTGCAAAGTCAAACATGATGACTTCCATTAACATAAATTGCTGTAGCAGTACTGCCCCCTTCTACTTTTCAGTACCAACACATAGAAAGGGAAAACGGAAAGCTGTCATTAAAGCATTAAAGGAGGTGAAGATGCACACATTTTGGCAAAGTTATCCTTTTCCTGAATAATAAGATGGTTGGAACTAATTTTATTTTATTTGTAATAACCTGGAGAATTATTCTGAAGTGATCACTTCTACATTTGCTTAAATAACTCCGTAATGGACATTAAGATAAATAAATAATAACTATACTATGTTTTTAAAACTTTATCTATATTTATTTTATTAATTTAGAAAATATGTATCCTGCCTCTTGGTTACAAGATGTCCCACAATGGCAATGTATGCAATGCAATGTATGCAATAAAAATATGCTGGTACCCAAGGTTTCAATAAAATACATAAATAAAGTTAAAATGTAGATACTCAAATTCTACATCATTAAAAATTGAAGTAACCATGTTGAGAGCACCGGTTTTTGCATCTTGCCCTTATGCGTTCAGTATTTTGGTGACTTACTTCCAACCAATAAGTGAAAATTTTAACAAACTTTGCATTCCAAAAGGGCTACCAGAAGGTTCTGTACTCAATTCAATCTCTTATCTCCTTCTAGCCAAGTGAACACCAGTATGGTATATTTAGCTAATAGGTTTAATATACCACCATAAGCCGGGTTTTGAATTTGCCTCTGACCATGGGTCTGCTGTTGAAGTATTCCTCAATAGCTCAGATTCCTGGTTCAGATTCCTGGTCTGTAATTTAGAATGCCAGTCTTTAAGCATCCAACAGCTTTCGCTGCTAACTGCAGGCACTGAACCATTGTTTTCTCTCCCTCTAGATTGCCTGGTTTCTTCCATACCCACAAGCAAACCTATGTCGTGTATTCACAACACAAATCAAACTGATAAAATATATTTGGCAATCACCATGATGCGTTATTGACCGACTTCTAGGGCAAATGCCCCCATATTGGTAAGACTGATGTAGGCATTGTCCAGAGATGAAACTCAAACTCACCTATTTAACTAGCTTTGACTTAATCTGGGGTGCTTTATTAGCAACCAGTGTAAGACAAAGTAGCTAGTATAATACAGAGTGATGTTTAAATTAGTTTACAATTTGCTTGGGCTCATCTAGACCTGCTCTGAACAAAGCCATTCAGAAATGTCAGCTGTGTTCCTAACCACTGTAACAAATTGTTGCCTGAACGCTGCACACCTAATGACTTCAAATTAGCTTCACTGCGATATTGCCTGACAGTTCGTTACGACTGTTAGTAACATAGCTGGCGTATCATGACCAATAAATTGGTTTCAGTGTGGGCTGGGAAAGGGACTTCCATCAATTTGATTAAAGAAATTACTGTAGCATTCAAAGCATAAAGACAAACTAGTTTAAGGAGACAGAAATAAGTTAACTGTACCAGAAAAACATTGCTCATGATTCAAAAGCTCGTTTATAAGCCATTTGTGATGCAAACTCTGAACAACTAAATTTCTTCTGTGAAGAAAATGCGGAGCGCTTCAGAACGTGTGTTACTGTCCTCCTTTCTAAGCAAATTATGATTTAGATGTGTATTGATAGTTGTTTATTATTTGGTTTTGAGAAGTAATTAGAATCATTCAGGATTGCGCCTTGCATTGTTCAAATTCACTGGAAGAGACAGTGCCTGATCCAAAGTGTTAAGCTAGCATTAAGGAGAGCAGTAAAAAAAAAGTCTCAGAAGCTATTTTATGTTCTTTGTCAAATCCTCTTGAAATCTTCACAACTCATGTGGCTACTCTGAAACAGTTAGGCCTATCCACACACTGGGGGGGGGGGGTGTAAGCATCTGTGCACATATTCTTAGCAAAGTGAGTAACAATGCCAAATAAGCAGGCACTGTGCGTATTTCTCGTCTGAATGCCCAATCCAACAGCCTGTGGAGAATAGCCCTCAGTTCCTCAAACCAAGGAGCTGATCATGGTATCACAAATCATCTCCTAGGTTGCTACAGGGATTACAGAAGGAGGAGGAGAACCATGTGTGCCACCTTGAGCTCCTTGGCCAAAAAGGTGGGATATGAACACAATAAATAAACAAATTGCTGCTTCACTCCTGGTAGCAAGATGTATTGGGCCAACTCTGAAGACAAGGAAGGTTGTTAAAGGAGGAAGTGCTAAATATTTATTTGAAAAAATCAGAGCATCGGTTGCAGATCATACTGGTCATGTAATCTAGAACTGTTAGACAACTGTTTGTTGTCTGCAGATATTAACGTACACCTGTACTCATGGTTCATGGTTTATGGCTGCCTACAGTGTCAGCTGCTTTAGGACACAGGTGTGCCAACACAAATTCAAACCAAGTGAAATGGGGTAGGTGTGGGAAGGTGCACGTGTGGCGGAAGGCACAATTCCACTGAACCCAAAGAAAGCTTAAGTTGTTTGATATGTACAGACTCCTTCCAAAATGTTATTTCCAGTTACTGTTGCCTGAGGCAAGACGTATAAGCAAAAGACAAAATTCTCTGTTTATTTTCTGTGGAATGTGGGCAGCATGTGGAAATATTAAACCAACACAGTTTTCACACAAGTGCTTTATGACCATTAAGACTCCTTTGGATGTGCATGTCACAAAGGACTTTAACCTACATGCTTTGCTAAGGTAGAACCAGAAGAAATAAAACCCTGCCTGCAGAGGTGCAACTCACAGGGACCAAGGTGGGCCCAGCATATAATGCTAGTTTAAAGGAGAGGCAGCATAAAAAGGTAAAGGGACCCCTGACCATCAGGTCCAGTCGTGGCCGACTCTGGGGTTGCGGCGCTCATCTCGCTTTATTGGCCTAGGGAGCTGGGGTACAGCTTCTGGGTCATGTGGCCAGCATGACTAAGCCGCTTCTGGCGAACCAGAGCAGCGCACGGAAACGCCGTTTACCTTTCCACCGGAGCGGTACCTATTTATCTACTTGCACTTTGCTAGGCTGGCAGGAGCAACAGGAGCTCACCCCGTCACGGGGATTCGAACCGCCAACCTTATGATCAGCAAGCCCTAGGCTCAGTGGTTTAGACCACAGAGCCACAACTAGTCATTATTACCTTGTGGTCTCTGCATTTAATGCCCTACATGTATTATTTTCTTATTTAACCTTTTATGTAATGGTTTTTAACAGACAGAAATCTCATAAGATATACTTGTTTATAGATTCTGTACCTGGAATATGTTTAGCCCATCCAATGATGACCACCAGCTCCCTGTCTGCCAGGTCACAAAGAGTGGTGAGGGCCTTGATGTCACTGTCTGGCACAGTGGGGTCGGGCATGGCATAGATCTTCTCTGGTTCAGCCACCAGCAAATGAGAGACAATCTTGTTATCTGTGAATATAGATCAGAACATATGTTAATACTAATCACTGTATTTTCCATGACTCCACTTAAGAATCTAGTCCAACTCCTTGCAACACAGGAATCTTTCACCCAACATGGAGCTCGAACCCATAATCCTGAGATTATGAGTCTCATGCTCTACCAACTGAGCTATCCACAAATATTAAGTTTTGGCCTGTATAACATTTGCTATGTCACTGCTAGTCTGGGGATATAGCCCCTATCTACCAGAATTGGTGGGAATGTTATTTACCTCAATGGGATCAGGTGTGAACATATAAATCTATATATACCACTCATGAGACCCAGTGTGAAGTTGTGAAGTATAGGATGGGAGAAACCAAGGTTCAAATTGTCACTTAGTGGAGTTCAAGTGTTTTCAGAAACTGCATTCAATGGCTATAAAACCTGAGGAATTTCATTCTAAGATTTTTCTTTAAATGTTCTATTGTATAATTTATCCAGGAGTTCTTACCTATTTCTGTCTCTAGTATTTTACAAACAGGTATGTCACAAATTTAAAAAATGTCAGTTCCTCATAAACCAAACACAAGACACCACTTCAAGTATGTTTGTTTATTATTATTACAATGTAAAAGCGTCCTGTTCACAAGTGAATGGAGAAACTCTTAGACTGAAAGTTGATGTGGGACAGAGGGTGGAACAGAGATTGTTTCAACTGTTTGACCATTCTAGTTAATGTAGATTATGTATTCAAATCACAGAGGAGGAAAATTCAAAAGCTGATCTGCTATTACAGTACTTAGCAACAGGCCTAGAGTATATGCTCATTGTTTCATAAGAACTACTAAAGCTACACCAACAAACGAACAAAATCCCCCCAACATTCTACTATTCTCAGACTAATTAATGGGTATTATTTATCTCATCTAAAGGTGACAGATAGCAGTTTTAGTATTTCTTGATAAACAGCTTTCAGTGATGATGTTAAACTGTTGGCTGCAGTCCACACACACACAGACACAGACACAGACACAGACACAGACACAGACACAGACACACACACACACACACACACACACACACTCCTCCATTAATTCACTGTTTTATTACCCACGGTTGCTTCCTATAACAAAATTACCAAAACAAACAAGTAAATATTTTCACAACTTTTCTTAAATATTTCTTTTCTTAAAGTCCAAGGTTTGTCTAGTATTAGTAATAAAATGTATGCAGACAGAGGAGATGTGAGTTGCTTGGATTTTGAAATCTAGTAACTATTTTAACAAATTTGTTGAAGTGCCAAAGACTCACCAAGTTAATTATTTAAAAAAAGCATGGATGAGAGCAGCATATTTAGGGATGGGGTGGTAGAAAATGAAATATTCTCTATTTTTCCCTTAAACATTTCCCTTTGTGCAGTGATTCAGGATGCTGTACAGTTTAATTTAAGGTTCACAGAGTTTTCATACCCATTGTTCTGACACATGACAAGACCTGTAGGCAGACCACTGGGTTGTGGTGAAAAGAAAGGAAATAATAATAAAAAAGTGTGTGTTGTGAACATTTCCTAATCTCTATTATTTCGCTATGGGGGGAAAGCATTGTCAGTATTGAAAGTACAAATCCAGGGGCATTCTGAATGTGCTCAGGAAGCCGCATCAGTTAGAATAGCCACAAGCACGGTTCCTAGGTAAATCTTATTTAACGTTTCCCTAATTAGAATCAATAAAACCCAATTTTCATTCCACTGCCTTTGTTGTGTTCAGACTATCTGTCAGAACCCAGAAAATCTCCCTGGCTACTTCTTTAGTCAAAGTGATTTCACTGTTTCACTCTTGACACCTGCTGGGACGGATGCAAAAGAACCAAAAAGAAGTTATGCTATATGTGTTTCTTACAGGATGAACTAAGAAAAATGATTAGGGAGCCATTAAATAAATATCTAAATAAAGGACTGCATGTGAGGACCGGAAGCTACCGTATTTTTTGCACCATAACACTCACTTTTTTCCTCCTAGAAAGTAAGGGGAAATGTCTGTGCGTGTTATGGAGGGAATGCCTACGGGTGGCATGCCTATGGATTTTCCTCCTCTAAAAACTATGTGCGTGTTATGGTCGGGTGCGTGTTATAGAGCGAAAAATACGGTAGTTTATCTTGAGCAATAGAATCCTCTAAAATATGTTTCATTAAATTATTGCATATTGTGTAATATCTCAATGATTTTGGCTAGGCACAGGGAAGACAATTCACTGAAAGGTTATACTACATAGTTCCCTTTGAAATGAATGGGAGCTGTGAAAGAGCAGAGTAGTATTCTTGTACAGTGCCTGTTCATTTTAATGGGGCATTCCCAAGACGACTTACTGGTGGATTGCACCCTTCCAATTCCTCACATTTTCTGCCGGGACACATTAACCTATGTCTGTGATAAGAAGGCTTAATTGTGAGCGCATGTGCCGAGCTGTCAGCAATTCAACTCAATGGCACAATATAAAACAAATGAAAAGCTGGCAATCTGTGCATCCAGAAAATCTAAACCTCTAATGAAATTAAGCATTAGAGTTTATTGAATTTTATTGTATTATCAGAAAGTTTTTATTTTAATGCGCAAAATCTGCTTAATGCAACCCTAGATTGTATTTACAGAGTGGTGGAACAGCTTATCCAGACTGTGTGGAAGATGCCAGATTGGACAATTGAAGGTATAATCAGCATAATGTTTTTTGGAAAGGCAAAAGGAAACGATGCCATATGTTCACTTAAGCTTTAATTTTATGTAAAACTGGTTTCTTTTCCCTTTGACATAGCTAAAATGCCCTTTTGCTTACAGTTCAAACTCTGTTTATTTGCTTTCCAGGTCTCCATATGCTCATGCGTAATGCACACAGTAGTGTCCCCTACTGGGGAATGGGAGGTGAAAAACAACATACTGCTTTTTTCTTATACACAAGCAGGTAAGTGCCATCAGGGTAATCCTTGGAGCCTTTTATTACTCTTGTCCAAAGTGAAGGCTCTTGTAGCCTGGAGGCTTCTGCCACTGCTTAGACACCAAAACAGCTATTTTGAAAGTGACATACTAAAGAATTCACAAGTGCTGTTGGCTGCTAATTCTTGTTTTTATAGACTACCCAACTTGTTTCTTCGAGAATTAGCAGCTTCTGCATGATTTGTACAAATGGCTTTATAAGCCTTTAGCTTATCAAACTGTATCTTGTTCTTTCTTTTAATATCAGCTGCATATGAGAACATTAACACCTCTCTATGCATGTTGTAGGTGTAGCACTTTCCTGCTTTAATCTAATACTAGCTAGTAGTGTGTCAGCCTTCTATTGCTATAAATTAATGAGGCTCCTAATGTATTTTCATTGGGAGGTTGAGCAGTCAAACTCATTTAGTTAGTGAAAACTGCAAAAATCACTTTCTTGTAAAATCTGAGACTAGAAGCTTCAATGAACTAATGATCACAGCATGAGCTGTTTTATGTACCACTGAAAATAAAGATCACCTGTAAATGTAAAATTTGCACTGCATAAATTGTGCATTAGCAAGCTCTCACCCTTAAAAGAGTCTTTTCTTGACTCTTCAGAGAAAGGATACGGATGATATGAATAGTTTACAAAATCATCATTGATAAGAAACATAATGCATATGATTCGTTTTGGATGCTTCTTGCTTTACTGGGATGCAACCTCATGTATACGTACCAAGGAAAAAACCACCAACTGATTTACTTACATGGCTTTTTGGCTGGCTGAACTAGCTGAGGATTCAGGTATGGGCTATTTTCTGCATCTATTCTGCGCTTGTACTTCTGACGACCTCCACGTACTCTGTCTAGGCGCACTCCTGAAGGTGAGACAAAAAAAGAAAGGTGTGTTTAAAACATTTGGAAGAAAATATCTTATGGAATGATGAAACTTTCCAATAAAACAGTAAAAGTTCAAGATTGTTTGAAATTGAAAGAAGTGAAAGAAATGGGCACAGTATAAAATTCAACAACTTCAGCTTTACACCAATTCAAAAGTGTTAGGAAATATTCCTGCTATTTCTGGTATTGAGGAATAAGTGCTTACATTTATACAGATAAAACAGCACTACCCATATCAAATCAGTATGCTGGGGAAGCCCCGTTATTTCTAGAAGTACAAAAATCTGGAAATGGGGTGCTAAGAAAGAGAGGACTCGCTGCAGAATGTGTGCGCTCAGTGATCATAAAATGCTGGCTAGAATTATGTGTCACAGAAAGCCAGGTGGAAGCAGGAATGGAATGATGTATCCTGCAGGAGTGAATGGCTAATTTTTTAGAACACTAAGCAATAAATACTTCACACTGCAACATCTTGTTGCAAGCCCCACTTATATTCATAGGACCATTCTCACCATGAAATCAGCAATAAAATCAGTGCAATACAGCAAAACAAAACAATCACAATAAAACCAGCAATGAAGCAGCAGTTAAAATTAACAGGCAGAACTTTAAAGCCTGTAAGCATTTTTTAAAAATATTTATCCGACACCAAAAAGATAACAGAGTGGGTGCCAGGCAAGCCTCCCTAGTGAGGAAGCCCAATAGTCAGGGTACCATCACTGAAAATGTTCTCTTCCTCTTTTCAGGTCAGATGTTGGACACCTAAAGGACAGCCTTCACCAATGATCTCAGCACATGGGCCGGGGGTAGGGGATATCTTGGTGTATGAAGTATTAAGGGAGGGGCAGTACCTCTGTTGGAAGACATGTTGTGTGCCCTTTTGGGAATTTTCCATTCCACCTTTAGTTACAGACATGGAACTGTTACATGTCACATGTCTGTTTACATTCCAGCACTGTTTGCTGGTGTAAGCGGAACTTCCGCAGTGTTGTTTTGCTCTCTCGGAAGAGGCGGCAGAGAGAGACATGTTTCTTTGTCTTGATTTATGTTTAATAAATCCATAGTTTGTTAGTATGTCTCCACAAGCCTCAAGCCTCTTTCATTGCACAGTTTGCTCTGCTAAGTAAAGGTGTGCCCATGTCAGCAGACTTGGGTCACTGATTTGTGTCACACCAGAGGTCGAGGGATCTTCACAGCATGACGGCTGGAAGGAGATGATCTGGGTAGTTCATTCACCCTGGTCCCCACAATGCACTCAGCCCTCACCTGTGGCACCTAGAAGCTGTCAGCATATGACAGTGGCCACATCCCAGGAAACAGCTCTGACTGGCCGACTAAACAAGGTGAGAGTACCCAATGGCTCCTAAACCCTTGGTGAATTAGGGACTTGCCTATCCCCTGCATGCAAAGACAGGCTCCAGCAGATTGAGCAGATGAGACTAATAGTGAGTCCAATGGCCAGGAAGGCTTTTTTCTGCAGGTGCTGTTGAGGAAATGAGGGGCAGATGGTGCTCATTAACCAGCAAAGATAGCTCATCTAGGAGAAAGAAAAGTCTCATCTTAAACCTCTTCTGCCTAGTGGCTATACTAATTTCTGAAAAAGGACCAACAGTCAGGAAAACTGCACTGCTGAAAACCTTGTCTGGAGAGAGCTTTACAGACTGCAGCAAGCAGATGAAGCAATGGGCAGAACACTAGCAAGAGCTGTACTCCCTGGAAAACATGGTCTCCAGCACAGCAATTGACAGCATCCAGACTCTGCTTGTGTTGGAAGAGCTGGGTATTCCTCCCTCCCTTGATGAGCTGAAAAATACCATCATCTTTCAGGCATGTGGTTAAGCCCCAGGACAGGACGGAATCCCAACAGTGCTGAAAGCTTGCCTCAATTCCTCCCTCATGACGTACCTCTACGGCCTTCTCTTGCAGTGTTGGGAAAAGGGATCCATGCCATAAGATATGCACAACCCCAGCATTTGGAGCCTCTATAAGGACATAGGTGACTGTGATTATTCTAACAACTACCATGGAATCACCATGCTTAGTACTGCACCTTGTTGTTCTCAACAGACTGCAGTCACTTGCTGACAGGGTCTATCCTGGGTCGCAATGTGGTTTTAGAGATCAGAGGTCAACAGTCGACATGATTTTCTCACTGCGCCAACTGCAGGAGAAATGCCAAGAGCAGTGACTCCTTGTAGATTGCCTTCATAGACCTGGTGAAGGCCTTTGACCTCATCAGCCAAAAAGGACTCTTCACACTGTTCCACAAGATGGAATGCCCATCACAACATGATCATGTCCTCCCATGAGGACATACACACCACTGCCCAGGAAGACGGGCGTCCTCAGACGCCTTCCATATAAAAAGCAGCGTGAAGCAGCAATGTGTTCTTGCTCCAACTCTCTTTGGCCTATTTTAATCCCTGTTGCTCTCGCATGCCTTCAGTTCAACTGAAGACATGCTGGTTCTGGTCGTGTCCTCACTATACATTTAATTACATTCCAGCAAACATCAGCCATGGAACACCCTGTTGTTTAAGCCGTTTGTCCATCGTATTACCCAAAAAGCATCATTTGACCCGCTCTCGATATCGCCGCTCTATTGAATTAACTAACGATTGTGACGATTCAATTTCTCTTCCCAGTAGGTCTGAATATATCTCTTTAGCTGTTTCTCTCTTAGGAGTCCCTGGATTGGCTGTACGCAATAGTAGGAACATTAACTCTTTAGCTTGCTCTGCAGCAAAAGCCCTGAATTATACTTCTCAAGCTCTTCACCTTTTGAATAAAGAACAAAGTGAACTCCAACATGGACTTTTGCAGAACCGCGCTGCTATAGATTATTTGCTGATGCTTCATCATTATGGTTGTGAACAAGTGGCTGACATGTGTTGTTTCGATATTACTGATAATTCTAAAGCCATTCAAAGCCAAATCTCTCATTTGCAAAATCTTACACACCACATTAAACAGGACGTTGGATTTTCTGGCCTCTGGGATTCTTTCACCCAGTGGCTTACCGCTTGGTTACCAAACCTGACTTGGCTTCGTAACCTCTTTCAATATGCCATTGTCATAATATGTATATTAATTTTGCTATGTTGCTTCCTCCAATGCATTCCTGGCCTCATAAGTCTTTTGTCTCGGCTTCTCTCTCCCCCTCAGCCACCCAATAAACTCCTTGCTGCCTACTTTGCGAAATGGCAGCACCAGCAGTAAACATTAGGGGAGATGTGGGCAGACTTATTTCGGGCATTCGCTGGCAAACCACGTATCCCGAAGTATTTTTGTCTTATTCACCCAGAACACCTCACAAACAAGAAAAGAAAGGGGGAGATGAAGGGAAGTTCTGTCTCTGCACATGACTGTGGCATGATGGGAAGTCCTGCTTCTAAGCTTCTCTCTGGCATTATGGGAAGTCTTGCTTCTAAGCTTTTCCTCTGCTTCTGTACACACTGCACAACCCGTTCTAAATACCAAGACATTCCCTCATTTCCCTAGGATGTTCAGTTCATCTTAAGTTCATGAAAACATTATACTCTGACCTGTTCTTAATGCATAGTTGACCACATCTACGGAACACGATTATTGTATTCTTTCATGTTATGATCAATCATTAGTAATTGTTTTAGTCATGCTATATCAATCATTAGTTATAATTTAATTAGGAGGTTTCATGCCTGTCTAGTTCTGTGCTCCCTTTCCCAGCCTTTAATCTATTGGTGATTAATGCCTATATGTAACCCTTGCCTTTCACTTGTGTTAACCAATCAGCAACAAGTTGCTTTGTGTTTGTATCAACCAATCAGCAACGAGCGCACCTGTGGCAATGTTGTAATATTCAATAAAAGAGTCTTCTCGGGGCTTGCTTGAGAGATGCCTCTCACATGACACCTGCTACTCGTCTGTCGTTACTTCAACCCAACATACATCCATGCAAGGAGTGATGGGGGTCTGTTCAACCTGGCATGTCTCCATGCCAATACAAAAGTGTGGTGGGTTCTTATCCATGAGATGTTGTTTGCAGATAACACAGCCTTGACAGCACACTCCAAGGAAGCTCTACAGAGACTCATCAAATGTTTTGCCCAATCCTCCATGGAGTTCGGCCTCACCATCAGCCTGATGAAGACCAATATCCATAGCTGTCAACGTTTCCCTTTTTTTTAAGGGGAATTCCCTTATTCCAAATAGGATTCCTCGCAAGAAAAGGGAAAAGTTGACAGCTATGCCAATATCAGGTCAGGATGTAGACAATTTTGTCTATCCAGGCTCTATCATAACTAGCAAATTTTCCATTGACACTGAGAGAGACAATCATATTGGCAAGGCCGCTATGGCAATGGCTTGTCTCACCTTTCCAAAAGGGTAGGGTAGAATGTGATGGTAACGCCCAATACCAATATGAGGGTCTGCCAGACTTGTGTGCTGAGCACACTGCTTTATGGAAGTGAGTCATGGGCAACTTACACCCACCAAAAGTGATGCCTCAATGCCTTCCATATGCGCTGCATCAGAAAGATTTTTGACGTTGCATGACATGGCTGGACAGCATTTCAAATCAAGATGTGCTCTCCCAAACTCACATTCCCAGCATGTTGTCACTTCTGTCTCAGTGATATCTACTCTGGCTTCATCATGTCCACAGAATGGAAGATGGCAGGATCCCCAAGGATGTGCTCTATGAAAGCTGGCTGCAGGCACTAGGCCTGTTGGCAGACTAACTCTGCATCTACAAACATGATAAGGTTTGCAACATTAACCCCACCATATGGAAATCCTTTTCAGAAGATTGCAGTGCCTGGAGACAGACAGGTTGTGTATCCACAGAAGTGACCAGAGGAAGAATGACTGCTGAAAGGAACACAGAGGGAAGAAACTCCATGGTGCACCTGTAGCAGCAATACTGGACGCCTTTATCTATCCCACCTGCAATAAAGCATGTCTCTCCTATATTGGTCTCTACAGCCACAGCAAGCACTGTAGCTCTCCAACAGTTTGACTTTATCCCTGAAGGCATACTCTCCTGAGACAGATGGATGCCAACAACAAAACCTAGGCATCAAGCAATGTATGGCTTTGAATATAAAATAATGTAGGGCTTTACAGATAAGCACCAGCTCTTTGGATTGGACTTGAAAATGGGCGGCAGACCAATGCAGCTCTATTAAGCACAGTTGCGGTGTCCAGTCCCAAACAGTAGCCTAGTGGTTCTATTCTGAACTAACTTCAGTTTCTGGAGCCCTCTTCCAAAGTAGCCCCACAGATAATGTATTAAATTAGTCAATCCTTGATGTTAAGGGAGCATGAATTGCCTCGCTGTTCACAGAAGGCACAGCTGGTGCACCAGCTTTAGCTGATGAAAGACATTCCATCCCACAGAGGCCACTTGGGCCTCCAGTGACAAAGATGCAAGCTAGACTGTAAACCTGATCCATTACTCAAAGAAATGGGTACAAGACAGTTTTATTGATAAGGCAGTTTGCATATTTCCCAAGGCGTTTCAAACATAAATATTCTTCCTCTCTAGGTAACACCAGAAACATATCCAAAAGGGTGTATCAATGCTGCTCAATAGTGACGAACTTGATACAGTGGTACCTCGGATTACATACGCTTCAGGTTACACACACTTCAGGTTACAGACTCCGCTAACCCAGAAATAGAGCTTCAGGTTAAGAACTTTGCTTCAGGATAAGAACAGAAATCGTGCTCCGGCGGCACAGAGGCAGCAGGAGGCCCCATTAGCTAAAGTGGTGCTTCAGGTTTAGAACAGTTTCAGGTTAAGTACAGACCTCCGAAACGAATTAAGTACTTAACCTGAGGTACCACTGTACTAACGAAGCTGTGCTGATGTGAACTGCGATGTGTGTGTGTGTGTGTGTGTGAAAAGCTGTGAAATGTATCAGAGGACACGCAACTTCATTGTACAGTACTCTAAATGGGTAATGTAAACACACTAAGACCCACATGCTGTATATATTTACAAGAATGCCAAGCAGGTTGAATAAACATTCATTTATCTAAATGAGGCAACTTTTTTCAATCTTATTTGGATAATAAACTATGCAGCATTATTTTGTAATCTGCACGGCTCAGGTGGATTATTTTATTGGGTCCACACAAATTAGATCCTAATTCCACAGAAGGAAAAACAGTTGCTTATATAAAAATCAAGTTACACTGTGGTTTTATTACCTACTTACAACACTGCAATTCACACTAGAAAAAAACTGTGTGAAGAAAAGTGAAAACATGGACTTTTATATTTACAGGAGCTTGTTGGCCATGCTAAATAGGTCTGAAATTCAGTTGTACATTGGTAGTCACAATACAAAAAAAAAGTAATCTAGAGATGCAAAATGCGAGTCCATTAGCCAGGCATTTTTTTAAAAACAGAATCCTAAGTCATCAAAAAAGATAAAAGCTATGGCTCACATTAAAGCTTTCCTGCTCTACTGCTGAATTAACAATTAGCAAGGGAAGTCAGTTTTTGTCTCCTGATAGCTATCTGCAATCTGAAGCATATTACTGAGTATAGCATAGGAAACCTTAAAAGGCACCAACTCTCTTGTCTTCAGCTTACACATATATAAGGAATGCAATTGATAGTTCAGAGAAGAACGAACGTAAGAACACAAAAAAGCCTGCTGGATCAGGCCAATGACCCATTTAGTCCAGCATCCTGTTCTCCCAGTGGCCAACCAGATGCCTAATATATTTATAACAGGAAAATAATAATGGCCAGGATCCAAAGAACTCTAAAACTAGCATCAAGTTCTGAGACAGTTAAATCAGCCATGATAAAATGGGCCCAGGATATTGGGTATAACATCATGTTTGAGGACTGGGAAAGGTTATGGACTACCGGAATGAAATTCACGGCATGTAATGCCTTGAAGGAAAACATTATGAAAATGATATATAGGTGGTACATGACCCCAGTCAAGCTTGCTAAGATATATCACCTGTCTGACAATAAATGTTGGAAATGTAAGGAGGCTGAAGGGACATTCTTTCACCTCTGGTGGACCTGCCCAAAAGTGAAGGCCTTCTGGGAAGTGATTTACAATGAGTTAAAAAAGGTATTTAGATATACCTTTCCCAAGAAACCGGAGGCCTTTCTCCTGGGCATTGTAGACCAGAAAGTGTTAAAGAAGGATAAAACTTTTTTTATGTATGCAACTACAGCAGCAAGAGTCTTAATTGCAAAGTACTGGAAGACACAAGAATTACCCACACTGGAAGAGTGGCAGACGCAATTGATGGACTATATGGAATTGGCAGAAATGACTGGCAGAATCCGAGATTCGGGAGAAGAAACAATGGAAGAGGACTGGAAAAAATTTAAGGACTATTTGCAAAAACATTATAAGCTGTATGAATGTTAAGAAGGTGCATGACTTGGAAATTTTAGCTTCAGCAACTAGAATCGATGAACTGGAAATTAAGTTTTAAGAAAGACAAGGTAGAAATTTGAAGTAAATTTATTATGTTTATTTTAAGGTATAAGAAATTGGGAAATAGCATTCTGAATTTGAAACATAATATTTGAAAGATATAGCAAGGTACGAAACAAGGTAACAATTTGCTGATGTTTTATTGTAAAGAACGCAGGGTCTGGAAGATGTGGGGAAGTCCGGTTAGATTGGAAAAAATAGTTTGGAAAATTGGATTTTTCTATATTTCTTTTTTTCTTTCTTCTTTCCTTTTTTTGTGTTTAATTTTCTCTTTTTTGTATTGACTTTGTATAAGAAAACCTAATAAAAAATATTATAAAAAAAAAAAAAACTAGCATCAAGTTCGTCCCCACCCACCTCACACCCATGGCAAATTACTATTGAAAGTGAGTGGAGTTTCTAAAGTAGTTTGTGATACAGCATAGGGATCAGCTGTTCAATGAAAAGTAAGATAAAAGCCAGCACAAGAGCCTTGAGTAAGTTTAAGCAGCTCTCTGGATCCAGGCCAAGGTGTCTGAAATATGGTGGAAAAAAACAGAACGTCTGCATCAAAAGGTTATGGCTACTGATGGCTGGAGAAAATGTAACTAACGTTTGTACATCAGGGTCTACACATACTCCATATACTAATTAGTTAAGGATAGATTTGATTTGAAATGCATCTAATAAGCACACTTGGACCAGCTTAGCATAGATTATTTACCTATTTGCTTTATTTAAAACTGCACTTTATCTTAACAGATTCCAGGGTGGTGTACAAGTGATTTGAATAAAAATATTAATACCAGATACAAATACAGTACCATGAACCATAAGCAAACAGTGAATTTTCTTGCAAACACACCCAACATTTCCCAAAGAGATAGCTGTTCTGCACATGTTTCAAAAAGTTGGGAGCATGTGAAGCTTGGTGCTCTAATCTGTACCATTTACAAATACAAATTAGATCACACATAACACGTGACACATTTTAATTGAATGTCTTCTGTCTGCAATTCAGACAAAAGGTGAATGGAAATAAATGAGTCTGGCAAGACAGCCCTTGAGCCTTACAATACCCAATATCTCATTATTATTTTTTTCAATGGCTATCTATAAAACTGATGCTGACAAGCTTTGAACCTTTTATTTCTGCTCAAGACTAGGTGAATGTTTTAATACAAAAGAGAAAGGACATCTAACAATGTTGCATTAAACATGGGACAGTGCCATTATCACCTCTTCAGTGTAATCAAAGTAAACCCACTATTCATGGCCTGTAAAACAGCTGATTCAGAGTGTACCAAGGACCAGAATTTGCATCTAACTGAATCTAACACAAGTAAGCATGAATATGATTTTAAGTTTATAGTTTAGCCCCAACCTCTGATTAAAACAGGTCACATTTCTGGTTAAGATTGTCTCCTAAGTTCAAAACCATTTCTGATTGGCTTGTTTAAAATATCATTGACTCCAAGATTATATCTTTGACTCCAAAATTATAGCAGATCTTTACCACCAAGTAAGCAATCTTAATCCTGTATGAAAAAGCAGAAAGGAGACTGCAATTCAGAGCAGTATATTTGTTGCAAATGCATTGCAGATACAGTGGTACCTCTGGTTAAGAACTTAATTCGTTCTGGAGGTCCATTCTTAACCTGAAACTGTTCTTAACCTGAAGCACCACTTTACCTAATGGGGCCTCCCGCTGCCACCGCACTGCTGCAGCATGATTTCTGTTCTCATCCTGAAGCAAAGTTCTTAACCCGAGGTACTATTTCTGGTTTAGCAGAGTCTGTAACCTGAAGCGTATGTAACCTGAAGCGTATGTAACCCGAGGTACCACTGTAACAGTAAATAAGCCAATCCTAATGGTCAGCCCTGAGTGCTTACTGGAAGGGCAGATCGTGAAGCTGAGGCTCCAATACTTTGGCCACCTCATGAGAAGAGAAGACTCCTTGGAAAAAACCCTGATGTTGGGAAAGATTGAGGGCACAAGGAGAAGGGGACGACAGAGGACGAGATGGTTGGACAGTGTTCTCGAAGCTACCAGCATGAGTTTGACCAAACTGCGGGAGGCAGTGGAAGACAGGAGTGCCTGGCATGCTATGGTCCATGGGGTCACGAAGAGTCGGACATGACTAAACGACTAAACAACAACAATGGTCTGGTTTAGCATGACCACGCTTCAGGACCATACTCCAGTTCAAGGGGCATGCAGTACATGGCTGACCATTTATCAAACCCAGTGGAGCCTTCTTTCCCGAAGTCTTGCATACAACATTGCATAGGTGCAGAGAATCCTAAATTCTAGCACTGAAACATGACTTTTTTTCATTATGCAGGAATAGCAACATTAGCCTTGTGGGACTACTGTACAAAAGGAATTTGTCATCTCCTAGCCAATTCTCAGCTGCAAGTAATTCAATACATAATGGAAAACACATTTCAAAGCAGCACTTTTAACAGTAAAAGAGGAGTAATGATTTAGGGTCAAGCCTTTCAAATATCATCAGTGAATAAAAGACACAAAAATCAGTTTTGACTTGGAGGAATGTATATGGGATGCTTGACATAGCATCTGCAAAAAAATGAATAAAAATAAAAATCCAAGAACAGGATTTTGTTGTTGTTGCTTAGTCGTTTAGTCGTGTCCGACTCCTCATGACCCCATGGACCAGAGCACTTCTGTCTTCCACTGCCTCCCGCAGTTTAGTCAAACTCATGCTTGTAGCTTCGAGAACACTATCCAACCATCTCGTCCTCTGTCGTCCCCTTCTCCTTGTGCCCTCCATCTTTCCCAACATCAGGGTCTTTTCCAGGGAGTCTTCTCTTTTCATGAGGTGGCCAAAGTATTGGAGTCTCAGCTTCAGGATCTGTCCTTCCAGAGAGCACTCAGGGCTGATTTCCTTAAGAATGGATAGGTTTGATCTTCTTGCAGTCCATGGGACTCTCAAGAGTCTCCTCCAGCACCATAATTCAAAAGCATCAATTCTTCGGCGATCAGCCTTCTTGATGGTCCAGCTCTCACTTCCATACATCACTACTGGGAAAACCATAGCTTTAACTATACGGACCTTCATTGGCAAAGTGATGTCTCTGCTTTTTAAGATGCTGTCTAGGTTTGTCATAGCTTTTCTCCCAAGAAGAAGGCGTCTTTTAATTTTGTGGCTACTGTCACCATCTGCAGTGATCATGGAGCCAAAGAAAGTAAAATCTCTCACTGCCTCCATTTCTTCCCCTTCTATTTCCCAGGAGGTGATGGATACTGCATACTTATCTAACACCTGGATCACTCAGATGTAATGTTTCTCAGTTCTAGTCCAGTAATATCCAGATCTATAAACTATAAGTTCAATCAGGTGCAGCAGGGTACATAAATAAGTAGTTCCCTGGTTTTTCACAGGCATCTGGTTGGCCACTATGAGAACAGGATGCTGGACTAGATGGTCCATTGGCCTGATCCACCAGGCTATTCCTATGTCAAGTAGATGGCAGAACAACAACAATGTAGCTACTTTCTCCACAGCACAAGTCAGCCATGCAAGGCCCTTATGCTAATCCCTGTGTGTAGTGCAATTTGGTGAGAGAACAGCACAGGCAGACATACCCATTCACATCCCAAAAGCAAACTGTATGCACTGAAAGAGTGCACTTGGACCTTCAATCAGAGCCCTACTGTCAGCACAGACTCACCTACACGATGTTCCCAATCTACTTGAACCTCTATAGGTCAGGGATTCCATCCCAATTAAACTACACATTCAGAACAACCATGTGGTACCACTTCAGCTTGCAGGACAATCATATGTTAGAATGTGCTTCCATATAAAGAAGGGATGCGGGTGGCACTCTGGTCTAAACCACAGAGCCTAGGGCTTGCCAATCAGAAGGTCGGCGATTCGAATCCCTGAGACAGGGTGAGCTCCCATTGCTCAGTCCCTGCTCCTGCCCACCTAGAAGTTCGAAAGCACGTCAAAGTGCAAGTAGATAAATAGGTACTGCTCCGGCGGGAAGGTAAACTGCGTTTCCGTGTGCTGCTCTGGTTCACCAGAAGCGGCTTAGTCATGCTGGCCACATGACCCGGAAGCTGTCTGCGGACAAACGCCAGCTCCCTCGGCCTATAGAACGAGATGAGCGCCGCAACCCCAGAGTCATCCGTGACTGGACCTAACGGTCAGGGGTACCTTTATCTTTTACCTGTCCGTGGAAAATTAGTGCACTAGGAAAGAGCTGTTCGACAGTGGAATTTGCTGCCAAGGAGTGTGGTGGAGTCTCCTTCTTTGGAGGTCTTTAAGCAGAGGCTTGACAACCATATGTCAGGAGTGCTCTGATGGTGTTTCCTGCTTGGCAGGGGGTTGGACTCGATGGCCCTTGTGGTCTCTTCCAACTCTATGATTCTGTGTGAAGGAAGGCTAAAATGGTATGTTTTTACATACATGGAGTATTAAATTTGAGAGGATATGAAGACATGCAATCACCCACATGTAATCTAAGTTACATATAGAAGTCGTACTTCTATAGCAGATATTTCCAAATGCATAGGTTATATGCTACCATATCCCATGAAGGAGTAGTAGCTTGGTTCAGTGGGCCTTGACTAAGGGTCAGCTCAGCAGCATGTCCTCCACTTACACTATGGGTCTATCAGGTGCCTATGGAGTTATGTCAAATGCGTAATCAAGTTTGAGAACCACACCTACTTTCTTCAGAATAAAAGCTTTTGTTTTCCTAGGTCTTGCTAGTGCAATGATAGACAGGTGATTGCTGCACCTTTAAAGCCAACTAAAAGAAGCCTAGTTTTACCTCCTTGAGAAAACAACAGCAAGGGATTCATTGGTGACCACTGAGGGTGAGATTCTGAAACTTGCTGGTACAAAGTTTTAATTAAGCGATCTGAGCTATGAGTTTGAAGAGGGGTGGAGGGAGAAGCCTAAAAACGAGCTGATGCCATTTGAAGGTCAACAGTAGGTCTAGATTCTAAGTTACATTGGTAAAGCTTTCCAGTGAAAAGAATTCAAGTGATAAGATAGTGACACCTCAAAAGAAAGAAGTCTAACTGTTAAGTTCTGGACCATTTACTAGCAACTCACAAGAGATATGGTGTGATCGAAATCAAATTCATTACAGTAATCCGACTGTGAAGTACTGATAGCATGAAATCAGGATCTCAATATCAGTTTCAGAAATAATAAGCAGCTAAGCACTATTTCATTTAGAACCTGGAAGGTTTCAGGATTTATTTGGGGATCCAGAAGTCAAAGCAAAGATCCAAGTGATTAATGTGAGCAGAAGAGCCAAATACCTGCTCCCATCACAAAACATTTAGGTTTAATCTCCCAATGGGCAATAGCATTTGGTGCAGCAATAGGTTAGAAGTGCTTCCTTAAGATGCCCATGTTTACATTTGTTTTAATCAAACAATATATACACAACACCACCCAAATAGTAGTAGTAGGTTTTTTTTTAATCTACCTGCAGTACATAATAATTTATTTCACCAGGGAACAGAAGTGCTAAATTAAGTTCACCTGACTGTTAGTCATAAGTCACATGCGCCTGAGCGCAGCTTTACCTGGAGGGTGGAATGTACAGACAGGAACTGGAGTATCTTCTGTGAGCCAGAGCTGACAGCACGGTCTACACATCTCATGGTATGATGTCAGACAGTGTATCAGTGTAGCCAGTGCTTTTTTTCGGGGGGGGGGGACGTAGAGGTACACATACCCCTAAACATTTTGTGAATCTTTGTACTTTTGTCCATTTACTGTAGTTATTTTTCCTGATTTGAACTATTTGTTGTTGTTTAGTCGTTTAGTCATATCCAACTCTTCATGACCTAATGGACCAGAGCATGCCAGACACTCCTGTCTTCCACTGCCTCCCGCAGTTTGGTCAAACTCACGTTAGTAGTTTCGAGGATTTGAACTATAAAATGGTGATTTTCTTGAGTCAAAATGAGAGTACCCCTAAACATTTTTTTTCAATAGAAAAAAGCACTGAGTGTAGCATCCAAATACTTGACACATCTAGAACAAGATGTGTTCTCTGACAGATGCTAAGATAAAGTCACAATGTTCTATCCCTGGCAATATGTAGTCAGGATGTAAAACCACTACGTACTTACTACATGGAGACTCTATTGTTTGTAGCCCCTCAGACATGTGGGAAAGTGAACCACCCCAACCATTAAGCAAAATGAAGCAACTATATCGGGTAACAGATGATGAGGGAAGAAAGAGCACACCCAGTACATATTTATCTAGCAAACATTCATTACCCTGCAGTGCTTTTTTCTAGAAAAATAGGTGCCGGTACTCATCATGAAGTTGTAACAGTAAGTGCCACACTTTTTAACAACAGCAAAAATAGTTGCCTGTACAGTGGTACCTCGGGTTACATACGCTTCAGGTTATATATGCTTCAGGTTACATACGCTTCAGGTTACAGACTCCGCTAACCCAGAAATAGTACCTCGGGTTAAGATATTTGCTTCAGGATGAGAACAGAAATCGTGCTTCGGCGGCGCAGCGGCAGCAGGAGGCCCCATTAGCTAAAGTGGTGCTTCAGGTTAAGAACGGACCTCTGGAACGAATTAAGTACTTAACCCAAGGTACCACTGTGCTGAGTAACCCCCCCCCGGGGGGGGGGGGGAGCACCGTTGCCCTGTATGATATCACCTCACCCTACCTAGCCTCAGTCTGTTTCTGTCATAAATGGTTTCATTTTGTTGTTGTGAAGCATTATTCATCCAGGAAGTATGCAAATGCATGAATAAAACAGAATCTTTCACGTGGAATTTTGAAACTCAGAAAAAGTGATCTGACACTTTATATTCTGCTTGGAACATTATCATTGTCTCATCCTGGAAGCCTTCTTGGGAAAGAACCTGCTGAATTTGTTTGTCAGACCCTGTCATATTAGCAGCTTTCCATTAACATAGTAATTTTGAATCTATGGAGCCAAATTTTTGGCAATGGACAGCCAGTCAGAATAGTCAATAGTGGACAAGACAATCCCCATTGGTACCACAGGGTACAAAATTAAGGTAATATATTGCGAGTTTAGAACAAGCCTGGTCCTTACACCAGGTCTGCTATATGGTGTGTGGTGTTCCGTTCCAAGGGGACTGTATGCTGGCCCACCACCACGGACTTATCAAACCTCAATTTTTTGTTTCTTCTTCTTCGGTCAAGCAACTGGCAGGCCACAATATAAGACTGGTTTGGCTCAGACTTGTGCAAGCTTGCTTTAAATACAAAAGCTGTACTCCAACCAATAAAGTCCCAAGACCTACTTCCACTTTTGCCACAATAAAGTCATTATCAGTTGATTCTATCTTCTCAATGTCCTGTTGAAAATATTTCTCATGAATCCACCCCATTAAATGACAGCTGGCAGGTGTGTATATCCATAAAAAATATTATCCTTGTGAAATTGCTTGGGTAACATCATTGTAATGAGAAAGGCTGTACCAACAGAGTTAGTTCCTCTATAAGGGGGGGGGATGGTCCTCAAGTGCAACAGCTGGCTGCTTTGCTCCTATAGATCCCTGGATTAAACCTAAGAGATCATGCAGGAGGCCAGATGTGGAAGGTTTTACTCAAGTGCTCACAGGCACAGCGCAAAAGCTTATTTTTATATGTAGATTATACCTTACTGGATCAGGGCCAATGTTTGATTCACCAAAATAGCTATATATTAAAATCTGTACATCTGTGTATTAATTTTTTGGGATACAGAGAAAGGGGTTATTTTTGTTGAGAGATAAAGACACCATAATAAAAGAATGAAAACATCAAATAGTATCATTGCCCCACCAGGACTTTTGTATATAAATCTGGTAGTGTGTATCCATACATTTTGCTTTAGAGCATGCTTGTGTGACCAACAGCAAAATGCTTAATACAGTTGGCGTGTATTAATGAACTTTTTAAATGTGGTGTTTTTGTTTTATTTGTATTTTTTATCTTGTTCTTGCAAACTGCTCTTGGCAGCTCTGCGCTGAACAATGCAAAAGAAATCTTGCAAATAAATAAACAAATAACTATGATTATATAATCTTAATAATATACAATTTAATTTTAATTAAATAAAAAAATACCACATGCCTACCAATTTGCTCTCAAGCCAGAAAAATAAATATCATGTATCCGCCAATTTGTTTTTGAGCCAGAAAATCAATACCACTCCACTAGCCAGGAACATAAATGCAGCCAGGAAAATAATGCAGCCATGGCCAACTGGAGCAAAAAATTCTTCATTGATCAGTGCACGCAAAGGAGGGAAATGAGGCAGGACATCACTGCTTCCTTTGCATGCCAGTCACCCCAGTTCCTTTCAGCTCATTGGCCAGAACACTGAAAGGCGGGAGCAGGTTTTCTTAGTGAAGCAATTCAGCAGAATCCTTCCTTCATGTTTTATTCTTGCATCTCTCTAAAATAAAAAGGCAGGACTCACATGTCTACTACTTTGATGCACAAATCTACACAATCCAGTACACACATCCACTTAGATCTAACAATTCAATTGGGCGTGCATTATTTACATGTTATTATTGCTATTAATGATTTTATATAACAATAAATTTATTTACTAGCCCAGACCTGCTCCCATAGTTTATCGCTACAACAGATTATTGTTACATCTGAATGCTGCCATTATTTCTGTAACTCAACAGCTGAGGTACAGTGATATAGACAAAGGAAAATGGTAAGTTAGAGTATTGTTTCCAAGGACTGTTCAGTGCATGTTTAGATTTTGAGGTATGCTTCTAAGTGTTCTGCATGTACAGTTACATATATTTCATTGTAAAAAAAAAATCTGATGTGCCACACATAACTTTATATTTGCTTCCTAATCTGTTGACGTGGCTTTCATCTGATTCTGAGGCCAACTTTATTAAGCACACTAAATGAATGAAATATTAAGTATACTAAGTGAATGAAATGAACATTTATTGCCATAGTTAACTTTCTAAGGTCAATTCTGAATCACTGTTTCATGGCAGCAGAGTGGAAGACCTCAAAGCAGAGCTGCAAGCTATTTGAACTATTTATTTTAACATAAATTATGCTAGAACTATGTAAATGTTATGTAGCTTCAGAAACCAACGTTTGAAGCTAGGTTGTTTCATTAAGAAACATGGGGCTCATCCACACTTTCGCCTGACCCGTATGTTGATTGCATTCTGTACCACTTAATTCCCCTGGGTCCAATACCGTTCTGCGTTATTCCGTGGCTAGAACCTTTCATTTGTCATGTCTGACTGTTAATGCAATCCGGGTACCTAGAAATACAAAAAAACAAAAACCCCAAGCCTCTTCTAGACAACCTGTTTATTTAGCATTCATCCTGATTTGTTTGCACAAAGTTGCAGGGAAGTTAGACAATGCTGGCTATTTATTGAGCTATTTATTGATTTGCTTGCAGGGAGATTATATGACATTGTATCAAGCAATTGTTATCCTATACTTTCCAGTGCATCTTCCCATTACTTTCCTTATCACAAAAAGTCAGATGGGGGTGTAAGAGAGAGTTGGTTTGTTTCACAAGAGCACCAAATCAACTTTAATTGCGTAACCTGAGCTTGCCAGTATGAGTTTGAATCCCACGCAAAAGTAGCAACTGTTTGGAAACAGCTTTAAGGAACTTAAATAACCATCTCATTTTTCAAAACAGACAAGGCCATACATGAGAGATAAGAAAGGGTCATATTACAAGTTTGTCCCACCCTCAGAAAGCTTGTGTGCCACACCTCAGACATCTCTGTCTTATTACAATAAGTAATCATCACTTGAACAGGATTGATTTGTTGATGAGGCACACATGGTTTTCATTTTAACTGTGTTCCCCTGCTTTAAATTGGCCCCACATATAAAAGTTTCTCCTACAACCTTAAGCTTTACCTGTGTCAGAAAACTGCTTGATCCCAAAGGGGAAATTTGGACCTATTTGTGTTCATGAGAGCCAGCGTGATGTAGTGGTTAAGAGCGGTAGACTCGTAATCTGGTGAACCAGGTTCGCGTCTCCGCTCCTCCACATGCAGCTGCCGGGTGACCTTGGGCTAGTCACACTTTTCTGAAGTCTCTCAGCCCCACTCACCTCACAGAGTGTTTGTTGTGGGGGAGGAAGGGAAAGGAGAATGTTAGCCGCTTTGAGACTCCTTAAAAGAGAGTGAAAGGCGGGATATCAAATCCAAACTCTTCTTCTAGAATGCTCACTCTGTGTTGCTCTGTATGGATGTAGAATACAAGCAGAAGAAGACTACAGGATACCAGCCTTTTTAAATAGGCTTTGAAGTACATACGGAACAGTATTTCCCCCCTGTGTTGTTACAGGAGGTATGTGACCATGATAGGGATCCTGACAGTAACAGACAGAAAAAGAGGGGGAGTACATAGTCCCCATAGCAAAGGAAGGGGAGGAAGGAGTTAGCAGCTGCAGAACAAGCCTGAAACCATCTTGCATCTAGCAAAATTATGTGTCACTTACAAGCAACATCAGTATGTTTTCTGGGGGAAACAGTCAGGCACATGTTTATTGGGGAAAATCAAAGCAGACGGCAATAAGGATAGATCTGGTAAGGAAAGCCCAGGGGTCTGAACGTTGGCTCTTTATTAATCTATGATCTCAGGCATCTTAACATTTCAATATTTTCTGATACAGTGTCTCATTGTTTTACATCTTTCTCACATTCTGAATATGAGAGGTTTAAGATACAGTTCATAACTGACTGCTGTTTAGGCACATTTGTTTCTTACAGGAAGCAAGTTCTAGAAATTCTAGCTGCTGCTTCTTTTTGCAACCTGACCCCACTCCAGCACACAAATTGTGTAATATCTTTGTAAACTGCTTTTACAAGATACTTCATTTCTTACATCTCCCATTTTTATGTTACATTGGCAGCACTGTTGCTGCTGAATGACCAAATTAAAAAAGCCTACTAGCAATGTGTGAAAGGGTTCCTTTGGTTGCCAGTAGTCCAAACTAAGAAAGGTTTAGCTAATGCCATACTTACATGTGCTTGAAATGCATGGAATGTTCCCTCTTACAAATTGCTTCTCACATTGCTGAAGAGGATACAGTGTGAGGAAGAGTTCATAGTGTAGTAGAAAAGCAAATGCTTTGCATGCAGAAGGTCTACATTTCAATCACTAGCCTCTCCAGGGAGTACTGGAATAGACTGCTGTCTGAAATCCTGTAGAGCCACAGCCAGTCTGTGTAGTCCATGTTGAGATAAATGGACCAATGGGCAGACTAGGTATGAGAAGTTTCCTGTGCTCCTACGGCATGTCCTTAATGCTTCCAGGAAACATTAGTATATCATAAAACTGGAAGCCAAGAATTATATGGGTGGCATTCAACTAAGTTTTAACCAGAGTAGAGCTACTGAAATTAATGAGCATAACGAAGTTAAGTTCATTAATTTCAATGGGTCTACTCTCAGTAATACAGTACTTAGTTGAATAATGACCTGTGACTCCGTTGTTTTGGTTTAAAGTTTTAATCTATGGCAACAGCATATTGTTTCCCTGACAGGGGAGTTGATGATTGTTCTTTTTCTTTCTTTCCCCCCTTGTCTTTAACTTAGTTGTGAAGGAAAATAGGAAGTAGTTGCAGTCCCAGCAAGCACAGCTAGTGGCCAGGAATGATGGGAGTTGTAGTCTAACAGAATCTGAAGGACACCACATTGTCTATTTTTGCTTTAGAATACCGTTTGCAGACTTTTGTTTTATATAGTTGTGACTAATGGGTGTTGGTTTTATGGTCCATCTTAATTTCCAGTAAAGCAAATCTTCTGACTATACTGAAAATTGGTTGTGATGGGATAGTAATATCTATCAGGTGTTGCCAATGTGGCACCCTCCAGATGTTGTTGGACTCCAATTTCCATCAACCTCACCAGCTATAGCAAGTGGTCAGGAATGATAGGTGTTGGAATTCAACAACATCTGAAGGGAATCATGATGCCTGCCCCGATATATATAGATAGCTATGTGTGTAAGGTTATTGCTGGAAATATTTCACTGCTTTTTCTACAGTATGAAGGCTACATAGAATCATTGTAATATCCCCTAAACTAGCCTTAGGACCAGAGAGGTAGGGAAGCAAAGGTTGGGGTGGAATATTAATTTCGAGAAGAGTAGTATAGAAAATAAGATGCACTTACAAAGACTGCTAACTGTACTCTGGCCTCAGGGGTGACTGTGGGCTGCAGGTAGGGTTCTGCCTGCATGGCTGGCTGACATCACTGTGAGCTTCAACTGGCCATGGGGGCTGCCGGGTTGGTCTGCAACTGAAATTCAAATGGTCCAGTCACAGCCCTTGGGGTGGGCAGTGCTTTGGCAATGGACCTGTTGGAGCCAATCTTCTGTCAAGTCTGTCCTGCAGCATAAAAGCTGGCTGCACTGAGAGCAGGCAGCATGATCAGAATTGGACGTCCTACCTCCCCCCTGCCCATATGCTGGTGGTTCTGTCTGGAGGTAAGCAGACAGTGCATGTGTATGGCCTTGCTATGGAATTTATCAGTTGCCAGGGAGGAATTTGCCTGCAGATGAATTGGGCCTGTCTGAGGGTTTTGCCTTCCTCGTAGCAACTGTCACAACTTTTGGCTGAAAAGGGCATTGGATTGGATCCTTAGTCTAAGTTAGGGGATGGGTGGGTACGGGTGGGTACGGGTGGGTACCCCACCCCCGATCCAGGATCAAATTCAGAGTACATTGGTAAAGAGGTCCAGGGGTAGGGTTCTGTCCAAAAGCCCAGATGGGGGCCAATGTGCTATAGAACACCCAAATGACGACCTTGTTGCCCTAATTGATTTGTGTTATGGGGAAATCCTTAACCCATGGTCAACCCCGACGGAGTTATCAGCCATCAACCAGGTTGGCTGCTTCAGGATACATGCCCAGTGCCTATGCCAAAGCCTACTTACACCTGTAATCGATAATACTGTGGCAGTTTTGACCCCAACCCGGTGTCATGACATTTTTCTGCTTCCACCCAACCTGCCCCCCTCTCCCTCTGCCTCACTGCACAGAGTCCCAAAGTCTGAGTTCCACTCCAGAAAGGATCAGAAACATAATATGGGGGCAAAAATATCATTGAACTTCCAGAATGTGAGCCAGAATCAGTCTTATATACTAGGTACAGAACTTACCAGAATCCAACAGATTCCTCCTGTTTTGGAGGATTCCTCAACATTTTAAAGTATGGCACGCACACATAGAAGACTCTGCACTGGTATGGAGCAATTAGAAGTCTATAAGCATAGATTTCTGTGTCAACCAACAGCTATAAAGATGGTTTATAAGATCAGGCAGGTTCCAGACTTAGAAACTTTTCTCCAGCCTCTTTAAGGACTGGCAGCAGGGATTATAATTCTGACACATTCATTGAGGTTCAGATATTTCCACACAGAAATAGAGCTAAGCTTAAAAACAAAACAAAACGAGACTATTCAGAAAGAAAAACACAGCAGTTGGCAATACTGTTATTCCTTGTACTTTAAAAACAAAAGGCCTGCAATTGATATACGCTGATTTTGTGTCCTATGCTCAGCAGACCAAATCCTGCAATTCTTAATCGGGGATGGTGGGAAAGGAATGGACAGGATCTTCCACAAAAACATGGTGATGGGATCTTGATTGCCTGTTATTTCCAATTTAAATAATATTCAAGAAATGCAAGCCACCTTAATTAATGCAAGCAGTATTTGTGCCATTTATCTTTCCTTCTTGATTCAGTGTTTGTCTCTTTGTCTCTGTGACTAGAACGACATCTTTTTGTTAACTGGAATTTCATAAATAAATAAATAAATCACATTTCCAAGCAAATCAGTCTAGTGGAAATGAAACTTATGATGTTTTAATTAAGCTAGAATGTGTCTGTTAAATATTTTTATTTTTTTTTAAAGCAGGCAATTTGAAACTTGAAATGAAGCCTGGTTGCTGTTTATTGGTAGGCCAGAGATGGACTATAAAAGCATTTCAGGTCTCAATTTGAATTTCATAGCAGCTTTGAAATTTATAAGTGCCAGAGTGACAATTAGCTCTTTATTTCCCCCCCTACTAATAATTCAAAAGGTTTTGCTTTGTGAATACACTCTTCTCTACACAAAAGTGTTTTGGATTTTATATTGGCTTGGAGAGGAAAGATAAACCTTAATGAAGACTAAAATGTAGTAAAATGAATGGAAAAAATAGCCCCCAAAACAAAATATAATCCACTATATCCAATGATAACAAATACAATACCATTTGATTTTTCTCCTTCTGTTACCACTCCTTTTAGAACACAAATGCTAGGTAATGGCTTTATAACAGTATATTTATATTCTGGGACTGTTAAAATACATGGAATATACACAGATTTAAAAATGCATTCAGTGGAAGTTTGTTATAGTCTACCGCAATAGATCATTTAGAAAGACATAATTCCAGGGGCGTAGGAAGGGGGGGGCAGGTCGCCCCAGGTGCCATCATGGAGGGGGTGAGAAATTATCGATGAACAATTACTGCCCTACTAGGGCAGTTCATAAAAAACTTTTTTTTGAAAATGCCTGCTCCAAAGGTCTTATCTTACTACACTAGAGATTATATAGCTATATATGAAATTTCATGCATATCAGTTAATATCTTGACCCTCCTCCATGAAAATAGATGTTTACTTGGCCATTTTCCTATGTTGTGAAGGCTGAAATTTCAATTCAGTGCAGCAGGGGAGGGTGGTCCCAGGGGAGGGCACCACCATCCCAAAGAGGATAAAATGGGTGGACTTTGGTACTCTTTTTGTCCTCCCCTCCCCCAATGTCTTTCTCTCTATCTCAGCTGGCTCCCTGCCTGTTACGTTACATGTGGGGAAACCCGTGTGGGGTTCCTCTCTGTGTAAAGTCTTCAAGCTGTTCCTGAGCACGCCTAACAAATCTGCCCCATTGTCAAAATTTATCTTTTCCCCCACCTCCAGTGTCCATTGTTGTATGTCTGAGGGGGGAAACAGAAGACGGATGGCCATCGGTCAGGGATGGTCTAGTTGAGATTCCTGCATTGCCCCAAGGGTTTGGCTAGATGACCCTCAGGTGTCCCTTCCAACTCTACAATTCTCTGGAGCAGGCTTGTGCAGAGTTTTAGGTACAAGTTGGATGCAAGGGGTGCATAGGATTGCAGCCCATCTTATGCACCATCAGCTCAGGAATAAGTTCCACTGATCATTATGAGACTAAGATTGTTGTTGTGCAGTCCTGTTTTTTAAATAAATGTTTTCCTTTTCAGATAATACAGAGCATGGTGAAATCACAATAAATAAAACCTCCCCTTCAGTAGTTTCAAGCACTACCACAGGTTCCACATAATATCTGCACTGCATTGTTTACAGTGACAGCACCTGCACTTTGGAACTCCCTGCCTATTGCAACAAAGCGCATGCCTTTGCTAGAGTCTTTTCGGGCACCTGCTAAAAGCATTCTTCTTTAGGCAAGCATACCTAGATGCTTAGGAAGCAGAAGTAATTTTAATCTTAATATTTTAGCTTTTGTATGTTCTAAAGTAGGATTGTTAATTTTTCTTGATTTTACTGCTGTGGTTTTTTGTTTGTTTTGGTAAACCACTTTGCAGGTTTTTTAAAAATAAATTTTATTAAATAAATAAACAATAAATATAAATAAAGTAACACAAGCCAAAACACAATCCATCCTGTAAATTTAAGTATCTGTCCATAGTCGCCTACTTGTTATCAGAGGCCTGGAATCCACATTCCTTTGTAAGAAAACATGAAATAATGTAAAACCATTTTTGGAGGCCAATAAAACTAAAAATAAAAATGTGTGTTTGGGGGGGGGGTTGACAAGAAATTTTCCGCAGTGGGTACCACCTGACCGTCCTACGCCTCTGCATAATTCATCCAAATGTTCATGCTTACCTGCAATTCTGGAAACAATAGTTGCATCATGCCCCCCTCCAACATGTTAATCAGGGTGAGTAGATCCTGTCCACTTATCCCCACTATCTGCAGATAGATGGTTATGTGCTGATAGATCTTCTCTGCATTTTAAATTGTAAACACTTAGACTTTCTTCCATGTGTTGTGTGCAGTTACATGTACATAGGGTTTATTCATGAAGATCAGGGTAGGGACAGGCATGATTTTGCTCTGATCTGCATAAATCAGCCTATGTGCAATGGTCATCTGCACAAGGCTCAGGTGTTCTGTTTAAGATGTGGCTTGGAAACACAGAAAGCTACCTTATGCAAACTCAGGCTATTGGTCCACATACCTCATTTCTGCATACACTGAAGGTCAACTGCTCTCCAGAGTTTCAGGCAAGTGTCTTTTCTCTGCCCTCCCTGAGATGCCAAGGACTGAACTTGGAACATGTTGCATGCAAACCATGTGCTTTACCATTATGGCTCTTCAGATATTGTAATGGTGATAGTTAGCCTTCCATTTGCTCTGATTCTGATGAGATTGACTGATCTCACTTCTCAAAAACAAACATCCCCTTTTAAGCAAACCACAATTCCCCAGCACATCTTAACTTAGAGAATTGTGATTTGTTCTGCATCTAATTACTGAACAAGCTGCAGTCTGAAGCTGCAGTTTGAGCAACGCTTATCATCTTGCTCCCTGGCTACAGTTAAAACAAATCATAGTTCCCTGATCTAGGCATAACTGGAAGCTGTGGTTTGTTTAACAGAAGCAGAAGCTTCTAAACTTCTCCTTGTAGTTGTGACAGAGGGGCACGTGAGTCTGATGCTCATCACAGCTCATTGATGTAGCAGGACACAATAGTATGATATTATATCTGAAAAGGGCCATTAAGAAGGGTAGCAAGGGTAAGGTATATGACCCTCAACAGCATAGAGCTTCTGCTGATAAAACACTCTGTCTTAAGATGTGCTTCAGCTTTGTGTACTTCTATGGAGAAGGGGGGGGGGGATAAGCGCTGCATGCATTGGTTTTTTAGCATGTCACCACAAATAAACAATTTTATCTGGTTTTGGTGGCATGCTGGAAACCAACCTGTGCAGAATAGACATCCACTACTCCCATCCCCTGCCTGTGCAGCCAGAGCTGGAATTCGATGTGAGACAAATGTTTTCCATGCATGGTTGTGTTACTTGGAACGAAGGATGTTTGCATTGCTGTATTGTTTTTAAAAATAATAATAATAATACTCATTTAGGGTGCAGAAGTAAGCAGGAAAAAATCCCAATAAATTGTGCCCTTAATTGATAAATCTGCTGATTAAACTGATTAAAGCCTGTGGCCCTAGTTTCCCCCTCTCTGTTTTAAACTCAGTCGCTTCAGTGCTGTGCTGTGCTTCAAACAGCAAGTAACGAGCTGGTTATTTAATGCCAACTTTACTTTTTCTTAGCATGCGTTTATATGCAGCCCACCCCTTTTATCCCATATACCCCCAGGGTCAATAGGATCACTGAGGAAGCCAGACTGGGAACAACACAAAACATGATTACTCTTCTGGTTTTCCCTAAATGCTCTAGGTAGCCGTCACTTTATCCTGCGTACACCACATTCCATTACTGCCCAACCTAATAAAGACTTCTGTCACTGCGATAGCTTTTCATCTTCAGGGCTCCTTTCTCCTCTCCTGATAATGCTGCCAACTCCACTCTCTGTAAATGAGCTCATGCGAACACTTAATTTTCAGCTTGTGAAAACAAACCGGCCACTACTCAGTGTCGGAGCTTGAGGGGGTAGTGTTCTGTCTTCAAAGCTAGAGCAAAGCATTTGAAATGGATTAAAACTAAACCAGGAAGTTTAGCGCAGAAAAAGAAAAAGAAGCAGAGCCATCACACTCACTGCCTCTGCTTGCTTGCTCTCTTTCTTCCAGTTGAAATCAGTTTCTTCTACTCTCAAACTTTTTCATCTCAATCAAGACAGCGAGCCAACATTCACACGGGCAAACACATTTAAACTGAGCAGTTTACAGGCAGGACAGATGGCTATCCCATTACAATACAGTCAATTTGAAAATAAGTGAATTGCTGCGACATCTTCTCCATCCAAACAGTAACAGAATTTAATTTTCTTGCAAGCAGAGGCATATGCTTGCATCTGTTTACAATATGACTTTGGCCAAATTTGAGCTGGCAGGTTGCAGTCAGATACATTTGTATGAGAAAATCTACTGAAGATAAGAATGGCTAGTTTGAAAAGGTGACTTGTTTAACTATCCTCCCTCTGTTTGGTTCTGCATTTTGCTTCCCTTCCAGGTACCTGACTTAATTTGCCACCCTCAGATATGAATCCCATTCATGGTCTGGAAAGTACACTGCCAAGAGTACAGTGGTACCTTGGGTTACAGACACTTCAGGTTACGTGTTTTCGAGTTGCGCACCACGCCGAACCTGGAAGTACTGGAACGGGTTACTTCCGGGTTTCGGTGCTTTGCGCATGCTTATCAGATGTTGCTCCTCCTATCATCCATGACCATTGATGAAAACTGATGTCCAACTGATGGAGCCATATTGGCTCCACCTGTTCTAATATTTTTAATGGCCACAGCTACATGGGTCTGAAACTTGGGCTAAGAGAAAAGAGAGAGAAAGAGAGAGAAAGAGAACACAAAATGCATATGTTTAATCAGCCCAAGGCCTTGTAGAAGAGAAATGTTTCTCTGGGAGGAGCCTCTCCTGGAGGAGGTACATGAGGAATGATGATCAGAGGGCCTGGAAAGGTTCTTATGGGGAGAGGCGGTCCTTGAGGTATTAAGGTATTTAAGGCTTTATATGTCAAAACAAGCACTTTGAAGTGTGCCCAGAAAGTAACTGGCAGTCAGTGCAGTTGGGCCAGGATCAGTGTAATATGCTCAAACCGTCTTGCCTCTTTCTATTACTGCTTTACAGAGAAGAAATGGTTGCTGAAAATGACTTAGGCCCCAAATATCTGAAAAAGTCCCTCCTTCCCTATAGAGCTTCTCAAGATCAGCATAGGGAGCCCCTTTGGTAGTTCCATAGTCCTCACACAGTCATGGGGGCAGCCCAATATACTATATTCTCTTTGGCAGTTCTGGAAGTCCTGGAATTTCCTCCCCACAGAGGTGCATCTGGCACCTTTGTTGTGTAGTTTTCATTCACCTTTGACACCTTGTAAGTGTCAGAGAAGCTAGCTCTTGATTCAAAGAAACCAAAACAGCTCAGGCCTAGTGATCACAGCAACTCTTTCCAGATAGAACTTGCCCCAAGGAGGCAGTAGTGAGGACTAAAGGTTCCAACATTCCTACCTCTCTCAAAGACTCCTCCCCAGCAAGCTGAGGCTTCTTTGTCTTGTCTCTCTTTGCTCCACCCTCTTCATTCCTCTCTGTGTTCTGGGAGACTAGGGGAGAGGGCAGCTGGTCACAGCAGGAGGGGGAGACCCCCTCAGCAGCCTGCCTCCTCTCCAGCCTGCACTTCTACCTCCAATTCTGGACTGCCCTCTGCCAGTGCCTCTTCCTGCTCACTAAAACCTGTTACCTGTTCAGCTTCCAAACCCCCTCCTTCCAGTCTGTTCTTTCTTCTTCCTCTGACCACACATCGTCGTCCCACTACCAATTCCCTGGCTCTGAGGTTCCTTCCTTCGGGGGTTCTCTTGGGGGTTCCCCAACTGGTTCCTCCCACCACTCCTCTGCATTCAGCCAGTCCATGACACCTCTTAGACATAACCTAGTCTCTTGACTGTAATACATTTCAACTGCTTTTAATATTATATTTTTAAATGATAATCTGCCCTGTTACCTTACAGTGAACTCTAAATTTATTATTAATATTATTATTGCCACAGTTGAGATGGAAGAGTGTGCAGCTCTGCCTGGACATGGAAACAGTTAAAATAAAATAAAAAGGAACAGTCTGTTTTCATCTACCTATTCTTTTGAACGGCTAACACGAGTTTTGATATATCCCCGCCTCCTAAGAAGCCGAACCTTACTTTGTTATAGGTAGTGGAGTAGCATCCCACACTACAACTGAGAATGCAAGGTGGCCTATGTAGCACACAAAGCTGTGCTCTCTTAACACTTGGGGAAGGGCTCTAGTTTGGCGGTGGGGTATCTAATCTGCATGCAGAAGGTTCCAGGTTCAATCTCTGTCAGTCAGTGAAGCTGATACTAAGCTAGATGGATCAATTTCTCCAGTGCACCTGCTTTCTGCCTAGGGTATTCTAGGCTCTAGAATACTCAGCATAAAGCAGTTTCTTATGTTCCTGTGGTGTTGCTCTTTGCACCTGTTGCCTGAGGCAGTTGCTTCAAGCTAACTATTGGTAGGGCCTCCTTACCTGACATTATGCTTTGTGATAGCTGTCTAGAACCTCACAGCATATCTGAATTCATGTGGAAACAATACATCTGGCTTCACTGTGTGTCCAGTCACTACAAACTTCATGCACAGGGAAGATGATCAAGTAGGATTCTAAATCAGCCAATATGTATTACAGTGCCATCAGAATGCACCTTATTTGATCTAATTTTTAAACTGCTGGATTTTTTTCATAAAGACTTTCCTAAGCCCTGCTCCTTTAATGTTTTTAATTGTGAAACATTCGTCTCCAACTCTTAACTTATTTTAAAAAATAGATTACATTTAAAAGCAGGAGGGGGGGGGACCCTTCCTCTGTTTTTATCCCTCAACTGCTACAATTCTCAAACGTCTTCCATATTTTCAGCTATTATCCCTTTCTTTGCAAGGAACCCACTTAATAATGTTCACTCTAACAACCTCATTTATTTTCCAGAAAATTAACTCAGTTTCAACCCTGATTAATGATTTCATCTAAATGAATCAAATTAAAAATTGAAAATTATATTTCAAAAGCCAAAGGGGAAAAAATTGACCATTTCCAGTTAACAAATGATCCTTTCAAATATTAAAAGATGACCATGAAGAGTATGTGATAGTAATGAAATCTAGCTGGGGCCTGCTGCTTATCTAGGGTTCAGGAAGGAGGAGAAAAGGGTGGGGGGAAGCTGTATGCATTGTTAACACAGAATTCTCTTGGGATACCAAAATGACTTCCACTAAGTCTCTGCCTGTAATCAGCACACCAAAATAATATAAGAAATTCAGACTTAATTAAACGGGTAGTGCTGGAGAGTTGCACTACTGCTAAAGAAGGATTAGGAAAGTACACAGTACAAGTAATTGTGTCTCTTAACAAAACCTAGAGAAACAATTTAACCAATCAAAACTACTACTGATTTGTTGAAATATTTAGGGATGGAAAAAGAAGTTAAATCTTTTTAGTGTATTCATAATACCTGCCATACTAATCTTAAAACAGAAACAGTGCACTGGCAATAAATCTAATTCATGGCAATGAAATGCCATTGCATTCCATGTGCAATCCTATACATGTTTACATGGAAACAAGTCCCACTTTGTTCAGGAAATGAGTTTGGGATTGCAGTCTAAATGAGGTTTATGTTCTGAACTGATTAGTTTTTTCTCTGCCTCCTCTAGAAAGATCCTTTATTACAGTGGCTCCTAAACTTTTTTGCTCCATGCACACTAGAAAATTGCTGGGTATCATGGCAGACCACTTTTTTTCTGCCTGTGGTAGCAACTATAATGTACTATGCTACATGATGTATAATTTTTTACAAATGGCCTAAGGACCACCTGGGTGCAACTCGCAGAACAACGGTTCTGACCACAGTTTGGAAACACCTGCTATTTCACAAGTTAAGCCTTCATTGAAGAATATGTCTTGCTTGCATTTAAAGCTATTTTTTCTGTGAGCCTAATTTCTCCAGTGCATCTGCTTTCTGCCTATTCTAGGGTCTAAAGTATACAAACTAATCTGTGAAAGCTGGATCTATTGGTTCCTCCCAACTCTGTTAATTTCATTCCACAAGCATAACCTGTTTTGTATCCCAGGTATTGGCAAAGACCTCGGAAAGCCACGGGACAGTCGCTGTTTCACAAACTCATGGATCCAAATGCTCTGCTGCAGTGTGATTCTATTTCATAAAAACTCTTTCTAAGCCAATGCCAGAAGTCAAGTTTAAGTGGATAAATGTATCGTTCTGTGTGGATGGTTTCGTTCCCAGTTTGGAATTTCTAATGTGGAATTGTAGAATCAAAGCATCATAGAACTCTCCATTCCATAAACATCTCCAGCTACATTCATCACACACACACACGTATGTGTGTCTGTCTGTGTGTATGTGAGATATAAATATTTTAACAACTAATATATAAACAGAAGGTTTCAGATTGGACATTAACAGCTGAACATAAGGTACCATACTGATACTGCACCATTATGGAAAACATTCAAAGGTGACTTATGTAAGTGGAAAGTACCCCAGTTTACACCATTTCCTCCTTCTCATTGTAATACGTCACATCCCTAAACCACACCATTTCAGTTTCTGACCCTCAAGATGGAGGAGGAACAATTACAGAGGGCGCCAGTGGGCAGGAGGAAGACAGGAAAGTCTCACAACACAAACAAAATTCTACTCATGCTTCACTGGATTAACCTTATGCTAATAGTTAGATGCTCCAGGTTTATGGAATGGATATAGCAATAAGCATAGCACTTATATACTGTATGTCAGATTATGGATCAGGCTTTGACTTCGTTTGGGCTGAATTCCATATCTGGATTGATTTATTATATAAAAAAGAACTCTGCTAATAATAGTCACTGGAGAAACCATGATGAAAAATTATGGAAGAAGTGAGCTGTATCATAAATGTGGAAAAGCACTGCAGATTGACAAGCTATTTAAAATGCCAAATATTTGTTGGAACCTTGTTCTTTGCAGTGCTGGTATAATGTCTTTGTAATTCCTAAAGTAATTCCATGGTTTTGACCCAATGGTTGCTATGAACATTTATTTTTGGGCATCATCCAGCTTTTCTAATCTGAATTTTCCATTAAAGAAAATATAAGACTGAAGTCCTATGCACACTTCCTCCAACATATGTCCTTTAGAATACAGTGAGACAAACTTTTCAGTAAACACACATGGGATCATGTTGCAACTGCTAAACTGGAAAGGCCAATACTGTACATTTTTCTAAAACAGTAAGCACATTATGATATTTAATATTGTAATTATGATTTAAAAAGGAAATCCAGTTGTCATGCATCGTGATAATAGGACTTAGATCAAAATTACAATTATACATTCTGCTGATTGCAGATTTGCTGTATACATATAGAAATTCTCTCTCTGCCGCCAGAGAGAGAGATATACGGGAGATGCCATCTAATATTTTCATAAACCCTTTTTTCCCTACATGTGTGTAGTTGTTAACTACAATTTATTACAATTTTATTGTATATCCAAACCATGTTTTTGTGAACTACCGATACAGTAATTATATTAACTATAAATATAGGTGAAATGCAAGTCAGGGACTATTACAGCGACTGAATGTGGTCTAAGTATTGTGTATTTTAAAGGGATCTGATAAAGGAGCTTCACGAAAAACCACATGAATAAGTAATAGACAAAGGGTAAAAGAATAAACAAAAGACAGTCTCTCATCTGTACAAGTTCAGAATGTGTGAGCAGCATAAATCAGGCAAGAATCCTTAAAGGGCAGGCAGGGAGCAGTGAAGTTGCTGCTATCTGCGTAATAACATGAAAGTTGATTTTAGTTTATTTGTTTTTCCTTCACTGTTTCCAGATAGTAGTCCGAAGTTAGGGGAGGGGGGGAGAGAAGAGATATAAAGCGCATGAAAACAAATTCACATCAGTAGTATAAAACAAATCAGAGGGTAGTAATAAATGTCAGTGCTATAGCGGCAAAGACGAGTCACTGTTTTTCCTCATACTTAAAGTGAAATACCTAGCTGTTATCTTTGTGCCTGCAGAGCCTCCCTATTGTAGATTCAATAATACAAGAGGCTTCTTATCAGCAGTCAGGGTGACTGATTGGAGCTGTGATATGTTTAGACAATGCACTGTGTTTAACTGAATTTACAGATGCCCCAACTCAGACCATAGTAGTAAACGCCAGAGACTAATAGGAAATTAAACATGTACAATGGACTAACTCCATTTGCTCTCTCACACTGTAATGTGTTTAGTTAACTTACTCATAGTCACACTTTATCTTTTTCTCCATGGATTCACTGGGATATGTTTCAAATTGGTCAAAGATTAAATCTTCCTTTCTATTCGCCCCCAAAACTATTTTATTGCTGCATTCCCTTATTATTTGCCACTCTTTTTCTTGCACAGATAAGCTAAACAAGATGACCCCAGGTATATACTCTCCCAACCCAATTATCAGATAGCCAAGAAGTAAAGCAAAAGGTATGGAAGACAGCATAATATTAATATTAATATAGCAAGAGTGGAACAAAAATCAGTACATATTTGAAAGCAGTGGTATATTTAGCTCATTTGAAATTAAAACGTGAATATTAATGTAACTGGTGAGTAGCACAAACACATACAGAACAGTATGAGAAGATAAACTGCAAGGCCAATTTTAACTGTTAGTTGTTTTAGCATTTCCATTAATGAAAATAGCTTTCAGGAAAGCATATGTTACATTGAATAACGGCATTATTATTTAGTAGAACAGACACAGAACATAAGCACAGCTACAAGCCTTCATCTGGTCTAGAGAAGGGGATAATTTACTGTTTGATACATTCAAGAATTGATCAGTGGATCTATTGGGGTCTGTTGTCAGGATGTTTTTCAAATTGAAAGTAATATAATAATAACAATGGAGTGGTAATGTGTTTAAAGTCCTCAAGAAATATGAAGTGCTTGCCTTGTTACTAATACGCATTGAGCTTGAAGTATAACTGCAAGTATATATATTTTTTTATCCATCTCACCTGGGAGAGAAGTAAATAGTTTTTTTAATAGGCTTTTTTAAAGTATAAAAAGCATACAGAATTGAGGAAAATAAAACAAGGAATCAATTAAAACACATGTCAAGTTCTGGAACCAAGGTGATCAAGGGTCTGGAAACCAAGTCTTACAAGGAGTGTTTGAAGGAGCTGGGTATGTTTAGCCTGGAAAAGAGGAGGCCGAGAGGAGATATGATAGCAATCTTCAAATATCTTAAGGGCTATCACATGGAAGAGGAAGCATGCTTGTTTTCTCCTGCTCTAGAGGGTAGGATTCAAACCAATGGCTTCAAGTTACAAGAAAGGAGATTCTGACTAAACATACGAAAAAACTTTCTGACACTAAGAGCTGTTTGACAGTGGAACAGTCTCCCTCAGGAAGTTGTAGACTCTCCTTCCTTGGAGGTTTTTAAGCAGAGGTTGGATGACTATATGCCAAGGATGCTTTAGCTGTGATTCCTGCATTGCAGGGGGTTGGACTAGATAACCCTCAGAGTCCTTCCAACTCTACGATTCTATGATTCTAAACATTTGTATTTACCTACCCTCCTTAATAGGGACGCAGGTGGCGCTGTGGGTAAAACCTCAGTGCCTAGGACTTGCCGATTGTATGGTCGGCGGTTCGAATCCCTGCGGCGGGGTGAGCTCCCGTCTTTCGGTCCCAGCTCCTGCCCACCTAGCAGTTCGAAAGCACACTTAAGTGCAAGTAGATATATAGGTACTGCTTTATAGCGGGAAGGTAAACGGCGTTTCCGTGTGCTGCGCTGGTGCTGGCTCGCCAGAGCAGCTTCATCACGCTGGCCACGTGACCCGGAAGTGTCTCCGGACAGCGCTGGCCCCCGGCCTCTTAAGTGAGATGGGCGCACAACCCTAGAGTCGGACACAACTGGCCCGTATGGGCAGGGGTACCTTTACCTTTACCCTCCTTAATGATGCTGATAAACTATCTCTGAAGGAAAAGGATCTCCAATATACAGGGTAGGCTATTAAGATTTCTAGGTTTTAAGAATCTGATCTCTGTTCACATGCATAGGAAAACATTCCCTATAAATCAGGCTCCCCTTATGGATGAAAATGGTGCAGTCAGGAAAACACGAAAGGCCTTCACTATTACCTAAGCTATGTGAACTGTGATTCTGGGAGATCTACCTAGTCTCCTACATGATGACATTCTGTTGCTATTTGCAGACCTTGTTCTGTCATTAGGTTTTGGACTATTTCTTCCCTGTCTTCAGGAAAAGCTCAGTCTAGTCAGAGACACACTCTAGACTAGACACACAAACAATTCCAACAAGAAAGAAATGGGAGGCATCTAAAGGAAGCAGTGTGGTGCATAAGGTGCTTACCGATGAAATGAGATTTAAAGGGGGCATATACAGTGCTTTATTTCTATGGAAAAAGGTGCTGGTACGCACCATGCACCCCATTCCACTGCTGTTTGCCTGCTTGCACCCCTGTCACCATCCTGCTGCCAATGCCGTTTGCCCACCCACCCACTTGCTACCCCCCCCTCGCACCTTTGCCTGCCACCCCTGCTGCTTCCCACAGCAGCAGGCACAGCCTCCCGGAGGCACTCTGGCAATTGTAAAAGGGTTGCGCCAAAGCACCTCTGCTCTGACGCAACCTTTTTACGATCAGAAGTCACCTTCCTGGGAGGCCCTTTGGTGATTGTAAAAGGGTTGCGCCAAAGCACCTTCAGGAGGCTATCACATGGAAGATGGAACAAGCTTGTTTTCTGCTGGCCTGGGGGCTAGGACCTGAACCAATGGATTCAAATTACAGTGGTACCTCGGGTTACAGACGCTTCAGGTTACAGACTCCGCTAACCCAGAAATAGTACCTCGGGTTAAGAACTTTGCTTCAGGATGAGAACAGAAATTGTGCAGTGGCAGCAGGAAGCCCCATTAGCCAAAGTGGTATCTCAGGTTAAAAACAGTTTCAGGTTAAGAACAGACCTCCAGAACGAATTAAGTTCTTAACCCGAGGTACCACTGTACAAGGAACGAGATTCTGACTAAACATTAGGAAGATCTTTGTCAGTAAGAACTGTTTGACAATGCAGCGGCCTCCCTCAAATGGCAGTGGACTCTCCTTCATTGGTTGTTTTTACACAGAGATGGGATGGCAATTTGTCAGGGATTCTTTAGCTGTGATTTCCGCATTTTGACTAGATGACCCTTAACCTCACCTTCCAACTCTGCAATTCTTTGATTCTAAGAAATACATCTGATATCATGCTAGCACTCAAAAGCATATGCCTTTAGCATATGCCTTATTTTCAGATGGAGAGTAATTTAAAATCAATAGCACCATTAGAAAATCACTAATAAAAAAATAAAATGTTTAGGATTTTTATTTAAAAAAGCCTACTTAACTGCAATTCCATTAATTTCCCCAATGGAAATCAGTAGGTAGAATTATAATAAAGCTGGACCTTAATAATATAGTCATTTCTTAACAAGATATGTTTCATATTAATAATTCTTTTCAACCAGTGGACAGTGCTATAAATGTTACTTCTCCTAATCAGGTCTGATTGGTATTTGCAGTATGAGACACAGGCAAATCTTTGACCAATCTTTAATTAGTATCACTGATGAAATATTTATTCTTTTAATTTGAATCTGGAAACCCAATGAAGCTGTGTTTGCATCTTCCATCAACTTAAATAATATCCTGCTTTATTGCTTTTGTCTTAACTGCAGACATTCTGAAACATTTTCCTATGAAGAATATTCACACTTTTTGGACATCCTTAATGAATTCATAGTTGCTATGGGATATATGTGCAAGTATAAAGTACATATTTGAGACTAATTTGCAGGTCGCAAAAATCTTTCTCTGGAAGTAATGTGCAGCATACCATTGCTCTGATATAGCAATATGCTTGCATGTCAAAAAGGGGGCTTCGTATATATGGATCCTACTTTGTATGGAAGATCTAAAGATTCACATTCTATATGGGATATTGCTCAGCACAGGGTAGCTGATTGACACAAGTGCATGTCCCACTAAGGTCAGGCAATATCATCTGCTTCAGTGGATACAAGGAGGCTTCCTAAGGTGGTATGGCTGATCTACCCACTTTCGTCCAGAGCTGGATATACAAACTAAATCTGCATGGAGCCACTCAACTCACCATTTCAAAAGCTAATACAGACCAAAGTCATGGTTATTTTGTACACTATGTTGTCTACTACCAACATGTCTTTGATATGGATCTATCTAGTAAGGAATCTCAACTAGTCACAGTTCCTTAAAGATTTTTTTCCCAGGTTCCAGCAGAAGACAAGTGTGGATCTGCAGCCGTAGCATAGTGCAATGGGGCCGGGCACATGCTATGTCAACTTCCTGGGTTCAGCAACTCAGTCTGAGAGACCGAGCACATATCACTTGGATAGGCTAGCAGGGCACGTGCTGGGATGGACTGATGTTATGGATTACGGCAGGCTTTGCTACACATGGTCTGCTGGATGCCTTGGTGATACAACTCAGGGAAAACAATCTGGTAGACAGGAAGGGCATTGATCTCATTTTGGCAGGAGCCACTGATCTTGAGGCCTTGAGAGATCCGAGCTTAACCATATTTTGGTCTGAACACCTGGAGTGGTAGCACTGGAGAGGTGCAATGGAGCTTGCACATATTAACCATGCCCAGTGGAAGGTGAACAAGGCTCCAAGAGATGCCATGGTTGGATAGCCAGGTTATATGGCACCCAGGCATTACTTTCCACAGAACGGACTTGTATTGACCAGATGGTATGCACTTGTCACCTATGGGCAATAAGGCCTGGTTGATGGATATCTACTGGGGCTTACATGGTTGCAGATGTGAGTAGGCATCACCCAACTCACTATGTCAAAACCTAACACAAGCCCAAGCCATGGCTATTTTGTACACTGTGTTGTCTACTACCAACATGTCTTTGGCATGGCTCTACCCAGCAAGGAATTCCAACTAGTCACAGTTCTCTGTGCCATGTACATTTGGGTGTTCTGTTCATAGCATGTGAAGAGAAGTTGAGCCTCATGTGTGATGTGTACAATACAATCCTTAGTGTCCTGCAAATGATTATACTGATATACATATTCCAATTCATTTCATAGAGAGAAATGTATATACAGTACTCATAGGTTTGCTGAAACAACCATGGCTATTGTCTGCATACAATACTTGTTAGCACAACATCTTGCATTGTTTCTGAATTGGATGAATCCATGTAAAATACTACAAGAAAACCAAGCAGTCCAAATTAATGGTCATTGCACCCATACTGATGTATATTAGCTAGGTTTAATAATATTAAGTTGGTGGGCAAGTATATACAAAACCTATTTCATCTGCACTCTGCTGCAGCAGCTGGTTTGTAATAATAGCATGTAACAGTTGTAAACATCTGAGATCACTCAGAAAAATAATTGTATTTCTTTTCCATATTAAGAATCTGCTCTCTCTTGTTACCTAATTTGCTCTCTCCTGTTTTGTAATAACTGCAAAAGTGACTTTATTCTATCCTTTTAATTACCCTGCTTTCTTTATGTAAACTCAAAGTCACTTACAATGAAATAATAAAAAGGCAACAGTAACATGATGCTAAAAACAGCATCATCCAGCAAACAGCAGTCTGATTTAAAAACATAAGACAACAATGGTAAACAATCTGTGGTAAAAAGAGGACTTCGCGCCACTCAGGTCACATAAAAATAATGTCAACACCAACAGATTCTCTAAAAAACCCCACAACCTTAAGATGCCAAGACTATAAATATGAGGTTAGGTGGGCTTCCTTAGTCAGTATCTGTAACTGAGCCATGCTTGAAAAAGCCATGCCTCCTGAACTCACCCTCCATACTTCAGCCTGTGGCAGATTGCCAGGGCAAAACCTTGGATCTTGATTGGCAAAGACTTCTCCTAGCCCAGGGTTGGCCAAAATAATGCTCTCCATATTGTCATTGTTGTAGTCCTAGTACTAGACAGCAGCACAGAGGCTGTACCTATACCTACCCTAGTTAATTTCTGCTTCTTCCACCCTCACCCCAGGGGCAGTCAATGATATGGAGTAGGGGTAGGGAAACTCATTATGTGACAATGTCACTTGTTCTTATCTCTGTTTGTTTATGGAGGAGAGATGTACCATTTTCAATGGCAGCCCTGTGTTTTGGGTTACATTCAGCTCTGCCCATAGTCTGAAGAGACTATGACATTGTTGTATATATTCTTCCATCACTCTCCCTTCACCCGTCTATTATAATATTGACTTTAAACTGATATAGTTGTAGTACTACTATGGAGAAATACAACTGCTTCATTTTATATCAATAAAATGCACATTTTCCCTGTGGCTTACCCAGAAAAAGGCATTGCATTATATTAATTCCCTTATTTCAACTATTCTGTAAACAAAAGGAAAAGTGTTCAATTCAGCACCTACAGCTGCTAAGGGGAATTCAACAGGGTAACAGATCATAAGTTAACTACAAATCTTTATACCTGGAGATGATACATGGATAGATAGGTAGTCAGACAGACTATGCATTTTTGGTGATTTGTATTACTACTTTACCAAATTTCCAATGTATAATGATTTATTACAGGATGGTTCAAGCTAAGGCTGGTTACGCTGATGTTTAATCACCATCCGTGTGTTGTCATCCTCCACACAAGTGAAGTCACCTGTCACAGAAGGCCAAAGCTATCACTTATGCCATGTATAATACATCTAGGCATGTGTCTATACAGGAGGTATTACATGATAAATTCATTAGCTTATATCCTGCCCCAAATTGTCTCTACACCTCCTGACCTGTAGAAGTTGTTACCAACTGTGAAGGGCATATTGGCTTCCATTGTCATTCTAACTGTCATTTTTGCCTTTGAAAAATACATTCCTTGAGTCTTTCCCTCAGTAAATCCTTGGGCTAATGAAAAGCAAATTCAGAAGATTAATTAAGGAATTCTAAGCAATACAAAATAGGTAATGTGATATCTTTTATTAGATAATTTTTAACCTTTCAAGTTACGCTAAGGGCTGCTTCAAACACGACAAAATTTCACTCTGTGTACATTCCGTGTTCTGGGAACTGATTGCGGTTTCCTAGAATGCATATACATGTGTATGACTGTCAAACATGATTACATCCAGGTTGTTGCATGCTAATTCTTAGACAGAAGTGTTTCCTTTGTAGGGTTTTCATCATGTTTGAAGCAGTCCTGATTCTTTGTGAAGAAAAATGAATAAGTAGTTCATTCTTCATTCTTAAGTAGAAGATTTTCTCCTATTATTAAATGAAATGCTGTACCAAATATGATCCAGTAGCAGAGATAAGAATGTGCTTTAAGGGCCTAACCAAATGATACATGAAATGCATGACTCTCCTGTAAATGTATTTCACATTTCTGGGGTGGGTGGGTGGGTGGGTGTGTTTAGATACCAGCACCAGCAGGAGGCCACTGAGATGGAGTTACCAAATATTTTTTGAAAATTCATATGATAAGGCTAGAACCAACAACACTGAAATGTTGAAGAATAAGAGGGCAGCCTTTTTTTGAGCCAGAGAGCTGGTCTATCTAAAGAAGTGCTATTCGTTTTAGGGGCTCTTCTAATGCTTCATTTCCCGTGAGCCCCAGCCAATGTGAGGATGATGGGAGTTGTAGCCTGAAACATCTGGAGCGCCTAGCATTGGCAACCTCTGGTTTATTTTAACTGGCTGCAGGAAAAGAAGCCTCCAGGTGCACTGCTATAGGTTTATGGAGAGCACACTGTGTTTTGAAATCATTGCGTTTGGTCACACAACCACCTTGTGGCATTAGCCTTCGGCTGTATTACAAAAGAAAAACTGAGGTGCAATTAATGGGGTCTTTAGTTTCAACGCCGTTGCATTTTTTTAAAAAGCAGAACTCGAGACCAAAAATAAAAATTGGTTGTGCAAAAGAATACCCACAAATATTTCCAAAATGCACTGGACTCCATACGCTTATTTCAGATCCGCAGGGATAATGAATGTGAAATGCTTTGAACAACAGTATTATAAGTGTAGAGTGCAATTCTTATTAGAGATGTACTCAACTAGATATTAAATTTCTAACAACCACGCCCAAATTGCATATGTAAAGGCTCATATTCTAAGAGTAATAACTAAATGCATAATCTAAATATATAAAATACAGGGATATAGTTTTCAGTGCTTGTGCCTATGGAGGTTGGACTAGATGACCCTCAGGGACCCTTCCAACTCTACAATTCTATGATTCAGTTTGGTTCAGAGCATAACACAGCATTTGCTACCTTAAGTTTCAATAATACTTTCCACAATCTGGTGCTGAGCATTTATTCTTCAGCCTCTGCAATAAAAATTCTTTTGCTTTTTATTACAGAAATACTTCCATGGAACCTTCCCGCTGCATATGTGATCCATTTTATACCACACACCTTGGATTAAATGCTACCTTTCTAACCATTTCTTTCAAATTTCTATCTGGAAGCAAAGCAGTTAAAAGTTTTACAAAGTGCTAAGAGGTTTCAGATATTCTGTTTTCCCCCCTTTAAACTTGAATAATTGATAAGTTATTAATCAATATGTTCCTTTACTTATGGCCTGCTTCCCCCCTCCCCAACTAACCTACATCACGATATCAGTTTACACAAAGAGCAACTTCCTGTTTAACTACTACACTAAAATATCACTTACAAGCCCTTTTCAGCTCATGTTGTCTATGTTGCACTAAATGCGAAAACCGTCTCCCTGATTCTGCACCCTGCTTTACAAAAAAACACACCGCTTGCAGATCAAAGGAAGACGATTTATGCTTTCATCCCAGCTGACGGACGATTAAATTAAAACAGATCAGCAGTACAGTGCATGGGCAGGTGGCTTTAGCCGCCACTGTCGGCCTCAGAGCGATTAAATTGCGGTGGAGATGGAGGGCCTTCCGCTCTCATTCCCGCACTTTCAGATCAAACGGTGACAAATGAGATGTTACTGCTCTTGTAAAGCAAGGCTACAATCTGTCAAAATCCAACATAATTTGTGACCCTATGTGACATCCTCCTTCTCTTTTTTTACCCTGACATTTGAATACAGTGATTGTGCTAGAGTCAAGTCCATTTAAGTGGATATAGTCAATTCCATCTAAAGGAATACAGTCCATTGGCTCCAACATGGTAACTGAATATATATCTGGTTAGCACTTCCACGACCCTACATGTTAAGAGCAATAGTATTAACAATGAATTCTAATTCCACCCCCATCCACAAAGTTTTACAGTTTGACAGCTTGAACACTTAAAGCAAAACTAGTTGCATCAAATGGATTTATTTTTATTGCTTAAATGACAGTATCAAAATAATGTAATGCATAGTCCTTTCAGTTACAGCTGTGCTAGAAAGCATTCCTGCATTGAGCAAAAGTGCTTTGAAAGAGTTGGTTCTAAAAATTGACCGAGTCAATTAAAATGTCTTCGTGGCATGCTTAAATGCCTCGCAAACCCTACTTAATGTGGCTCTCTTTTATTTTCGGTTTAATGGGTGAGCTTACTAGCATACCATGCATGAACCATAAAGGGACTGCAATGTATTAGTTCAAAGACATGCTCACACTCACAAAAGGACAGCACAAAGGAGAAAAGAAACACATGGGTTCTAATCAAAAATTTCTGTAAAGTACTATAAATAGTGATAGTGCTAGTCTAAGAACCTGCAGATATAAACTCTGAATCTGGCAAGAGCAACAAGAACAACAACAAATGAATATTTGCCAGAGTTCCATATATTCTAGTTCATATGTGATTACTGCTTCTGTCAAATGTGTAATACTTGCAATGAGCAAACAATGTAATTTTAGTAGATATCAGAACATATCTAACTACAGGATCACCAAGGTTAACAACCTTTCCCTTAAGCCCTCCAAGAATTTATAGCATTCTCTTAACCTTTTAAGGTATCTACCTCAAAGCAGTCAAAGATCTCATCCAGAAAGCTCTTTAGACTTTCCAGTGACCATTGATCTTAGGTTGGACAGCTATACCCTCTAGGGTATTAAAATGGAAACATCTTTATTCTGTGCAAATAAAGCAGCATATAAAATTTCTCAAGTGTAAATCTTTGGGGGAGGGGTGGCGGATAATTTATTATGAAGACACTTCAAAAATAAATACACAGTTATGATGTTTTAGATTTATAACAAAACAGGGGCTGCTCTGGAAAATGTTTTCTGTTTCTGTTTTCATTGCTACTGGGATTCCTATTCATTCTATTGTGATATGTTGCCACCCCCCTGCTCTCTTTTTGAAACATTTATCCACAACTCCAATTGCAGCATTTAAATGTGTTGACAAAAGGGCACTTTTTCATTTTGGGCCATTTCCAGAGAGAGAATACAGTGTGAGGAGGAGGAAAGAATCAGCTAAGGATGTGCCCAATATTTTGCAAATTACATAGGCTACCCTATCCTTATCATGGTGCACCTTACAGTCTCTCTAGGCTTTAAGGCCTGTCAACACCCTATTGTTGTCCATTTATAAAAATGGAAAGCTCAGCCCAGGAGCCACCCCACACTCTTCTAACCTTGCCTAATAAAGGCAGGGTCTCTGCAGCTGTCTGGCATGTCACAAGGGGTCATGTATACAGTTTATGTAGGCAGCAAAAAGGCATTTCACCCAAACAAGAGTACAGCAAACCTGGGGTCACGGGACCTGTTATGTCAGGAGCGCTTCAGAGGCATCGCCACTTGCTGGTGGCTATAGCTATATTCTGCTGTACAGTTACACCCTTTTTGCTAAGATAACATATCCCAAAGCTTACGTCAACTGATATACCTTGGCTTGATATTTGCAGCACAGACATAGTGAGGAAAAACGCTACCCTTACCATCTTAGTCCCTGCCTAGTGCCTAGTCCTTAACAGAAATAAAGAGCTCCATCACAACCACATGCCATTCATGTAACAATGAGGTCTTTGGCTGGGGGGTGGGGGAGCAATTCCCTTTGAGGATTAGCCTGCCCATTCTTTCATGTTAATAATTACTTTTTGCTAAGTATCTGCATTGGGAATGTGCTCTTACCAGTAAACCTGGTGGACACAAATGACTGCTGTAAATGTTAATAGAGTTCTGAACCTATAAATACTAAGCATAACTAGTAAGCACGCACACGTTTTAATTTTTTTTAAAATAAAAAACAAACAAAACAGCAGCAACATTGTCCAGTTATCTTTTTCAACTCCTTTTAAGCTGCAAGATCAGGAGGGCAGAATGGCTGGGCAGCAGGCAAAGCACAGAGAGCACTAAAAGAATGATAAATATTAATAGTAGTATTTTGCTGCAACTGATTACCTATAAAAATGTACTGGGAATCTTTTGTTGGTTTTGCAGCAGGACATCCTATTGTAATGACAAACAACCATCGCTCAGGGTTGCCAACTGGCCCATGTTGGGAACAGATTACTAGCTTTTATGAGTTCTGTCTGGCTCCTGTTTTTGTAAAGGCTTTTCTGGTTTTATAGGATGCCGCAAACCACAGAGCTGATCTCACTCCTTCGCTTTTTCATCTGTCCCCTCCTCTCCCTCCTTCTGATGTACATTCTATACTAGTCACAGGGGACGTGAAGCAGGCTTTCACCTTTGGCTGTGAGCATGATAGGAGGGGAGATCAAGGTGGCAAAAATATTATTAACTTAAAAATCTCCCCTCTTCCTCCAAGATGAGAATAAATAGTTCCCCAAAGACATGCCAGGCTAAAGATAAACTGTTTTTACCCCTCAGGAACCCTTTCCCACATCAGTGGAAGGGTGGTTTTATTATTATTATTTTAAGGAAGGGAGAAAAAGATATCAACCATACAGCTTAAATTAAGCTGTTACATTTTTTCATCTAATAAAAAAATAAATACGTTTCTTCTCCAAACAAATCTGGCCAATTTTGTTTTCTCTTTTCATTATGAGAATCCAATATATTTTAACTGTAAATTCGGGTTGTGTGTTCCATATGTTTTGTTTGTTGTGTGGCTTATTGTATTTTCAGTTTTGTTGCATATTTTCAGGTTTTAAATTATTTATGTACTTCACTTGCAGCTTTGGAGAGGCGGAGTATAATAAATACATGATATAGGCATATGTAATATATTCAACTGGTGCCCTACAAGATCATTAGTGTGACCCTCTAACACTTAAATGGTCCGTTCATTAATCTTTTTCCGAGGCAAAAAATATGGCACTGCATTTGTAAATGCTAATCGAACCTAAGAATACAGTGAGGTCTGGTTTATAACTAGATATCATCACCATTTATAATGCAGGGACAAAATGCATTTTTGTAACACCAAGCCCATGCTGTCATATATAATTATATGTGTGTGTGTTGTGTGTGTGTGTGTGTGTGTGTGTGTGTGTGTGTGTGTAATGCCTAATGTCTACAGAAATAGTAACAACGCTCACATCATGGGCAAGTTGGCTGCTATCATACAGACCTGAGCCAGTTAATATCAAGTGCCAGCTAGTTTGTTCTTGCCTATATTTAAGAAGGAAAGTGCCTTGGGTTGGGTGTGTGTGTGTGTGTGTGTGTGTGTGTGTGTGCATGAAGTAACACTGTATCACATAGCAAAGCTGAACCATATCCAGGTTAGAATTAATGTTTAGGAGTGAACACATACTGTATTACTCATGTCCAGCAGCAAAACATTTTGATTACAGGAATCCTAAGCTCCTGGACTCAGCCGCAGCCAGCACTTGTTGTTACTGAAAGATTATTAATGTTATCGCCGGATTTAAGCAACCTTCATATATGGACAAAATTAGAACATAGTGTTTGGTGGTCATGGAGTAGAGGGCTTGTTTTCAGCAACAGTTTTAAGAGCACTTGGCTCGTGCAAGTCATGTGCCCCAAATGAATGGTTAATACACAGCAAAGGGGTGGTGCTAGGAAAAATGCCTGAAGACTATGGAAGAAATTCTGTCAAGCAGAGAGCAGCCTTACCCATGCCATAGCAAAAAGGTTTCAAGTATGAGCACAGAACATCAGCATCGTAACTCCTCCTGGGAAAAGTAGAGCCGTAATGTTGTACAACAGAATGGCAGAAGAATAGAAATCACTGTGTTAAATGGAAGGATCTAAGTTCCAAAGCAAATATGTTAGAGATACTGTGAAGTGGTACCATTTTGACATTCATGTGTGCTCAATTTCTCCTTTTCCATTCCAGATGCAATTCCAGAGCGGTCTTTTTGTAATGCATTTTCAGAGGAATGGGTGAAGACTACACTATGAAAAGTGGGCCACAGAATCAGGCAAGACCAGACCCCAAGTGTCCCTATTTTCCAGGGACAGTCCCGGATTTACAGAAGCTGTACTGGTTTCTGATTTAATGCAGGAATGTCCCGCTTTTTCTGAGGCTGTCCCTATTTTCATCAGAGAAATGCTGGAGGGTATGGAGTTATGCAACCCCCAAGCCAAGGAGATTAGTAACTACGCAACCTTTAGAAGACATCTGAAGGCAGCCTTGTATAGGGATTTTTTTTTAAAAAAAATTATGTTTTTATATCTGCTGGAAGCTGCCCAGAGCGGCTGCAGCAACCCAGTCAGATAGGTGGAGTATTATAATAATAATAATAATAATAATAATAATAATAATGGAATAGGACTTCCCTACTTCCATTGAAGAAATGTTGCAAGACTCAGGGTGGGGGGAGCTTGAAATGTGAACTTCTTCTGCCTAAAAAGTTTGGCACGAGTTCGTCACCACTAGCCACATTTAGTCTGGGCTTCTACTCTGGTTTGATTTCTACAAAGCCCTTCCTAGCAATCACTTACCTTGAAGGGTAAGGAACCAAAAAGTCTGAATACTCTGGCATGAAATGACACTCCATGCATAATTTCCAGATTAGATAATGCCTTTCATAGCCTCTCATGAAGTGAGATGTCACCGTTTCCTATTTTTCCTTCCCCCTTTCCCAAGGTAAGGGTGTTTTGTTTTGTGTTTTTCATTCTGCAGGGATCAGAAAGCGGATGGCTGACTGGACCTCAACTGACTGGGCTTTTCAAGCCTCCCTATTAAAGGCTTGAAAAAGTCCTCAAGGTTTTTTTGAGTGTTTGATAGGAATGCCACAAAAGCCCAAATAGTTTTCAGGCAAAGTGGAGGAAGAGCTCACACGTAATTATTCAGACCCTCTGGTGTGCATCGGCAGTTGGCTTTTCCCTTAAAATATGAGTGGCAATTATTTTTTATATATATTCTCTCCCTTTTTTCATATTCTCAAAACAGAACAAAACCCAGCAAATACATTATTGCAGAACACAAATTTATTTGAGGGTAACTGATCAATAAGGTAGACAATTAAACAACTAAGAATAGTGTTAAATGAGTTACTGCTAAATTTGTAGTGGTATGCAAATACTTGGAGTGGAAATTACTTACATTCTTTTGAGATTGCTTATGTATTTTTCAGTGTGATTTTTCATGGGACACCCTGTGCTACCGGTATATTCTGTATAAACCACACCCTCTTAATAGCAAACTCAGCTAGAGTGTCAACAAGGCTTCAGACAAAACAGTGTCACTAAAGTAACAACAGAAAAAACTCCAAGTTGCATAGAAGCTGCCTTGTGGGGGAACCATACAGGGGACACCCCCAAACTCCAGTTCAATGGGGTCATGTTGTGAGGATGCCTGATTATCGTCTTCCAAAACAACTACTCTATTCTGAACTTAAAAATGGAAAGTGTAATGCTGGTGGTCAACAAAAGAGGTTTAAAGACTGTCTCATGGCATTTTTTTTAAAAATGTAGTATAAATACCAACAATTGGGAAACACTTGCCTGCGAGTGCTCCAACTGGAGAACAGCCTTTACCAAAGGTGTCATGGGCTTTGAAGACACTTGAACTCAGGCCACAAGGGAGAAACATGCTAATAATAATAATATTTTTTTATTTATACCTCGCCCTCCCCAGCCAAGACCGGGCTCAGGGCAGCTAACAACCAATAATAAAAACAAGTTGATTAAAATACAATTTAAAAGATTAAGATACAACATTGAAACATTAGTGTGCAATCTCTTCATAGGAGGAGAAAAGAAAAAGAAAAAGGGGGAGGGAATCAAACTGATTCCAAGCCAAAGGCCAGATGGAACAACTCTGTCTTACAGGCCCTGTGGAAAGAAATCAGATCCCGCAGGGCCCTGGTCTCATGAGACAGAGCATTCCACCAGGCCGGAGCCAGTGTTAAGAAGGCCCTGGCTCTGGTTGAAGCTAATCTAACTTCCTTAGGGCCTGGGACCTCTAGGGTATTGCTATATATGGACCTTAAGGTCCTCCGTGGGGCATACCTGGAGAGAAGGTCCCGTAGGTACGAGGGTCCTAGGCATGCTTGGCAAATCCACACCATGATCAGCTCCCACCCGGAAACCAATGTCCCCACTGTGGATGGACGCGTGGATCCAGAATTGGCCTCCACAGTCACTTACAGACTCATTGTTAAAACCGTGTTTATGGAAAAGAATCTTACACGGTTACAAGTGATCGCTAAAGAAATCATGTTCAGTTGCCAGAGAATGCTGAATATGGGGAGGGCAAAGAAACAGATTAATGTGGAATAGGGCTTGGAAAGCTTGTCTGCCACCCTGAACAGGAGCACTGCTCTGCAACAATTTATTGCAGGTTCTACTTATCAATATATTTTATACATACATATGCTCTTGCACAGGTCTTGTTCATTTCAACGTGGCTTTGCAGAACTTATTCCTGGTGGATTGTGCCCTCAGATGTTACATGTCCTAGACTTTTAAACCAGTGTCTAAATTTCCACAGATTTCCAATACTGATTGTCAGGGAACTGACATCGGAGCTAGAGGTGGAGGGAAGGCTCTCTAATGATGCTGGAGAAGGGCCCAGCAGGGAGAGAGGCAGCTCAGCAGATGGGGAAGCAATTCAGTGCAACACCAGGAATAAGGAGGGGCAGATGGGGGAATCGGCGAGAGGGCTCCCGGACTCTTCACCGGACACCAGCGGGGAGAGCACTGGTCCTCCGTTACCCACGCCCTCCCTGCGCAGAAGACTTCCGCGCAGAGAGAGTAGGAGGAGACTGGGTGTCAAACAACTTTTATGTTGGAAAAGGTTTAAGAAACGCCCACTGACGGATTCTGCTAGCGACTGAGGCAGCCACGAATTGAAGGGCTGTCCAGACAGAAAGGTTTAACAAGGCAACATAGCCAGGAGAGGCGGCAACTTACGCACGAGCAACCCCATACCATTATACTGATGATTAATGACATGAATATTTTACCAGAAAGATTTTTATATCGAAATCAACATTGTTAGAAACTTTATTGAAAATTAATGTACAGCTTATACTGTTCTGCAAAATAATTGATGCATACATTTTGTACAAGATACAACAGCCATTAAAGTTTGACAGCAAGTCAAGGGACAGTAATCATCTTTTTTTTAAAAAAATAAAAATTATGACATACTGTAGCAGTGGTGGCTCCTGCTATTAACCCAAACTGTAATAAGGGCTGTATAATAAAACTGAGCTTGCATTTAATGTGAAGCTAAAATGGAGCACAATCTGAATTCAAATAAACCTTTGTCACTGTTCAGGTCCCTCCCCCCTTTAAAGATTGTTATTACAGTAGTATCATTTTGAGGTAAGCAGAACCAGAAGGAAAAATGCTTGGAAAATATTTTCCTCTCAGAGGAGTAACCTTTTTAGCCTGTGGCAACAAAAATCACGGAGGACTAACACATTTATTGTGGCATAAGCTTTTGTGGGTGACAGGTCCACCACATGAGACGCATAGAGTGTTATCCTAAGTTGGCCACTGTATACACACATGGGCACGGAGAAGGGGAAACTGTAAGGAGTGAAGTCACAGTTCATGACTGAGGCAGAATTCAAACCAGGGACTTTCTGATTTGTACTTCAGTCTCTTAGGGCCTTTACAGGTTTGCCATTTAAAGTGGCACAGTTGTTTGATCCAATGTTTTAAAAAGTGAATTTGTAACTGGCTGGCTGCACCTTTGGTCACATGACACTGATATTAAGACAGCTGAGTGCAGGGTTTTCCTTTCTAACACTAATGGTAGGATGTGCAAAACGAGAGAAAAGTTCTGTGACTGCAGTCATACCCCTTATAGAATCCTATAATCACAAAATTGTGGAACCTCGAGAGTCATCTAGTCCAACCCTTGCGATGCAGGAATCTCAAAAAGATCATACACAGGCAAGGGAAAGCTGAGTGTAGTTGGACATGCACTCTGGGATTTAAGAAGATGGGAGTTGTTTTTTTAAGGTGAAATGTTGAAGGCACAAAGGCATACAATTCCAACAAGAAAGAAAAATGGTAGCCCCCTAAAGAAACTGGTATGGTTGCATAAGGAGTTAGAGATGAGATGAGATGAGGAGATGTAAGAAGGGACTGTATAAGAAATGGAATGGGAAATCATGAAGAAAGAGTATACATGAGTAGCATGGAGAAGGTCCAGTGGGTCAAAGCTCAGAAGGAACTCAAGCTTGCAAGAAAGGTTAAAAATAATATTAAATGTTTCTTTGGCTATGTTCAAAGCAAGAGGAAGAACAAGTAAGTAGTAGACCCCTAAAGAGTGCTCACTAACGGTTCCTTGTCATTCTGGACAAGTAGGGCGGCACTGGATGAAGTTATTGAGGGGGTGCTCATCAAATGCCAAACAGGCAGGAGTAGCCAATGCTGCTGAAGACAGAATCGGACTTCAGTATGACCTTAACTGACTGGAGAACTGGGCCCAAACTAACAAAATGAATTTCAATAGGGACAAATGTAAGGTTCTACACTTTTGCAGAAAGAACCAGCAGTACAAATATAAGATGGGAGACACCTGGATTTCCAGTAGTACATGTGAAAAGAGTCTAGGGTCCTTAGTAGACCACAAGCTTAATATGTCAACAGTCTGATGCAGCAGCAACAGCAACAAAAAAGAAAAGCTAATGGTATTTTACGCTGCATCAACAGAAGTATAGTGTCCCGAGCAAGGGAAGTAATATTACCACTCTATTCTGCCTTGGTGAAGTCCTATGTCCAGTTTTGGGGACCACAATTTAATAAGGATATTGACATATTGCAATGTGTGCAGAGGAGGGCACCCAAGATAATCAAGGGACTGGAAACCAAGTTTTTGAGAAATGGTTGAGGAAATTGAGTATATTTAACCTGGTAAAGAAGACACAGAGAGGAAATAAGGTAAGTAACCACCTTCAGATATCTAAAGGACTGTCACATGGATAATGGAGCAAACTTGCCTTCTCCTGCTCCAGATGATAGGACCCGAACCAATGAATTCAAGTTACAAGAAAGGAGATTCCAATTAAACATCACGGCGAACTTTCTGATGGTAAGAGGTGTTCAACATCTCTCTCCCATGAGAGATGGTGGACTCTCCTTCCTGGGAGGTTTTTAAGCAGAGATTGGACTGCCATCAGTCATGTATGATCTAGTTGGGATTCCTGCATTGCAGGGGATTGGACTAGATGACCTTGGGAGTCCACTCCAACTCTACAATTATATGATTCGTTGATTCTATGATGCTGCCCAAATGTTGAATTAGTAGCAGGAATGCTAACCCTCAAGCTTCTAGCACAGAGCACAGGGATTAGCCAGGGCTCTGTACCATAGCACTTCAGAACATAACAGCTAATGCTACACTGCTTCATATGAGACACCGAGAGCCACTAAATGAGTGGCTTCAAAACAAAAGGCATTATATTTCAGTAGGTCCTCTTACGAACAACTTCAAAAGTACCTGCAAGCGCCTTCCTGTCATAATCTGACTAACCTTTTTTAAAAAAAAGAAAGAAAGGAGGGGAGGGGATGCCAGCGCAAACTCCCAGTGTACATTAGGAGGTTCAGCTTCATAGCAGTGCATTTGTTCTCAATAAATGAACCAAGAGAAGGTTCCAAAGACAGAAAATCCTGCTGCTTATCAATCATTTGGACTGATATCTCTGAGAAACAGGATAGTCATTTATTCTATGCGTAATATGCAGCCTTAATACTTTGTGACTTTTTTTAAAAAAAAGGTTCTGCTTTACAAAAATGAAAAGGTAGCAAGATTCTTACAAAAATGGGAATATAGGTAAGTGAAAAGTGATGCACACAGCAGCAATCAACCCCAACTTCACATATACATCGATACCCACCACACTCAGATATATTGGGATATTAGCACACCAGTATAAAAACCTATTGGCAGACAGACAGAAGAAGCTACAAATCTGGTAGCACAGTGAATTAGGAGACGCTCATTCAACTAAACCTAGAACATTTTGGAATAAGAAAAACAACATTGCATTAAATTAGCAAAGGCTAGAACTTGCAATATCTGCAATTCAGTCTGATACATGACTATTCAAAAGCACTTTTGAGTTCAACGATGTATTTAGACAAGACTTAGGCTGCAGAGAATTGCAGCCAGAGTCTTGTTTAATTGCCTGCTACCATGAATAAAGATGCAATCCTAACTATGTCTACTCACAAGGAAGTTCTATGGAATTCAACAGGCTTACTTGCAATAAAATCTGCATAAAATTGCAGCCTTATCCTTTCAACATCATTATATAAATGAGACTGCACGTTTTATAACGTTTTGTTCCCAGTTTTTAAGATACTAAACTTGTTTTCCCCTTAAGGTATATCCCAACAGTGCTTTTTCCAGATATACAAATTATTTCCACAACATAATTCCTGCATAGAATACTCCTCCCCATATCATATGTCCAATTTTTTGTTTGACTAAAAACCCTTCAAAAACAGCGATTTATAACGCAAAAAAGTGACAGACCCTCTAACTACAGTGTATGCATGTATAATAAAAAAAGAATTAATGTAGTCAATTTGTACAAATGTTCTTGTAACAAAAAAAGCCCTATTTCAACAGCAATCCTTTCAACAGCTGATTGGCAAGCCTGTCCGTTTCTAGTCTGTGGTGTTGTCACTTGTCTGCAACATGATAATGAGCCTGTCACCATATTCAAATAGCCCCGTGACAGCATGTTTTGTGAGCATGACGTCCACTGCAAAGGGTCTGTCAAAAAGCACCTTTCAGAAAATGAAAGGAGAATGCTTTTTTTCCTGATGATAAATCTAATTTCTTCATAGATAGAACACTGAGATTTCCCTGCCATCTGATTATGCCAGTGTTGTGTTGCCTTTATGCATGGTCAAATTCTCCTGATTTTTTAAATAGCCCCCCCCCCCCCCCGAAATGTACTGATAAATCAAAATAAAAAGGGGGGTCTCAAGGGTAATCCTTTAAAATCTTTATCTAAAACTGGGATAATGCAGCAATGAAGAAGGACAAAAATGGTATGGGAGGCTAGCTTGTTATCAAAAGCAAACAAAGCTCAAACAGCACTGTCTGCATATTTCTTTTGTCAGATTCTTTACTGTTTTCCTATTAAAATTCTGCCTTCTTTGGTGTTGTCCTTTTTAAGTAACACAATGCTGCACAGATTTCATCCCCTTGAGAAGGAAGGAAAGATAGGCATTATAGATATGCAGCATTTTTCACTGTAAAGTCAAGATTCATGTCTGGTGTACAGACCATGGTACAATACAGTCCACGGTCTAGCTGCTGCCAATATCACTGACCATCTGTGAAAGGTTTTTAGATCGTTCTGGGACACTCGGTGCATTGGTGCAATGATCAGGACTGGCCAGGACTGTCATTACAAAGGGGAAATAAATCAAGGGTGACAATTTACAGGATTTCCTCAGTTCTCGGTGTAACTTTTTATTTAATGCCAATACATATTTGTATGGGCATAGAAAGAGTTTGTCTTTGCTGTAGCAATAGTTGGTTTCAGCTGGACTTGTGGAAATAATAATCAAAAACACTCTCATAACCATTATAGGTGATCGAAGGCTGCTGTCCTATACACATATGCCAAGAAGTAAGTTCCATTTATTTCAGTGGAACCTACTCCAGAGCAAACATGTAGGATTTACATGTAAAGGAATGTATGTATCAACCAGAAAATGTGATAAAGAGGAAAGTAGAACAACATAATTTTTGTTCCTAAGAATTGTATGTTTGACCAGGGAGGCAACATGTACAAGATGAAACTCAGCTGCATTAATTTTTGTTTTTGAATAGTCACATTACATTTTTGAGAAAGAAGTGTCAATGTTAATCAAGCAAATCACTGAATACCACAAGGTAAACTGTGTGCATTATTTCTTAAATAGAACAGTTTCATGGTGCTAGGAAAACCATGTTCATAATATTCCTAATTTTAAAGTTTTACATTTACTGAATTTTGTTTGCACTTATTAGGAAGAGTCTATAATAAGGTCAAAGGTGTGGGCTGCTTGAAAAAATGTGCATAGGACTATGAGCCCCAACCCTCCTCTAAATTTACTTCTTTCTCCCCAACAATGGTGTTACATACCGACCACCACAGTTCCTCCATTCCTCCTATCCAACATAGACTGACTACCGTCACTTCTCAAGCCTCTTAATATCCCATACATCTCCTTTGTATCAGCCTTTGGAGCACTCCCTATTCCTTTTATTTTCCTTCTCTGCCCATCCCAACAATTTAATTTCTAGGTTAGCTGCCTTATGCCTGGCCAGACCTAAGATCCATCAAGACCAGTACTGCCCACAGAAATAGGCAGTGACCAACAGGAGACAACAAGCACCTTCTACATGGAAAGGAAAGCATAAACAATACAGGAGTTATCCATGGCTCAAATACAAAACTGGGTTGGAAACAGCAGTTATGCCACATACCCAGAATACTTGTTGTTTCCTCAGGGAGACCAACTCCACACTTGAATCACGGGCTTAGACACAACCTCTTCCCCTCAATAGACTACTCCATCAACTTTGTCACATTCAGCAGTCTGTCCAGCTCTTCAGAGTCCCAATAATTGCCTCTTTCATCCAGGAACCTGAGAACCCTTTGGAAAGGTGAACCTTGGCCTGCTCTGTACTCAAAAAGATTATCATTCCACTCCATCCCACCCCACCCCACCCTTCTGAATCCATCTAGTTTGAGCAACCCAGATGTTGGTGCAGGTGCTGCATTTTAGAGCTGCTGGACCTATGTTCCCTTCAAAACCTCAACATTTTACAGATTACACTTCTATTGCCTACCCCCACCCATTTCTCTATTTTTCTTCCCCTTCCCTGACTGCTTGCTTCTGTTCTACAAGGTGGACAACAGCCACCTTGTATAGAGGGCAGAGGGGGCTTTTGGGCCAGGGGGCAGTGCTCCAATACTGAGGGGGCTGCCACCCCCTGCGCCGGTAGGAGCACTTCACGCACTCCAGCCTCCACCCAGGAGCCAGGTGGTGGCTGTGATGAGCGAGATCTTTGCTCGTCCCAGCATCTGCCCAGCAGCTCAGGAGCCGGGCGGCGGCTGGGACAAGCAAGTGCAAAGATCTCCCTCCGCACGTCCTGTGCACACCGGGCAGTGTCACATGACACATCACATGATCACACCCCCTCAATGTGAGTGGCAAGTCGGCGCCCCTGCAAGCAGCATGAAGGAAAGAGAAAACGCTTCACTGTAATTGCATGGTTTCCAAATTCCAGTTTGGTTATCCCTAAGGGGAGCAACAAAGGAATCCCCTACTTTGTGTCATAAAGTCATTGTGCATGTATTTCTTCTTTAAAAAGACCAAAAATATGAATATGTATTTTAATAGTATTATATTTGCTCAGTGATGGCCTGTAGTGTTTTTAACTCGAATGTTGAATCCTTGTGTTGTTGGGACAAGGAACAGGTCACTGTGGACACTGATTCCTATTGGTTACAGCGTGGTGCTGATAACGTCAAACTTGCAGGTTCAATCCCCATATGGGACAGCTGCTTATTCCTGCACTGCAGAGGGTTGGGCTAGATGATCCCCAGGGTCTCTTTGACTCTACAGTTCTATAATTATATATACTAGTCAAGTTTAGAGAGACTACTTACTTTTCATTAAGAGATGCAACACAAAACATCATAGGAAATAAGTTAGCCATTTGCGATCCCTGACAAAAAATAAGGTATTTCAGATTAAGAAAAGTCTACTTTCCCTGTATCTCAAAAACCTGATTACATCTCATTGGCTGAGATGATCCATTTTAAATATATTTGTAACACAATAAACTATACATTATCCTGAGCAAATACTTCACTTCTTTGTAAATTGCATGAGTCACAAAACAGTGTAATTCTGAACCACTTTACTGGCTCTCTTTACAGAAAGTGAGTAGTGCATATACGTGAAATTTGTCTTAGTTTGCTCTTTTAAATGTTAACTGTTGCTCAGTTAAAAACATACTTGCATTTTGAAACACAGAGGGGCATAAATGAAAAGTAAGTTAAGAATAAAGTTTTGGAAGCTTCAAAGGGGAGATCCCCAAGCATACAACAGTGCACAACTGAGCACATATCCTTCTCATGTACAAAGGGGCTTCCCTATTTACTACAATGCTCTGCAGGTGCTCTGTCTCTAAACACTGCAGCAACTGGGGAAACCCCTGCTTCCTGGAAGATCCATGTGCACATCAGAGCACCTGCAGAGGTTTAGATGTGGGTCACTCTCCGTATTTGCCAGCAGTATGTCCACATCAAAAGAAACTGCAAATCTGGAATTTTAAACAAAGCACAACTGAAAGCAACAAACTTGCTATTTACACAGTTCCAGAGGCGCAGCATGAATAGATAATCAACATTAAACTGTCCGATTTAAAGGGGGAAGGGGATAAATCATTGATTATCTAGAGGGAAGTAACATAACCAGCAAACATCGAGCAATGTGGGCAGCTGGCTTTGTGCAATACTTAATTCTTTGCCTGAATTTTGAAGCCATTCATGTCTTCACATAAAAGAAAGAGGGGACAAAAATGGAAAAGAAAGACTTCTAAAGTAGGCTATACAAGTACACAAAGCAAGGCTGGCTGAGGCTTCTATTGTCTCAGAAAGTCATCACCATCCTGATCCCTCATTAAAGCTAGGGAAATGCTGGAATGGCATTACAATGAATGCAAACCATTTGCAGCAATCTTCTGCTCACGCCATCTCCAAATGAAGGCAGGCATTGCATAATCCAAGCAGCAAGATCTCCTGACAGGTGGATGATTTATGCTCACAGTCGAAAGAATCTGAGAGCCTGTGGAGGACACAGTGTGAGCAAGGTGGTGGCAAGACAGATGCTCTCAGTGGGCTGGCAGGGGCTGGCAGGCTCCAGCCAGCTCAGGTACAACCAAATGCTTTAGTACTGAACTCTTATTGCTATGATTCTATCACAGCAAGAGGCCATTTGGATTATTATGTACATTAGATATACTTTCAGTGCTATCCATATGCTACTGGCAAATATTTTCTCTCCTCCTTCCCGCCCCTTCTAGTTCAACTGATCGTATACCTTATTTTTCAAAAAAATGAATACAGTTTTGGAAAGGGGAAAGTCAGCTTCATGTTATTTTTATCCACCAAAAATAAAATAAGGTCCACTTTTCAAACCACAATTTTAAACAGAAACGTATTAAAGTCTGTTTAGGGAAGTTTTAAATGTTTGATGTTTTATTCTGTTTTTAATATTCTGTTGGAAGCTTCCCAGAGTGGCTGGGGACACCCAGCCAGATGGGTGGGGTATAAATAATAAGTTGTTGTTGTTGTTGTTGTTGTTGTTGTGTAAAAAACATGTGCTTGGGAACTGGTTTTCTAGCACATCTAACTAGCTAAATAACCACTTCTGCAACTTTCACTTATGACTGTGAGCCTGAACTCTGTATGTATGAAGTAACTTTAAATCTGGTACATTTTGCACACACAAATATATGAAAATGTGGTTGAATAAAAAAATATGTCTGCTTTGAGACAATGATCACAAGTAAATTTTGTCAACCGTTTAAAGAATAGACTCTTAGAACAAAATGATGCTCAGGTTTTCACAGCTGAAATTCCATTTTCAACATTATTTTATAATGTGATCTGAGTCTCTATTGGCATTTCTGATAAATTTATCTATACGCCAAGCACTTGCAGGAAATTTGCAACATGATTTCTCCAATCAAATCGGGTACAAGGCTACTTTTGCAATCTTAAAAAAGTCTACTTGAAAAACTATTTTGTCAGAAGGAGTAAGAGACTTCTGATCTAATCCCCTGCCTTCTAAGGTTAGGTGGTTAGAAATCAGGGGAAATGCCTTTTTGGTGGTGGCACCTCATCTGCAAAATATTTTAACCTGAAAACCTATAAGGCTATACTTTTGTCCTACCACCAAGTGTGTGTGTGTGTGTGTGTGTGTGTGTGTGTGTGTGTGTATAGTCTTTTAAAAATATCAGATGGTTGATTTCAGAATAGCCTGTGCTACTTAGCTTTTCTATTGTTGAACTTTTGTTTTAACTATGTGGTGGTGGTGGCGGTTGTTGCTGCTGCTGCTGCTATCTTTGTCTCATAAACTGTTCTATAATTGTTTTAAAGATTTAAAGACTTTTAGCCACCCTGAGAGCTAAAGTGATACAGTACAGCAGAATATACAGTTTCTAAAATAATAAATGAATGAAATAAATAAGCAGTCTGAAATACTCTGAAACTGGACAAGTAAAATCCAAACTGGACAGGAGGACTTTTATCAATAATAAAAGAACAATGGTTTAATCATTCTTTTACTCTCTACAAACAGTTAAACATTTCAGGTTATCTGGGTGGAATCTGGGACTTTGCTGACTCTCAGCTCCTCTCTGCTTTAACTGATAGTGTCAAAGGTGGGACAGCAGATGAGAATTAAAGACATATACATCCCTTTAATCAGATAACACATTCAAATACTTTCAAATTCCCAAGAAGCCACTTTGCCAGGCACGTGTCAGACCGAGCCATGCAAGAAAGTAGAGGAGGCAGAAGATGGCAAGGGTGGGGGGCATTTATTCCAGCTGACCAGCATTTTAAAAAAGGGGCAGGAAATTAAAGAAATAAAAAGCAACAAAAGAGGACAGATAGCTAGCAATTCTGAATGTCTTTTGACTGCACAATTCTCCCTCGAGAGTAACTCCAGCAGCAGAAGTTTCACAGTCTGCATCCAAATGCACTTTCTAACTTCATTAAGTAGCTGTACTTAAGAACCCTTCACAACAAGTATTTTAATTAGAGATGAGATGTTGCTGTAACATCTCAACTATCCAGATAAGATCTGACGTCATCAAAGTGATGTTCTGGAGGAAACAGGGCCAGACGCTACAAAGAGTGGGGAGCCGTACTGCCCCGAGTGAGTGGATAGAAAGGGGGGGGGGAGCTTTCCCCAACAGGAATAGGAATAAAAGATTGCCCAGAGAAAGTATTCTTATATGAAATGATTGCTCATCAGCATGAAGGCCAAGAAGCTATGCAACTCTATCCCACTCAACAACAAGCACTTTGCGTGTGTATATTGAACAACCCTCCCCCCTTAAACATACACCAACCTCATAAGGGGTAAACCTGTGCCCAGCCAGATGTTGTTGGACTCCAACATCTGCCCCAACCAGTGTGGCAAATTGGAGGGGCTATGGAAGTTGTAGTCCAACAAGACTTGGAGGACCACAAGCATCCCATCCCTGCTTATGCTAGACTTAAAGATACTTCAGCTTCTGTTTGTAGCCAAATGGCTTATTAGTCTTCAAAAAACCAACAACCTGGGGGATACCTGGGGTGCGATTCAAGAGTTAAAAAACAAAAGAAAGTTTCCTTGGATGAAGGGAAATAATCATATTCACAGCTCTTCAGTGAACTTTCTCGGGTGCCAATGATGTAAATTGAAAGGATGTGTCTATAATATGGGATATTATAACTACAGACCCTCCAAATGTCCCTATTTTCCAGGATGTCCCTGATTTAGAGAACCCATTCCATTTTCTGATTTGATCCCAGAATGTCCCACTTTTCTTTAGGATGTCCCTATTTTCATTGGAGAAATGTTGGAGGGGTATGGCGTTATCTAACCCCCGAGCTGTCTGAAGGCAATCCTGTATAGGGAAGTTTTTTAAGGTTTAATGTTTTATTATGTTTTTATATGTGTTGGAAGCTGCCCAGAGTGGCTGGGGCAACCCAGTAAGATGTGTGGGGTATAAATAGTAAAATTATCATTATGGAATGGGACGTCCCCATTTTCATCAGAAAAATGTTGAAAGGTATGTAACTATGAGATAACTTCCAATATATGCAATGCTGGTGTCTGTTTTAATCTGATTTTAGTTTACCACTGATTTTAATTGACATTGCTGTGAAATAAAAGTGATATACAAGTAATTTTATTTTTTAAAAATACATAATTTCTTTCATTCCCATTCAAGGCCTCAATGATTCTGACTTTAAAAAATGCTTTCTCTTTCAGATTTAAACAGAAACTATTAGAGAGTTACTACTATGATATTTTCTCCATTTCATAGGCCATCTGGGTTTTCTGGCAAGGTCAGAATCAGACCCAGAAGTAGCACACAGTATATGAGATAGGAAAATTACCTGGCCTTCCAGAGATTTATCAAACTTAGTGGCAATCCTCCAGATGAATTCTGGGGATTACTAGCAGAGGAACTCCTTGATAAAGGAGATCATACTGAGACGCTTTTCAGATCAAAGTGTAAGATCCTTCTTACCTTTGTAGAAAAATAACACTATGGTCAACAACTCATGGAACCGACAAAAGATAAGGAAACATTAATAGAGTAAGAAAAGCTGCTGGGTTAAACAGTCAGCGGTTTCTGACGGGTTATTCCAAGAGACCATGACCATCCAAACAAAATTTTCACTGAATGCTTTACATAATGCATGCCTGTAAACTCCATCCTCTTTGTTACCAGTTTTGCTGCATTTTTGTTTGTTTGTCTCAAATGCCCTTGTTGTTGTTGTTGTTGTTGTTGTTTAGTCGTTTAGTCGTGTCCGACTCTTCGTGACGCCATGGACCAGAGCACACCAGGCACTCCTGTCTTCCACTGCCTCCCGCAGTTTGGTCAGACTCATGTTTGTAGCTTCCAGAACACTGTCCAACCATCTTGTCCTCTGTCGTCCCCTTCTTCTTGTGCCCTCAATCTTTCCCAACATCAGGGTCTTTTCCAGGGAGTCTTCTCTTCTCATGAGGTGGCCAAAGTACTGGAGCCTCAGCTTCAGGATCTGTCCTTCCATTGAGCACTCAGGGCTGATTTCCTTAAGAATACGTTTGATCTTCTTGTAGTCCATGGGACTCTCAAGAGTCTCCTCCAGCACCATAATTCAAAAGCATCAATTCTTCGGCGATCAGCCTTCTTTATGGTCCAGCTCTCACTTCCATACATCACTACTGGGAAAACCATAGCTTTAACTATATGGACCTTTGTTGGCAAGGTGATGTCTCTGCTTTTTAAGATGGTGTCTAGGTTTGCCATCGCCTTTCTCCCAAGGAGCAGGCGTCTTTTAATTTCGTGACTGCTGTCGCCATCTGCAGTGATCAGGGAGCCCATGAAAGTAAAATCTCTCACTGCCTCCATTTCTTCCCCTTCTATTTGCCAGGAGGTGATGGGACCAGTGGCCATGATCTTCGTTTTTTTGATGTTGAGCTTCAGACCATATTTTGCACTCTCCTCTTTCACCCTCATTAAAAGGTTCTTTAATTCCTCCTCACTTTCTGCCATCAAGGTTGTATCATCTGCATATCTGAGGTTGTTGATATTTCTTCCGGTGATTTTAATTCCGGCTTGGGATTCATCCAGCCCAGCCTTTTGCATGATGAATTCTGCATATAAGTTAAATAAGCAGGGAGACAATATACAGCCTTGCCGTACTCCTTTCCCAATTTTGAACCAGTCAATTGTTCCATATCCAGTTCTAACTGTAGCTTCTTGTCCCACATAGAGATTTCTCAGGAGACATTCTCTTTGTCCATGGAGTTTTCTTGGCAGGGATACTGGAGTGGCTTGCCAGTTCCTGCTCCAGGTGCCCTTAGGTGCCAGTTCCTGCTCCAAATGCCCTTAGTCACATGCAACACCGTGGCTTAGTGTGAAAGAGAAAATGTGTGGGCTTCTGGAAAGGAGATTGAAGCTGCTTTGCTTCTCCTCTGTTTTTGTTATTGTTGTTGTTGTTGTTGCAGTGCTGAGCCATGAGGTGTCTGGAGAGCGCTAAACCAAAAATTCAGGTTCAGACAACATGCAGCACGGCCACAACTTCCTCTTCCACAGCCCACACATTCTTAGAGCTACAATTCCAAGAGTGGTTTAACAAAAGCAATCCCCTTTTCTGCAAACTGTAGCTCTCTGAGGGGAACAGGGATCACCTAACAACACTCAGCACCCTTAAACTATAGTTCCCAGGATTCGGGCGGAGTGGGAGCCATGACTGTTTAAAGTACTGTAGTATAATTCTGCTTTAAAAGTATAGCACAGATGGGGCCTCAGTCACCCAAATAACTTCTACTATAGAACAGCCATATAAAGAGTTCTTATGAATAAATAGATTTTTTAAAAAAGACCAGCTCCAGAATATTGGGGTGTTTCATCTCAAAAAATGAGAACACTCTGTCTTTTAGGGACTCTACCACTTTCACTTCCACATTAATTCAAAAACTCAAATACAAATGCCAACATGTGAAAGTTACTGTGACGACTACTGAGGCCTTAATTATGAGACATTTACCTATTTCTTTTTTTCTTCCTTTTTACATTTATATCCCCCCTTCTTCTACACAGGGTAGTGCACATATGGTTTATGGTTTCCATATGGGCACCCATCCAGGCATTGACCCAAACTAGTCTTGCTTAGCATCAGCAAAATGGCAACCTCATGTGCCTTCAGCTCATACCCCAAGATACAAATATATAAGAATAAGGATAATCTGGGCTAGACCAGAAGAAGAAAAGTGCAACCAAATAGATAGATTACAGCCAAATATTTAGCTAGTTATTTTGTATTGGTATATGAGTTTTAGTCTCTGCCAACAGCAAGTCGTCTTGTTCTTCAGGCTTGTATAGCTTGTTCCTCAGCTTCCTGCTGCTTTCTTGATCCAGCTTTCAGTTAAGCACCCCAGGCCCTTTCCAATTCCCATATCCTCATGCCTCCACCTCTCCACCACCTCCCCTGTTCCTGGGCACTGTATGGGGTTTTACTCTAAGTCAAGCTGATAACAAATGATGGTTTTTGTTTGATTAAATTTCATTGCAGTGGTACCTCGGGTTAAGTACTTAATTTGTTCCAGAGGTCCATTCTTAAACTGAAACTGTTCTTAACCTGAAGCACCACTTTAGCTAATGGGGTCTCCCGCTGCCGCCGCACCACTGGAGCACGATTTCTGTTCTCATCCTGAAGTAAAGTTCTTAACCTGAAGCACTATTTCTGGGTTAGCGGAGTCTGTAACCTGAAGCGTATGTAACCTGAAGTGTATGTAACCCGAGGTACCACTGTACATCTTCATAACTGATTAGGAAGAGTCACAAACAATATAGATTTTTTTAAAAAAATCACATCTAAATAGTCACACACTGATTATAATTTCATAGAAACTAGGCCATCTTTCAAACACTTTGTCCTTATATCCACAAGCAATCTTTCAACTTACTAGTGTGAAACTCAGACTTTGCGAATATTTCATCTCTGATATCTGAGGAGTATGTAATGAATGGGTTCTGCTCTGCTTGTATAAAATGTAAACTTCATACAAGTACAAATGCAAAAAAAACCATGGCAGATTGAAAATGAAAATAAGTCCACACCCAACAGTTAGGATGTACACAAAACATGCAATAGCATTACATCAGGGAGGACTAGGTGCAGGCAACAGATGGTTATTGACATATTATTAAATATAAGATTGCAAAATTTAGTCCCACGTACTTGATAAATCCAGTAATTTTTATTTTCATTTAGGCATAAGAGTTTGGTATAAAATATACAGTCACAGATGCATGTTTTCTGTGCTTAAACCATGCCAGCCTGCCCTCTATAATGACCAATAAGAGCATTAAAGCATTTTTTAAGCTAAGGCAATCAGATTTCAAATTGGATTTTCTCAGCTCTTACTTTTCATCACTTATTAGGCACGCTCCGTTTTGTATATCTGCCCGAAAAAGAAACTATCAGCACTAATTACAGACTGCTGTGAGTGCACTGAGTGGGATACTTATTGTTCTTCACTTATCTCGTATTTAAGATGGTAAGTTCCTGACCATGGTAGTCATGCCACAGACTGCAAATAAAATCATAATCTGGCTCAGACAAAGAGTGTCCCAGACGGTGGAAAATGACAGATGCTGCAGACTGGCAGAAACACCAAGCAGCTGACTGAAAGGATATCATTGGCTCAACTGGAGAGGTGTGGCTTGGTTTCTGACTGGCCCAATGAAATGTTGCTTGGAAGCGTTTCTATAGCAAGGCAGAGCTTAATACACAGAGAATATCTGAGGGACAGCTCCATGAGATCACACATGTGATATTTACAGCTTGTAATTTTAGTGTTTCTTGATACCCTGTCTGCTTTGATTGATTGAGGGGGTCATGCGGAGTTCTTAAACTTCCAGCAGGTTTGGTGCCAAGACCACAAAGGTTTGCCTGTTCAAGCATTATGTGAATACTGCTTGGTGCCAGCGGTTTAATATTACTCTGGCAGGACCCTCTAGAGAAGAGAAAAAGAAAAGAAAAATCCGTACCAAACTTTGTTGCCTTCATTGCATTTTAAACTTGGGGAATGGTTGAACAGAACTATGCCAGTGTTCAAAAAAGGGGGGGAAAAGAAAGAAAATAAAATCAGACCTGACCTCCCACTTTGTAGCTTTTTAAAAAGTGTTAGAATACTACATCTTTTTGTGCCAAGCTAATTCAATATCTTATGAACATCGGGTGTCAATCCTATTTGCTTTGTGGAGCAGATGAACGGAAAAGAGTAAGAGGCAAAAAATAAAACTGGGAAATTATTTACACAAGTAGCCTTTTCCCAGATAAGAGCACAGATGAGCATTAAGTTAAACTGAGGGATTTTGAAACAAACGTGCTTTGGTGCCAAGGAGAAAGGGCAAAAGGCAGCTATTTGTCTCAGGGCTAATGGGGAAAGATGTCACATCAGACCGAATCCTACATCCTGTGGGCATGTCTCTGACTCCCCCCTTAGTTATCACTTACATGACTGTCACTATTTCTGGTACATAAGTAAAAGTTCACCCATTTTCTCCCTTGGGTTAAAACTAGTGAATATTTTAAAATAGAGAAACAATATTTTCCTTGTAAGTAAAAAAAATGCTAATTTTTATTTTAGCCTGGGAACTGCATACGGTATATGAAAAAGGCAATGTTCACAAGACATACTGTGGTTGATAAGAAGTGATGGACTTTGGTTATGTAGCTCAGGAAGACTTTTGAACCCACAGAAATTACATCTCCTAATTCCAAGAGGAAAACTGATCATTGGGGAAGGGCTGTAGTTCAGTGCTAAAACCTCAGCTTTCCATGCAGAGGGTTCCAGGTTTAATCCTTGGCATCTCTGGATGGATCACTACTTTTATATATATATATATATATATATATATATATATATATATATATGCTGTAATCCTAATTATGAGGGAGCATCCCAGAAGCCACTGGATGCATTAGATCTCCCTCACTAAAGGTGGAGACAGATATCCACCCTTGGAGAGAAAGATAAGAGTGTCAGATGACTCCTCTGTGGTGATACTGAAAGATCTATAGCCAGTTCCTCTCCAACATCAGAACTCTGATGCTGGAAGGCATGAAGAGGAGACATTCTAGGGACATTCCAGGAGAAGCTCTGGAGCCACAGGGCTGTATCCAACATTCTGTTTGCTAGTGCAAGGGCTCTTGCATAAGCAGACAGGTGAGTTTTAATGTTGTGCAACAGAGAAATCCAACACAACAGTTATGTTAGCAGAAACTCATTGCACCATCTATTGTGCAGCAAGCTTGCCAGCAACCTGCCTATGCATTCTCTTATCTGTTATCGGTCTTTTCCAGTTCACAGTCTTGTTAAGAGGTGACAACATGGCCAGCTGTAGTTCAGTGAGTAGTTTCTGTTGTTTCAAAGGAATTTAGATCAAATTGTGGGTGAATTAAAATCCAGTATTCATGTATCCAGTAACCTGTGCTTGAAATAAAATCCCTTAAGAGCAGTTGGAAAGTCAGAATTGCTTAAGAATATACCCAAATAGAAAGTGCATTGTTGCTTAATTTTTTTACATTCAAGTGCTGCTTAAGTATTTTATTACAGGAGAGAAGGCAAGAAATATCACTGAGGTAAATTCATTTCTTTTACCTATCCATTTAGAAATATTTTTTTTCTTGAATATCTTTAAAAGCATTTCCTTTTTCTTCTTTCCAGTTTCTGAAGGCAATAGTTACCTTTTCTCACACAATCACTTCTGTTTTCAACTTGGCAGAGTATTAGACTGTGAAAGAAATTTACCTTGGCAATCTATTATGCACGGGTTCTTTGCAAAGGAGAGCTTGCTATGAAGAATGCTATTAAATAAGTTTCTCCCCCCCACACCCCACCCACAGCATGACTTCAAAACGTAGAAGGTGATAACACATTTTTATTTACAAAGTCTTAGGTTGCTTATGCATATAGTGTTTGGGAGCATGACTGCCTACATTCTTTTGTAACACATTCTATGTGTACATTTGCTTATAGCTGACTGAATACATGGTGCTGAACCTTTTTACGGAGATTTATGTATTTCACCAGTAGCTCAGGGCTTAAATAAACCACATATGAACATACATATGTAGATTATTATTTTTTAAGTCAGAATTTGACCATGACACAGGGAGTCTTAACCAACTACCCACATACTGAATAATCTGAAACACACACATACAATGCTCCTATTATAGTTATGGTAGAGAACCCTTCTGGGTTTAAGCTGTTAATCCTGCATGTTTTCTTGAACTCAACTACACGGGAACAGAAATTAGGGGCAAAGAATTAGCCCTCCTCCCCTTTTGTGTGTGAAATGGACTTTATATCAGTTCAGAATACAGTGGTACCTCAGGTTAAGTACTTAATTCATTCTGGAGGTCCGTTCTTAACCTGAAACTGTTCTTAACCTGAAGCACCACTTTAGCTAATGGGGCCTCCTGTTGCTGCCGCGCCGCCGGAGCATGATTTCTGTTCTCATCCTGAAGCAAAGTTCTTAACCTGAAGCACTATTTCTGGGTTAGCAGAGTCTGTAACCTGAAGCGTATGTAACCTGAAGCGTATGTAACCCGAGGTACCACTGTACCTAGGAGCATAGGATGCTGTTCTATACAATACCAGACCACAAGTTCATCAAGCTCAGTATTGTCTACATCAACGATAGGAAGTCTGTGGCACCCCAAATATTGTTCGACTCCAAGTCCCATCAGCCGAAACCAGCACAGTCAATGGTCAGGGATGATGGGAGATGCAGTCCAACAACAACTCGAGGGTCACAGGTTTCCCATCCCTGGTCTGCACTGACTGGTTTCAGTCAGGAGATGCCAGGGACTGAACCTAGGAACTTCTGCATGAAAACATGCTCTGTACCACTGATACCCTCTGTACCCTTATCCCAGTCATTCAAAAACTTGTAGCCAAAGTAATAAAAAAAGTGACAAATTCAATCATGGAACTCTCATGTTACATAGCAATATTCTCTGCTGTTGCACCCATAGCTCACCCACCCAGTACTCACCTTGGGAAAATATCTATTACAAGTTAACATCCATTACTGGGGTAAGGCAAGTACTGTACATCATATTATAGTTTTGTTGGTGTTACTAAAAAAAATGTGTTAGCTACTGAATTGATAGTGTTGCCCATATTTACACCACCTGAAAATCTCATGTTCAATTTAGAACTAAATGGCAAAGCCTGCATGTTGTTATCCTGTGTGTTTTAATCAGCTACAGAGTGCTTGATGTTGACTTACAAGGAACTCTGAGGAATAAACAAAAACAAAGCTATTTCTCTCCTGTCTCAGTGCTGATTGATTATCAAATGAACTTATGGTATACCATCCAATTAGTGAACATGCATCAGTTCCTCAGATAACAAATGAGTCTGGCCAGCCACTAAGAGAGATCTCAAGACTTTCAAATGACAGCAGAGCATAAGTAATTAAAGATAGCAACTGTAGGTGCATAGGCACTAATACACAGGAAATATCTTGGTCATTACTGCCAGTAAAAAAATAATAATGTGTAAATGAGCAGTCCATAGCAACAGCAGGCTAAGAAAGCCTTTTTAGACAAATATACCCAGCCTGATTCTCTAAATACTATACTATGTGGTACAAGATGGTTCCCATGTGTTGAGGCCTGCCAAAGAGGTTCCAAGATGAAGTGGTGGCATCTGGAGGGAGGATATTTTGAGGGGCGGTGTGTCATTTGTGGACCCCCCCCTCCCTGAGGAGCCTGCTTGCATATTAATGTTTTATTGTTCATTATGCTGGGAACCAATTGGTTGAAGGGCAGCACACACATTCATTAAATAACGAAAGAAACTGACTCCATCTAGAAGGAAAAGTGTTCTGAGATGCAAAGCAAACACCTGTTATGTCCCAATAACTACAGGTTACTCTCTCATTTGTATACGGACACTGAAGTTGATGACTCTTGACACAAATATTGTGTCATTGTTTTTTCTCTTCTTTTGTTCCTCTGCCCCTCCCCTTCAACCTTTTGCCTCTCATTTCTGCTGAGCACTCTGTCAAATAGAGTTGTCAGAATAGATTACAGAAACCCTGGAGGGGCAAACATCATAATTTCTTAAGGAGCTCCAAGTAGCCAGTTTTTTGGGCTATGTTAGGTAGCTGGTGAGAACTCTTTTGCCCACAAGACATTTTCTGTCTGGGGTTGGTAATAATATTTGTATGCTTTTATTTAGCTGTATAGGCTGGTGTCTGCTTGCTGTGCTCAGTGTTTAGATTTCAGTGGTTGCATTTTATTGCTGTATTTTATTGCTTTATCGTTTACCACCCAGAGCACCCACAGGACTGGTTCGGAAAAATACATAACTGAATAAATAAATATCTCTCCCCCTGCAAACGCCTTAGAGAAAGTGTGAGATAAAAGAGTATGATTTTGCCCTAGACATGTATATTGGCTTATATCTTACCAATATCAAAGTCATTCTCCAAATGTTGATCCTTGCGTAGCCAAAATGGCATCACCAACACAGAAATTCTGGGGAAACCCCAAGGTTTGCAGAAGAACAAAAAACCTTTAGAAGAGCAAACCAAGGAAGGGAATGAGAACTGAGCATGCTCGGCGGCCACAGAGTGCTAGCTGACTGCTACAAGAAAAATAACAGGTGGTGGTGGAGAAATGGAACTGAATGAAGTATCCTGGAAGGTGATATGGCTGGCGGGAAGCCTTAATAGGAACACTCCTCATTTCAATAGTTAGTTTTGGGTTCCACCTGAAGCGATATCTATAAGCAATGTCTATTTCTATGGTTTATTTATTAAAAGACTTATACACCACTTTTCACATTATGTATCAAAGCAGTGGACAACTATACAATCAACCATACCAAAATACACGTTTAATAAATGAGATCCAGTGCTGAGGGCCTTCTGGTGGTTCCCTCACTGTGAGAAGTGAGGTTACAGGGAACCAGGCAGAGGGCCTTCTCGGTAGTGGCGCCTGCCCTGTGGAATGCCCTCCCATCAGATGTCAAGGAAATAAGCAACTATCCTACTTTTAAAAAACATCTGAAGGCAGCCCTGTTTAGGAAAGTTTTTAATGTTTAATGCTGTATTGTGTTTTTAATATTCGATTGGGAGCCGCCCAGAGTGGCTGGGGAAACCCGGACAGATGGGCGGGGTATAAATAATAAATTATCTTATATACCACAAAGTAGTAAACTAAATACATAAATAAAAAGGGAATCACTGCATGGAAGAATTAAGGTCCAGTAAAGACTTGGGAGAACGAAAAAAGGTTTTTAATTCCCTGCAAAAATACATCACTGAAGATGCTTAGAGGCTCTCTGCTGGGAGGAGACTGTTCCATACTATAGGTGCCATTTTAAGAATGTGGTTATTGCTAGATAGACCAAAGCAGGCCATGGAACCATCAAAGATCTTAATAAATGAGCAGGTTCATAGGAAAGAAGGCATTATTTCAAATAATCTTAAAAGCCAGAAGTAAAACCTTCAACTGGATTAGGTACCATGTTGGCAACCACAAAAGAGGTACTGCATTGTAGGATGATCCTTTGAGGAGCCCAGTAGCTGCATTCCACACTATATTATATACAGTCAGAAAGGTACTCTCACACATATGACTTCATTCTGCAGTGGGAATTTTGTAATGAAAAGGTCAAAAGTGTTTCCCAAGTATATGGCATTTCAAATTGGTATCTTGCTGGGCATGGAAAGCAGTATGCTGGCTTTGGTCCAATTCACCTGGGCTCTTTTTCTGTTACGACTAATTCCCAATTGCTTTAGTGCAAAAGTTTACATAAGAAGCACAGTGAATGTTGTTCTCAAGTAAAGTTCAAGAAGAGAGAGGTTTCCATCAAAGCTGCTGAAATTTGATTTTATTTCAGGTATTGTAGTTAATTTCTTTTTAAAAAAAATAAAGTAAATAGATTTAGGCTGTCAGTTTTTAGTCACACTGTGCCATCAGCTTGTAACAACTGATGCAGCCAATGTGGCGGATGTAACAGTAAATTTTATTACTTACTGGTAATTGAATTGAGCAGGTTTACCTTTGAATAGATTTCATCCAGCATGATATCTGACATGCTGCATGGGATTAAAATCTTTGTTCTATACATTAAAAACACATTGGAGACACAGTGAGTCAATCCTGTGTAAGTCCCGTGTAACCAACATTTTTATAGAAATGATAAACTTCACTTAACATCCCCCCCAATAGAGATTGGCTCTATTTCACAGATCTTAAATAAAAATCCACACATCAGCATTCTAGTAGTAGTGAAAAAGAATAGTGTCAAAAACACATTGAGCTGTGTGATGTGTCTTGATATAAACAAGCACCATCACAACCTGAGCAGACTGAATAGTGGAGCCAAGGAGTGAAAAAGGGTGACACCTCCTGTTAGCCTCTGAAATTGGCCCCTAAGAATCATAGTACGGTCACGTTAGCAAAGGTGGGCACTGCTGCATGTTCTCAACCTGATGTGATACACAGCCCTGGTCTCTAGTCTGTTCTTAACTTCTAGCATTTCTCATGAGCATAATATTGATGTATCAAACCCATGTTTAAAGGTAAGGTAAAGGGACCCCTGACCATTAGGTCCAGTCGTGGCCGACTCTGGGGCTGCGGCGCTCATCTCGCTTTATTGGCCGAGGGAGCTGGTGTACAGCTTCCAGGTCATGTGGCCAGCATGACTGAGCCGCTTCTGGCAAACCAGAGCAGAGCACGGAAACACCGTTTACCTTCCTGCCGGAGCAGTCCCTATTTATCTACTTGCACATGACGTGCTTTCGAACTGCTAGGTTGGCAGGAGCAGGGACCGAACAACGGGAGCTCACCCCATCACGGGGATTCGAACCGCCGACCTTCTGATCGGCAAGTCCTAGACTCTGTGGTTTAACCCACAGCGCCACCCAAGTCAAAGGCCAATTATCTCATAATGTGAAAATCCAGAAAAGTTTGCCTTCAGAATTGATTTTTCTGATTTGTAATGCTACTGGTAGCAAATGGAAAGTGTGAAGACTACCCTCGAGTACTCGGTTTTTCTAAAGATTATGACTAATTCTTTCATTTTTATTTACTTTCAGAAAAACATTGTCTCAATTCAGATGTAATGGGAAACTATGGTTTCCTACTATGAGAATGAGCTGTGGTACGCTTGCTCCACTTTCCATTCTTCTCTTTTTTCACACTGGGAAAAGGAGATAAAGACTTCCGCATTTAATTTTAAACTAACCACGGTTCCCCATAATCAATCTGTGCTTTCATATTATGGCTTGTTCACACTAACCATAGTTTAAACAGTTCCTGTGTTTGGATGTCATGGGGAACTTCGGTTAATTTAAAATCATTTCACTACATGGTGGCAAAAACAATAGCATCACGCTAAATGGTATTGTGAGTCAGCCCTAACAATGGTTTTCTATTCCAGCTGGCCAAGTATGCTGAACAGTGCAGTCTGTTTGAAAAGAACTCATATTCAAGTATGTTTTTTCATGTTCATCTAACACTTCCATTAAGGTTTTCATAATACAATTTTGTGGTATGAAACAAATTAGGTGTTCCACACAGATGAAGCCCTATCCAGTTCTGAATAAAAAAGGCAAATCCTGTATCTCTTAGTGAAGCAAAATCCACTGAATTAGTCAGGCTTTTTTCCGGAGTAAGACTAAAGGCAGCAGGCTTTGGCTCACATGATCATAGCGTCTGCCAAAGCAACCACACACAGTATGAGGTTTATTCTTAGTAAGTATAATCCAATAAGAATATGTCTGTAGGTGTGTGATAGGCCTAATTTTTTCTGCCATCTCTGTCAGCCCATATTCTTTCTGGAACAGCAGTTGAGGGGAAACTGATTATGTGCAGTAAAAAGTGTGAGTTTCACTTTCTAAACTGAAAATCAAATTATTTTTCACTGCAAACTGCACCTTAAAGCAACTACTCAACACACAGCATTCTTTATTGGGACAGCTCAATATTGATTTCACTAGATAAGAGCAGAAATTTATGGCACACACTGAGACCCGGATGCATCTCTGATAGAAGATGAGCACAAACAAACCTCAAAAATAAAGTAGAACAACAAACAAAAGAAAACAGTTTTGTTCTATTGTGACACACCTGTAATTTTAATTCGAATAGCTAGTTCTGATCCTAAAAGCCCAAATGGTTTGCGTCCTGGGTGCTTAAAGGAATGTCTTTCCCTTACGATCATGACAACTTCTGGAGATTCAGCACATTGCTTTTCTAGGACTTTTTCCACAGTGGCACTGCCCTTTAGAACTCCTCCTCTAAGGAATACCATCTGGCCAGTTTGTTCCAGACTTTTAGGCGATTAGTGTTTCAAGAAGGTATTTGTATTAGAGGGAAATAAGTAGTGCTGGCTCTATTTAGTTCTGCTTCCAGTTTCTAGTTCTCTTATACTGGATTTGTACTTTGCTGTAACATTACAACAAACCCCAGAGCATTTTCAGCAGTAGGTCCCACGCTTGGTGGGGATCACACCGACTGACTGTTGTGCATGAACTGGACTGCAGTTCTCAGCATTGTTTTGGGAAGATAAATTGCTTTGTTTTGTTTTAGTTATTTCTACAAAAAGCAAATGTATCTCCTGGCCTTCTGAAATCCAAGCAGCACTCAGGTCAGCTCACAACTATTAAACAAGTACTTAAGACGCAATCCACCTTACCTTCTTTCAGCATGCCAACTTTTAGACACTTCATAAAACGACAGGCTTGGCAGGACTTGCGTCTGCGTTTTGTAATTTCACATTCATTTGTTGCTGGGCAGCTGTATTCTATGTTACCTGTGGCGTTCAGGGTGAAGAAAAAAAAGAGGAAACCATTGAGGATTATTAGCAATCAAGTTCTTGTCATAGAAGCATAGATATTGCAAAAAAAGTATCTTTATTGCTAAAAGTGTACTTTGTTTTTTTATTCCCCTAACACCAGTCTCTAGATGACATACAGCAAATTTAAAGCATAAATATAAAAAAGACATAAATAATTAACACAACCAAACCCAAACTGACCTCCAAAAAGAAAACATTAATATTAGCAGCTTCTGAAAGAAGCAACCACATCATATAAGCCATAGTATTCAATTCAGCATATTACATCAGATGCTTATGAGAAGAGACTGGTTTTAACTAGGAGCCAAAAAAATTTTTTTCCCCTCAAAGCAACATACAACCAAAGATATAATAAGAGTTGTTGCCAAGCAGGCCTCACTGGAGAGTGTTCCATGGGGGGGGGGCACAACAACAACAACAACAACAACAACAACAACAACAACATGAATAAATAATAACAGAGTTAAACAAAATAATGCTCTGTTTCCTGGAGGCATCACATAGGCCAGTGTAGGAAACAGATACTAGGCTTGATGGATCTAGCAGGATTCTTTTTCTTAACTTGCCCAATGCAATATTTGTAGTATAAGCTCAGCTGTTTGCTGTATTTGTACATAACCTGAAATTCACAGTTACACTCAGAATGATGCTGTTTGTGATGTTAGTACTTCAGGGGAAGAATAAAAACGTCTCTCCTCATCAGCGCTGCCCCATCTCGCTTTAAAGGTATTTTGTTACTTTCTAACCCTTTCCCCCTGTGATTAAGTGCATTAGTATCTTAATGAAAATGCATTCTGTTTATTGCTCTCTTGGGAAGTGGGAGGTCATCACACCAAATGCATAAATTGTCATCAGAGACAGTCCAGGCATAATTGCAATTTTGCTGCTCCATGTTTGCTGCACTCAGAGTCCACGGAAGTCCCCTGAAACATGCACAGATTCTCGTAATTAGCATAGAGTCTGCCTGGGACCACAGCAGTGATGAAATATTTCAGAGTTAATCACACTTTGTAAACACTGATTTATATTGACTACCTTTCTCCAGACTGATGTCTCCTCATTAAATATCACATTAGCGGATTGCAGGATTGTACAAAGATTCAAATGCTTTGCAACTGCTAACTCAACAAAGAATAATACTATGCATGCCACTGATGTTGCAAAATAGTTATATATTTGTGGTAAGAGAGCCCCACATGCCGTAAAATTTAAATGCTCAGCAGAAACAGCGCACTAAATTAGTATTTTAACTCAACACATATTGGGGTGGGGCTGGGAACTGAAATATTTTGCACCATCTTATCTGGTCTGTGTAAGTCAGCCAAATCCACTACAGAAGTGGAATACACAGCCACCGGGAGGAGCACAATAATTCAATGAATTTGCATGGGTGGTGTCAGAAGAGGATGAAGGGATGTAAGGCTTCTCCCATCTTGATACACGTAGCCCCATCACCACCACCACACTGTTGGATCCTGTGGTTATTTGGAGGGCGGGGGGAATACACTTTTCACATACAAATTATAACTGAATGGTACACTGGAAGTTAAAGCAAGGCTGTAATTCTTAATCTACTTCCTTGAACATTAAATCCATCAAAATTAATAGAGTATACTTTAGAGAAAACATGTTAAGGATCCTATATAATGTGGAATATACTCCCCCTCCCCTTTCAGCAATCTAACATGTGGGGCAAAGCTTTCCTTTCCCCAAATATGAACTTCACTGTCTTGTCTGCCTCTAGCAGATTTCGTGGTTCCATCATTTGAAACACTGCACATACGTTTGGGTTACTGTGCAGCTTATAGTATGCCTGACTCAAGATGAAATCAAGCACCCACAATCCTGAGCATATAATCTAACGTATATTGAAAGCACCAAGCTAAATATGGTTTGCATTGGAACTACAACATGCAGAGAGGGAGGATTTAATCCTTTCCTACCCTGCCATGATCCTGATCAGGTTAACACTTCATGTTAATTCTTGTAAAAACCTTGGCATGGTTGATAAAGGTACGCTTGATGTCATATCTAGTTTGGCCCTAGGTTATTATGAAAAGCCAGTCATTAACAGAGTGTGTTTACATAGGGTGAGCGTAGCCATTTCTTTTCAAGTCAGGGAACAATCCTGCTTTGCCTATTTTGGCATGTGATACTGTCTCAAGCACATTTTCACACAACAACAAAATGCGCCTTTGAACTTCTCTCTATTGTGTGCATGTGCAACTGTTGCTAATGAAGAATAAATAGTGCCACAGAGCTATTTTTAAATTAAACATCTGTTCTAAGCAACATATATTTTACATTCACATTACAGGCACAGGAAAATCAAGAAGTGCCCAGTTAGAAATTCAACTGCTTTGATGTATATCAACAGGTGGTAGCAACAATGAACACGGCATAAAAGATGAGATGCAGCCTGAAGTTCCAGCTGAATATCAGGTGCCAGTCATTTCCTAAACTTCCCTGAGCCAGAAGGTGTATGGAGGTGGTTATGTATTGGTATCAGGGAGAAGAAACCAACTTCATATTTGACTAGTATGTAAGTGGTATTTCTATTTGTGCTGATGCTTGGCCAAAAGCCACATGGTGGGCTGAGTTCCATTCCCCATTTTCTGGTATAATATAACCATTTCACATAGTGCAATTCTCACTTACATTTCTGTTTTGTCAACCCATGTGGATCCCAGTTTTTCGATTTTATTTTATTTTTTACAAAGATGCATCTCACAAGCCAATGCCAGAAAAATGTGAATTGCTACCACAATGTCACTAGAGAAAACTGATCCTTCCAAGCAGGGGTAAAATAAAACTAGCACGATGAATGCATTCTTAAATATGTGGTTCTGTTGATCTATACTGAACCACTAGTCCAAATTTTCCAACATTTCCCAAATATGACCAGTTTTTAAAAGCTTTAAGCATGGATCAAGGATCCATTGTTTCATAGACACTGGAGTAGATTATCTGGTAACAAAGTTCCATGCTTGCACAAATAAAATGCCCTTGAAAGTCCTATTTCATTTTTTGTACTTGTCTTAAAAATGAAAAAGAATGTTATACTAAAATTGTGCTGTTCCATGCATCCATTCCACTATTACATAGATTTAAATAAGAGTTCAAATTTCATGTACCCTGAATATCTAAGGTTTCTTTTATTGTCTTGTTCTTCTTTAGTTTATTACAAACTGTAGAACAGGGATGGCTAACCTGTGGTCCTCAGGATTTTTGTTAGGCTGTAACACCCACCATCCCCAGCTACTGGTTATGCTGGCCTTGGCTGAGGATAGCTGGTAATCAGACAAGTATCTGGAGGCTCACAAGTTAATCAGCCCTGCTATAGAGACATCAAAATGTCTTTGAAGAACCTCTAGAAAATCTGCCTATAAGTTTTCTCTCCATTGATATGTAGACTAAGATGTATACAAATGTTACAGGCTGTCAAGAAGAACAATACACTCTTTTTGGCACCTACTAATGTTTCTGTCTGGACAAATCTATCCAAATATGTAGAATGTTGGCATGTGCTTTAATCTAGTTTTTAGCTTACTGTTGATTTTAATTAATTTTTGAACATTTTAAATAGCTGCTTCTAGCTGGGTTTGTTTGTTTTTACTGATAATTTCATTGTTTTATTCTTCTTGTAAACTACTTTGAGGTGGGTTGGGTTTTTTTGCAATCAGGCGTTATATAAATTTTATGACATAAATAAAAAATAAATATTTCTGTAACTAGACACACTAAATGAGGGCAAACCTGTACATGGTGCAAACTTGAATGAACCTACTTTACACAAAATCAGCTGGGCAGCTTAAGGCTTTTACTAGAGCTGACAAGAATGATAGAGCAGTTTATAATCTCTTCTGGCTGACTTTCAGAGAGCCCTGCATGCTGGTTACTTATTTTAAAAAGACTTTTGTACAATTAGTTTGGAGGCGATATAATTTTTTCACTGACAATTTTATATTCTTGCATCTAGCTGACTGAGAGAATAACAGAGTGCCAGGGCACAATTTGTATCTTCCTTTCAGTGGCACGATGGACTTTTACAGTTTGGCACTTAAGACGTGAATAATGTAGTGTTACATCTTACAATAACAATATATTCACTAGGACAAAGCCCTGTGTTGTGAAAATGCAATGAGATCTGTGTCAGATTAGAGTTTCTGTTCTTGCTCCACATACCCAGGAATGCTTATTTTTAGTGTTTTTGTGAAATTTCAAGCAATGGTTTTATTTTCTTAAGAGGGACAAAGGAAAATGACATATGGTTCTACAAACAAAATTAGTCCCTATTAAAAACTGGACACACACAAAATCAAAGAAGGGGAGGCAAACTTGAGTTGATGACGCTTGAGTTGTGACACTGTGGGTAGGTGGCATCTGGGTCTAGAAATTAGGAATCATGTTCTGGATGGGATTGCACTCTTCCTTAAATAGCAGGTGCATAGTCTGAGAGTGCTCACTGCAAGATGGCATGTCATACATGAATGTGCGGAAGCAAGAAAAATCAGTTTCCTCCGTGCTCTGTGCAATTGTCAGACTAGCACTTGAACAGGAAATACATTGCTCCTGGAAGAAGCAATATACTCTTCTAGGCTCCAGAATGGCTCTTTCCCCATCCCCAGTGGCTCATCGCTGTCTGCCCAGATACATTTTCCTGCTAAACAAAGTTAACTAAGAGATTAGGAATATGTTTGTACTGCATGGGTACAGTGGTACCTCATGTTACATACCGTCCCCCTTACGAATGCTGCGAGTTACGCACTCTGCTAACCCGGAAGTAGATGCCCCTTGTTGCGAACTTTGCCCCAGGATGCGAGCGGAAGTTGTGCTCCGGCAGCACGGCAGCAGTGGGAGACGCCATTAGCAAAAGCGCACCTCATGTTACGAGCAGTTTCCAGTTACGAACGGACCTCTGGAATGGATTAAGTACATAACACGAGGTACCACTGTATACCTTTTGAAATGTAATTTGAATTTGGTTCCCAATTTGGTACCTGAAGTAAGGACAGCAGAAACTTTGATTGAAATGTATCAAGCTTAGGAAAACAGCCATGGTACCAAACGTTGGAAGCATATAATAGTGATGCAGATTTCGCATTTAATACTTTTAAGACTGAGGGAATATACTGACCTCCCTGTGTATGAAAGAAAGGGAGCATTGCCAGTTTGCTCACCTCCACTATTTGGGAAGTAAACAGCCAATGAGTGTTCCAAGACTTAGTATAATGGAAGGTAAGTCCTAAATACAGAAAGTTTTTGGTCTGTTCAAGGGTATGACTACTGAAAGTTTAAGTTAAGCCTCCAGCAATGGAGGTGGTGAAAATGAATTACGGTATATGTAAAAATTCCATGTTGGTTTTCTGACATGCTTTTTTAAAAAAGGCTTTTGCAATGAAGAATGGAACCTGGGTACAAGTTCAACTTAAACCAGGTTGTTAGGGAGAAAGCAGCCTTGAAAGAGAGTGACCAAGGTGAAAGAGTTTATGAGCAATGTATCAAAATATAAGTACAATGGTACCTTGGAAGTCGAACGGAATCCGTTCCAGAAGTCCGTTCGACTTCCAAAACCATTGCGTGGATTCCGATTGGCTGCAGGAAGCTCATGCAGCCAATCGGAAGCTGCAGAAGCCCCTTCGGATGTTCGAGTTTGAAAGAACGTTCGCAAACCGGAACACTCACTTTTGTGAGGGTTTGTGCCGTTCACGAGCCAAAACGGACGAGTACCAAGGCGTTCGGGATCCAAGGTACAACTGTGTGAACTATTGTTTAGAGAAGAATAAGGGGGGAATGTGATAACACTTTTCAAATATCTAAAAGGCCATCGCACAGAGGAAGCTAAAGACTTGTTTTCTGATGCCCCAGAAGCCAGGGCTACAGTTAAGTTACAGGAGGGTTGATTTTAGTTAAACATTACCAGAATGGCAAGAGTAATTAGACAATGAAACTAAATACCTAGTGGGGTAGTATGATTTCCCTCACTTAAGGTGTTCATCCAAAGGCTGGATAACCAACTGCTGGGGCTGCTCCAAGCTTTTCACTGATGATGAAAACTTCCAAGAGTCGGTGAGATGGTTATTAATTTTATTTATTGACTAAGACTACAGATGCATGGCTTCTGATTTGAGTTCTGCAGGCCAGCTGTGCATGTAACAAAATCAAAGTTCAAAGCAGTGACAGCTCTAATAATAATAATGGCACTGACCAGGGCTACTGTCTTCTGTGCTATTAATAAGCCATGCTTCTTCTTTCCAATATTTCTCATTGGCTTTAAAGGGCCAGGCACAAGCTACACTCTTGTGCTATTGCCCAGTAATCAGAGAGGCCTTTCTGCATGACCAAACAAAGTATGTTCCAGCCAAATTTTATTCTTTGGCCGATATCCATGCAAGTTGATCCAGCACTCATAGCACGGTACTCCTTCTCTATGTATAGTGTGTAGAGATGTGTGCTATAGACATGAGAAGGACAGCAGAAAAAATAGCAAAGAAAATTAAACTTATGAGACAGATTTGGCGATCTCAAGCGCTAGAAAAAATAGTGCTGGACAAGCAATGCAGCCATTTGCCTTTGTATAAACAAGGTAGCAGGCAACCGCTGGAGAAATAATGTGGGCATAACAAGATTACTCTGTGCAATCACAACAGCAATAATAGGTTCAATATACACAGGAAGACTATCCTTGTGGCTTGTACAGAATATTGCATAAGGTTCCTTCAGGATCAGACCAATCTAGTCCACCAGCCTGCCTCCAACACTGGCTTGCCAGATCCCTCCAGAAAGCTCATAAGCAGGACACGATGGCAAGAGCCTTTTCCTGCTCTACGACCTTCAGAAACTGGGATACAGGAGAATACTGCATCCTAAGCTCATTGTTGTTGTTTAGTCACAACTGGGACACAGGAGAATACTGCATCCTAAGCTTCTTCTTCTTGTTGTTGTTGTTGTTTAGTCATGTCCTACTCTTCATGACCCCATGGACCAGAGCACGCCAGGCACTCCTGTCTTCCACTGCCTCCCACAGTTTGGTCAAACTCATGCTGGTAGCTTTGAGAACACTGTCCAACCATCTCGTCCTCTGTCGTCCCCTTCTCCTTGTGCCCTCAATCTTTCCCAACATCAGGGTATTTTCCAGGGAGTCTTCTCGTCTCATGAGGTGGCCAAAGTACTGGAGCCTCAGCTTCAGAATCTGTCCTTTCAGTGAGCACTCAGGGCTGATTTCCTTAAGAATGGATAGGTTTGATCTTCTTGCAGTCCATGGGACTCTCAAGAGTCTCCTCCAGCACCATAATTCAAAAGCATCAATAAACTTGGGACCAAGTAATTAGCAGATTGCCTAATATAGGCAAGTGCAGTCAGTGAGATTGGAAGAGACTCCAGGGGATGAACCGTGACTCACAGATTGCCATCTAGTGGCAATATAGAAGTGGGCCTTCTTTGTTCTCTAGAATGTTGTCACCCCCTACTGCTCAGGAGGCTCCATCCACAGCATGTCTCAACTACTTTCTAAAAAAAATAATGTATCTTTTTGTCTGAGAATTTCCTGACTATCAACTGCTGACTTGTACTGGTTATTATTTTCAGTATTTTACAGTCCAAGTGTTGTCCTTTAGTTATGATGACTTTATTTGCTGGTTATTTATATTATTTGTATATATGTATTGAGCTCTTTTAGACTTCTTGGCTCTTTGGACTTTTCGAGACTTTGACTCATCACTGTAAGCCAGCTCAATATATTTATATATAGTAAGTAGTCTGTAAGTTGACTAAACAATAAATAAATGATAGATGTCCCAGCTTGTTAGTCAATATCTATGCATTAGACCTATCTTCCATAAATTTTCTGATGCCTGTTTAATGTTACCTAAGGATAAGCTTAGTCTTGTGGCATCTTATGGCAGTAATTCCATCAGTTAAATTATACATTGTGAAAGTATTTTCTTTTGTCTGTCCTGAATCTACTGCCAACGATTTCACCAGTGACCCTCAAATTCTAGCATTATGAAGACAGAGGGCAATATATATCCCCATGTCATTACTAATCTAACAAAGCTGTATGGCAGGAATGGGGAACCTCCAGATCATGGTCCAAATATGGAACACAAGTCTTCAGAATCTGGAACTTGGAGATTTCCAGGTGTCTGGCTGCAGAGTTCCGCTGAGGAACTCTTTTCCTTCCATTCCTCTTTTGTCCTTAGCTCTGCCCATCAGTGGCATACAGGCATTGATCACTTTCCGCAGGAAATGCAGATTTCAAGGGAGGCAGGGAGGACTTCTCACACCTGCTCTATGCTGTCTCTCTCCAACTCTAAACCAGTAATCTAAATTAAACACTTCAAATGCTTCCCCCTATTTCCATATGGAATGTGCCCCTAATAGTGAATCATTCTGGCTGTCATTTTTCAGCATAATTTCTATCTCCATTATATCCTTTTTGTTGTGGGGCTATCAAAAGTGTATACAGTACACTTCATAAGTAAGTACACTTATTTGTTTTATTTATTTATTTATTTATTTATTTATTTATTTGCTTGCTTGCTTGCTTGCTTGCTTGGCTTTTTCTTATGTTTGTTTTTGGCAGAGTTTGTGACCCCTTTATTTACCCATCTGACCAAGGCTTTTAAAGCACAGCTTTCTTAGCTTTTATATCTTTCCCTGCTCATTTACTAAGCTGACATCTCCCTGGAGTTATTTGTACATGTATATTTTATCTGATCATCTATTTAGTATATTCAAAATAACTTCTGAGCACACTGAAAAAATTACTCTTTTTTTCTCTTTCATTTCATTTGCCAGAAGTTTCTTCTTTTGAAATCAAATGCAGCCATGCTGGACATTCTGGGTTTCTGATTAATTCAACAGCACTTAACATCTCATACCATATCCTGGGCATCCATCAGAATTAAGTGAAGGATCACCTCCCCTCTCCTTGACTCCAAATCAAGGAGGGCTACGAGGGCTATTAGATGAGATACTAGATCTCCTATTTCACAGAATTTTGGTAAATAGCAGCCATGGAGAGGGGATATTTTAATTGTGGAAACTGTGCAGGAAGAAGGGATTAAAAAGGCCTCCCAGTTTGGAAATCCTCCACACACCATGGCTATTTGCCAAAAAACTTAGGAAATGGTAAATATATTCAGGTATCTGTTGGTCCCAGCTCCTGCCAACCTAGCAGTTCAAAAGCACCCTAAAAAGTACAAGTAGATAAATAGGTACCGCTCCGGCGGGAAGGTAAACGGCGTTTCCGTGCACCGCTTTGGTTTTGCCAGAAGCGGCTTAGTCATGCTGGCCACATGACCCGGAAAAACTGTCTTTGGACAAACGTTGGCTCTCTCGGCCAGTAAAGTGAGATGAGTGCTGCAACCCCAGTGTCGTTTGTGACTGGACTTAACTGTCAGGGGTCCTTTACCTCTACAGATCTGTTGGTCTGATGTAATTTTGCCCTAAGGCACAACCATATCACATCTGCAACACTCTGAATCTAGTTAGATGAGTGACTTGCGGTACAATGCTCTCCATGCATTTACTTCCCAAGAGTAAATCCCACTTACTTCAACGAGGCTTACTCCCAGATAAGTGGAATAAGGCAGAAGCCATGGTTGTTTTGTGCACTCACATAATAGCAATCCTGAAAACTTAAAAGTTTGGGTAGAAGAGAACTACTTCAGTGTTCAGTTGAGTAATCAATTTCAAGAAATAGCGTGAGGCAGGTGAAATAGATCCATCATTGCCTGCTTGAAACATTCTTGGAAGGAAATGCTGATACAAAGGCTTTACTTATATAAGGAAGGTGAATGATTTAATCAGGTAATGATGGATTCAGGTGACACTGTGTCAGGTTCACTGCAGGTATGCCATCTTGGCACTGAAGCCAAGGTCCATGTAATTTGGTAAGCCAAGGCCTCTATTATTTAAAAACCACTCTCTCAGGGCTACGTAAAAATGCCTATAGGATCAAACAACTCAATTAGTTATTTTTTATATCGTTTGGATTTGCTAAGGATGGCATTAGCTCAGAGTTAGGTAAACACACACTTTGGAAGGTGCTGAATTTGTGTGGAGCCAGGAAGTAAACGTTACAGTTTTCATTTCAAAGGAACGCTTATCTGAATTTACATAAGTAGTCCTATCTTTGTTTACTACCCTCGCAACCGAAGATATATCATATTTATCATACAGTGTTCATAGGTTTGTAGATCAAGTTGGTTCTGCAACAGATAAAAATGGCACCATTCATAGATCTAACTATTCAACTCCAAAGAGAACAAAGCAACCAGTAACAACTGTTTCAACACAGGCCAGACATACGCCCCACCGCACCCCATGATTACTGAAAGGAACAGTGAGTCTAAGTCTGTCCATTAATTTTTGTGAAATTTGCCAACACTATTTGTTCACTTATCAGTTTATTCACTAGTGGACCTTGAAAACCTTCCAAGTTTTATCACAATAGACTCACTTCTAATTTGGTGCTGCTGAGTTAGGGCATATTACTTATAAGTCTGCTGGTGTCCATGGATAAAGTTCTTTAGCATTCACTAGATTCAGAGGAGCATCTACACAGAATTTTGTATCTAAAGATGTAACAAAACAAAATAAAGTTGCTTGGTTTGTTAGCAAATAATGAAACTCCAGTTCCCCTATTCCTTGGGAAATATTCTATATTTTATAATGGAGTTGTACAAGAATCAGTCACTGGCTTATCATCTTTAACATTTGATTGACAGGGGTCAAACTCTCTAGGGGTACTTCCCACACTAGTTAATATTGTGAGACCTAGGATAAAATTCTTGCCAATTTCACAAAATGTGTTTTTCCAGATTCCCTGACCACTGGTCTTGTTAGCTAGGGATGACGGGAGTTGTAGTCCCAAAACAGCTGGAGAGCCAAGTCTGGGGATGCCTGGTCTAATGCTACTGCATGTATATACTCTTAAGAGCATGTTGGGGGTTTTTCAAGGGAAAAAAATCTCCCTTCTTGGAGGAACAGCAGCAATAGTGGTAATAGATTAAAAGAGTTGATAGGTGAAGTTTTCCCAACCACCAGCAATGATTCTTCTTCTTCAAGGAGTAAGTATGTATGTGTGGTACAGTTTTTAAGGCAAAAGAGAAAATGTGAGTTAACAGCATGCAAACAGAAGTGAATGGCAAAGGTTTTGGCTGGGCAGGTAAACTGCTGCCCACCTCTCCCTCTCTCCTAGCCCAGAAGCAGGATTCCACTGGCTTATGGATCAGCTACTCACCCTTAGGCTGAGATCCCACCTGGCAGAGGAGCCCAGAGGGCATATAAGGCAAACTGAGCTTTGCCCTAAGCAGGCACTGAGTTATGGGTGGGGAAATTGACTGGATGGTTTACTCAGAGAAGATAGGAACTGTGATTAAGGTTTTGAGGGTGAAAGTCACTGTATGCTATAGTTACCAGAGCAGATGGGGAATTGACTGTATGGAGTTTTGCTATGTTCTTTGTGCAGGAGCATACCAGGTAATGCCACAGAATTTTATAGCAGCTAAGGAAACCTTTTACAAACTTAGGAATGCAGCAAGGAGCTAAATCACTTATACCTATGGGATGTAAACATCATAACAATAGGGGCTCCCGCAGAGCTTTTGCTTTGAATGCAAAAAGGTACCAGGTTCAATACAGCTCCTGATATTGCCAGATAGAGCTATGAAAGACTTCTATTTGAAACTGGAGTGCAGAAAACACAGAGCTGATAGACTACTGATGTGACTTATAAGGCCTCTTCTTAAGTTCCGCCTATTGTCAGCCCTGGACAACCACTAACCTCTGCTTAATCCTTCCTTGCATGAGAACAGCAGTGACAGGATCTAGCACCTATACAGTCTCTAGGTACAACACTGCCATTGTACTGTCTTCAGTTTGAAAGATGCCTTCACCGGTTGAGACAACAGAGGTAAATAAACTCCACCTCCCCTGGCTGCATCTATGATATTGGTCATAGGCTCATATTGTCATTTCCTATATAATATCTCTTCCACCCATCCTCACCCTCTATCACATACACACAAATTTGCCACTCCAGTCAACTGTTACTATAATTCACAGAATGAGGGGAAAGACAACAAAACCCCTACTGTGGCACTTTAGAGAAGGGCTTGGAGACCTCTGGCCCCACAGGGAACTCATTCATGCAACTGATATTTACAAAAGCAGCTTTCAGCTTTACTACCCACCAGCTGATAAGCAGCAAAGCCTCAGGCTTTAAAGTATTGCACAGGGCACAAAGCACCTGAATGGTGCTTTGAAATCCCAATGTCAAGACTTCAAAGTGCCCAGTCATTTGATGTCACTGTGATGTCAGCTGAATGATAGGTGGGCAGCCTGACCCACCTGTCAAATTTAGATGGCAAAGCTAGGATCCAATAGGGATCTGGCCTGCAAAGCCAAAAAGGTTGCCTACCCAAATATTAGTAAGATGCACATCAAAGGGTGGGGATATATGTGGAAGTGTGGCCTAGGGAATTACAAGTCCCTGCATTCTCATGAGAGTTGGGAATGGGTTTAAGTTTACTTGTGGAGAAAGTCAAACTTATGCAGAAAGTGTTCCTGCTTCCCTTATTCACTCAGTTGTTTCTCTAAACAAAACCTGCAGCTACACATGACCACATTCTTTTCCATGCCTGGTATTCAAGGTAATATTCATCCCTTGTCTGCAGCCTCTCCAAACACAGATGCCTGGCTCCCCGTTTCCTTCACCCATGCCATTCAGCAAATTGATTAAACGTGTTTTGTTACTATTACAATTCATTGTGATGCTGTTTTTTCTATCCCCTTCCAAATGTCAATGGCACGGGAATAGTGGTTTCCTGACAGCTGGGCCAGATGCCCCAACACAGCTGAGTAGTTTTGTCTAAGCTGAGGGCTGGCCAGTTGCTAGGCAACTTTTGATCTAGCAACATGGAAAGCACTTCAATTATAACCATGCAAATAGTTGTCAGAAGGAGGAGACTGGTTTAATTGTTGCCAATAGTGCAGGTGGACTGAAGCCTACATTTGCAGGTAGTCCTGCTGTAGGATCTTTCCTTGTAGCTACTACAAATAATAGTGTTGGTAGGGGTGTTGTTACAGGTGGAAACTAACGCAGACAGACCAAACTCAGGCTATTACCCTGGCAGTAAGGCTTCTAACTCTGGAATCCAACACCTCCTATTTTGGGGATAAGGAGCACTATACTGGGTTAGGTTTAGTTTTTAATACAAATAGAAACAAAGCCAATAAAGGAGAATATGCCTTAAATCAGCTCCAACTTTACCACCTTGTGCTTCAAAATGTGTGGCATGCTTCTAATGCAAAAGACAAGGCAGTGATTGGGAATCTGAGTGTGACCTTCCAGATACTATTGGACTCCCACTTTCCATCCCAGTCAACATGGCCAAGGATTGGGGATGATGGGAATTGTATTTCACCAACATCTCGAGGGCCGCAGGTTCCCCATCCCTGAGATGATGCATGGAATACTGCTCTGAAAAGCTTCTTGACTTTCGGAGGTGGGTAAGACCAGGCACGCCTGGAAGAAGCGGACTATTTGGATCCCTTCCAGTCGGGATTCAGGCCTCATCATGGGACTGAAACTGCCTTGGTCGCACTGGTTGATGATGTCCGGCGGGCTAGGGACAAAGGTGAGAGCTGTTTCCTAGTTCTGCTGGATCTCTCAGCGGCGTTTGATACCATCGACCATAACATCCTTCTGGACCGTCTTGAGGGGCTGGGAGCTGGGGGCACTGTCATACAGTGGTTCCGCTCCTTCCTCCTGGGCCGTGTTCAGAAAGTGGTGGTGGGGGATGAGTGTTCAGACCCCTGGGCTCTCACTTGTGGGCTGCCTCAGGGTTCTGTCCTCTCCCCCATGCTTTTCAACATCTACATGAAGCCGCTGGGAGAGATCATCAGGGGATTTGGGCTGGGTGTTCATCAGTATGCGGATGATACCCAGCTCTACCTCTCTTTCAAATCAGAACCAGTGAAGGCAGAGAAGGTCCTGTGTGAGTGCCTGGAGGCGGTTGGAGGTTGGATGGCGGCTAACAGATTGAGGTTGAATCCTGACAAGACAGAAGTACTGTTTTTGGGGGACAGGAGGCGGGCAGGTGTGGAGGATTCCCTGGTCCTGAATGGGATAACTGTGCCCCTGAAGGACCAGGTGCGCAGCCTGGGAGTCATTTTGGACTCACAGCTGTCCATGGAGGCACAGGTCAAATCTGTGTCCAGGGCAGCTGTTTACCAGCTCCATCTGGTACGCAGGCTGAGACCCTACCTGCCCGCGGACTGCCTCGCCAGAGTGGTGCATGCTCTGGTTATCTCCTGCTTGGATTACTGCAATGCGCTCTACGTGGGGCTACCTTTGAAGGTGACCCGGAAACTACAACTAATCCAGAACGCGGCAGCTAGACTGGTGACTGGGAGCGGCCGCAGAGACCACATAACACCGGTCTTGAAAGACCTACATTGGCTCCCAGTACGTTTCCGAGCACAATTCAAAGTGTTGGTGCTGACCTTTAAAGCCCTAAACGGCCTTGGTCCAGTATATCTGAAGGAGCGTCTCCACCCCCATCGTTCTACCCGGACACTGAGGTCCAGCACCGAGGGCCTTCTGGCGGTTCCCTCACTGCGAGAAGCTAAGTTACAGGGAACCAGGCAGAGGGCCTTCTCGGTAGTGGCGCCTTCCCTGTGGAACACCCTCCCACCAGATGTCAAAGAGAACAACAACTACCAGGCTTTTAGAAGACATCTGAAGGCAGCCCTGTTTAGGGAAGCTTTTAATGTTTGATGTATTTTAATATTCTGTTGGAAGCCACCCAGAGTGGCTGGAGAAGCCCAGCCAGATGGGCGGGGTATAAATAATAAATTATTATTATTATTATTATTATTATTATTATTAGACAGGAGGGTGGGAGAAGCAATTGCAATATATCTTTGCCTACCCTTTCACTGTCAAAATAAAGAAAAATATAGAGAATTAAATCAGGAAGTCCTCACTCCTATAAAGTTGCCTCCAGGTTCCACTGGAACATGGTATTAGGATGACTGGACACAATAAAATGTAACAAAACAACTTCAGGAATAAAAAAGAGCAGGAACGGGGAGTTGTGCTTCTTTGGATCAGAGAAATGTAGTCAAGCACTGACCTTGAATTGTCCTCTTGAAGAAAGCCTTGCAGGCCTCACACGAAGCCACCCCATAGTGGTACCCTGATGCAATATCACCACACACCAAACACAGTCTTTTGGGCATTGAGTTCAGCATGTATTCACACTTGGTTTGTGAATCTTCAGCAATGGTACTGGAGCAGTCATCATATCGTTTCCTGACAGGACCGTTACCCCCAAGACCTGGGGCAGAAGGATAGAGCGGTGGCGAATCTAGCCCATTCTGATGTCCATTCATGGTTGAACTGTAGCTCCCACTGGCGTCAGAGGAGCCACCAGGGCTGTGGTGATTGATGCTGTCCGTCAAGGAGGCGGGGCTCGATGGTTCCGTCTTGATATATGACGAACAGCTAGAATCAATGTGTCGATCCTTGCTTGACATTCTGCAGAGAAGCCTGAATTGTAAAGAGAGAGAGAGAGAAGTTTCTGTGCATTAAAGACAATGCTCTTTAAAGGCAGCACTGCAAGGGCTAAGGACCGCACATCATTCATTCATTAGTCAATACCTCTTGTTCTACATGAAGGTAATCAGCATAAGGGCATGACAGAGCTTTATCAAAGCCTTAGACAGGCAGTAAACAAAAACTTTAAAGAGACTGGATCCAGTTTATTCTTTGCTCTCTACTTCCCCCTTGCCAATTTTCCTTAAATCAACTCTCTAAATTCTAAACTGTCATCAAAGGTGACAATGAATTCAGCGCCAAGCTATTCCTAGAGCTTACCTCCCCACCCACCCACTCACTCACATCACTTGCAGTAACATACTAACAAAGGGAGCTAAAACTTTATATATATATTTGATGAGCCAAATATTTTCCTCAGTAATTACTGTTCGTCAGCATGTTTCATTAAACCATAACTGCATCCGCTATTGATTGAACTTTAAGAATCAGAGAGTAAATCATTTTTAGGAAGATTTTATACATACAGCTATTTAGTAATGGGTCATCTCAGTTTTCCAACAAATAATTAAGGTTTGACTCCTGTTTCACAAAATCTAAGTGGGATGATTCATCAGCTATAGCTGCAATTACATTTTACGTATTATCTTAAGACTAGCCAATAACTGTGTAAGCACCCCATACACCTGCAAGTTCATATGAGGTAAGTAGGTTGTGGGGTTTGTTTGTTTTTTTAATCTTTTGTTGGAAGTCACCTAGAGTGGCTGGGGAAACCCAGCCAGATGGGTGGGGAATAAATAATAAATTATTATTATCGTATGTTTGTTTTTAATGGAGGAAATAGAGAGAAGTTGTATTTGCTAAAATATTTGATACTGTACCTAAAAGGGAACAGACATTTGAACTTGTGGATTGTCTCCCTGTCAAAGGAGTAAAAATCGCTCACTTTTTGCAAGTATGGTATGCAGCAAAATTACAATGTAATACTATGTGGTCTGCAACTGAAGAGACAAAGATGCGATGACAATTAGCATGTTAAGTAGACTCTTTGAAATTCTTCCAGGAATTCACTAAATGCCATTTCACCCATTAAGAAGAAGCTTGAGTGTAGCCATAGCTCCCTTACTAGTGTACCAATTTGATGCCTAAATCTAAGAGATATTAAGTGTGAAAGAGTCCCTAGAAACAAGGGACAACAGACGTCACAAGATTTCTTGAGTAGTTACCAAACTTAAAAGGTTTTATCTGATTAGCTTTTTGATTTCAATATGTTAAATGCTAATCAATTAACTCATGCACATTTACATATTGTGTTATCACAGCAAGGCCTTTTTATAATTATGAATGAAAATACTGAGATTTGGTCAGAAGAGTTTTCTTCTTTTTAAGAGTGTTCAGTTGAATTTGGGAAGGGAACAGAACTGTGACTGTTTTAGCTGGCAGTGCTTTGGTTCTGTCCTCTCATTTAGCCAGCAGTCTTCCACTGTTATTTTCATCACAAACTTTTGCTAGTTTCAATAGAGTCAAGGGTTATGCTTAATTTGTCCTCCATGGAAGCAGCCCTGAAATCTTTTCCCAAGGCACAGCTGAGTCTGGGATGAGTATGCTCTGTCCCAAGTCTCACGTTGCTTTGCTCAAACATTTCGAAACACAAGTAAGAAGTTAAATATTGCTTGTGATTTTTCCTAATAAACTGGCATTTTATTTTTATTTTTTAAAAAGTTCCAATTGGTTACTCATAGGCACCAAGTTTGCTCATCCATGTTGTTGGATTAGAAGCTCACATCCCCTCTCACACTTGAGCAGTTCTCCCTTATTCTTTTTTTTCTGGTTTTTTTTTTTATTAAGGATTTTCTTGTTTTACAGAAGTGTAATGCCTCGTGTATTTTTTTTCCATGTAACATTTTTACAAATACATTTCATTTGTTGAGGCATTAGGGGGAGAAGGGAAAAAAAAAAGAAAGGAAGGAAGGAAAAAGAAAGGGGGAGTGGGGGGAGGGAAGATGGGTGGGGGTGGGGTCGGGTGGCGATGTTTCTATTATGCTTAATGTATGTAGAGTTTGGTGTCAGCGTTACTTGTGTTCCTTTGGTGGTGAGAGAGGTTGGGGTTGGCCTAGGGTGTGGTTGTTTGTTTGTGATTGGCTGTGGTGATCTTTGTTTTCATGTGTGAGTGGGGTGGGTGTTTTGGATCAGGTTAGCCATATTGATTTGTATGCTGTTGGTGGATTATTGTCATTGTCTTGTTGGGCTGTGTATGTGATAAAGGGGAGCCATACCGGGGTGAAGGCGTCTTCTTTTGTTTGTCCCCGTGTCAGTTTCAGTTTATTAGTTAATTTTTCTAGTAGGGCTGTTTCCCATACTATTTGGTACCATTGGTCCATGCTTACTCCTGACAGGTCTCTCCAGTGTCTGGTTATGGTGTTTCTGGCTGCTGAAAGTAGGTGGGTTATGAGTTCTTTGTGGTGTAAATGGGCATTGTTGTCTTGGAAGATGTTTAGTAGGGCCAATTCTGGGGTGATATCTAATACTTGCTTAGTTATTTTACATATTTCTTGTATGGCTGTTGTCCAGAATAGTTGGATTTTGGGACACTCCCACCACATGTGGAGGTATGTGCCTGTGGAGGTGCACCCTCTCCAGCATTTTGGTGAGGTTCCTGGGCGTATTAGCACTAGTTTCCTTGGTGGTTTACAGAAGGTAAGAAATAGCAGGAATGTCCCATGCTGTTTATTAATGTCTTCAACCTAAAACTAAATGAAAAGAGATGCCACCTGCCAGAGGACTCAGGGGCAGGGACAGGGCAAGCATAAACAGAGACTGACTAGTAAGACAAACCAACATTTAGAAACTGGACATTCACACAGATCAATTTAAAAATGCAGCTTAAATCCACATAAAACATAAAACGTTACATAGTTAGATCATCGTATTAAAATTACATATATACTGCATCTGATCTCCAAGCGGGAATAAGTTGTAGATGCACATGTACTTTTAACATGTTTATAAAACACAAGCATGGGTAAACTTAGAGTCTATTTGATTTGATTTTTTAACAAGCAGGACAACTGAGATCAATGCAACCAAAATAGATGGTTGGAGTAGATAGCGACCAAAGCTGGAATTTTGGGGGGCAAATAACTTCTGTTAGTATCAAAACTCTAATGGTTCTTTGCAAGGGAGGGAAGTCACAATTCTCAAAAGGACTTTATTCAACATAAACCTACTGAGATTTGGAATAAGTTTATTTATTGTAATATCTGTCTCACTCTTTCTGATGCTTAGAACAGTTAGCTATTTTAAGAAAATATAAGCATATGCATTATAGAATACTTTAAAAAAAAATCTCTATCTATGTAACTCTTAGAGTCAAACTACATATGACAGTGATGGCCAAACTTGGCCCTCCAGCTGTTTTGGGACTACAATTCCCATCAACCCTAACCACTGGTCCTGTTAGCTAGGGATGGTGGGAGTTGTAGTCCCAAAACAGCTGGAGGGCCAAGTTTGGCCATCACTGACATATGATGATAAACTTACAGTTCCATGAATCCTTTTTAAAAATGTAGCTGTGGAGGTTCCCATGCAGGATTGGGACTGCAGTGAGAGGGAACAAAATTTAAATATTTTCCCTGCTGCAGCAGCTTTGACAGTTGTCCGTCCAAACTACTATTGGCACTGGAAAGCATCCATTGGTGCCAATGGGAGCTTTCCTCTCATTGCCAATGGAAGCTTTTGGGAGTAGAGTAATTCTTGTTGGAACTACAGCAAGGGTGAAGAGGCAAATTTCCAATTCCCATATGTTGTGGTGCCACTCTTGCCCAAAGAAACCTGCAGCTGCTATTTGCATTTTTTTAAAAAGGTTCATGGAACTACAAGTTTAGCATCAGTTTGACCCTTTGCCACCAAAAGCAAGAACTCGAGAACACATAAAGGCTTAAACTTTGATGGAGATTCTCTGGGAGAAGGTAGTTCCAGAGGTGAGTGGAAGTCACAGACAGTATTTCTTTACATGCCCTTGTAGTTTGAAACTGGAGCACTTATAGTAGACAGACTTCCCACCCTCTGCCCCCAAGTGGATTGACAACTAAAAGAACTTGGACAAAATAAATCACAGTTGACAATGTAAATATACTGAGAATTCTGTTACTACTCAAAAGAAAAATTTGCCTTGAAGATCTAAAAGCCATTAGACAAATATCTGAGTGACTATTACTATTACTATTACAATGATAAAGATAAGTAAAATAATTATAGTAGCCTATAAGACAGAAAGCTTTTAAAAATAACAACAACAACCACCTGTGGCTTCTTAGAACTAGACAGAAAGGGTAGGAGGGGACCCTGTCTTTTCTTCTGCATCTGCTGCCTTGTATTTTCAATTGTTAATGGATGTCATAATTAATAAATAGCTCTCTTGACTCTCACCTTCCACTCCTGGCTAAGCACTTTTCTCAAGTCCACATTTGAAAGAAAGTGGATCAGTGCTGACTTACGGCAACTCTGTGAATTCCTTTTAATTTAGAGTACTTATACCACTGCTCAACTTATTACCGTATAATTACTGGACAGCTCTCACATACATTATGATCTGTGACTGAAATGAGAAGCCACCAGCCCCATATCCCAACATATATTTTATTTAACTGTGAGAGAATTGTTTTAAAATTTAATCATAATCTACCAATAACAAACAGGTAAATAACTATATGAGTTTTAGAAGACACCTGAAGGCAGTCCTGTACAGGGAAGTTTTTAATGGCTGATGTTTTATTGTGTTTTTAATATTTTGTTGGGAGCCACACAGAGAGGCTGGGGCAACCCACTCAGATGGGTGGCATATCAATATGATGATGATGATTCAATGAAATAAGATATCAGGGTTATAACTGCTGCAGACTGTAGTTATTTCTTAGCCATGCAGTACTTGGTGATTAGGCCACAGTGAGAGTTTGCCAGAAAGTTGCTGTTCTCTTTAACTATAGTTTCAATTAAATATTTGATCAAGTTGCAGCTCATTCTGGCACCACCCATACAATGTCACAGATGTGCTTCCCCCTTCTTACTATAACTCCTCTCTGTTGTGATTTCATAAAAAGTCATTGAAGTACAGCTTGCAGAATTACCTTTAATTTACAACTGTGGTTTTGCAACTCCAGTAAATTGCACAGATTAACTTCCCAAATACATACTGGTACCTGTTCTCTTTTCCCATGCCCATGATGTCAGAACCAAAATATTAGCCATCATCTTAGAAAGCACAAGATGTCATCAACATGGGACCTGGTAATTATTAAGACTACAAACTCCCAGTATCTTTGAAGTTGTGGTTTCTTAGTACAGTGGTACCTCGGGTTACAAACTTAATTTGTTCCGGAGGTCTGTTCTTAACCCGAAACCATTCTTAACCTGGGGTGCGCTTTTGCTAACGGGGCCTCCCCCCACCCCCCATGATTTCCGTTCTTATCCTCGGGCAAAGTTCTCAACCTGAGGTACTATTTCCGGGTTAGCGAAGTTTGTAACCCAAAGTGTTTGTAAGCTGGAGCATTTGTAACCTGAGGTACCACTGTACTAACTTAAGTTTTATCTGACCATGTCTATGGCTGCAGGTGCAGGCAGGTTCAAAATCAACAACCACCACTGCACAGAAAGGAAAAAGCAACACAAATTATGTCAATGGATGAAAACTTGGCTTAGTTCCTAGGAGAATAAAACCAAACATGACTCAAAACAAGGTAGATGGTGCAACTAAGGATATTTTTTGCTGTCGTTTTTAATTATTATAAGGAAGAACACAGGGAGGAAGGAGAATCTATGTCTGGAATAACTAAGTGGAACAAAATGTTACAATGTTGAACATGGGTGCTTCTGTTCAAGGTTCCAGCTAGCACTGTGCCAAAGCTTGTATTTCACTTTCCTGAAAGCTGTCTTTCCCTGCAGATAAAGCTTCCATTTTTCTGCCTCTTTTGCAGGGCGTGCACACATGCGTACACACACATATTTCAGTGAGTGCAGTGTTGAGCTTACCTTATTGTTGTGAGGTGGCCAATTGTGGTGTATGTATTTTTCTTTCCATTAAACATTTCTCCATGCAGCTTCCCCAGCTGCCTGCACTTTCTGATCTGAAAAAGCCCATGGAAGGAGTTACCTCATGACGTCTTCCCCTGGGCATCAAATGACTCATAGGAAGTCAGGGAGGCTGGCTACTCAGCACCACAGAGGAATACATTTGCTGACTTTGTTTTTTGAAGAGAACTCCTTTCTTTTACCTTTTGAAAAATATTTCCACACTGATTTCTTTAAAAAACTAAAAGTCTTCACTCTTTAAAAACAGAGGGCAATAGTTCTCAGAGACATAGCAAGCAGTCTCCCTACCTTCCCATGCTTGCTGGAAAGGAAAGTCAAGAACAAAATGAAGTTTTCAGGAAGACTGGGCACCTGGGAAGGCTGCATGGCACAGAGTGCCAAAGATTATTTGTGAATGTAATGAGGCACTCGGTCACAAATATCCCTTGATCATCTTAAAAACAAATTAAGCACAGCAACAAATCAATACAGTTCACCTGTGACAATTTCACTCAAATTTTCTTTACCTTTTGATAATTTAAAAATGTAATTTATTTTTATCAATTGGTGGAGTTTTTTCATGTTTAAAGAGAAAATTTTGGCACCATAGTACTTCCACGTAGGGCAATCTACTCCAACCCCCATGTTTTCCATTTTTCCTTTCTACCTGCTATGGTCACTGAGTGAGCTCAGTCCTCGTTTGCCATATATTGAGAAGGGTTGCCCAATTAGGTTTTAACTATGCTACAATAGTGTTAGCACTCATCACTTGAGTCCACTATTGCTGGGCAGATTTTAAATTTTTTTAAAGACCTCTAAAGGAAAACAGTTGCTTCCTAATTACTACTTAGCTCATTACACTGAAGACGTACTAGTGCCACAATTACCATATTCCAAAAAACTAGTTCAACCTTAATTCCCTCTTTCTCTGTGTGCATGATTTTCTGAAGCTCTTTTATGCAAGCCTGAAATATTCACAACTGTCTATAATTCAATTGTCAGCCAGTGATTTTTATTCTAGACCTCACTTCAATCTTAAATTAGAGGCACTAAAATTCACATTAACTCTAAGAGGAATGTAGTGAATAGGACTTTATTTCAAAAGAACACCTTTTTGTCAGAAAGAGCTATTCTCAAGATGATGGCTTTATCTGCATTCAAAGTCCAATTCCACATTGTGCTGTTAATACAGATATTTTTTTTTTAGGTCACAGCAGATTAATAAAAATCTAAATGTAGTTAACGTTTACAATGAGAAATTACATGTGTCATATTTAAGTGTACAATATTTATTTTAAAGCCATGGTAGGATTATTTTCCTCTTTATTATTGTTTTTATTCAATTGGCTGGTAACTCCAATTGTTCTTCCAGGTGTACCTAAGGGCTGAGCCCATCTTGTAGAAAGGATGGTGGACATTTGTAGGGCAAATGCATGAAAAAGCAGCTTGTGAAGTGTCACATATATGCATGTTTGTCTGGTTTTTTTCTGAGAGAAGGTACGTTAAGCAAACAACCTGGAGATTACACCTCTTTTCTCTGTCAAGAAATACAGGTGAGTAATTTTCATATATACGTAAATATATAGGGATGCCTTTCTATACTAGAGATTCTTTTTTTAAAAAAATGCTTATCCCTTTTTATTACAGAAAAGGATCTGGTCACAGCCCCATAGACTGGGATGTGGGGTAGGGTTAATTTGAAGTAAAGTAGATCTTTTATCTGTGTAATGGGAGTTCACAGCCTCCAACTGCATACCAAGACAGTTAGCAACCTCCCCTACTTAAATCCCTACAACAAACAAAATACTGATATTGCATGCCACAGCACATTTCTAAATTTTCTTAATAAAAGCTGCTAAAGATTTTAGTTTTTCACTTTGATAGCTATGATGAATGGCCACTGGTCACTATAAGGCTAGGGCCAAGAAACCCATTGAGCAAGTCAATTTTGAAATTAATTAAACACGCATGCAAGAGGACAGAACTCAGCAGATGCATAATCCCTTTTTTCAGCCAGGTTCTTATGGAATACTAGGAATATTAAGCATGCTGGCTCACAGCTTTATTCTGACCTCATTATGTGGCAGTAAGTTCCACTGAAATCACTTAATTCCATAAAACATATTTAGGATTTGGCTAGTAAAAAAAACAACACAACCCAATTTCCAGGAAAGTACAATGAAAATGGACCAGAGTTTTAGCTATAGTGCTGCAGGTATTTGGGTCAAAGTTTTGCAATAATCCTGGACACAATGTTTCCATTTTCAAAGGACTACTCTCTCTAGAATCTTACATGGAAACGATATTCAATTAAAATGAATCCAACTTTTAGGATGGTGCTTTTAGGATTGGGCGTAAATTACAAAACAATATCATTATTTTTATTTCTATAGCATGATCAATATATATTAGGGATGTGGCCCTCCAGGTATTGTTGAATTCCAACTCCCATCAGCCGCAGTCAGCACTGCCAGCGTCAAGAATTATGGAGTTGTAGTCCAACAACATCTGGAGGCCCATAGGTTTCCCCCTCCTGATATACATAGTGGGTGATACTCAGTTGTGTGTTTTCAGGAGCAGAACATACTTCCACTCATGCAACAGGACTTCCCCTTCCTCTCCTCCTCCCCCTGCAGCCCCAAAGCAGCAACAAATCAGCTAAGCAGGTTTGGAATGGTGTGCATGTGGATATCAGCGTTTTATAGTGTTTCATAATCAAAGAAACCTCTTCCCCTCAAAGAAGGTATCCGTTTCTAGCAAGCTTCCAATTTAAACTTTGACAAGGAAGGCAGAACTCGAATCCGGCTCCTTTTCTTTTGAAATCTGGTCTTTAATAACAAAACCATTAGTTTCCTCACATATACCTGTGGCCTCCGTTTCAAAAGATTTTATGACCCTAAAAGCACAATCAATGCTTTAACAAAACCAGCAAAAACCAGAAATCTTTTTTTTTTACTATAAATGAGAATAAATATTTGTGTGGAAGGAAACCCAAACACATTGCTCCCCCTTCTCCGACACCCAAGTCACCTCAAGACTCTCTCACACAAACTCTCGTTACTGAGTTGAGTTACAATCTCAGCTGAGCTATTTTACAATGAGCACTTTTTTCTGCCTCAGCTAATTGCACTCTAGCAAAGTGGCAAAATGTGAATCACTTAGCAGGAAAATGGGCACCAGCTGCTATTGTCAGAGAATGGCAACGCCGAAGAAAAGGAAAGCGACTGAATGAAGTGTCATGTCAGAAATCAACGGTGCAACGTGTGATTTGAGAAAACATGACTACTTTACAGAGACAGGGTGTCATTATGGCATCACTGTAATACGATGCTTTGACAACTGCTGCGTCTAACATATCATCATTGCATTAAGGTGCACTGGCTTAGTTGGAAAAGGAATAGAAAAGGATATTTTTCCCTTTTAATAAGAAATATCTTGAGGTGTGCCTGGTTAACCTAATGGAAGAGACCATTAATAGTAAAATAATCAGAAGTAATTCTGGCCTATATAAATGACAGTCAAAAGCGTATTTCATTACTTTAAATAACATCTGCACAGAGATTAACAAGAAGCAATTTGCAACTAAAAATAGGCTTTTTTCTTATTTTGTCTGTAAAATTTACTTCCATCGTCTTTAAAATTTATGTTGCTTTTGTTCTTGGGGGGAGAGCCTACAACCTCCCTTGTCACCAACTGCGGTGAAGGAAGAAGTGGTAAAGAAAGAGATATCCCTTCACAGTAATAGCCATGCTGCAGATAACTGGCGGGGGGGGGGGGGAATGTGTCACAGAAAAAGGACACACAGTGAAGAAAATGTTTGAAAACCTATCCTCTTGACCCTGTTCTCTCCTTCCTCTTCTTCTATTAAATATAGTGCACTAACTTAATGTGGGAGCACTTCCAAGCAAATTGCTCCCCAAATAAATAAAAAAAACCAAGGTAATAGTGTGCACACAAGGACCATCTTAAAACAGCATTGACGAATCAATCTCTCAAAAATGGGAAAAGAAATAAAATGGTCCTGGTGACATCACATGATTCTGCAAACTAGGAATTGTGGCTATCTTACAACACACAAGGATTAAATCAGAAGCAGTAAATGCAAACCGGCATAATTTATCTTGAGTTAATTTCCTTGGGTCTATTCCAATTTAAAGTAAGCATCCCTTGTTTATAGTTCTAAATACTATATGTAGGCAAGTGGCAAATCAATAAAACTATTAAATGCATAATAATACCATGTAATTATATACAGGATGTTTTGCATAATTAACTGGCTGAGGTGCTCATTGATATAATGGCTATTTAGGTAGTAGAGAGCAACCTGTAAGTCTATAAAACACACACATTTTATATGAATTAAGACTACACAGAAACCTCTTGTCCTAATCATCTAAATCGGGCTCTGGCATTATATGACAGAGAGAATGTATGTGCCTTTCTTTCCTGCCAAGTCCAAATCAATTCTTATGACATTACTCTATAACTAACATGATATTTCACTAGTAATAACCATTACCCTGATGACTTTTAAGTAATGTAATAATTGAAAAAATACACTTGGATTAAACAAACTACTGCTATTTAATCAATATTATTGAGACAAACTAAGTGTTTTAACAAGTCTGTATATATGCACTAATGCAGCTTTAATTAAATGTGTCTTTAGACATGCACTGTTTCTGCAGTAGACAAAGCTGATGGATCTTTAAAGGCCATGACATGCTGCTAGATTTTTGCTTGTGGGGTCAACATTAGCAGCACTGGCAGGCAGTGGAAGGTAAATGTTCTTCTACCACCCAAAACAAAACAAAACAAGATTACATGGCCTTATGCCCTTGACAGGTATGTGAGTGAGAGACACTAAAATTAAGTCACTTTTCAGTATGTCCTACACATGTAGATATGACACGTGTTATTGTTTTTTTAAAAAAAAATTCAAAGGTAAAGAAAATATACAGTATTTGAAAAAACTAAATTAGTAGTATCAATTTTCACATGTGTGTGTATGTGTGGGGGTTTTTTTATTTGAATACATACACACAGAGAGAATTCAGTTGTAACAATTTCATGTACTACTAAGAAACCTTCTCTTAAGCTTTTTGAGGAAAAAACCCAAATAACTAATTTCTACAAGTATCAAGTCTTTCAAAAAGAAGTATGGCTCAACACAGGGATGTGCATTTGTATTCAGACAATTTGGTGTTCAGGCTCTCAAAATGAATGTTGACAATTGATGACCAGAAGTGGATGACAGTTAACTTTTAAACCTGCCAGTGTCCAAAATAAATTTTTTTTTAAGAAGTGATAACTTGTAAGTGTAGTTGCATATTTTGCACGCACACGCATACATATATGAAAACATACGCACATCCCTTGCCATGAAAGGAATTTAATTTTCCCCATGCCCTTGTTTTTACAGTCCTCTTTAAAAAACAACAACCCAATGCTGTGACACCAACAAAGTCACTCATTCTTTTTTAAAAAGAAACCCTTAATATTTTTTGTAGGTTTTATGACTTCTACTTTTTAGTCATTATTCTTGGTCTTTTCGATTTTGAGAAACCCTGTCATATTCAGGACAGAAGCTTTTAATATCAAGCAAAATTGCAGCTTCCCCGAACGAGGAGTTACATTTTTAAAAATTGGAGGCTAAAAATGTCCATAGCAGCCCTGAATAAAAAAAACACACTCTGCAATACAGCTTATACATAGGTAGCAGGCTGGGGATCTATATAAAAGTGAGACATAAAAATGAGTATAAAACTAGCCCATGCTCAAAAGAACACAACATATTAAGAGTTATTGGTGGGAGGTGCAAACCTAGTCACTCCTGAATCTGTTTAAGATTCGTGCCTCAATTACAATATGCCATAAAGTGAAACTAAAGTAAAAATAGTAGACATGTAGAATCATAGTTCCTAAAATTATAGTTAAACCGTAGCTTAGAAATATAATAGCTGTGAAATTCTTTTTTTCCCTATTTCCATTTCAATATTTCACATTGAATTTTTTAGTCAAGGAATGAGTCACTCACATCCGATTACATGCTAAAATATGACAGGAAAACAGAGCCCAGTTCGCAGCTAGGAAAAAGATTTCATATTTGTAAGAGTCAATCCTGCAGCTTTTTGAATAAAGCAGTTCAACTTTCCAAGGCATTCAGGCATAGAGTGTTCCAATCCTTCCAGAACATTTCGATTGTGTACGGCATTATAAAAATAGTCCTCTGGATAAAGTGTTGGGGAGAAAATGGTGGGGTGTGTGGTCCACAATGCTCAGCAAGACACTCATCCTTAGTGTCAGGATCTGGGGTTCTGGAAGCGAATGGCAACAAAGGACAGGATTTTTGGGGAGTATGGGGGAGAAAACCAACAGTACTTTATTCAGGTCCATCCCAGCAGCAGAACACAGTCCTGCCACCTTCCTTTGATTCATAGGAGTCCCCCGTATTGCCTCTGTCTCCCCAGCTTTGCAAGTCAAAAGGCTACAGATAAGGGAAGGGTTCTTTAACGAGTCAACCATCCAAAGAGGTGGATCCTAACACACTTTAGGTCTGGCCCACATACACAAATCCTCAGTCAGCTCTAGCTTCCTAGAGAGACAACACTTCTTGGAGTGGCTTCAGCATGGCTCATTGGAGCTGTCCAAGGTCCTTTTCTAGCTACTCTCCACTTGACCAGGCACTGTTAGCTTTCCCTGCAAGCCTCAAGTTCCCATGGAACTTGAAAGGTGGCTATATCACCTTAGGACGCCTTCCCCTCCACAAGCTTCATGTTGCTTGGCTGTGGGGTGGGTCTATCAGGGCAGATGGAAATGGGTACTATTCTGCTTCATTAAAAAAGGGGGTCTGGTCTCGGCAGAGGTTCAGCAGATCGTTTTGCCACCTGATCTTTACTTCCAATATCTGGTCTGGCTGTTATGTAATGTTCGTGGCATCACAACCTGTGCATTAGCCAGGGACCATAGAGTTTTGCTGAGGGTGAGTGGGGAACAAAAGAAATCACCACTTAAAGGATATTGAGATTTGAACACATTGGCCAGTCTACAATGGATGCCAGACACAGCCTAACATCGGTGCCTATAGGAAGCATGAGCAGGTCATGGCATATAATGCCTTATGCCTCTTTTCCTCCCTTGTTTGTCCAGCAGGGGGTTAGTCTCTTCCCAGGGCCACTCAGCTGTCAGCAGCATTGCAGGGCCAAACAGCTTCACAGCAAATTCATGGAAGCTGTAAGCGAGAAAGCTTTGGCCCGTTTTCAACCAACCTTGGTCTGTCTCCCATCTCTCCCCAGGCACACTGTTTCACTTAGCAACTCCCCATCCCGCCCCTCTCTCCCACACACCTGGAGAAAGCACAATTTTTAAGGAATATTATAATCCAAAACTATATTCTGAGGTATGTGTTCTTCTTAAAGCTGACTGAAATAGAAGAAAGAAAGTCAGCACTGCATTCAGTCCAGAAAACAAAATAAAGATACTACAAAAATAAGGGAAGATTTGTTCCAGGACGTAACAGGCTTTTCAAATAAGGATTATATTGAAGTGATTACAACATCAAAAGCAGTTACTTGTGCCAGTCACAAATCTAGTGCTATGGATCATAAGTGCCTACTGTTTGTCTGTCATTTTCAAAAGGAATAAGAAAGAAGCAATAAAAGAAAGGAGAAAATATAGCCAAGAATCTCTAAACAGACTCAAGAGTCCATCTTTTTAAAAATGATTGCTACAATATATTCATTGAAATTATTCTACTACAGTTGATTTTATCAGTGATCTGACTTAATGATTTCTGCTGTGTCTCTTAGAACTATAAGCTGGGTGTGAATAAATGTCTTCACACAAACAGGTGTGTTTATCTCACAAAGCCTTTTTGCAGATGACACAGAAAACTAACTTTTTAATCTCAATATAAAAAGCAGTTTAAAACAACAACAAATAACTGTGCTATCTATTGAAGAAAAAGTTTGGCAGGAAAAAAACATGAGTGTCTCCCTCCAGCTGATCCCAATTTCTTCCCCCAATCCCTTTGCCCCATGTCCTCATTCTCAAAAGAGAAAAAGGAGGAAGAATAGCACTTGGCAAGTTGTGAAATGACAGTTTTCCTGCAATCAACGTTTAAGTGAATGTTTGTCCCAGTGTGTTACACCATGCTGTCAGCTAGCAGCAGGGAGTCGGTGAGTTGTTACTACATTTGATTTGACTGCCAGTAGGAAGCTTTATTTCCACCAACTGTTAGTTGCCAGCTCTAAGGATCTTGTCTTCACTTCTTGAAAGAGGATTTCTCTCTCTGTCTCCCCCCTCCCCAAATACTCTGTTTCATTTTTGTTCCCCTAGCTTCGGAGAAGTCTGCCATTCACCAAGATTATGCAGCCCACTCCAGCCAAATGCAAACTTGCCATATTAAATGCAATAAGTGAATTATATTATTAAGCACACCAGAGGGCTGAATCTGAAATCTACTTTCCAGGGGAGTGATGGGAGAGATCCATTTACATAAGCAAATAGATTGTCTGGAATTACATTCTGATCTCTGAAGAAAAAAAAAATCTGGGATCAAAGACATTACAAATAGCTCTGCAATAATTTTGGCAATTTATTAAGCTCTTCGCAGATCTGGCAAGAGCACTGAGTGCTACTTTTAAAGGCTTCTTTGTAAAACTAAAACAAAAAAAAGACACTAACTTTAGCAGTCATTTGCAATTCTTTCTCCTTACACAATAATGATTCAGATAATTAAGAACTAATTAGAATGGATCTGACAACAACTTCTAACAATGAAAAGCATCTTTAGGAAAATGGTAGCATATGCGTCAGTGTGGGGGAAAACCAAACTCCTATGAGACTGGCTAAGAATTCAGCCTGAATGGAAAAGTAATTAACACTAAAGAGCTATAACTGTAATTAAAGAAAATTTCATTAAAGGGAGACAGGTGATCCTGCTTTCCTAAATATGACAAGGTGCTGTATAAAAATAAAATAGAAGTCGGTTTCAGTGAGTGGAGCGGGAAAGCCATGTCTTTAACCAGATCAAATTCTCAAAATTGGCTGTCAAGACGGGATTGTTGTGATTTATACCCGTCTATCAAGTGCATGAAAGAGAAAGACCAAGAGAAAAAGAGGCAAGCTGCTGTCGCTTCCATTTGCAAAGCACCTTTAATTTCCAATGCACACCATCTGTTAACAAATCTAATTCATATTCTCTCCCCCCACTTTAATCTGATTTAGTTCTGTAATACTAATTCTTCCACTACCCTTATGAACATGGCTCTCAAGGAAAAGCTTTGGTTCTGGGTTGGTAAGAAATTGAATATTATACAGTTAAGGTTCTGGTGACTTAAGTGAAGCATGCTCTCCATTAAAATGCACTCCTGGTAAAGGGATTTGTTTCCACCCAATGCAGAGATATGGAATTTCTCGCATTTGGAAAGGGGAGGAGGAGGAGAGAGAAGAGAAAACCAAAAGGGAATAAAAATGATGATAGGAAAGTAGGCTGGGGACATGAAAGCAGAGGTTGTCATAAAATACAATTGTTGTCAAGTTTAGTCACTTTCAGTACTAGCTATAAAATCACTTTGTCATGGTCTCATACAGAAAGCTTGAAATTGTATTTTTGTTACGGGAACCAAAATGAGCTGAGGGTATAATAATTCGACATGGGGGGGGGGGAATATTTCCTTCAAAAAGTGTAAAGTGCAAATTCACACAAGGTAGTGTAATGAGAGAGAAAATGGTTTGTTTTAGGGTTGTTGTTTTTTGTTAAAACTGCTGCTAAAGCAAGACAAAATGCACATTGCATCCAATTTCCTACCCATGTATTTGGAAGTAGTGGTATGTATTAAGAGCTAGCTCAGAAGCCAAGGAAGCAAGTCAGAATCCATGATGTTTTCCTTATCACCTCTACAGCTACAGCCAACCCCATAGAAATAGCCCTCCAACCTTCTGTAACAAGCTGACCATGTGGGAATTATTTGAGGACTCTTCCTGTTATCTGCTTTTCTTTCACTGGTCTAGGGGATAATAATTCAATCTCAGGGAGGATAAGATGTTTAGCTACTGACCAGAGCTTTTTAGAGGGAGAGGTGAAGGAAATGGAACTACAGTGGTACCTCGGGTTACATACGCTTCAGGTTACATACGCTTCAGGTTACAGACTCGGCTAATCCAGAAATAGTACCTCAGGTTAAGAACTTTGCTTCAGGATGAGAACAGAAATCGTGCTCCGGTGGCGCGGCGGCAGTGGGAGGCCCCATTAGCTAAAGTGGTACCTCAGGTTAAGAACAGTTTCAGGTTAAAAACGGACCTCCAGAACGAATTAAGTACTTAACCTGAGGTACCACTGTAGACAGAAGAGAGCCAGCCCTTTCTTTAGGGGTTATTTGGTGAAAGCGTAGATTGGGAAGGCAAGCTGAGGCAAATTCAAGAAAGGTAAATCAAGTATCTTCCAAAAGACAAGCAAGTAGCAGGATTGTTAGGTATGAGGGACCAGGGGGAGTCTTGCAATGATAAAGAACAAAGCAAGATCAGGCAAGGTTCTGTCAAGTTATAGAATCTGGGTTGGGGTGGGGACAGTGATAAATCACATCAGGGAGATGTATAGCAGAGGGACTGCAGTGTGTGTGTGTGTGTGTGTGTGTGTGTGTGTATAGAAGATCCCTGGTTTAATCCTGAAATTTCTGGTGAAAGGGATCAGGGAGTGGTTGATGGGAAAGATCTCTGAATGAAACTCTGGAGAACTGCTTCCCCAGAGTAAGCCAATATGAGGCTACATGGACAAATAGGCTTACTCAGTTTAAGCTTCTACATCCAGAGAAAGAGACGGGATAGTCACAGAAGGGCTTTTACAAAGAGATGCAATTGCTATGAAGAAACAGATTTCAATTCCCAGGAGATCTCCCAGATCTCCAGTTCAACTTTCCATTGCACATGTCCCAAAGAGTTGCTGAGTGTATTGCAAAGAATACTGGAATGGCTTGACCAGGAAGGCACTTTTATGCTTTTAAGAAAGAATCCATCTTTACTGTTAAGGGATCCTAACTATGCACACATTCGTGGACCAGTTTATAAAAGGATAGGTGCAAGTAGATAATACAAAGTATTCCTTTGTTTTATTCTGCAGCTATTTAGCTTCAATATCTGAGCTATTGGCAATTAATTAAAATGCTTAAAGTTGTCTGACCATGCATCACTTTGATAGGAATTTCCTGATTGACTGCAGCAGGATCCAAGTCATATACTTTAGACCCTTGGGAATAGACTTTTTTATTATCTCAGTACTGTTTTTCCAACTAGAGAATTTTATGTTCAAGGTCTTTCTACTAAGGATCTAAAGGCAGCTTTAGTTTTAACTTGAAGATTATTCTATATTTTCTTCCACAGCTGATAAATGTAATGTGTCTTCTTTGTCTGCCTCTTGTCCCCCCAAAAACTTAAAACGAGAAAACAAAACAAAAACAGCCAGTGGCACAAACAGATTTAGCCAACACAGAGAGTAATGTGTGAACAATGTATAGCTGTGAATTGCCCAAAGGTTCATGTATTTTTAAAAAATCTTCAACCAAGATATGGGTGAGATAAAACACCAAAGGAGGAAAAATGCAGTTTGGAAAACAATCAGCAACATGTACACTGTAAATTGAGATGGATGACATTCGAATGCCTAAAAGGAGCTATATTAAACATGACACAAAAAGTTTCAGGGACATGAACAATTAAAACTCAACTAAGCATCATTTAAGGATGTTCCTTTCATTGCCCTTATTGCCAGACTTCAAAATTTCTAAACTGGTTTTCACTGAAAGTGCTCAGTGCAAAGAATGAAAAAAAGAGCTTGCTTCCATGAGCAGATTTTGTGTATTACACACATTTCTAACACGCCCTTCATCTTTCAGTCAAATTAGGATACATTCACAGGCAATGTAAATCATCACATAAAACACCTATTTAAAGTACAATAAATTAAAATAAACCAATAACCACTTATCCAATAACCTAGTTCAAGACAGCTATTCTAGTTCAGTTTTGCTTTAGTTCCCAGAGACCCAATGCCTGTGCAAAAGGACAAATGGGAAGATGCTATCTTTTGATCATGGAACACCAAGACTTGTTCCCTGGTATCCTAGGGAACCTGGCCCGGCACTTACTTTTGGAACCAAGCTAAAACTTTTATGTTTTCTCAAGAAATACATCAGTACACAGTGGCATCACAATTTGTTCTGAATTGGTGCCAGAAGAGGAGAAGCAGAGAAAAGAGATTCATTATACTAACTTCTAGTGTTATTTTGAAGGCCTACTGAAATGCAAAGATAGAGAAGGGGTAACCCACCAGTTATTGCTCCCAATGAAACTGGCCAATAGTCAAGGATTGTGGAAGTTGTAGTTCAATAACATCTGAAGGGACCACATTATACGTTATAAGTAGGGCTGCCTCTGAAGACAGCTCAGAAAATCCAGCTGGTGCAGAATTTGGAAGCCTGGTTGCTCACCGGGACAAGACAGTATGAGCATATTACACAGATCATGGCCTGACTGCACAGTCTGTCAATTAGTTTCCAGGTCCAATTTTTGACCTAAAAAGCCTTAGACGGCTCAGGACTGCAATACCTAAAGGGCCGCATCTCTCCATATGAATCTACCCAGACCCTGCAATCATAATCTGAGCCTGTTCTTCATGTGCCTCCTCCGTGAGAGGTGCAGCAAGAAGTGAACAGGCCTTTTCTGCAGTGGCTCCCCATTTGTGGAATGCTGTCCCTGAAGCGGCTCGCCTGCTGCAATCATTACGTATCCTTAGGTGGCAGGCAAAAATGTTTCTCTTCAACCAAGCATTTGGCTGATTAACATTATATGGCCTTTTAAATGTGTATGCAGGAGGCGGTTATTGGTTTGTTTTGCTTTTGCTCTTCATTTATTATGTCTCTTGTGTTTTCATTTTGTATTCTTATGTTGTGAACCACTCACTCTATGATCTTCAGGTGAAGGGTGGTGTACAAATTTAATTAATTAAATAATTTTAAATAAGCAAACATTGGCTACTCCTGGCCTAAGGGTAAATAGAAAACCATCCATACCATCTGCCAGCGATCTGCACAAGCCATAGGTAAAGGTACCCCTGCCCGTACGGGCCAGTCGTGACCGACTCTGGGGTTGCGTGCTCATCTCGCTTAAGAGGCCGGGGCCAGCGCTGTCCGGAGACACTTCCGGGTCACGTGGCCAGCGTGATGAAGCTGCTCTGGCAAGCCAGCACCAGCGCAGCACACGGAAACGCCGTTTACCTTCCCACTATAAAGCGGTACCTATTTATCTACTTGCACTTAAGAGTGCTTTTGAACTGCTAGGTGGGCAGGAGCTGGGACCGAATGACGGGAGCTCACCCCGCCGCGGGGATTCGAACCGCCGACCATACGATCGGCAAGTCCTAGGCACTGAGGTTTTACCCACAGCGCCACCCGCATCCCTGCACGAGCCATAAGATAGCCCAATCTCAATGCATTTTGGTACCACAAGACCCTGAATATAACAGCTTACAACTAAAGGGACGAGCAAATAGCTGTTTGGAGTGGTAGCACTAATCTCCGGATGACAAACTACTTCTTTAAACAATGGACAAAATTTCCTTACGGAATTAGGACAACCAAGTTTGAAAAAAACCTTTTTCAAGGAATAGAAAACTCTGAGGAACATCCAATAACCTTCTCAGAACCAGATGCTGTGGACAGGGAAATTTGTCAACCATATGAAGCTGCCTTTTATTGGCCCAGTCCACACATCACATTAAGCCATAGTTAAAAACACGTTTAATGTGACTGTGTAGCATTCAGAGAAAACACTGGTTATCACTTGTGACTTGTTCAGAGAGAAGCAAACCAGGAACCTGGGTTTGCATGTGACAACAAGCAGCTGCGGGAAGAGAAGGACAGGAACAGAGCAAGAACTTGCACACAGCTTGTTCATGTTAAACCATAGTTTGTTTTTCATCTATAGTTTGATGTATGGATCTTGATCTGCTCTAGAATACTGATATTCTTACATTGCCCACCAACACTACATCACAACGTAAAATACAATAGTAGCACAGGAAAACAGGAATGATTGCACACAAATATATGGTGGTAAATTCAGGTCAGAGGACCGATGACTATACTAGTAAATCAATTCACTGATAAAGAAATAAATTCCATTGTATCCATACGCTGTTACTGTACACTTTTAGCAAAACAATTTGTGTACCATAACTTTGCATTCACAAATATATGTCAACAATACTTGCTTCCTGGTGTCAATAAAAAACCCATATAAAATAAATATAAAGGATTCCCATTTGTCTAGCCTTCTAAATATTCACTATTGAAATTCCTAGATAGTTAAATAAATAGATATATTTGTTCTTAAGACTATTCTATGTGTAGACTAGTGTTTTATCATAAGAATCACACACACACACAACCTTTTCATCTTTTTGGGATTTTAGCAAGCATGCTGACAAAGTCTAAGAAAAACATAAAACCTTTGGCTTTTCACAGTTACATATTACTATGTGTAATTCAAAGCTATTTATGCTATTGGCCTGTGTGCTAGAGCTTTGCCTTTGGATTCACAGAGCAAAGGTCAGGAAGGAATTGGCATAAATGGATTTCACTTCTGTGTCTGTATGAATAAAGCAAGTGAATTCACATGATAAGCATCTTCCTAGAATCTCAAGATGTCTGTTTATTTCTAAATGAACAAGCCAATAAATATATCTTTCTTTTTTAAAAAAATAAAAAATAAATAGAATAACATGGTTTATATTTTCTCTGATTCTTTACCACCTAAGATAGTTACTACAGCTAAATGCTTACAATTTCGAACATACCCACCTCAATGAAATGTTTAATATATGCAGTAGTCATCACTCAGGCACAGTGTTTCATTATGTTCACTGAGTATTTGCTTCAAAAAGGGTACAAGGTTAGGCCAGCAAATGTATTTATATTCTATGTGTACACAAAAATCAGCTGACATCTAATGTGGCTATTTTAATGCTAGAGGGATTGTACTACATTATTTCTTGGCATATCCAAAATATTCTCTCCAGCCAACTGGATTCTATCAGGAGTTTTTTTGTGTGTAGAGAAAACAAAAATCAGGATTAGATAGTGCATCTGAGACATTAACTAGGTTGGCATACAGTTGCCAAATCCAGTAAATTGCCTGTAAATCTCATTGATTTCAGTTTAAGAATCAAATACTCTAGCTGAATGTTTCTAGAACTTTTAAGAGGAAACAAAAAGAATGTCCCTAAATTGTCAGAAACTGAGACCAGAGTAAAGTTTTATATTATATTTGGGAAGTAGGGGGGAAACCACAGTGAACTAAGTGTTACTCAGAATTGACCTTTTTGCAATTAATAGAGCTAACTTAGCCATGTTTATGGATTTTACTGGGTCTACTCTGAATACCATTCATTTTTTTCCAGAGGGGTTAAGCAGCTCAGGTAGCTAAGCAGCTCAAGGTGTATGAAATCTTCCACCATTCCAGACTACTCTGTTAAAAAAAGAAGAAGACACAATTATCCACAAAAAACAACTGAAATAAATTGGTAGTGTTCTAGAGAGTTCCAGTGCACTTCAACACTGCCTGTTCAGGAGAACTTCCTAGTTTCCATACGGAAGACGAACAGTTTACATTTTATTTCCCACATATACCCAAGAAATCCATATAATAGAAGGTAACTCTTCTAACATCCCTCCCCCCAGTTTGGAGACTTCCTAACTGAGGGCTACACCATCAAGGTCAAAAATGGGCCATAAATACGGTTTCCCTCTTATTCCACTGCCTGGCTGTATCAAACATGCCGTCAAACCTAAAATGAGATATCTTCTAAAACATCTGTCACAGGAAAACAAATAAATGATAGTCAGATGATGATGTGTGATTGGTTGACTCTGCATTACAGAGGGACTGCTAGTCTAAAGGTTTTTATTAAATATGAAAGCTTAAGATTTATGTTATAGGTGATAAGGCCAAGAATGCTGTAAAAGTGAAAAAAATATGGCAACAGTATGCAGTACATCACTGGCAAGATAATTATTTATATAAAAAGTTGGCATTCTTAGACTTCCAATACATAGCGGATGAAATTCATATATTCAAAGGAGACATAATAATAACCTGTCGCCTGGTGGTGATGGATATGTTTTTAATCCAAATGGCCACAATCTTCAGTCTACCTGTCATAAAGGGACAGGAAAAATTGGAATTTTCCTTTCATAATTCTTAAAGTTGAAAGAGAAAAACCTAGAAGCATGATAAGTGGCTCATTCCAGTGGACAGATGGACAGGCAATACTATAAAATGAGCACCACAGGGCCACTGCTAATGCTGTTTTCCCTCGTTACACTCTCAAACCCTATGACAGGAATATCATCCCTTGCAATGAGCATCCCTGTTTTGTTAAAACAAAATCCCCAAATAGACACTATTAAGCAAAATGCATTTAAAGTATCTGAATACTGAAGTGAAAATCAGCCTACAGATATAAGCAGGGAACTACTTCAGGTATTACTAGGAATGTTTGCCTTTGATGGTCTCCTTTGAGACTCCCATTTCTAACTTCTATGTTACCAGAATGGCCTGTAGTTAGTTAATTTAAACAAATTCACTCAATCAGTCTGCACTAAAAATAAAATAAATGTATCATTGAAATCCAATTGGGGGGGGTAGGAGTAATTTCATACAGGTTCTTTCATCTGCTTTCCCTCCACTGAAGCTAAAGTTCACGCCACAGTTTCCTGGCTGCTTTAGGGTGATAAAGGCTTAATAAGTTGAGATACCTATGGCTCATTTGCCTGCACCTGCAGTTCTTTCACTCCTTCCTTTGCATGAGCTGCAGTTAAACTAAGAAACCTCAAATTAACCAGTTTCCAATGTCACCTGCCAACCTAGCAGTTCGAAAGCACGTCATGTGCAAGTAGATAAATAGGGACCACTCTGGCGGGAAGGTAAACGGCGTTTCCGTGTGCTGCTCTGGTTCATCAGAAGCGGCTTAGTCATGCTGGCCACATGACCTGGAAGCTGTCTGCGGACAAACGCCGGCTCCCTCGGCCTATAGAGCGAGATGAGCGCGCAACCCCAGAGTCGGTCACGACTGGACCTAATGGTCAGGGGTCCCTTTACCTTTACCTAATGTCACCTGAACCAGGAAACTATGGTTAGCAGCTTTGGCATAGGTTAGGATACAAAATCATGGTTTGATGTTTCCCCAGTTTAGCAAATATATGATCGTCTGTAATGGGCTTATCATTTAAATGATTTTCTCTCTAAAATTCAGATTAACTTGGCAAGAATTGTGGGCAGACTCTTTAAGGAACAAAACATTCCGTTCCCCAATTTGTATTATTGCAATTTCATTATATGTTCAGCAAATTTACAGTAGCAACCCTGATGAATTAATCATTTCCAATATGTCGGATCATATAAATAAAATATCAGCTCATGAGGAAAAATCAGTTGATCTACCCTTTTTTCTGGAAACTTGCTTGAAACAGATAAAGCGATATTTTTCTGAAGAGTCACCGTTGCATTCTTCACTACTCTTCTGAAGATGCCATTTTTCAAGCATTCCGAAAGATGTGGAATACTTTAGTTACTGCACTGGCTGTATGTGTGCTTGGAAAAGTCCACTGGAGAATCATGCCTCATGGAGACCCTTTCATCTCTACATGCTAGTAGGAAATTTAAGTTTCAATTTCTCAACCTGAACTTTGTAGTTTTCAAAACCCAAATAAAGAGACTAATCAGAAATAAAATTGTCATTGCTTATGGATATCTGTATTTTCTCAAGTTCCCAGGATTCACCTTGTAATAGCACATTTTAACTGGACTCAAATATTTCCCTCATACAGCTCACTAATTTTTGAAAAGGGAATTAGGCAATTACAAAAACTAAGAGACTGGCAGCAATAAAGATGCAATATGTAAAAGGAAAATGCAGGTCCTACGCAAGGCTTCCCAAACCAATTTTTTATATGACTCATTTGTCCTGCTGAAGCTCAGGAACAAGTATGTCATTTGAGGTAATACAATCATTGGGTCTCCCTTAAAAATTAACTTCCCCCATATCCCACTCTCTCCACATGAATTTTCATTCAAAGATAGCTAACACTAAGCAGCAAATGCAAGAACAGAAAGCCAAGTGGTATCTTTATTAAACCAACCTGTCCTTCCTTTCCCAGTTTTAGTTATTTGCATATTGTGGTATCGGGGGGGGGGGCACCATAATATGCAACACAATATGTTGCTGGACTCCCATCAGGCAGCCAGCATGACTAATGGTCAGAGAGGATGGGAAGCTGTAGTTCAACAACTGTAGGACTTCAGGCTCCTTGTCTCTGTTTGTAGACACACATATAAATTAGTTTCTTGGTGAAATTGCCATATTCTTGAATTAACTGAAATCTGAGCTGGAGTACTGCGCTTTAAAGAAACTCTATTGCAGAAAGCTTTCTTTCCAAAAGGAGTATTTGACAACAACAGATATAACTCACACATCTTAGAACATACTACACTATAGAAAGTCAACCGTAACAATCATCTTACCAAAATATGTTGAGGCATCTGCCAAATTGAAATCCAGACCAGACATCTGGACAGCTTTCTTTACTTATCCTCCTTTCTCTCTCCAAATACTAACAAATTGGGGTGGGTGGGGAAAACGCTTGCCATTTGTAACCTGCTGTGGAATGGAGATAATGGAGCACTTGGTGTAATGTTATTAAGTAGTGACATGGATGCTATTTACCCATATAATTAATAAATAATGCCATAAATAGCCACATTAATGTGATCAGACATCAAAATTAAAAGCTAGCTTTTAATACAAGTCCAACTGGCTGCATTAGCTTATAAATTGTTTCTAGATGGAAGCCTGAGTAAAAACGTCATTCACAGTTCTAGCATACACGCAGCTGGTAATAATCTTATTGGTGAGAATGCGTAGAATGAACAGTGATTAATTTATGAGGAAAAAATTACAATCCTTTTCAGAAGGCCCTTATACCATAATTCCAGCTTAGTTCACAACTTTTTCACAATAAGTATGCTTGAGTGAATTGGCTTGATTTCATCCCACTTCTTCCATCCACATTTCTAGCATCTGGACACTGAGAAGGTTGGGTTTGTAAGTTCATTGGGGCAGAGACCTTTCTTAAAATTCTTGTGCTATAAAGCACCTGGTGCGCTAATGGTGCTGGACAAATCATGCAAGCTGGGAATAAGGGATAATTTTGGCATACACATGGAGGGTACTTGAAACTGCCTGTACATGACTGCTCCTCTACACAGCAAGCCTTTGTGTGTGCACTGGCACAGCATGAAGATTGGCCCCGCCACATGGTTTGTCTCCATGCCACCTAAAACGGCTTCCAGAAATGTCTGGCAGTGACATGAAAGCAAACTATACAGTGGGGACAAACATGAATGGTGACTGAGCTAGCTCATAGAAAACACCTCCCTGAGCTGAACTGCTATCATATGGAAACAGTATCAAATAGTCTCTGTGAGGCAATTATATAGTGAGAATTAGTTAAATATAATTTATTTCAAAAGAGCTTGCTTCCTGTTAAGTTTCTTGCAGTCTCAGAACCTCTGTTGCAAAGTGCCTAAGACAGCATTGTTAAACTGATTTACATTTTTGGCCCCTTCATTTGAAATGCATTTAACTTCTAAACTTCAGACGCCTTTGGGATGAAGCAAGGGTTTGCCCTACCATGTCAAGCACAGTTCTGCACCACATACTGAATTTGAAAGGCATTGCTAGACAGCTCTACAGTGACACCAATGCCAATCCCTGGTGATGACACTCAAGACACAGGTGTCCTCCTACTTGTTAGCACATAGGAGCCACATAATTGAGCCTTAAGAAGCTCAAAATAATTATATAGAATAGTAAAAGCCTCAAAATTTAACAAATTGCTAAAAGGCTTTAAAGGTAAAGGTAAAGGGACCCCTGACCGTTAGGTTCAGTCATGGCCAACTCTGGGGTTGCGGCGCTCATCTCGCTTTATTGGCCGAGGGAGCCAGGGTACAGCTTCCGGGTCATGTGGCCAGCATGACTAAGCCGCTTCTGGCGAACCAGAACAGCACATGGAAATGCCATTTACCTTCCTGCCGGAGCGGTACCTATTTATCTACTTGCACTTTGACGTGCTTTTGAACTGCTAGGTGGGCAGGATCTGGGACCGAGCAACAGGAGATCACCCCGTCACTGTACATCAATTCAGTGCAGTGCAGGAAAAAAAACACGTGTGGCTTTTGTGATATAAACCCAATGGAGGTATTCATACGTTTTACTGATAAAACTGGTTTAAAAGGTGCCCAGCACAGAATGTAAACAATATAGAATCTTAATTTGGAATAATGCAAGTGGATTATTGGTTTGTTCCACATGCCAATAGAACGATCTAGTACCATAAATATTCTACGACAAGTATATGATGCTGTCCTAATAGTGGTTATTGGCTTTTAAAAGACATTAAAATAGTTTTGCATGAGAATTGAATTTAATAGGTTTGACAGGGACTAACCTTAAAGAATCCAATCCACTCAAATCCCCTTGAAGGCTGCAGCCGAATTTCATGCAAATATTAGAGAAGCAGTTAGGCACCTCAGATAGCAAGATGCTTAGTTCCTTTCTTTCCTAGATCTAAAACGAGGCAAAACAATGATACCTACCGCTAGACCTTTTTAAAGATACATCTTATGAAAGTTCTGATTTTATGCTAAAAATAAAATAAAATTAGACTAAGGTGGAGACTGCTGAGGAACTGAAAATACTTCCCTCTCACAGAAATTTGACACCTTGGCTCTCTTCATTTTCTGGGTCATAAAAATTGCATTACGTAAAATCAAAGTTTGTATGTATTAAAAAATTGAAGAATTGTGTTTTTAAAAGCATTCCAGATAAAACTAACATGCCAAATATATACAATTGATATTTATAAGGGGTGTTTTTAAGGGGGAGGGCAAAAAGCATTTGTAATAAAGGTGACCTTAAGTCATCCAGGATTTCTTTCTGAATTCTAAAAGCAGACAAAAATATATTGACTTTACCTATTTTGCTAAATAGTGTGCTTCACTTTTCCCTTGTCTGCGTAAGTAGTTTCTATTACATATATGTACATACATCCAAACCATATCGAGATTTAAGGTATGTTTTACCATTAAAAATCAATTTTGTACCTGGATTTATTTGTTTTAATGTAAACCACTTGTAAATCTATTAATAGAAAACTGTCTAAAAATGGGAAGGGCAGAAATAAAACATTTTAAACTACTATGGACAAGCAGAAGAAATATACTCCTTTCCAAATGAATGTTACAATATACGTAGTCATGGTTGTCTGAAAACAGCACATGTTGTATAAAGCTCCCAAGACGTTCTAGCACTTATAAACTCTTGGTTAACAAAGGGCACCAAAAGCTCTTAAAAAGGGAAATATTTTATTTCTGCTATATTAATGCTTCTAAGCATTAGATTTCATCAGCTCCACTTAGGCTAAAAGTCCCAAAAGGTTCTCCTCCCGAAAACAGGCTATATTTTATGGGCAAACCAGGCTATCTAAATCTAGATAAAACTCATTGGCTTTGTAATCATCTATACATCTAAATCTATATGCAAATCAAATGCTCTCATGCATTAACGCATTCCAAAGCACCCAGGAGTGAGAGAGGCTCACTGCCTCTCCTAAGCCATCCATAGCCCTCAACTCCCCACCTTCTATTTCCCTTTCTTTATTTACACTAGAGGTACCTAAATAATTCACACTGCCTCCTTTTCAGGCTGAACATTCTTCTGTTGAAGCTTGCAATGAGCAATTGCAGGAACCAGATGGACACATGAATGCAGCAGGTGGGACAGATGGCAGACCGCCCTGTCTGACGCTGGCTGCCTCGGCTTGCACTGCTTTTTCCTTCCAGGTACATTATCATCAGTGTAGCAGAAAGTGCTATGCAAGAAAGGGGGAAGGGGAGGAGGAAGAGAATCTTTGTACAAAACTATGGGAATGAGTTAAATAAATAGCCAGCTGCTCACTTGCATTTTCTAACCAAATTCAGTTTCTTTAAATAATAATAATAATAATCATGGGATGTATCGATCTTCTCAAAGAAGCCCTCGTCCACCCTATTTTTATTTTTTTACTGGCACATGGCTTAGAAACAGGTGTGATATAGGAGGTGAGAAATAAGCCATTCCTAGAGCACGAATATTTACTGAAATATATGATACACAAACAAAGCTGCTACCTACTGTGGTTTCCAACTCCATTTTACCATTTGCAAACCATTATGCATTTGGTGATGTCAACTGATTTCTTAAAGAACTGTTCTGAGTTTCTGCCTGAAGCCATATTCCTTGTTACGTGCAGCCCCTAAATCCCTACTAAGGACAATGACAGTTTTAGGTGTACTGAATTTAGCCTAACTTCCAGCTTCGAGATACATACTATGGGAATCTTATTACAGTACAAATTTGGAATCTTAAAATTACTGGAACCAATGGACACAGCAATACAGTACATACGAAGCATTTTCTTCATATACAGCAATGGAAAATGAACAATATGGGCATGTTTTTGTTCACAGGTGACAGAAAAGTCAAACTAATTTTCTATTTGTTTTCCTTCTACTTTTCTTTCTTGCACATTCCTACACTTCACCAGTGGTAAGATCTATTTGTCCAGTCCCCAGGAGTTTATACACTTTCTGTCCTCTGAAGTGCACCATTCTTACATCAATGCAGACATGAGTTACCTTGTGTCATTAACGACACTTTCTGTATAGCAGGTTTTTAAAGTTTGGTCACTATCCCGTAATTATGATACAGTAACTTATCTCATGCTCTTTGCTCACTAAATAAATACTAATTCTAGTTGGTCAGAACAGCAAAATAAGTGTTTGCTATAATTTGTAAGAAACATTGCAAGGTTGTGCAACTTACAGATTTAAACAACCATTTTGGATTGAATGAAACAGGAATTTGACAGGGTTTGTCTATATTAATAATTATCTAAATTGATAATGATCTAAATTGACAACAGCACTTGGAGAAAATGTGTACTCAAATGTTTTGCAAAAAAGGAGGAGAAAGCTGTGAGGATGGGAAGAGAAGGAAAAATCCCTGAAATCCTATTTAACACTCTTGATATATTTCTGACCTGGCACACAGAAAGTTCTATTTAAGATCTCGCGAGACAGTCTGCTCTCCTAGGATTTCCAAACCGATTTTGAGGCCAAAGAGGTTAAGCAGTTTGGATAAGCTTCAGATAAGCATGCAAACTTTTATACCCTTAGGAGCACTGGCCAAGGCCCTCAACCTTTAAGGCCCTGTTCACTTTTAATGCCAAGGCAGAAAAAGAAAGAAAGAGTTCAAGAATGATTTCCAGTGATGATATCAGGTACCAATTACCTTTAAAACAAAATATAGGACAGTAAAATCTTTATTTTGTTAACCCAAGTTACCAATGCAGTATGCAGACTTTCAAGCTACACACAACTCTTCCTAAAATAAGCTGTTCAGCATGCACATTTGTATGTGCCCGCACATACACTTTTAGAGAATTGATATGGGGTCAATTTCTGTCAACAATTTTCTCCAATCCCAATATGGTAATATAGGATATTTTACAGGCTATGTGATTATACTTGTTGCCCTGAGCTACTTCAGAAGGAAGGGCAGGATGTAAAAAAATAGTAACACAAATATATATTAGGGCATATCTACTCGTGATAGCGGGAGATCCTATGGTTAGAAAACCCGAATAGCAGTCATAGTGGTTGATATTCAGACTAAGTACCTGGGAATCAGAAGGGTGTGCATAAACCCATGTCATAGTCTCCAAGGTGGTACCTCGGTTTACGAACTTAATCCATTCCAGAAGTCCGTTCTTAAACCAAAACCGTTCTTAAACCAAGGCACACTTTGCCTTATGAGGCCTCCCGCCGCCGGTGCCCTTCCACCATTTGGATTCCGTTCTTAGACCAAGGTAAAGTTCTCAAACCAAGACACTATTTCCGGTTTTGCGGAGTTTGTAAACCAAATCGTCCTTAAACCGTACTGTTCTTAAACCGAGGTATGTCGCTCAGGGGAGAAAACTTACAGATACTATTTATATACTGTATCCAAATAAGTTCCAGGTTGCTTGCATATATACAGTACTCACTGGGATGTTTTAGGCTGTCTTTCCATATGGTAACTTCTTTCCCATGCTCCCCACCAAAGGGATATTAATGAAAATAAATGAACTTTTCATTACAACATCCAATATTCAGTGCAAAGGACTGTGGCTACAAACAAAATATATACTCTATTTATTATCATCTAAGTCGTACTATTACCTAACCACATTACAGCTTAATAATCAAATAAAACCTATGCAAACATCATGTATTTTATTTGGTGGGGAGGGTGGATATCTTTTAAAGTAAGTGGGTCTTGGTTCCATATTTTAACCCCAGTCCAGAAATGCAGATGTGCTCATGGCACCCAAAATGGAGGAGTAAGTCAATTTATGTGTGCTATCACCTCCTTCCTCCAATTTGAATAGAGAAACAATTTGAGGCACGGGAAGACTTTCAATGCATTAACCAGTAAAGAGCACTGGTTTAGGTGAGGCAATGTGATTAAAAGCAACCATTTTTAGCAGAATGCTTTAGCTTACAGAAAATATTGTTGCCATTACAATTTCACAAGCATTTAAGATATGTGTTTGTATAAAATGCCTTCTGAATAATTTCAAACCTTCATGGGACTCGAAATATAAGAATAAACTTCAAGTTGTCCTCTTCTCCCAAATTCTAGTTCTTTAAGGGATTTATATATCATTCCCTTCAATAACATTCCCAGTGGGGCTTTCAAAATTTCAGTTGTGCCTGTGTGGTGCTCACTTTTTGAAGGGAATAGGAACACAATCATGCACACATTTATACAGGTCACAGTGCTTCTGGGATATCACTTTGTGACAGAAGAATGGTATCAATGAACCTTTGGTTTAAGTGATCTATGAAATGTATAAGTTTTTTCTCCAAAATCATAAATGCACTTCATAAATGTGACTCCTTTAACATAGCATATGCTCTGATAAATTGTACTTGATTTTTAATATAATTCTGCCACATGTGTACTGCACAATCCTATACATTCTTACTCAAAAGTATAAATCCACTGAATTCAATGTGATTTACTGGCAAGTGGATTCAGGATTGAAGACTTAACAGCACCTTTATATCAGAAATTGTTATCGCTTCAAATAAATCTGTTTAACCATAATTATGTTCAGAAGCATGCACATTCATGTTTGTGCATGCATGCACACAGGGGGAAACAGGACAACACAGTATCTGAAAAATAATTATTATGCCCCAATGCCGTTTTCAAAAAGGCAGCAGAAAGTGTTTCTGCTTGGTGGGAAAAGAGCTGTACTTTTAAATTAGCTATATTGAATCTAGATACCATAATTCACCAAAGTGCACAGCTGCTACAATTGGGGTCAGAATTTCAAAGACGCTGAAACGCAGCATCCCCTACTTTTCTCAATGGGAGCTGCAGGGTGCACAGCAATTTTGAAAACCTAGCTGCTTTGTTACCAAGCACCTACACAAGATAGCTGGGCACTTTCCAAAATCTCTCAATATATTCAGGTGCTCAAATGAATACTGTGCCGTGTGTGTGTGTGTGTGTGGTTTCTCTGAGGTTGTCAAGAAAAGTGAGCCAGCTTAGACATTCATGTGCTGAGAGGAAATTACATAGACTATTTATTAATACTCTCTCACCTTAAATACACATTTTACTAAGAGACTAAATTGCTCAGGTCGGATAAAATACCAATTTATTACTGGGGAGCAATGAAGCCAGCTCAGAAATTGTCACATTGATATTCTAGATAACAACAAGGGCAAAAATGTAGACCCTCTTATTCATCTGCAATGCAACCGAGGGTAAGGGAAGAGTGGAAGCTGGTAACCCTTAGCACAACTATACATCTACTAAGATCCACTTTTATTCAATACCAAGTCCTGTCTTTTTGTTTAAGATAATACTTCTAAAGCTATGTACTGATGCATAAAATATAGACACTAAAATAACTAAAAAAAATCAGCACCACAGATTTCTTTTTCAAAGCCTATTTATAACATTAGGACATTAAAACTATCAAAGTGATACATAAGAGACTGCATTCCTATCTATCTCCATTTCCTACGTTATGTGTCCAGTCTGAAGACCGTAGTTTTGCTACTTTTAAGTTTTCGTTTTCGTTTATACTAGTGCTGGAAGTAAAGAATGTAGCTTCTACACCCTTCACATTCCATTTCAGGTCCCTGGTTCTTTTGAGTCCCATGGCTCAAGCTGTCTTGCCCCTAAAAATACCATTTCTGCTCTTCCACCCTACCCTCAAACTTCGGCAAGACGGGAGTGACACCAGAGTTCCTTTGAATGCAAGAACATACAGTGGTACCTCGGGTTACATACGCTTCAGGTTACATACGCTACAGGTTACAGACTCCGCTAACCCAGAAATAGTGCTTCAGGTTAAGAACTTTGTTTCAGGATGAGAACAGAAATTGTGCTCCAGTGGCGCGGCGGTAGCAAGAGGCCCCATTAGCTAAAGTGGTACCTCAGGTTAAGAACAGTTTCAGGTTAAGTACGGACCTCCAGAACGAATTAAGTACTTAACCCGAGGTACCACTGTACTTATAAATTCATGAACTTCCTTCCAGACAAAAAGAAAGAAATTTTATTATTTTTCAAAATAATACAGGAATAACAAAAATGCGTTATTACTTATTTTTGAAGTGCTGAAAGCATATCCTTGGGTGCACATAAAACAAAATGCCAAATAAATCTGGACTAATCAAGGGAAAACATACATAAAGGTAGAGGAGCAGAATATGAGAAGCAGCTGAACAGGACCATTGACATCGCCCACTGGACAGTGTTTAGTAAATAGAGTGTGCATGGTGACCGTGTGTTTCTATTTGACTGTCCTTGTAAAAGCAAGGCAGGGCTTCTGTTTTTAGTGCACACTTTGGTTCAGTGTTAATCCTGTTTTATGTTGTTCACACCTGCTACCGACTAGTAGCCTGCCACAAGTTTATGGCTTGTGCTGCTTTAAGTGAATCTCGGCTAACCCCACCTAGACCATCAACAAAAGTTGCCCTACTGAACCCAAAACAAAAGCTGATCTGAGTTTTAAAAGCTTTCTAAAATCACCATGATTCACATTCAGGTACTTTTCCTATAGTGTGTAGGAGCTTGCACAAATTTTTCAGAAAAACGAAATACCTTTTAAAACTTTTTTTTTTTTAATTGCTACTATTATATATATATATAATTAAATACATTTGGCATACATTCCATTCTGCCTAAGGAAAAATAAGTATCTACTCCCATGTTGTAAAGGCCGCATACATTCTGTCCTGCGACAAGAAGAACATTACTACCAGATGTAAACTTAGCAAATTCCCTCCTACTTATAGGGAATTTTGTAAGGATATTTGCATACAACTCAACCGGATGAGTTCTGATTTTGCTTGCGGTGGTTTGAATAAAGAATGAAGAATGGCACTGAAAGTGCAAACCCCATATAAATATGCAGTGTTATAAATATGCAAACCCCACATAAAAATTGGAATCGTTTTCGGTGCCAATTAGAACACTGACATTTAAAGTGTAAGAAGGAGAGAGTGTGATATGTGTGCCCACACGCGCGATCAAGAGACCATTCTTCTCAGCTAGCCCTATAAGTTTCTGGAACATGCAAACACAGACACACAGAGAACTAAAAGTATTCTTACCTCCCATCTTCAGCATGATCAGTTGAAAACAGATCTACAGGCCAAAATTTTATATAGCTTTATAAGCTTAAACACTTAATAGTGCAGGCCCATGGAAGTCTTATATTTTTCAGTTGGTCCTCCCTAGTAAATGTGCCTAAGGTTGCAACCTCAATCAATACCACAGGAAAAAATAATTTCCCTGTCAAGCATCAGCCCCTTCCACTAAAAAGTGTAACATTACATCTCTTTCCCCCCGCTTTATAATAGTATTACATCTCTAAACAGTATATTTTATATACTGGGTAGATACCAACTTTAGCATACCAGTTTGTTTCTCAGCGCTCTCTTGCTCTTTATGCCCATTATTTGTGCTCACTACAATGCAACACCTTGGTAGCTACTATAGATGTTCCACCTTGCCCATTTAGTCTCTGCTAATGAGGCCCGGTCAAATTATCTGACCCTAATATCTGCTTAGCACATGTTAAGAGCACTGTCCTGAGACTGAAGAATAAGTGCATAGGAAGAGCCTATTGATCCCTGCATCTATGCTTTGCCACAAAACATAGGAAGTTACAAAAGTCGCTTTTACTTGGTAATCTCCAGGGTTTCAGACTAGGATAGTGCCAGTTCTATGCAAAACCTGGGAATTTCTGCATGCCCTACCACTAAGCTACAACCCTTTCCTAAAACTAGGTCCTTTACACACAAATAATGTCCTTTACCGTTGAACTACATCCCTTCTCCAAATTGTAGGACCACTGTCGCAGGAAAGGGAGACAAGCATCTAATTTTAGACCTTCGCTTTTGAGGACGGTTGCCTATATAGCTTGTTTCTGCAGCCATGGGGCTGCTTTCATCTCACTTACTTCCACATGGTCCTCTTTTCCTGAGGTAGATGAGCACTGACTTCACAGCAGTCGCGCTCTCCATGGCACTGCAGAGTGAAGCTAGCCTACAACTGGAGACCAGATGACTCTATGTCATCATCCCTGATGTAATGTCTCTACTGTAGTCTGCACAGGGGGCAGAACAGTGTCTGCGCAGCCTCTTTCCAAGTCACACTGCAGCAACAGAGAAGCCATAAGACAGCTCCTAGCCTTTCATCCCATGGTCTAATCTGTAGCCAACTGAATTCAGCCAGCCTTTTAAAGTGAAATCAGTGAACTTTCCATCAGCTCATACACAGCTGAGGGCGGGGGGGGGGGGGTGTCAAATAAAAGGTTTCCAGAAGGCACACTTGGATGTATCACACACCCAAAAATCTCTGCTGTTGTGATTGCTGCTAAAACTCCAGACCTACAATTACAAAATTTACCATCTTTTGCAACTTAAAAAAAAAAAAAAATCACAGAGATTTGAAAAGAATAAGGCACTTTGAAAGCCCAAAAGTTACCATTTTGGAACAGTTTAATCATACTTCAATGACATAGGCAAGGCTGTACAGCTACACGTTTATCCACGTCATTGGCAATAGTAACTTACCGATAATTTGGTATTTGTGGTTTGGAGTAATATTGTTGATTTCCAGGCAATGTTATTAGTGGCTGAAAGAAAACAGTGGTGTGCCCTGCTGCCTTCCAGCACTGCTTCCAAATATGCCTGCTTCAGGAGGAGATAAGACTACTTTATTTTGATTGCAGTGTTTTCCCCAGGCAGACAATTTTATTTCAGTTTGAATCTTTAAACCATTACATTTTCAGTGATGCATTTTTATATTTACAGTTGACATCTTCGCAGAAGAATGAAACCTCTGAGCAACAACTCTTAAAGCATGAAGTTTGCCTCAAGTAAGTACTTAAATTATTTTACACACAAATGGAGCCAGTTGTCTTTAGCTAAAATTTGATAAACCTTAAACTGAAGACCTTTCCTCTAAATGAAGGTCTCAAATTGTGAAAATAAACTTGCCAATGAAATATATATTTGCCCATACAAAAAGCCTATTGAAACCAGAACGGTTGGGACCATTTATCAGCTTGTCAACATTTTGCTCTTAAAAGTCCCACTCTCAGTTAAAGGTACAGAACAAGGGTGTCTCGATTAATCGAATGCTATTGACACAAATGGGCGACAGTGATCTCAATGAGGATAATGAATAAAAATCCCAAATCAATCAACTGTGGTTTATAGTACCATTTATCAACCTGAGTGCATCAAAGTTATCTGCACGCAGGAAGAGAAGCATAATAATGTTATAGTATGATATTAGAACAGCCTCAAAATAACATACTTCCCTAAGGATCAACTAAAAGGATCAACTAAAGCAGCGGCTTGTAATGCTAAATATTATATATATTTTAATTAATTGTATATAAAATTAGTCAAACCTCAAACAATGTCTTACCAAGTATGTGTTGTTTTTGTCCACTTAAGTGACGGTGTTAGTATATATATTGACTATACGTATATTGAGACTTTAAGGTTACAGTTCTACACGCACTAATCTGGGAATAAGGCCCATTAAACTCAATAGGATTTACCGGTACATCAGACCTGACATGCACAGGATCACACTACGGTACAAAATTAATTTTTTTAGAAAGCTGCCTATATACTTCTCTTTGTTTCATGTCATTTCATTTTTTTATAAAATAAAAAAGAGTAGACTTTTGTTTTGCTTTAAAAACCGCCACAAAATAAATATACTGGGAAATATCACAATATTATATGACTTTTAGCTTTACATTATAGCGATGATTAAATTTCTAGTCTCACATTATTGAAAACAATGATGGCTATGTCAGAATATAAAGTATGTGCTCCCTGGTAAGATTAGGACACACATTTAATAGAATGGATAAAGATGCTGAAATTTTCTGAAGAACGCTTGAAACAGATGTAGTCCACTTATCAAAAGAGCTGTTGTTGTTGCCAAGGGCTTCTTTCTCAATATATTCACCTGCACTTTAGTCAAGGTATTAAGTCCTCCCCTTCATTACTGCATACTCACAAGCACCCTACTATTCAATTTAAATGGAAAAAAGGCATGACATGTCTAAAACATTTACTTTTGCTAATGTAAAAGTGTTGGCATTTTGCTCCATTCCTGATAAGCTGGTGCCAGTGGAAGTGATTATTCTTTTCTTATTCAAAGCATATCAGCAGCCGAAAGCACTCTCAATCTTATCAGGTGTATGAACAGCGCAGTTACTGAAAACAGTTTGTCCTGCTTCTCTCTCTTTCTGCCAGGCTATCAGATAAACCCAACTAACTAACTGTATTTACACACAATCAAACATAAGCTGTATCTTCGAAGAACTGTTGACTGATTTCAACATGCCACAGGTTTGCTGCTTGACACTGGTGACACAAAAATGCCAGCAGTGTGTATCCTCAAACTGCAATCATGAAAAAGGTCCCTCTATAAAAACATGCCAGAAACATACCAGACAAAAAGTGGGTGGCAGCAAGGCAACAAGAGGCCTTAGGAATTATCACCCTTGGTCTACTTCCCTCATTATAATGGCATCCCAGTATACTGGTATGATTTCATGGTGCGTGAGTCTTCTTTGACATTGAACACACATTTTCTCTATAGGCGTTGCTTTTCATCATGCTCTTGGCTTGCTAATTCCCTTTAATTCATTTTTAATGTTTATTAGTAAACACAGAAAGCAACCACTCAAACTATGGAGATAGCATATGCAATAGAAATGCTTAAAATAAATATTAAATTTGATTACATAGTGCATAATCCTTGCTCCACAGAAGGCAAAAGCTGTGGAGTGTGATTGCCTCCAATCCCATGCATCCCAGCTTCTTTTGCTGAATACCCTGGCAGAACAGAAAAACACAGGCACATACTACACCTGAGCCCATCTTGTGCTTCTACCTCAACTCCAGAAGCAGAATGAGCATCCTTTAGATTTGTAGGAAAACAATGAGATGAATTAAACCAAGTGTGCTGTGCTGTGTAATTCAGCCGATTGTTGCTTCTCCATCTGTGAAGCCATGGTCCCCTTGATTGATGGGACAGGTGTCATTCATACTAATGTAAACTGGTGGCAGTGGATGCTCAGCTCTTGCTAATATGACCCTAGTACTCCTGTAGAAAACCATTTTCTAATACAGTGATGTTACTGTGCCTAGTTGTCTTCCTTCAGATACTAGAAGTCCCATCTTCCACCTCTACTATTTCTGGGAAAATATAACGTAAAAGAAACAGACTTTCATGCTGTTTCAGAACATATGATCATCCCCTCTAGGCAGATGACTGCTGTCAGAATAAGCCACTTATGGAACAATTATTTGTTATTGGAATATTTAAACTGCTAACCTGGAAAATATATTTTTGCTGTGTAAATACTGTATAGTGTTCGTAATCAGTCAATACATTTATTTGCATGTTGATATTTGCCACCTTTCCAAATCTACCATTATATATTTCCCAATTTTGGACGCTCCACCTCCTTATTATGTTCCCCCCCTCCCTGTCTTAACTTTAAACAAACAAAGCAAATTATTTATTTGTTGGTTCACTAACCTACATGGACCAGGCTTGCCAAAATGAATTCCTCTGGTGTATATTTCAGCCATAATACCCTTTTCATCTGACATCACCTGGGAATATTTAAGGAAAAAAGAAGAGCCTTTAACTTAAGAATCAAACTAAAACCTGCAGTAAACCCCAAGTAATTACAATACGTAAAAAAAAATGTCTTGCAAACAAATAAAAAAGGCAACTGCACATCCATATATAAAGGTCAGCCCTTGCTTTCTAACAACTTAAGACATAAATTGAATGTTATTTCAAACAGCAGTCTGAATGAAATGAACAACCATGTTCCATCGCGTACGATATTAATATTTTATTTGCTATTGTTGGTAGGATATAGAAATGAAAAGAAAAACAAAACATTGCAGAAAATAGTGGACGTTTTCTCCAATACTATTGTTGTTGACAAACTATAAGGAAAGAGAGAAACAGAAACCCAGGGTGTAAGAGCAGATAGCATTGAAAAAGCCATCTCGTTCTCCCCCCGTTACACATTATGTTCTTATCTACTTGCATCTTTATAAGGGAAGGAATTTAACTATTGCTCTTGGGCAAGCCCACTTCACTTTATGTGTCTTTTATCCATTATATTTGTTACTGACTGTACATCTGTATGCTTTTAAGGAGATAAAAGTTTGAACTGAGGTCATCTTGTTTCTGGCTGGCGCTCCACACATTTTTTGTTATGTGGGTTTGAAAACAAGCATCCACAGATTGGCAACATGTTCTCATTCTAACAAGCCACAGCCATCAACGTCTGATCACACCTATTAAAATCGCTTTGTAGCCCATGCAACATCTTGCGACAGCTTGACCAGTTGTTTAAGGAAAGGGTGTGTGATGGAGCAAAGCTAAATCGACACATCTGTGATACTTCGGATGCCCCTCAGCATGGCTAATATTAATTTGTTTTCTTTGGCTAGGTAAGTGCTGCCAAAACACATTACATATGGTATGTAGTTCCAATCAAAATGATGAAAAGGAGATGTGCACTTTTGTCTCACTCAAAACATGAAAAGACACAGAGGAATAAGTGAGACAGCAGCGTGCAAACTAATAAGGCTGAGGAAAAGGTCTATGTGAATTTTTGTTTTACCATTATTTTCTATCAGAATTCACAAGGCTAGTTGCGTTTGTTTTAATGGAGGGTACCCAAAGATTCCACTGCTCGAGTGGAAAACACTTTCCCTTATTGGGCTGGGGAGGGTAGTTATCTCCCCCCCCCCCGCTTGCATCCCCCTGCCCTGCAAAAACTGGTTCCAGAGGGAACTCTCCTAAGTAGATTTTGGGAAGAAAGGAGGCCTGTAGGTGATGGAGCAAACCAGCAGCCTCCCACTACACAAGCACAGCAAGATTGTTTGATCTAAACTTACAAATTTGACTTCTAGGAATTGATACTTTAAAAATACTTAAGTTGTATTTTAAGTTTTAGTTTCAGTACTATATGAATTCTATTATTTAGATGATTAACAAATTTCAGATTTACAGTTACTGAAGAAAATACCTTTTTCCAGTTATAAAGGAGAAAAAAATAAGACTGTCGGCTTTTGTACATTGCTACTGTATTTTAAAATATGTGTAAAATATACACAGTTCTTTAAAACAATAACACATGCATTAGTTTATTTGTGGGAAGGTGGGAGAGAAAGAAAACTTTTAAAAAAGCAAGACCTGCTTTCATTAAATACTGTCATAACAGATGTACATTTTAGCATGACAGCTATCTGCTCCCCCTTTAGAGGCATAATTTTTAATACAGCCTTTAGAGTAAAAAAGGAAAATTCAACTCAACATTATGAGCAACAAGAACTTATGACCCAGATATGCAAAAAAGGAGAACATTCTTTTTTTAAAAAGCACCTTTTATGAAGCAATAATTGGTGATGGGATAAAGCAAGTGTTTTGAAAGGGGGGGAATTCTAGGCAAAAGTTTTCTTTCATAAAATTTAAAAAGCATTTTATTTATATAGAGGAGCCTGTTTTAACTACTAACTTGCTCTGACTGGAGAGAATAAATGTTTCACAATTGGAAAGGAAGGAATACAGCATAATTGCATTGAGTTCTATATACTACATGATCAAATAAGGCTATGTTGCCATCTTAAGTCTTATTATTCACCAGTATGTCCCGCTGAAATAAATGGAGCTTAATAATATGCATATTTTTAAAGGATTGCAGCTTCTTAGGAGGATTTAGTCTTCAGGCATGTATCATTATGCAAGAATGACACAAGTTACTTTGGAGAGCAAAACAATTACATTTTTAGAATCCGTTGTATCTGATTATTATAAAATTTGGAGCAATTAGAGCAAACTCCTATAAAGGATTTTTAAAAATATTCTAAGAGCATCCGAACTCAGCAGAAAACATTTAGAATACAAGCATAAATAAAATTAAAAGGTGTATGCAACATATAGAAGTTTACATTAAAATAGTTTAATTTTCTATTTTAATATTTCTATTAAAAGTAATACTTTTAATACAAAACTGACCATATGTCAGAAGAGTTATGCATTCAGTTCTGCCTTGGGAATGCAAACATTAAAATCCTATCTGTTACAACTGATGAACGCAGAAGTTCAGAGAACTGTATTATGGTATCTTCTGTTGCACAGAAATATGAAGGAGAAAATAACAGCAGCTGACTGTATATCCAAAGGAACGCATCAGCCAACAAAAAGTCTAGACAATCTAATATCTACATTGTTATTTAGTGAGTTTCTTTCTTCAAGATAACAAATTTCAAAAGCTGTTTGCTTATGTATACTGTATACAACATGCAAATATAATTACAATGTACATACTCTAAGATGTAGACACATAAAGCTGGCGCCTATGTGCCTATTCAGCCATTATCAGCTGTGATAAAAACATGATTTTTTTTATATCAGTGTAAATAAACACTGATATGCCTTAGCCAAGTGTAACTGGATATGGAAAGAAAGAAAGAAAGAAAGAAAGAAAGAAAGAAAGAAAGGAAATGAGAGAGTGAATCCTCCCCAAAAATGTGGAGAATATGTAAAATGCGGATCTCAGACTACAGGAGACTGCTGGTTGTCATTCCAGCACTATCAAACATATACACATGAGTATGATTGGAGACAGAGAAGCTAAATATTTCACTGTCAGAGCATGTCGAGAAGTGCAATTCATTTCTCTCTCATGTGCTTTAGGACAATGACAATTTAATACAAGGCCACTGGATGTAAAAGAGATAAAAACCAAACCAGCCCAGCATAATCACAGATTTCCTCCTGAGAGTTTGCTAGGGCTAGAGAGGCACTAGGTAGATATCAACGTTTATTGTTTCTGTCCCCAATGAATGTGTTATGAAGCAGAGACCAAGGCATACGTAATATAAAGAGTTGCTTTAAACTTCTAGAGAGATGCTCTCCCATATTTCTTATTTACCCCATATTTATCCCATATTTCTTACATTCAGCATTTTCACTGACTGATAATAGGATAACAAGAATATTCATAAAGGGCCATTGCTTTGAAGAGTGTCAATAAATATTGGTGTTCATTTCTATACGCTTTTGCAGCGATACCAAAGCCAAAGGTCACTGTGCATCAGAAATGTTCAATACCAGGAAGTTTGCCAGACTATTTAACCACACTGCTAATAAAAAAGAAAGAAAATAGAATATAGCATTATGTTATTAACCTAAGACTGCATAAAATACTAGCCTCTGCCTTAAAATGGGAAGGGGTTTCAGGAATTGTCTAAAAACAATCACATACAAGTTACCTTCTGTGTTTGATGTATAGTGCCATGCATTCTGAAATTAATTGCAAAAGTAGGGCTTGGCTAATGAGACGGTCCTTATCTTTCCTCAGCAGTCCAAGCGGAAGTATTCCACCCCCCACCCCCCCGCAGGCTTAATATGTTTTTCCTTTCTTTAAATTCCCAAAGTGATACCCAAGGTAACTTCAAATCAGATAAAAGTCATCTCCTGAACCATCATGCTTCGCCAAAAAACAACAACATAGGTTTGCTTCTGTTGTTATCAGGAGAAGAAAAGAATAATGTGATGAGATCCATCCATCTTCACACTTCTTAAGTGTATTTAAAACAACTAATCAAGAGTATTAGTTATGCCCCGTAATATAAATTATTTCCAAAGTATATCTACAAAAAAAAGTCTTAAGGTAAGAATTGCTTTAAAATGGGACAGCAAACCTTTGGGGAGAAAGTGAGGGGGGGAAATAACAGTGGGGGGGAATCATCATCCATTCAAGAGAATTAATGGATATTCACAAGGGCTTTGCTAATAACACAGGTTAATTACTGCTGCAACACACCAGGCTCAGTAAATAAAAGAGTAGAACCATAAACACATTAAAAGGAGCAACCACTACTAAAAAAAAAAGGGGGGGGGGGGAGGTCAGGCCCAGCAAATAAAAAGCTGTCAGACAGCCATTTCAGCACCAGCTCTTTGCACTCTATGACAGCTGTAAAAACTTGCAGAAAAGGCATATGAACAACAGAAATCCAAACTTGGAAAATATAGTAAGGGAGTGTATGATAAGGCCCATCTGGGTAGACATGTATGAACTGAATAGGAAAAGCCATACACTCATTCTCATTTAATCAGTAGGCATGCTTACACCTTGTTGTATTTGAATTTAGGGGACAGTGTTCTTTAGGTTTCTTCCCCATACATACCGCCCTATTATATTAATACACATACACATATAGTGTTCTTACCCACAGATGATGTGTTCTTATTTATATAGGAGATTTATCACATCCATGATATAGGCAGCCCTCACCTCAAGAAGTCTACCTTTGCAGTCATAATAAGGAGCATTAACTTTCTTCTTATTAATTATCAGCTACCCCTCCCCCACAGCAAATACTGCATAGATTTTCCAGATCAAATTTTACTGGAAATAAGAGCTATGCAATAAAAGGAGGGAGGAACTAACACACATTTAAATACGTGATATTGACAAAGAAGAAAATGAAGACTCCAGCAAAGTAGCTCTCAAATTTATGCTGTTTTTGACAGTGAAATCTGTAAACAATCTTTCAAAGCACTCAAGTATCTTTGGTCTCCCAATTCTGACATCAGTGTTCACTATTAAAATTTTAGCCATCCATCCTAAGTTTCAGTTCTTGGCATATCACATTTACTACAAAACAAGTTGCTTTCTAAAATAATGTACACTGTGACATTCACTTTAGCTGTGCCTCATTTCAGTACTGTTGTATTTTAATGGAGGAAGTGTGGAAGAGGTCGAGGGTTCAAATTCATGAAACGGACAGAGCTACAGAGGTAAACGTACACAGCTCAGAGAAGACATCTGAAGTCACAAATCTATTTGCCTCTCTATGCCTGGCATTCAGAGATCATGTTTAAATTTACCAAACTAGTTCCTCCCCCTCCCCTTTTTTGGAGTGTTTCAATTGCCTTTCCTTCTTCCAACAGCTGTGACAACTGTTAAAACAGTCAGTAAAATTAAGTCCGCTCTTTAATCCTTTAGTCAATGTTACATTTTAATCAGAGGTTTGAGATTTTGCATTATGAGCACACCGTTTCATTTAGAACAATTAAAGTGACAAACACATGCGTAAATCGGCAACTATATTTGTTGCATCTGTTCCATTATTAACTGCTATTTGAAATTATTAGTATTACTGGTTTTGCTGAAAAGGCAAAAGCAAGGTTTGCAGCTGGCTTTAAGTTTTTGCATTCTTTAACATGCGCTAGCCAGATATCAAAGCATACCTAATGTCAGTAAGGCAGATGTCTATGTGCTCCCCAAATGTTCTGTCAGTTTTTAGCCTGGCTTCCCTCCCCACCACCACAATACACACTAAATAAAGTGCAAGCTCTAGAAGTAGTCCACTACTTTTATTTAATCTCTGAGCTGCCTTTGTAGTTTGGTGTGCATTATATGCCACAAAACAAAAATACAATTACTGGCAATATTAATAGCAAGTAAGGCGGTGTGGTCTATTAATTGAGACATAGAGACAGATGTGTTGCAGTGCATTAGAGTTCTGCCTGCCCACGAAACCACAGATCCACCTAGCCTTGCATCGGGAAGACTTTTAACAGAGGCGGGGGGGGGGAGAAAGAAGAGTGCTAATTGTGGTGGGGAGAGAGAATAGTTTGAATCTTCCACCAGAGCCAAAAAGACACGTGCCCCGATTTCATTTAAATGCATCTACTTTAAGCGGCTTATCAAAACTAATCATTCAAATTAGCTCTAAGAAGGTAAATTCAAGAAAGCTCCTTAAAAAAAGAACATCGTCCTAACTTTAGAATCTCTCCTCCTCCTACTTCCCCCACCAAAGAAAACCACCCATCTCAACTTGGAACAGTGACAACTGCACTTATGCACAGATTAAGACATTTTTGACCACACTGTACATCAACTTACTGAGTACTGATCTATAAACCGTATCTCAGTGAGCATGCTACTACTGTTTATTTACCTTCTTCTGCAGGTGAACGAGGAATCCTGCCTCTTACCACCCGCACGTACACCATACCAGTTTCCGATTGGCAAGCTCTTTTATTGTCTATATTATTTCTGAACGTCCAAAGCACTTTAAGAAACCCACACAACTCTGACTTAATTGCAACTCACCAAAATAATATGCAGGCACTATGGAGAGCTAGTGGGCATGTACCCACAACACACTGTCACTTCCTAGTACAGCCACACTATGCATTCTGTCCAGGGCTGAGTCAACTGACAGCTTCCACAGTGCATAGTTATTTAGCCCGGAATTAAGTTTACAAGCTCTCCAAGTTCTAGGCTGTCAAATTTGCATTTGGAATCTCCCCACTCTTTGCTCTGCTCTCCTATAAGAGCTGAGAAAACATGCATTAAACTATGTGCCTTTAAGAGGTATGTTAGATGTACTGAATACACAAAGCATCTACAGTATTGTGTGTGATAAATTAATAGTACCAATTGCAGAAATGATTAATATTTTTTAAAAAAAAAACACAAACCCTATATTCCAATTGAAAAAAAATACCGGCTCAGGAAGTGCCACATGCACACACCCTTCCCTTGCTCTCTAATAGACCGATTTGTCACTAAATGACTGGAACGTTACGTTCTACTTAATTACAGAGCACTATCCTTAAAGTGGGATTAAACAGTTGGGCTGGTTCCCCCTCCTAACTATGCATAGCTATAAACACCAGAAAGATCAAAATATCTAACTGAAAAGGTCCTAGATATTTAAATCCTGTTCTCAGAATACGTCCTTCTTAAACTCTGTTGGGGAAGGGGGAAAGGGGGGGAATACATGTGTCTTTCTGAAATGTCTATTTAGACAATTCACTCTGCATTTGTGCCAAGTGCCTATTCTTAGTACCTGAATAAGAAGTGACTGTCACTCACACAGCTGTTTTGGGAGGGGGGAGTGCTTCCCTCACCCCCCCCCCTTCTGTGACAGTCGCACCGCTTGCGTTGCGACTCAAAAGGTAACATTGGGGAGAGAGAGAGAGAACAATTCTCCCACTTACTGAATTAGCAGATAAAGCCGGGCACAAAAGACGCAAGACACAAGCAGCCCCAATCATGCACACGGAACCCGGAAAGCATTACCTGAAACAACGCTAGCATTCAGCGCTCTAATACTATTGCTATTATTATTCTCTTCCCACGCCCCGGTTCTGGGGGGGAATAAAAGTGGGAAGAGGGTTATTATTATTTTTTTTTAATAACATAAAAAAGAGGAAAGGAAGGGGGAAATAAGAAGAAAGGTACCTACTCTTCTTCGTAGTGCAAGGAAAAAGATTCAGGAAGGCAAAGTTCTACCGAATCCATGTGCGCTCGGCAACCATTATTTGTGCACCCCAGCTATAAATCAAAGTTTCCTTGACACAGCACAGTGCAATTAACACAAATGTTCTCCTGGTGACAAGCCTATAGGCACAGCCAGTTGGGACCAAAAGCTCTCACACTCTCCTAATCAAGGACTTAAAGCCCCGATTGGAGCTTATAAATATGAAGTAGGGCTTTACATATGCAGTCCCACTGGCCCAGACAGAGGCCGGATTGGTAGGGCGTCAGCCAATCAGCGCCGGCGAGAGCAGAGGCTGCACAGATTGAGCGGAGCTCGGCAGGTAGAGACGGGCGGAGGGACTGGGGAAAGGGAGGGCGGGGGGAGGCAGAGGGAGAAGAAATAATAATAACCGACAAGTGAGAACGCGCAGATATAAACGATGCAACGTTTTCAAAGGGGCTTCCAAAGCGCGGCTGTGTCTTAACTCTAGCTTTAACTCCTTAGGGTGACCAAACGCTTTCTGCTTCTTAAAAGACAGTTTGGCAGGAAGGAGTTGCAAGCCTCAGTTCCTTTGGGGAAGATTTCATCAGAAGGTATTAAGTTTCGCGCTGCCGTTCTCTTTTCTTTTCTCCATTGCATTGTTGGCTGTCCGTGTTTTCTGTTTTGTTTTGCGATCTCGCGTCGTGACCGATTAGCAGCGCTTCTCGCTGCCCCATCCTATGCATGCTTACTCGGAAGGCAGCCGCTCCGGAGTTGCACAGGGTTTGTTTGCTTCCCAGCTCCACGTCAGCGTGTATAGGATTGCAGCCTTACAGCGCGCTGCCTTTGCAGGAAGAAAGCTCCCAGGTAACTTCGTGGGACTGACTTCTGAGTAAACATGGACTGGCTACATGAATGCATACTCTGAAATGAGTTTCAGTTGACTTGCTGGGGTTTACTGCCGAGTAAACATGTTGAGGGATTTGTATGTCATCTGAAATCCTAAACATGTTTACTTATGAATAAACATGGCTGGAATTGAAGTGTTAATTTCTCCCCCTTCATATGATTCACCTAAATTCTATTCTACATTTCTAAACTCTGAGTTAAGGGGTCTGTATGCTATCATTCTGCATTGTTGACTTTTGTAAAACAAGTAAGATTAGCAGTGTTTGTATTTTCATCACTGTGAAAAAGTGACAGGGTTCAACTGAAGAGAATTGAATGCATAACTTGCACAGAAACTAGACCATGCAGTTGTGGAGAATATATGTTTTGCCATCTCCGTGAAATAATAAGAGGTATGTTATTGATCAATATCTTTTATAAGTATTAACTGTCTTTACTTGAATTTAAGTCTTATTGATTTCAAGGAAACTTACTTTCAAATAATGCAGATTAGGCTCTTCAGCAGAGCTAAGGCTCCATACCTATATGCAGTAACTTGGTCATATGTCTCATTGAAGTCAGCAGATTCAGTTCTGGGGGAAAACATGCACTATATCCAGCTGTGCCAGCTAAAATGTAATGGTCTGATAACTATTTGTGCCTCAGCTACCTATGTACAAACTTGCACAAAAACTTCAAGAATATTTTCAATGTGGAAGCAAATGCATTGCATTATTCACATCTGTACTGACAAAATTATCCAACCCCCAATTCACTACCCTTAGCTATAGCACATCAAAGCTCCTGACCAGACAAACCCATTTAATGCAAATAAATGGACACAAAATTCCAGATATTGTTAATCAAAATACCGTTTTACAAGTACCCCCAAAATTAAACAAGAGCACAAGTTTGTCCTAATAGTCTTCGTCAATTTATGTGGCATAAATGTCATATTTATGATCTGTTTTCAGAGCAAGAATTGATTCCATCTACCTGCTGAATAAAATAATTCCAATATATCGTGATGAAACAATTGTTACAATAATAGAAAATACTTTTTTTTAAATACAAATTCAGCTGTATTGCTTGGCACTTTTTTTTGACTGAAGCACTCTGTGATGCAAATGGCATAATCTTTTAGATCAAAACAAATCAGTGCACACCCTCAGAATGCATTAATGCCTTTCACAAATGAGAGTACAACAGCTGTCTCCAAATCTATTTGACGGCTTTTGCCAAAGTAAGATGACAGAAGAAGACATATATGTAAGTGCAATGGAAATATTTGCATCCCTTTGTTTTGCTGAGCAACTTAACAGTATATAATATATTTATCCCATGTAGAGTTGAAAATCTGCTTTCCGATACATATGGGGACACACACACTTAGGAATCAAGAATCCACACAGCATAATTGGAGGTCTCACCACTACAGAAAAGCAGATAGTAAAAACATAATTAACAGTAACATTATGCTGCCTATGTTGCTAAATGTAGACTCTAATTAAGATGTAAATTTTGGATCTGAGCAGTGAATTAAAAATACTCTGGGATGCATCCTACCCAATCACTTCACAGATTTCACTAAACAAGCAAAAAATAATAGGTGAAATTTGAGTGCAACACACCTTCCTAAAAATATTTTAGTAGAATAAATGACTTGTTTGTAGCAGATTTCTTTTGATTCTGTATAATTTATATGTAATCAATATCGAAACACATTCCTATACACATGGATATCCACTCTTTTAATTCAGATAAAATTTCAATCGCTGTTCTGGCACAAGAGTTTGAAAGTCTTGTTGAATGTGCAGCTTTGTTCAAGCGTCATATAGATCTTAGTCTGCAAAGCTCTGTTCATAAGCAAAAATTATTTTCTGGAATATGGCATCATGTTCATTAAATCATCATTAGGGAATAAAAAAAAATACTTCATATTTTATTTGGGCTACTGTTTTCTTTTGTGCTGTACTTTTCCATCTGCTAAGCTTTTCATGTCCACATAGTTTCCGCTATCCTTTTTCATGCCCATGTCATCTTGCGCTTCCCCTCCGCATCACCAAATTAACTATTGCTATCTTTCCACCAGACACCTTGCAAGCATCTGTCTTTGCTGATGGTGCTGCTGCTTAGAAGACTACAGCCGTAGCATTATAATTTATGCATTCATGAAAGGCAGTTGGCCTTCTCCCCTGGGATTCAAAATGTCACCTCGACTAGACCTGGGCCTGGAATTTCAACTGCATTCTTGAACTTGGGCACACCAGTTTACAGTTCAGTTATTCTAATAAAATGAAGAAATAAATTAGGCAACTTACCAGATACTATAGCACACTCTAAAAACGCTTGTTTTATTAAAGATGCTTTCTAATTGCACGTGAAAATATAATCACAGCAAATGCTTATTACATAATGTCTAAATCACAGAAAATCAAAATCAGGAGTGTGCTCCTCTCTCTCCCTCTCTCTGCTTTACACATATATGCACATGCTAAATCAAATGCTCTAGTGTAAAAATCTTACCTCAAGGAATCCACAAAAGCAATAGTAATGGAATCAAGGCTAGGAGGGTGAGAGAAGCTGTCATGAGTATCTGCACCAGTCAATGAGCACTGCTGAGCACTGTCTACATCTTCACATCCCCTCTGTGTGTATAATTATTCCCATGAAGAGTACTGTACATCTTTAAGCGCCTTCACACTTAAGTGCTACAGACATCTCATTGCATCCAAATTGCCCGACTCCTAAACCACAGCTACCTCAAGGCTACTGAAGTAAAGACTCAGTGGCACTTTGCAGAAGCAGCATAGTTAATTGTGCCAAGCACATATTTACTCAAAATGAACACTGGAGAGAAAAAATATGGGGAGGAAATGTGTCTGCCATGCATGTTACTATTATTGCTTTGAACCCTAAGTTATATAAAGGGCATTATATACCCCCATACTTCCATATACACTGTTTCCACACCAACAAATTTCATCATTCTTTCAATTAAATTTGAATTAAAGGTAGTTAAATGTTCATCCTGGATGTCTGAAATTGATCATGAACCAATCAGAGTAACAGGTTTGCTATATCTAGCTTTCTGAATAGATTGAAAATAGACATATTTAGCTTTTCAAATTAGATAGAAAAATGTCAGGAAATGCTAAATATTAAATAGTGGTTCTGTGTAACAGGCCCTTTGCGGGCTATACTCCTGTCTTGGAAGTCTTTGCACCATAGTTTCTTCATTTTACAAAAACCAATCCTGCATTCACTTATTCGAAGCAAATGTTGCTGATTTCAGCTAAAAGTAATTAGCACTGAAGTGTTAAAAACTGTTTTGCAATTTGTCTTTCCGACTCTTCCTCAGGAAGTACAGTATAGCACATCCCTGGATACAATATAATCCCCTGCCCTCTCTCTCTCTCTCTCTCTCTCTGTGTGTGTGTGTGTGTGTGTGTGTGTGTGAGAGAGAGAGAGAGAGAGAGAGACAGAGACAGAGACAGAGACAGACAACAAAAAAACAGACATACATACACATAGACACACAGCAAATGACAAGCTTGCTCTCTGGATTTCTTTGCATACTTATATACACTTGAGCAAATGGTAGTAGATTACTACTTTAAAACCGTCAGGCACTTTCACTTATATTTAGCAGAAGTAATGATCACCCTGCCTGGATTTTAGACAAGCTGTATTAAAATATGCTTTCAAATACAAGCACAAACATGTGTGCATGTGTGTGGACGTGTGCACACTGCATCGCTTTTCCTTATATAAACTCAGACGGGTGAAGCACAAAGTTTCTTCAGTAAGAAGTCATAATAATTATATATCAATATAACATATGCAGTCTAACCGACTGACCACAACCACAATTCTTCAGGGCTAGCCCCTGTTTGTTTATGTTAGTACATAGGTAGGTATAACAGTTACTCCCCCCCCCCCGCCCAACTTAAAATCTCTATTGAAATGCTCAGGGGGCAGGCAGTACCTTGAAAAAATATAGTATAGTTAAAAAATGCATTACCTATATCTCCCCTCAGTAGTCCATCAACCTCTTTTTCTAGCACGTTTCCTTAGAGAACCAAACAGTGTTACTGTCTCAAGCAGCCAAGGAGAAGATGACTGAGGGAATTCAGTCACTCTGTTTAATTAATACAGGATTATTTCACTTTCATTTTGTGAAGCTAATAATATGACTGGTGGAATGTCAGTAAAAATTAAATCGTAAACTAGTGCAGTGCCATGGGGAAACCTTACTTTAGTTATGAAGTATTCCCAGTAGAAATCTTGAAAAATCGTATACATATTTACACTGGTAAAATACCACATGCTGTTTCATGGAATGCTGAAAGAATTCAAGAATCTGTGTGGCATGTATCAGAGAGCAAGAGTTAGCGTTTTCAGATTATACATTAATAAGCAGGTTGAAGGTATGTTGTTTCCTGAATGTTAAAGCACCACATGCTAAATGGAGAAGTACGCTCAAGGTCAGTGTTGCATTTTGGACAATCTCAGCCGCTGTGATATTATGATAATCACACTTAAAATATTCGTATAGAAAGAGCAAATTAGGCTTTTCACTAGAAAGATGATTATGATAAACAACAATTCTGAAGGGGACAAATTCATATTGCTTTCCTTCCCCGACAATAAATTGCTGCTCCTTATTAGGAGTGTGGTGCTTCTTGTAGAAATAAGTCACCACACTATTCTGTTTGAGTTACCTTTTTATTCTTCAAAGACACAGCGTTCGAAGAGAAAACAATAGCTCACTTCTTCCCCTATATCTAAACTAATATTTAAAAGCTACCAGTCCGCAAAACGAAAAAGGTCTCTCGGAAAACAAGCAGGCATCAACACCCATCCTGAAATAAGATTAGGATTGTAACTCTGACCAGTTGTGGGACAAGATCAGATAGATCTCCCTCCCTCAACTCTTCTCTCCACAGCTTCCTACCTAAATGGAAGCTCCAGGCACTAAAAATAGAAAAGAAGATGGAGTGCAAATATTTCCCCAGTGAAAACACCAATAATCTTTACCGTGAGCTGACACGAATTGCTTGTTACACTGCCCTAGGATATCATGGCCTGGAGCGACAGCACACACACGCACGCACACAAACACACACACTCAAAGACACTAACCATCTCCAAAGCCACAGTAATGTGTGTTAGTATATGTGCATTTTGCAGCGGCCTTATGAAATCTGACTTCTAGCTGCTACACCTGCCATACAAAGCCCATCATTTGTAGCCTGCCAGGGTTTGTTTTCCCTCTGAATACCTTTGCCCATCTTTCTCTCCTTTCTCTCCCCCTCTATTCACTTTTCTCTGGCATTTATATTATTAATGTTATTGCTATTATTACTGTCCAAGCATAAGCTGATCCACGGGGGAGCCTGTGTAATTTAACCCCTGAAGCGCTAAATTTCTTCACATGTGCCAAAGACACAGGTTTGTTGTTGCCTCTAGCAATATCCCAGGAAGACGAGTGATGGCGGTGTCATATCATCACATAGTGACTTAATCTATTGCGACACCCAGGGAATGGGCAACTGAAAAGATTTACGGAACATGTTTTTAACTGCATACAAACGTGCTATTCCCATTTCCCAATAAGCCAGAGTCACTGGGATCAAACCAGAACAAATTTCACCCACCTTCCACTCCCAGTTCCAAATATTAAGCCCTGTGTCATCCAATCATCCTATTTCATGAGTTGAAATCCCAATGTAAAATATAACTCTGATAAACAGCATTTGTAACCTCTTATTTCTTCTTTTGTTCTTTTCACGTCTCCTGATTAACAAGCAGTCAGAGCGTGTTGAATTGCTGAATAGTGCAGCCTTAGCATGATCAGCCACTCGCTAGAGAAAAGAATCTTACTTCAGTATCCTTTAAAAATGGTCTGACTGGTATCAGAGACTTGTTTCAAAAACAACTCGTTAATGAGCAACACCTAAAAGTAGGAAGGGCTTGATATTCACATTTTAATATTTAGCTGCAATAAATATTGACAAAAAGAAAAATCACCTGTACTGTGTAAAGGCAAAATGATATATATTCATTCTCACACCATGACATGTTAAATATGAGGATCTTTATTTTGCTTTCTGTAAAATTCCATTTCAAGCTAACATGTTCAGATATAATACAAGTTAGGCGTTATTATATCTATGTTTAGATGGAGTTCCAATGGATATTTTTTTTGTCAACCTGGAACACCAATGATCCATTGTTGTGGCAGGGTCAGCAGCTCAGACACTGACTACTGCATTAATATTTTACACCGAGTAGATCTCAGGATCATGTGTGCTTACCACCGTTAGTGACGTGAATGATACACACACAAGTGACATGTATTATTTGGCCCATTTCCATATCTTGGCCTAAAACTACCGTAAGTATGTGTAATTTGCCCAATATCTATTATCCTTCCACCTCTGAAGGGGGAGGAATAACAATGGAAACCAGAATTATTAACATTGCAGAATTGCAGTGCATTGTAATGGATAACATGAGCTCATTCTCCAGACCCACCACATGCCAAAGATTATTAGGGTCATTTTATGTATTTATTATAAAAAAGTATTATAAAAATGTACTCTATCTTTCCATCATATACTCAAGACTGCTTATACAGATGACGTTATATCCAAACCAGCCCAATGATTCTGGCCCTAGAACTATTTTTTATTTATGAAGAATATGCAATGAACAAGATTCCCCCTACAAATAATTTGGTGTTGCAAGAATGTGAGAAGAGCTTTGCTCAATCAGGCCAAGGATCCATCCAATCTACAGCAGTAGCCAGCCATATTAATAATAATAATAATAATAATAATAATAATTCATTATATCATCCTATACCCAGAGGTCTCACTCTAGGAAGTCAACAAGCAGGGCACTGTATGTTCCCAAAGTTCAGAAATACAGTGGTATCTCGGTTTAAGAACAGTCCGGTTTAAGAACAATTTGGTTTACAAACTCCACAAAACCAGAAATAGTATCCCAGTTTGAGAACTTTACCTAGGTCTAAGAATGGAATCTGAATGGTGGAAGGGCACTGGCAGCAGGAGGCCTCATTAGGGAAAGTGCACCTCAGTTTAAGAACGGTTTTGGTTTAAGAACGGACTTCCGGAACGGATTAAGTTCGTAAACCGAGGTACCACTGTATACTGCCTTGAAATGGCTATCACGGCTAATATGGGGACATAGTAGCACAAAACCCTAAACTATGGTTTAGAACTATGTGAAAGAGCCTCAATGAGCCCTATCAAATTATCAGGTTTCTCTGTGCTCCTGTCCTCCTAGTGCATGGCCAGGAGGAAGACTTTTGCCTAGTTTTGATTCACTTTTAAAGAAACTTTGCTTTGAACCAGCAATCCTGGATTAAAGCAAACCCTGATCAGTTTTGAAATAAGCCAAATTCAAACCATGAATTGTGAAGCTAACTTATTAAATTGGACCCAGTTTGTTTTAAACTGGGATGCCTGGTTAGGACATAGCTCTAAACTGGAATTCTGTGAAAGTGAAACTAAACAGGGCGGAACTTTTCCTCCCCGCAATGTGGGAGGAGCATGCTAGCCCAACACTTTGTTCAGGCTCACTCACATAGCGCTAAACATTTGTTTAGCATTATTGTCTAAACTGGACATAACTTATTGAATTCTTTTAAAAGAGCATTAAAGCAGAAGTGGTGGAGAAAGTATGATTCCTTGCTGTTTTAGGCTTATGGTAGAATCTGTTTTGCTATTTGCTTTTATTATTGGTTTAGTTTTACAGTTGTGCTGATTACTGATTGATACTTTTAATGGGTTTGTGATATAATACTATTTTATTTATCAACAGAATTTTGTTATAACTTGATTAAGTGCAACTAATTAATGAATAAAACATCTAAAGGAAGAAGTACCAGCTATTTGAGGTCAGTGCTACATTTACTGTTCTGGGTTGTGTCAACCTATACTAATCCTATCAGCCCCTGATCTGCTACTTAGATTACTGGCCATGAGCATGAAGATTGACATTTTTTTAAATCAAGTCACCTAACCCTTATGAAGCCGTGAACGTAGGAATTAATAGTCCAATCCTAAGCATACCTACTCAGAAGTCTTATTTAATTCAGGGGGGCTTACTTCCCCATAAATGAGTTAGGATTGCAGCCTAAGCCATTGCAGGATTTGAGTGTAATAGCATACCTGCCTACTCAGATACAAGCTCTATTTACTTCAGTGAGTCTTACACCCAGGTAAATATTTATAGGATTTCTACCTAATTGTATCCCTACCCCCAACAGAGTTATGACCATATAGATTTCAAGCAGAAGACATTATTCATGCAATTTATATAGGAACTATACCACCTGATGATAACAAGAACTTTTAAAGGAAAATAATATATTTTAATTCAGGATTTTTCAGCTGTGTTGAACACAAATGGCACTATTGTTAGAATCCACATAGCTGTGCTTAGTGCATAGATTATGGCTTAGTGAAAATGCAGAGCATGTGGGCTCTTGTCAAGAGATCACAGCTGTTGTGCTGCTGTGCAGCACTGAGCTAAGCCATGCATTGACTTAGCATGTCATCCAAACTCGGGCTCATGCTTTCCATCCAGCTGTAACCAAGGTTCTTTTCTAGACTTGTGGCTCATGGTTCATCTGGGAGAGCTAAACCACAAGCCCAGGTTCAGACAACATAGTAAGCAAGCTGCAGAGCAGCTGCAAAATGAAATGGCAGTTGTGAAGCAGCCACCTCCTCCCTGGTAGCCTGCACATTTGCACTAACCCAGGCAGTATACTGTACTCTTCAATGTGATCTTTTTGCAGCTAGACATTTCCATTATTGTTCATTTCTATTGATCAGTCAGTTAGGCCTATACCATAGTTGTCAACTTTTCCCTTTTCTTGCAAGGAATCCTATTCGGAATAAGAGAATTTCCCTTTAAAAAAGGGAAATGTTGACAGCTATGGCCTATACAATTATTCAGCACCAGTCAACAGAGTTAGCTCTGTAATATATAAATACTCATACTCCCTTTCTTACCAGACTAAGTCACACACCTGCTAATTTGAAAAAAGTCTCCAGTTTTTCTCATTCTTAATATGAAGAAATGGCTTCTGGAAAACAATTGTTTCTTTTTTCCTTCTGACATGGGAGCTGCTAGTGGAAATAGTTTTACACAGCTAATAGAAAATATGCAAAAAGCTACTAAATTTCTGTGCTACTAATAAAAACAATTAAACGTAACTTAAAAATAGCCCAATGAACACCTGATAGCAAGAAATGATCAAGATGTACATCATCTTGTAAAACTGGAAAATTATTATGCAACAGTTAATACCAAAATATTGATCCCTTGTTACACAGTTGATACCACATCCCCAAATAGAGACTCTGTATCCCTTGCTAGTCTGAATGTAACCTAGGACCACACCAATATACTTTGGCACCTGAGTCAGATAATGCAAATAGTAGCTTCCCCATGGTAAACAATATTCCAAAATTCAGTTTCCCCCTACCTTTTATAACAAAAACAGATTTATAACAAATCTGCTGTCTGCACAGCAGCCTCAGTCTGTCAGCAGGGGCAGCCCTGATGTAGCTACATGTCAAAGATACTATTGTCTTGTCTTAACGTCTCTCTTTCTTTCAATACTCTCCTCACCTGCAGCACTTATCTTTGACTTAATATCTCTGTAATTAATTGAAACTGGCTCCTCCTAAGCTTTGTCACCTTTCACCTATCAGATTGGGTTTGAATTCCCCTGCCCCAACCTTGAATACTCTTCATGTACATAACTGGAGACCAACTATTGAATGTATGTCTTTAGTCTTCTGCCATAGTGGCTATAGAGATGGTGTTGATCTTTAGTACACATACAAAATACAGAATTAGATAATCATATAAGTTAGGAAAATATGTGTTTTTCCACTTGAAATGTATACAAATAATCTCCAGTACAACTTAATTGGGCAGAAAATTCTCACTGGAGCCTTTAATAGAAAGCTCAATTCATTTCGCTGGGACGCAGGTGGCGCTGTGGGTTAAAACCACAGAGCCTTGGGCTTGCCAATCAGAAGGTCGGCGGTTCGAATCCCCACAATGGGGTGAGCTCCCATTGCTCGGTCCCAGCTCCTGCCAACCTAGCAGTTCGAAAGCACGTCAAAGTGCAAGTAGAAAAATAGGTACCGCTCCAGCGGGAAGGTAAACGGCGTTTCCGTGTGCTGCTCTGGTTTGCCAGAAGCGGCTTAGTCATGCTGGCCACATGACCCGGAAGCTGTACGCTGGCTTCCTCGGCCAATAAAGCAAGAGGGGTGCCACAACCCCAGAGTCATCCGCAACTGGACCTAATGGTCAGGGGTCCCTTTACCTTTACCAATTCATTTCAAATATGGCATCTCCAGAGAAAAAATTCTGAAGCAATATGGGGGGGGGGGTTGAGTGTGTGTGACCTGAGATGGAATGAGTTGTACTCACGTCCCGCTTGCAGACTTCCCACAGGCTTCTAGTTGGCCACTCTTGACAACAGGATGCTGAAGTAGACAGGCCATTGGCCTGATCCAGCAGGCTCTTATGTTCTTAATGCACATTAAGTTTTATGTAAGCAACAAAGAAAAAATTCATGATACCCTTCAATTTTCAAGAAACATCAATCAGAGGCAGAAGCACTGCAGTCTCTGTGACAAAACTTTCTTGTGAAATCTTGGACTCTTCCTGAAGCTACTCTCCTTACAGTGACACTAGCGAGTGGCTCAGCACCTCAAAACATGTGATTCACTGGCAACAAAAGGAAAAAGTTGCTTTAATAGAAAAGGTGCTTTTTTAACAAACCCTTTATCCACAAGTCCCATGTCAGAAATATGTGCATTCTAAACCAAAATTAAGGGCAATCACATTAAGTAAGCAATACAGATTACAAGTAGCTGCAGCAACAGAAATGCCCGCTATACCTCCTTCCCAAAATCCTGAGAAAAGAGATGTGCCTGCTGCTGAAACAACATCAGTGTCATGGCGAGAGATACCTCAGAGAGTAGGTCATTCCAAAGGTGAGGGACCACTACAAAGAAAGCCTGCCCATGGGCCCCTGCCCCACAAATCTCATTAGATGTGAGAACCACCACCAGTGCTTCCCCTGCACATCTAATTTTAATGCTCTCCCTGTTAAACTTAAGGCTAAATAAAAGTTTCTTCAGTACCAGACCCATGGTGTGAAATATTTCACCAGAACATCAGCTGTGATCTTCAAAGTGACTGTATAACACTTCAGACTTCAGGGTCAGACTGCTTTTTAAAAATGCAAATATAATATGATGCCATCAGACAAGGCATTAACAAAAGGACAACAAAATATTTTGGTAACACTTGATTGTCCATTTCCTTTTGTACCATTCATATTTGTTTTTTGAAATCATTAAGTCTGTCCTCAGTAATACATTCGGCAGTAAAACAAGCATGATTTCTCTTTCAGTAACTATCTAAATAAATTCTCAAAGTCATATTGAAATAGTTCCTTGTATATCATGTTCCTTCGAAACAAGTGATTGAATTAAGAGTTTCTAGATGAAGTCAAGTACTTAAAGCAAATCAGAATTTTTTGTCTTCAGCCACTATGAAAACAGAGATTCAAGATGAAAAGACCGTCTTGCCTTTTTTCCTAGCTTACACGGCTTGGCTCGTTTATTTTCCCAGTAGACACTCTTGCAAATCAGGCTACAGCTACACTTGGAAGTGCAGGGGTCTAGCTCCTGACCTCAGTTAGGTTAGTCCATCCCAGCTGAAGAGCTCCCCCTTAGATCACTGACTTGCTATTATTCTGTGGTTAATAGGCCTGACCTGTGCAATATATATAATAAAAACCTGGCTACAGTCCTATCTCTAGTTTGAATGCATACCAATTCTGTATCTGACGCTTGCTATATAATGAAAGGCAAACAATGAAAGGGCCAAATCAGTTTTACCAAAAATATATTTGTCCAACAGTGTGGTGCAAAGATGCTCCCAATTTAGTCTGAGCTGTTTATGTTGCACTGGATGAGGGAGTTAAAAACAGCACCACATAAAAATCAAGGCATCTTGTGAGAGAGATACGTTTCCTTTCAGACAGCTTTTTCTTTAACCTGTGGCTAATTAAAAAATAAATAAATCCTGGTATCTATGGGAATTTTCTTACAAGCAGGAAGCCTGTTAAAGAGAAAGTAGCAGCACAACTCTCCCCCCCACTCCAGCATAGCCCCCTTATGTCACATTTGCATTTCTATTCCGCTGAACTGCCTGACAATGAAGCAAATGGGTTTGCCTTATCTGTACAATTCTGGACAACAGAGATTTCTAAGCCATACAAAAGAACAGCCTTACCATTCAGCGGTTCAACACTTTCCACTGCAGTCCCCCAAGATCCTGCGGGGAATGCTGTCACATAAACACCTGTCCCTACCAAAAACAAAAACAAAAAAACCCCACCCTTAAACTGTCACATGTCATGGGCCGGGGGGGGACTAATTTAAAACAAAACAAAATATCTAGCATGATTTTCTCGAAAGGAAGCTAACCTCAAGAAGGGAGGAAGAGGAAAGAATTATTAAGACCCCACTATTAAAAGCTTAACCCCAGATTAAATTATGTACTCTAGGAATGTCGGGGGGGGGGGCATACAGTTTATACAAAATTGCTGGTCCCCCCCCCCTACCCCTTTGTTTTGGCGCCATCAGAGTAGGGCTCCATCAGATTCAATCTACATGCAGAAAAAAAGAATTTAAACCTGCCAATTTGCTGTAGTTTTAAAAAAATCAAATAACACTTACAAGGCAGTTCTGATGACTTGTGCCTGTGAGAATATTTCAAACTAATTCCTTTAAAATTAACATCTTTCCACTGATAAGTTAAAAGCAATACCAGATTACCAGTCAGGCACTAGCTGAAATCTCCAGATCAGCTCTGTGTTATGATGAGACTTACACTAGCTATAACACTGACTAGGACTTATAAAGGCAAGAAAAGTTCTGATCCAGAAACATCCAAGCTTCATGCTAGCTGTTACATTCTGTCTCCTTATGCCAGTTCTCTGACTTGTACACAGTAAAGCAGGTATCATGGGAAACATGGGCTTCAAAGAATATCCATGGGAAGAACTGGAACCATAAGGGAATCTGGTAGAAGGGTATAAACAACCTATTTATAAGGATGTCAATACCATACATTCCCATAATAGCATAGTTGCTGTTTCCCATGACTCGATCCCATAGCTCTTTGGCAAACTATAATAAAAAGGCTACAGTAAGATATTAAAATCATGTAGGAGGGAAAACTTACATGTGGTGTAACCACACCAGCTTCCCCACAGGCCAGTTATGCTGTTGTGGGTTGTACCCAAAAGACTGTGGTAATGAATCAGATCACTGGTGACCAATGTGCATTCTAGTCCAGAGATGATCACAGTCCAAAGGAAGATTCCTAAGGGGAAGCAGGAACTCTTTCCTAACACAATTTAAGAAGGTACCTGAGCCCTATTGAGAAATTGTTCACTACATATAATCGCACCCTAAACACCATGCTTTGAGACCAACGTATCTGTAAAGGGCTAGCTATGCACATTCAAGTGAACATGTGCAAGCACACCACATAACTGAGAAGCCTGCAAAAAAACCAAGTCCCCCTATATGTGTTTAGCTGATGTGTAGCTGAATTTCTGAATAGGACTAATGATTGATTGACAGTGAAATTTATGGAAGCAATCACCAACATTTCCCAAAGTTCTTTCCATTGGTGTCTTAGAATTGTGGTTTTCACAGTGCATTCTGGGGATTCCTGGTATCCTTCAGAAACTCGCCAGAGGTTCCTCAAGGATAAAATTCATAAATCTCCACAAGCTTCCCTGAATGGCTTGTTTGCCATTGCAGATTTTCTCCAGCAACATGGAACCACAGGGGAGTGCTGTGACCAAAGCATCTATTTACATGGAGCAATGGTGAGGCTCAGGAGACCTAGCCAGTGCTATGCATAAACTCTGTCCTCGAGAACACGCTTCTGAATCAAATGTACAGCACAGGTTCCCTGGGAAATGTACAGGGGTTTCCTGGAAAACTAATTGAGGTGGAAAGAATTCCTTGAAAATGTAAAGTAAGAGCATTGTTTTCAAACAACATGTCAAGGGACCATGTAACTCTTCTTCTTCCCCACAGTCTGACGATGAGTGAATATAGAAAGCAGAACTTACTATCTTCTTTGGTGAGATTTCAACAGTTACAAGTTCTATTACTATATGGTCACATTCCTGGTAAAAAGTTACTTTCTACGCCAAGTTTTTCAGCACTGCTATCTGGAGCTGAAAGCCCCTATTCCCCTTTCATTTCTCAATTTTATTTTTTTGTATGTATAAAGGGAAATTAAAGAATAATAAAAAATGAGAAATTTGAATTTAGGTATGAGTAAGAGAGAAACCTATAAATAGCATTGTTAGATTACTGGTTGACATCCATCATAATCTTCAACAATATGTGTGACGCACCATTTTATTTTATTAGTATTTGGTTATGAATTATGCACCATATTCCATCTGTTCCTTTTGCTGGCTCTTTGCCACCGCAGCCTCAGTACTTCACAGTTTTCAATATGTCATTCTAGTTTGTTTACTCCAAGACCCATTTGTTTTGCTTTTTCTCTGATATCAACTATTCATCCTTTTGTGTTTCTCTCTGTAGCTTTCAGCTTCTGTTCAAGTGTTTATATTTCTGTTCCATTTATCATAGTTGACAGTATATGCTATACAGGTGTCAAGACAGGCTAGCAAAGGTTTCCTCCTCTTCAGCTTTCCATAAATATGCAGAATTGCTGGCACGAGGGGGGGAATATTAACAGTGGGTAACTGAGAAAAGGGGATTACTTTAAGATGCAACCAAATAAGTTCCCATCCCTACTTTCCCATTTATCTCTTATTTTGGGGGGGGATTTGGTATTTTTGTTTGCAAAGTCAATTGAAAATACAGAAAATCCAACACCTCAATTCACCATGCGGGAGAGCAATTGGATGAAGAGGAGGTGTGTCTCTACCCTGTCTGGCTCTGTCAGCAGGGCAGCTCTGCCAGCAAGGAGAGGTCCTGGTGTGCCCACCCAAATGGCAGGTTGGAGGAAGCTATCACGAGCTGCTTCCCCACTAGCGGTAGGCAGTGGAGACTCCTGAAATGGGGGCTGGGCTGGCACAGGATCCACTGGATCCTGAACTGGCCCTGCTGGCATCAAGTAAAAGCAATGGGTCTGATCTGGGCCTCTTCACTTTGCCAGGATGGGAGCTAGCATACCAAAGGGACATTTTTACTGTCCCCAACACCTTTTACCCTGGCGGTATAAGTGGCAGAGCTATGGATCAAGTTGCAATAATGCCATCCAAAGATTAGGATTATGTGACTCAATAAAAAAAAGTATCACAAAGGACTCATTAGAGATCCACTTGGACTAGTAATCATTTGGATAGTTCTAGGTAGGCATTCTGTATCCATTGGTCAGTGGCCAAGAATATAAAAATGGGAGATTGGCACAGAGCAGTACTGATCTGTTTACAGAATCAGGCCTGATCCAGAATTTGCATTACTATTAATAGAGTCTAGACGCAGGGAATTTTGATACTTTGACTAATCTAAGCATGCAGCAAAAGGAGGTAAGATAATCTTGATTTCTGCAGTTGCCTGGTAGCCCACACATGACAATGAATTGCATGCAGGCAAGTATACAAAGTTGAATGCAGGCGAGGGAGTGGGCTGGTAGAGGAGGGATTTAGTGCTATGTGCCTCCTTTGTGTAGTGGGCTGCCAAAGGAGGAACGCCCCTTCCTCCAAACCCAACACAGAAACGGGTGGGCTGCTGGAAGGGGACCAAACTCTTTGTCCCTCTCCTGCCAACTCTCAGCAGGCTAGTAAGAATGTTTGCAGGTAGCAATGTTTGTAGGCTTACACAACGCTGACATAGCAGAATGCTGGCAACCCTTCCCCTTCACAAGCTATTGTGGTGCAGCCTATTCAATCACTACTACAACCTTCTACCACCTGAATTCTACTGCATATTAGTTGTCTGGGGAAAGGTTCCCGGAAGACCTCGATTGAACTGCCTCGCCTACCTTCTTGACTGTGAGACTTATATCTACAAATAAAAGCAATTTCAGCAACTGCATCAATTCACTTATTCTTCACCTCATACACCTCACCAGATTTTAAATCTATTGAACTTATTCATTCATCCTATTTATCATATTTACTCGAGTCTAATGTGCCATCAAATCTAATGCGCACCTCAATTTTCAGAACCTTGAAATAAAAAAAGTATTTGCTGGTAAATGTGCCATTGATTCTAAAGCCCTCGTTAATTTTCGCAACGTAATTTGGCCAAAAAAGGTGAATATTAGATTCGAGTAAATACTGTATTTCAATCAAAATTATTACCAGAATATTTCCACCACATATATAACATTTTAATCACTGTAACACACTGAAGGCTTTAATTTTTTTCAGTACAGTTTTGCATGCTGAACTATTTTGCAAACTGTAAAACAGTACACACATCTTCTCCCTGCCTATTTAGTCTTGTGATTTACTACCTCTATGTTTTTTAGACATCCACTGATCAGATACAGAAATGTGTGTGTTGGGGAGGTATGTTTTCAAGCCTATTTAATGAATATTAATACATATCAATTCAGAACACTTGAAGTTATTGAGCTCTCAGCACTGAGGCAAAATATACCTTTTTAAAATGGTACTTCAATACCGAGGATTGACAATTAAGGAAGAATCATTGACTCAGATTCTGTCTTTACTTACATTGTTATATGCGGGCTTACTGCCATGTTTGTCCCAGAGCGTGAGAAGCAAAGTGGGTGACAATTTTTATTAGACAAATGCTTGCCGGTGAGAGTGCAGCAGCTTTTGACCTTCACACAGCCCAATCCACAATCCTGTTAAGATGAAAATCTTGGACTTAAGCCCATTCAATTCCATTCACTTCAATGAGACTAATTCTGCTTAAAAGAAAATATTTTGTCTCGAGAGAATTGTGCATAAAATTAAGAGAACCAGCACCTCATGAAAGAGCTCTGTTTAGTTTCACATCTTACACATGTACTGGATAAAATGGATGGGTCTCAGGGAGACTGATTTTAAGCCTTTGTCATATACAGTGGTACCTCGGGTTAAGAACTTAATTCGTTCTGGAGGTCCATTCTTAACCTGAAACTGTTCTTAACCTGAGGTACCACTTTAGCTAATGGGGCCTCCTGCTGTCGCGATGCCGTCGGAGCACAATTTCTGTTCTCATCCTGAAGCAAAGTTTTTAACCCGAGGTACTATTTCTGGGTTAGTGGAGTCTGTAATCTGAAGCATCTGTAACCTGAAGTGTCTGTAACCTGAGGTACCACTGTACATTAATTTATTTAGGATAGTTAGAATGTATGTTCTAAATCCCACTGCTTCTGCTTCTAAATACCTTCTAAAGTTTAATGGAACTTGGTTATACAGTCAACTCTCTGAAAGTCCAAATTATGAAGGCCACCAAATGCCAAACTCACGAACCATTAAGAAAGCATACCAGTCTGTTGATATGTCTCCCCCAGAAAGTGGTAGAAGTAATCTGGTGGAGTAGAGGGAGATATCAGTTGCCAAACTGAATGTTACTCTGTTGCATCCACACTATATGTTTAAAGCACTCTTATACCACTTTAACAGTCACAAGTCCTCCAAATAATCCTGGGAATTGTAGTTTAAGAGTGTTAGGAGTTTTGGCTCTGTGACCACTCTCCTAGCAACCCTTAACAAACTACAGTTCCCAGCAGTCTTTGGGGGTAAGCCATGACTGTTAAAGAGTGCTTTAAATGTATAATGTCAAAGTGACCACAATTTGATACTACTTTGACTCTTCAGGATTGACTGTCCAGTCTGCATAAATAGGAAATATATTTCTTAAATTGTAGTCATTGGGATTCTAAAAAAAAACTTAGTTATTGCCTGCATCTCTGTGCAAGACATGCCATAAACAATGCACTGATAAAGCAGTGTACACATATATGCTTTGAATGGACTCTGTTTTCTATACCATCCCATGAACTGTGTGTAAGGCACAGAACCATCACATCTAGAAAAACAAGGCATGCCACATGGCAAAATAACAAACCAAGAGAAGCCTAAAACAAATTATGAAAACTATGAAACATGTAGATTAGGTGATGTGAGGCCACCCTTGAGCCAAGTCCAGAAGCTACAGGTATGGCAGAATGCCACCGCAGATGGGAGCAGATGGCTGACAGTGTGTTGCACCTCTTCTGAAACATCTGCACTAGCTGCCTTTATGCTACTGGTTCAAGATCAAGGTTCTTGTGTTGCTACACAAGTCCCTAACAACTTGGGTCCAAGAAACTGTAAGGACCACATAATATCCCCTTACAGCTTGCTCACTCCAGATCACCTTTAGGGGTGATGTTAGTAATAACAGAGACTCAGCTAACTTCAGTCCCATGCCGTGGAACACTCTTTAAGCAGAGACTGAACAGGCATCCTAGCTTTTGACTTTCAGGTGTTTCTTAAAGGACATTATATGCCAACAGGCCTTGCAGGTGTTTAAAACTTTCTTGATTGAGCCAGTCCTTTTAATAATAATGAAGAAGAAGAAGAAGAAGAGGAGGAGGAGGAGGAGGAGGAAGAAGAACAGAGAGGAGGAGTTTGGATTTGATATCCTGCTTTATCACTACCCGAAGGAGTCTCAAAGCAGCTAACATTCTCCTTTCCCTTCCTCCCCACAACAAACACTCTGTGAGGTGAGTGGGGCTGAGAGATTTCAGAGAAGTGTGACGGGCCCAAGGTCACCCAGCAGCTGCATGTGGAGGAGCGGAGACGCGAACCTGGTTCACCAGATTACGAGTCTACCGCTCTTAACCACTACACCACACTGGCTCTTCATCTTGTCCTTAAAGGTGCTTTATGCTGTATACCATCTTGATAGTTTATGAGACTGTGATATATAAATACTTTTATTTAAAAATAAATAAATAAATACAACGAAGGGATACATTGGAGCATCTATTCTATTGCTTCTCTCCTTGTATTTTAATTTTTCATGATTCCAGGTAGATTCAGATGGTTGTTTCTTTCTTATCACTGCCAAATTTGGGGATAATTCAAATATGTGGTTGTTGGTCTAAAGAAAGGTATTATCAGAAATGCTACTGTGCCTTGGAACCTTTCGTTCCACAGGGATTATACACTTTGCTGTTTGGAAAAGACATCAAACAATAGGGGGGGAAACTATTACAATTCATCCTCAGTCAACTACAGTCATCCTAAAATACTATTTCATTCAGTCTAATTATTTCTTTGCAACTATGCCGGTATGCTCACATTATTATATAGAGAATAACTAATTAGTTTCCCATATAAAAGTTTAATTAATGTGACAAGGCTATTGCATTTTTCCTTTAACAAGCATCCCATTTTGCCTGTGTGTGTGTGTATGAGAGAGGGGGGGGGAGCGGGACAGAGAGAGAGAGAGAGAGAGAACAGTTTCACAACTGAGTGCCATCATGTGCACTGGGGCAAATCCTACCCTATTGACCAATGCTACACATTTGTTTGCATTGTCTCTCTGGTTCAACAAGTCTGCACTGACAGCACCTGTTAAAGCTGCTTCAACTAAGCTGTTCTGCATTTGCCTAGCTGGATTTGGGTTTCCTGGATCCCTGACTGAATACAAAGTGAGCAGAAAAACCACTGTTTGGCAACAAGCACAGTGGGGAATACACTGTCTGTTGGTATACAAATGCGCAAATGTGTTCCTCATAACATCTCTAAGGGAGCATGCTGCTTGAGTTTCAGTGCTGTTGAGATCAAAATGATCTCCTTTGTTGTCAGTTGTTTAAAAGCAGCTGTTTAATGTAACTTCAAATGATCTGCTTGAATGAAGTTGTCATTCTTGCTTTCTCATTTAACATAGTTAAAAAGCAGTATCTGGCCACAATACACTATTTTTCTGTTGTTCTTCTGAAAAGTTATACATTTCACATATTTCAGGTATCCTAGCACAATAATGAGCACCAAATAGAAATGCTAAAATGTATATATTTGGACTCCAAAATTCTCTTTTCTGAAAGTGTACTCTATAGATATTTTTCTGTTAAAATAGGACACCCTCCACAGCTCCACAAATGAATATTCCACAAATTAAAGATGAACACCACCACTTATCAGTGCTCCTAGAAAGTGGAGATACTTACTGCATTTCCTTAAAATGACACAGATTAAAGCAATTCGGTTCTTACCAATACTTATTAAGTAGGAAAATTCAGTAAGCATTTTTCATTTGGATAAACAGATTGAAAGCACACAGTACTACCTAATCTTTAAAAATATTGGCAGTCCTCTAATGAACAATAGAGGGCACTAATGCTTCTAATCTGGCAAAAGCATCACATCAGAGGGAAGAAAGTAGCAAGGCAACATATAGCACACAAACCCCATCATATATTCTAAAGATGTATAACAACGTACATGATTGCATTTCTAACAGTTTTCACTATCCTCTAAAAGTTGCATTTTGCTTTATAGAAATAAAGTGATTATATGGTGCGCAGCATTCCAAGTTTGGGAAAGTGTTTTCATTAAGCTTTCTTCATAAAAAGTATTATTAAGTATATTTTGTCACATTATTCCTGGTCAGATATCTGCAGCTGTTATACACCCATTTTTAAAAAAGGTTAGCTTCACTTAACACAAGATATAAAATTTGATTTATTTGTTTGTTTGTTTAATTATATTTGCCTAGTTATATTTTAAAGATAGATGCTATAGGCTAACAAAGGAGCCAAGCACAGGTAAATAAAGCCAGTCGCCAGATATCAAAGTGATATCTGCTACATACACAGTTGTTGACATAAAAATGCAAAGGCACACAGCACAATCCAATACATGTCTTCTCGAAAGTAATTTTACAGTGGAGCTAACTCCCAGGTAAATGTGCCTAGGATTGCAACTACAACTTGTAACTGAAGGATAATTTGCCATTCAAATTAGTTAGACATCTATAGGTATCGTAAAATATATCAAACACCAACAAGTAAACATTTCCCCCTTTGGTTCATATGCAGTTTAACATTAACGTGAGAGAGGTGAATTTCTCTGTAACATACTAACCTGCAAAAGATAAATAAATCAAGGTTATCTATTGTCCCCCAAATGCAACAAAACGTTAATATTTCCTGATCATCTACTAGTAGTATTCACTTTGGCTTAAAAAGCACCTGCAGGTTCATATTATAGATGTGAAGCAACATTAAGCTTTCACAGTTGCTAAAGACCTCTGCTTCTGAATAGCAACTGAGACACCTTGGGCACAATTCTTGACATCAACATGATCCATTAATTTTTTTTTATTTTTGGCCCTGCTGCTTTCTGTGGAATCATTGTTTAAATCAATTTTGCAAGCCCAACTTCATCAGTATACAAAATTTGTACATGCCCTTTTTATGGTCCAGATCCAAAGCTTACTGAAATCAGCATGAGCAACCTCATTAAACAGTTTCAAAACAAGACATCTGTGCTTTGCTATGTTTATGGGAGCGTGCAATATGTTGGCTTCTAAATATTTCTTAGTGTCTGTAAAGTTCTCAAACAACACATGCTATTGGAAAGCTGTACTTACAAGTCACCAAGAGTACACTGAGGAAGGGATAAGAAACATTATTTTGGCTGTGTATGTACCGTATTTATCATTTTACTGAATCACATCAAAGATTGTCAGAGCAGAGAAACAACCAGCTCACATCCAACTGGCTGATAGTGGCTACCAAAGTTGTACAAAGTATAAAAGTATGGCCACAATAAAGCAAATCACATAAAAAATGAGATATCTTCCACTTGTCCATGCACCATAAATCCTGGCCTTCAGCAGCTTAGCTACATATGACTGCAACTACTATTATTATTCTGTATGTCATTTGGCTGTCTTGCCACTGTTGCTTGGAGGCCCCATACAGGTCAAAAATTATACTGGTTTTCAGTGTTACTCTTTCCCCTGCAGTCATAAGTACTCTAAAAAAGTAATTTCATTACAAAACTGCAGGATACATAAAAACATAATCTCAAATATTTTGAAGGACACAAAGGATGACTCATCTGTACCACTTGACCCTATTCCTGCTCTTCTCCCAAGGCGTCATCCACCACTTCACCATACTGATCAGCTGTCTTCCTCCATCTCAATCACTGTTTGACACAACATTCTTTTCTTTTCAACCCACAGATTATGAACTACTGTACAAAGAGTAATGCAGAGGCAGATACCATACAGGTATTAGGCTGTCAAGGCTCCTAGATCATTGGAATCATCAGTATCCAATCCTAAATTCTACTCCCAATTCATTAGATTTGTAATCTTAAACAAAAACTTATGATTCAGCAAGAGTTATATGATTTATGTTAAGGGATAATAACTGTGTAATAATAACCTAGGGGTAAACATAACAGCAAAAAACCTAAGTCTATTTAAGGATAATTATGAAAAATGCTGGGCAGAAATTAAGAGAGACTTAGATAGTTGGTCAAAATTGAAACTTTCTTTGTTAGGCCGAATTGCTGCTATCAAGATGAATGTATTGCCAAGGATGTTGTTTTTATTTCAAACACTTCAGGTTTTGGACAAGACGGAGTGCTTTCAGAAGTGGCAGAGAGATATTTCTAAGTTTGTCTGGCAGGGCAAAAAGCCCAGAATTAAGTTTAAGATATTAACTGATGCAAAACAAAGAGGGGGCTTTGCCCTGCCAGATTTAAAGTTGTATTATGAAGCCGCAGCGTTTTGCTGGCTAAAAGACTGGCTACTTCTTGAAGACACTGATGTGTTGGATTTGGAAGGGTTTAACAATGCTTTCGGATGGCATGCATATTTATGGTATGACAAGGTTAAAGCAAATAAGGCCTTTAAGAACCATATTATCAGAAAATCACTGTTTAATGTCTGGACAAAATATAAAGACTTGCTGGAAAATAAAACCCCAAGGTGGCTCTCACCTTTGGAAGCTAAGGCCCGAAAAAGACCCAATATGGAGGCCAAATGGCCAAAATATTGGGAAATTCTAGAAAAAGATGGAGACAATTGGAAATTGCAGAGTTTGGAGAAAATGAAGGATAAAGTGCGAGACTGGTTACATTACGCTCAGATTAAAGAAGTTTTTAAAAATGACAAGAAATTAGGGTTCCAGGTGGAGAAATCGAAAATAGAAACAGAATTGTTAGAACCTAAGAGTAAGGTACTTTCAAGGATGTATAACTTGCTGTTAAAATGGAACACACAAGATGAAACGGTTAAATCGGCTATGATAAGGTGGGCACAGGACATTGGGTATAATATCATGTTTGAGGACTGGGAAAGGTTGTGGAGTACTGGATTGAAATTTACTGCATGTAACGCTTTGAAAGAAAATGTAATGAAAATGATATATAGATGGTATATGACCCCAGTCAAACTTGCAAAAATTTACCACCTGACTGATAATAAGTGTTGGAAATGTAAAGAGTGTGAGGGAACATTCTTCCACCTCTGGTGGACTTGCCCTAAAGTGAAGGCGTTCTGGGAAATGATTTATAATGAACTGAAAAAGGTATTTAAATATACCTTTACTAAGAAACCAGAGGCCTTTCTTTTGGGTATTGTCGGCCAAGGGGTGGTAAAGAAGGACCAGACATTTTTTATGTATGCAACAACAGCAGCAAGGATACTACTCGCAAAGCATTGGAAAGCTCAAGATCTACCCACACTGGAAGAATGGCAGATGCAACTGATAGACTACATGGAACTGGCTGAGATGACCGGCAGAATTCGTGACCTGGGAGAAGAGAGGACTGAGGAGGATTGGAAGAAATTTAAGAATTATTTACAAAAATATTGTAACTTGAGTGAATGCTAAACAGGATGCTAGATCAAAATAACTGAGCACCACTAATTTAGATGATTTTAAGAAAATAAGTAAGATTGTGAAAATATAACTCTTTTTGAGAACTAGAAGATTATGAAACATAGAAGGGATATAAGAATGCAAATAAGATAACAAATTGCTGACAAAACGTTATAACGATGAAAGTGGGAGCGGGAGATGTGAGGAAGTCCAAAGAAAATGTGAAACTATGTTAAGATATATGTTACATTGTCTACTATGTTTATCTCTATTATAAAACCCAATAAATTTCTTTAAAAAAAAAAAAATAACTGTGTAATAATAGGCTCACATTTTTACTTTACCAGTTACCCATTTTTACTTTTTCAGTTAAATTTCTGGAGATTTACCAGTGGTGGTGAGTCAGCTCAAATTCTTGCATTACAAAGATTCTTGCATTTCTTACAGTTGTAAATCATAGAGCTTTGTGGGGTTTTTTTAATTGAATAAAGCACTGTAAACCATGTCTGTCATTGTAATGGATTGCTTTGAAGTCATTTCTGCACCAGGGGAAGTAATTTTTAGCCCCCCCATTCCCCCCAACCTATCCCATATTTTGCCCGACCTGACCTTTATTTGGCCTGACGAAAGGTGGCAACTCTAAGCCTTATCCTCCATGAATTTGTCCAATCCTCTTTTTAAGCCACCCAAATGGTGACCATCACTGCCTCTTATAGAAGCAAATTCCATCGTTTAACAACAGAAGCAGTTTCTTCTGTTTCTTTTGTCTGTCCTGAATCTTCCAGCATTCAACTTCACTGAGTGCCCTTGAGTTCCAGTGTTATGAGAGGGATAATTTTTTTATTCTACACTTTCTCCATGCCAGGCATATTTTTATAGACTTCTATCAAGTGCCTCATCAACCTTTTCTCTAAACTAAAGCTTTTCTTCATGGGGAATCGCTCCATCTCCTTGTTCATTCTGGTTGCTCTTTTCTGAATCCCCCCCTTTAAAATATCCTTTTTGAGGTGAGGTGACCAGAACTGTACACAGTGCTCCATTGTGGTTGCAATGTGTATTTGTATAGCATTATGATATTGGTAGTTTTATTCCTTTCCTAATGATACCTAGCATGGAATTCAACTTTTTCATAGTTGCCATTCTGGGTCTTCATCAAGTTATCCACTATGGTCCCAAGATCTCTTTCCTGGTCAGTCACTGCTAGTTTAGATCCCATGAGTGTATATGTGAGATTAATATTTTTTGCCCCTATATGCATTACTTTACATTTCTATACTTGTGTCCCTGAGTGTCCTGGTATCTGATTCAGATGATCTCTGGTTGTTATACTTGGCTTCAGTACAGAAGGTAGGGAGGGGGGCACTGAATTTTGGCCTTGCACAGGGCATTCCTAAAATTTGAAACACCGTCCAATCATGTTCTATGGAAGGAAGAGATGGGCCCTCTTACTCTGAGTCAGTGTCTATCGAGTCATTGCTCATAGTTTGGGTCATGGCAGTGACGTAGTGATGGAAGTTCTCTAATCATGCAGAAGACTTCTGGTGTGCTATGCTGTGTTGTCCTGGACGCTTTTAAGACTCTTCTGATAAGCCATGTTGCATACCATAAGTCTTTTGATATGGTGTGATGCCAATGTTTTCACCATCACATTGCAAGATAAAAGTCTTTGTAACACCTTGATAGGCCCATTTGCACATTGTTGGGGTGGAGTTGTGAAACACATTGCAGCTTCTATAGTCTGTTTGAGAGTCTGAGCAGATCTGCATGGAATTATTCCATTTTCTGTCAAAATTTTACACACCCAGAGAAAGAAATTCATATTTTCTTCTATCCATTCCTGCTTGCCGGTTAAAGCTAGCATATGAAAAAAGAGGTTTACCAAGTAAGACAGCTTCCATGCTGGTTAAAGAAAAAGGAATAGCCCAAATATTAATGGGGCATTGTGGGAGGAATTAAATTTTGTTACATGAGGAATGAAGAGAATACACAATCTCACAGCCTCATATTGCAGGGGTGGGGAACCTGTAGCCCTACAAATATTGTTGAACTCCAGTTCCCATTAGTCCCAGCAAACATGGCCAATGGTGAGGGATGATGGCAGCTGTAGTCCAACAACATCTGGAGGGCCACAGAATCCCAATCCCTGCCATAACTGGTAGTACATTATTGCACTCAGTGGAAGAATCAGTCTAATTTTCAAGACACACATCTTCCTTTTATTTGCGTCTTAAAATTTTAAATATTAGTATATAAAGATATCCTTCCTTTAAACAGTATTTTTAACAGAATAAAATATTTAGGGGACTGTGTGTTCATGTTACCAGTTATGTATACAATATCTGCTCTAGATTAGTCCTGCTTGAGTGGCATCATAAATGGGTCCATTCCCCAGCAGTTGTCTACTTCAGATGGAAACCTGACAACCTCTACTTAGTATGTCTTTTATAGTACACAATGAAGTGTAAAACTGCTGTGAAAAAGCCTGTGTTTCAAAACAAACCATTTCTGTAATAAGCACTTAAAACACTTTCATTAATATATTTATGTATAAAAACAAAAACTTAATGTGGCCGCAAGGCAACAGTGGGGGCAGCTGGGAGAGCAGACATTACATTTCAGGTTTTAACAAATCCAAAATATATTATCTGAAATAAACTGTGAAAGTGAAGCTTTCTGCATCACAGCTTAATGGTGTGGAATTTTCTACACACACACACACACACACACACACACACACACGAGAATCCTAAAGCTCAATCAAAATCCTAAATTAGTAAATATTGAATTTAACCACTTTTATATCTCAGGTATTAGCAAATACCTTTGTTCTACAGAGATACAGCCCCTTCTAATCTTTATCTGAATTTGCAATTAAGACTTCAGAGCTACAGATATCTGTACACAGCTCCATACGCAGCTCTGCTCTCTTATTTTTAAACGATTGGCCCCAAATCAAATCAGCCTCCCAATGCATCAAAAAGTAAATGTCTGATGTCTAATTGAACTAATAGATAACACTCTTTTAACTGTGCTGCTAATGTTTAATGCAGGTTTCCTTTACACAGGAGCAAGAGAGGGAGGATAAAATGTTCACAGGAAATCTGTCATTATATTATTACCTTTCAGTTGCTTGGTTTAAAGATAGAGCTGTGCAAACATTTACCAACTATTTGCCATATGAAAAAAAAAAATCCTAAATGTGCTTAGAGTAAGGTTCCTACTCTCTTTCACTAATTGTCACCTCCAACAGGACATTGCAAGAACCTCAAAATGAGCACTTATGAGTTTTCTTTTCCAATCTCTTGTGGGCTTCTCTCAGTTTATCGCAAATGAACAATCGTGTTGGAAAGGCCTCCGTCTGTTTAATGTCATTAGTGATTGTTTCATAAAACAAACAGCCGCTCCAGCATTCTACCGCAGTTAATCTTAAATCTAAACGTGGCGGCACTCAGGGAGAGTCTCAAACATGGTTTGTTCTAACCAATGCATGTCTCTTAATCTATTGCAAGTCAGGGCGCTTATCTCTCTGTGCTCAACTCAGAGCACTGCTTTCTTTGTCCAAATACTAAACCAAACCCAGTTAATATTGTTTCCAGATTCCACCCCCCTCCAATAGATTCTCCCCTCATTAAATCATGGTCTAAACCCAAAGGCATATTTATTTATCGCTTCTGGCTTTTTTTTTAATGCATATTCTTTCAATATTGGCAAAGTCAAACTTCCCTGAGCAAGAGCAGTACCAATATTTCATTGGGCTCGCTCACCAAGGTGAACCACTAACTGAGCACTTATGCCTAGAAGCCTTACCTGTTCATATTAGGAAATCATTCACCCAACACAGAGTATACAGAATGAAGGCCAGCTCAAAAATTATTGTGTATATTTTTAGATGGGTTTCATGCTGTTAGGGATCTGCAACCTCCACTCACAATAGTTCCATAAGCAGCTCAGAAAGCTAAGCGTTTTTCACTAACAGGTCCTGTGAGTCCAGCTTTGTGTGCCCATGTGTTAATTCATAATGATATTGTAGGCCTCAAATAAAACCATTCTTTACAGAAATAATTACAAGAGACAACATGATCTGCTCACTACTATTGTGCTGTTAATTGCTATAATGTTTAGCCTGGCAGAACATATTTAACACAAGAGTCTTTCCTTGATCTTAGAAATACATCGCTTGTGAATGTAATTAGTGATGTGTATAGGTCACTCGAGGGACGCGGGTGGCACTGTGGGTTAAACCACAGAGCCTAGGACTTGCTGATCAGAAGGTCGGCGGTTCAAATCCCCACAACTGGGTGAGCTCCTATTGCTCGGTCCCAGATCCTGCCAACCTAGCAGTTCGAAAGCACATCAAAGTGCAAGTAGATAAATAGGTACCGCTCCGGCGGGAAGGTAAACGGCGTTTCCGTGCGCTGCTCTGGTTTTCCCTCGGCCAATAAAGCGAGATGAGCGCCGCAACCCCAGAGTCGGCCATGACTGGACCTAATGGTCAGGGGTCCCTTTACCTTTACCTTTATAGGTCACTCTATCCGTCTCCTGAACTCTACACGTTAGTTCATATATACAACATACACATGTACAACAGATTACAAATTCCTTAAAGTGATAGGTGTGTGTAGCTGCAGGCTGTGAGGTACCAATAACAAAACAGCACGAGCATCTGGCTGACCATTGTGAGAACAGGATGCTGGACTAGGCGGGCCATTGGCCTGATCCAGCGGGCTCTTCTTATGTTCTTATATGTAAAAGGAGTAGGGAAGAGGTGTGAAAGGAGAAGAGGAAAAGAAATGACACGAGAGAAGTACTTTTGAGAGGCATGTGGTAGCAGGAAGGGGAAATTTAAAATAAAAAGAGTTCTCCACTTAGAGATCCTTTGGGTGAGCAAATTCTGTCTAAAATTCAGGGGCAGAATCCACAGCCAATGTCTGAACTTAGCTTGAATCAAACTGAAATATGTAACTCCCTGCTACAATTAGTGGCAAAGAATTTAGCAATTTCCAAAGGATTAGATATCAATAGAAAATGATACAATTGCCAGCTGATTGTGCCTAATTACATTTTTTTACTGGGTCTGCCCCTGCACCACCATTTTGTTACTGGTTGGTAATTTTAATTTTAAGTGAACTCTCAGGTTAGAAAGGCTGAGAACCTCTGCTTTATACCCAGTCAACTTCTGACATATTCTGACATAACTCCGTGGGCCAGGGAGAGAGAGGGCAGACAGGATTCTATGCATTGCTCTCTTCCATGCCTGTTGTTTTGTACCCCTGTGGTTTAGAATCTAGTAGAAACTTCTGAACAGATGAGAGATACTTTGCAGCTGTGTATATGGAAAACCGGGTGGAAATGATGGTCTCGTTCCAACAGACAATGAACAAAAAACAAAACAGAGCAAGCTTATTAGAGGGAAATATCTGAAATTTGTAAGGGACACATTTTCCTGCAGGTGTGTGAATAGCAGGATATGTTTCTTTAAAAGCCACACACTAAGGGACATTTAATAAACGGAAACAAGATGACTACATGCTCTGGCTGGCAGTCTATACAACCCCCATCCTCATGAAGTCCAAGGACCTCAGATCAGAACAAGAATAGCTGGTGTGTGGTTGAGTTGAAGAGCAGATTTGGACAAATTTCCATTCATACCTATGAAGAAGAAGAGGTTTTCTCTTCAAGAAGGTCAGATTACCTTGCATGGAGAGCAAGATGGAAGAGGAAGTGACTTGACAAATGTTTTGTAAGTAGAAAGGGGGAAAGAGATGGGTGGGTTGGAGTTTAAATAGCAAGATGTAGTAGGTAAGGACATGAAAAAATCTGATTTATCCTTGTCAGCCAAAGGTCTGGGAAGGAACCTGACAGGACAAAAGAGACAGGGAAAGTGTCTGCAGATTTCAGTTTCTTTGGGTGAGAAAAGCTTATTGAATTGCATACACATTTAGGCCTCTTCTATTATGCTTTTCAAATTCAATCCTTGGTGGTATTTTCAGATCATTTCAACTATATCCTTACAAGGTTCACTGCCACCTAGACAGGAATAGCAGAAGAATATCAAAGCATGCTACACTTTCTTGGATAGTGCAATCAATGCAACTGGAATCATTAAATTTTTATTTGGGAAACATTTTTTAAAATAAACAATATAAAATGTTCTGATAAAACATTTTAAGGTAAATAACTATGAAGAGCCTTCAATGTTCACCTGTCATGCAAAGTAGTCCCACATTTCCTAGCTGTTGTGGACTCTGGTTCACTCATAGTCTCCTGAACACAATTAACCAAATTTTTAAATACAGGTAACTTGCAATTTATGCACATTTAACATATGCACATTCAGCTTTACGTGTTTGGCAAAACAAACAAATAAATAAATAAATAGCTGCAAACATCTTGGCAATTCCACCTGCCATTGCACCCAATGTGTTTTGATTATATGCAATTTTGCCTATATGTGCTATCCCCATAATGTAACCCCCATGTAAGTTCAGAGTTGCCTGTTTGCATTTTCTCTTTTAAGACAACCACATTCTTGTATTCCTAAATGTAAGATGCAGTGGAAAGCTATGAATCACTATAGCTTCTTTGTGTATGTATTCACAGGAAAATCCTCTTGTGAAGGTATTTTGTAGCTTGTAAAATGACACTCACCAGCCTTTCAAGTGTAAATTAAATATTCCACAATTATTTTGCACCTCTTCTAGTCAGTATCTGTATTGGATTTGAAATCGTGAATTCTACTTGCATATGCAATTTTTAAAAACATGTTTTCTGTATATTGTGCAATCAGTTTGAGATGCTCATAGAAAGATATCCATAAATCAAATACCGTATTTTTCCGTGTATAAGACTAGGTTTCCCCCCTTTAAAATAATGTCAAAAATTAGGGCACATCTTATACACAGATAGTGTCTCCCCCCATTTTCTTAAATCTGAGTCCCCCAAAATAGGGAAAAATATGGTAACTATATAATGATAACTGTTAGAATGTCTTGTTAGCCAGGCTTCATTTGTGGTTGTCACCAATCCCTTCCCTTCTGGTCCTTTGGCATGTATGCAGGGCTTCAAAGGGAGGTGTGCTCTTCTCTCATTTGCACTGTGGATTGCAGAAGATGAGCAGGAGGCTCTTCTTTTGCTTATACCCACTCCTATTACTTTCCCCCCTTCTTCAGTATACATCACAACTGAAAGCTTTGTGGTGAAGGTATGTATGCTACTAGGCATCCTTCCTACACAGGGACAGGGATTCGCACCTTTGTTAAGCTGGCAAGTGGATTTGTGGATGCATGTGTACTTCTTTCTCAGCTTGTGTTTCTTGCAATTCCTCTAATATTAATACTCACTGAACTTTGTCTAGCTGAAATGTACGCTTTCTTCAAATAACTCATCCATCCATGCTGCTAACTAATTTCTTCCTTCTTAGGCAGTTCATTTGGTGTATTAGGGCTTGTCCACGCCTCCATTTGCCCCACCACTTTCCCCAGAGAAAACCCGCAGTTACCGCTGAATCGGAACAAATGGCAATTGGGTTTTTGCATGGATTGCTGTTTGCCTCACAACTTTCCCCTGGAAAGCACAATACTTTGCAAAACCACTTGGACCCATACCTAGAAAGCACAGGACAAACTCAGACCCATGCTTTCTGGGCATGGAACAAGCCTACTTGCACTCTATGTTACAGAAACCATTCTTCTGTCTCATGACAATCCCTGATTACTTGCTTATTATAAACGGCCTGTCATTTTCACTACTTACTGGATATTTCCCCCCTCCCTTGAATCTTACTATGTTTCAGGCATAGAACTCTGAATGACCATTATGCTGAACAAAAAGGTTCGAATGTCACTGTGTATTCGATCAGTTGGGCTTCATTCAAAAACTTTGACCCTGGCAAGAATGTCAAAGACATAAATGTTTATTAGAAGTGTAAAAGCACGTGAAGCAAATGGTTCTCTTGCCTGAAATCTCTGATATGTTAACCACAATCTAATCACATGTAGTGCACAATTGTTGCTTATAAAAAGTTTGTTAAAACAATGAGATAACAAATCATCTGAAGAAGGCAAACACTGAGCCTTTGTAACAATGGTGGTTGCACAGATCAGTGCTGGCTTAATCTTCTCACTGCACTGAAAATTCAAATTGATTCTACCTGTTTGATTAACACCCCACAGGCACTTTTATGAAAACAAAATGCATGGCTTCCATGGATAAATGGAGTGCACACACTGCTGCTCCATATATAAATCCTGCCTCTGGGAAATATGAAGGTTTCTTTCCATATACCAAAGGTACACCACAGTTTTCAACTGCACAGAAACCTCAGTAGGTTGAAGAAATGTAAGAACTCTTTGCATGATGGTTAGCCTGCAATAAGAAGCTCTGCATCCACGTCCACCTTTGACTTGTTTGCATGTCCAACTTCAGAATCAAAAGCTGAACTGCACTCAAATTGAATCAACAACCCTTGTGAATTCCAGACAGATGTCCTGCCACCTAGTCCAAGAGTCAAAGCTGCTATGACTCAGTGCCTGTTGCTGAGCCTCTACCGTGTCTCAATAAAGTTCTCTTTCTTACTCTCAAGTAACAGCCCCTGTCATTCTGATCTGAGCAGGAATCAGAGACCAGAGCAAAGTTTTTCTGGTTTTGTGCAAATCTGAGGGATCAGGAATGCTAGCATGGCTAGAAAAGAAAGAAAAGCATTGAAGAAGTCCTAGATGGGGAAAGGGGAGCAGCAGAAAGTTATGTATGAGCCACAACACCAAAACAAACAGTCTGTAATCCTGAGTGGAGGTGCTTGGAATCCAGTTTCTCCCAATTTATCAGATTATCCCTTGAATTTACAGGAAGAAAGCATCAAGACTCATGTTGTTTGAGGGTAACGTCATGTGGACTATGCAAATCAAATGGGAATGCAAGCAGCTGCAAACACACAGTAAACTCAAGTGTGGAGAAGTCCTTCATTTATGGTAGGGTTTGTTGCAGAGATCTCTCAGAACTGGGCTAATTTTAACAAAGCATGCTAGTATTAGACTTTAGTATTCTCACGTACAATGTGTCCTACCTGAATATATTTTATATCAACTGTCCTGTAACTATTTAATTAGTTTCAGTGTGTATTGGTCTATAGCAGAATAGAGCAAAATCGAAATAGACAAATAAGCATGTTCCAAACAGTGCCACTATAATAAAACAGAATATTTCACAGGGACAAATTTAATTATGTTGAATTTCCAGCAGCCCATGAATACAATTGTCTGGAAGGATTATGTATCTAATGCTCTTTGTTAGTAGAGCACAATGGTGGCCTCCTGGCACAGAAGCTGCTACAAAGGCAAAGGCAATTGGTTAAACAGTAGCTGCAGGTCAGCTGAAATCTACTGTGGCACCTGAAATAATAGCAGTAACAAACAAATACAAGAGGGTAGAAATGCAAGGGGATTCCATGTCTTCATTTTGCTACAGCACGAGCAATTCTCAAGGGCACATTTGTTGTCAACTGCTACCACAGCTCCAAATAAGATCATGGTGGAGACTTCTCAAATTCATAAATATGAATATAAATATATATATATATATAGTTTAAACTTGACTTCTTCTTTTTTACTGATTTTACTTTCATGAGCTTTCACTTTCAAACAACACAGAATTATGCACAAGTTTGTGCTGATGCGATAGGTTCAACTCTAATGTTATAGTATTATTCCAAGAAGATAATATTATATAAAAACAGACAAAAACAAGTGACTGGAAGTATAAGTTGTATGGGCTTCACTGTGTATAATACTTGAGGTGTCAAGTGTCAGTATCTATTTCTCAGGCGGCTCTTATTTTTATGAAGAAGCATACAAAAATATTTTTTCAGGGTTTCAAAAGACGATCCAAGTCCCTATTTAAGTAAGCACCACATCAGAGTTGAATAACCATGTTGCTAGACTACAGCTCCCATCATCCCTGACCACTGACCAAGCTGATGAGAGTTGGAGACCAACAACATGTGGAGGGCCACACAGGTTCCCAATTCCTGTACTATGTGCTCCACTTGAATTCTATGTGTAACACTTTGCAACAGCGGACAGATGGAGGACACATCAAAAATTTTCTAGTTGGCTACAGAGATTGTGGATGCTAGATGTTTCACTGAAATGAAATGTACTTACTGTTCCAAGAACACCAGGTCTGAGCGGTTTCCCACTTCTTCCATGCTTTCTAGGCATGGGTCTGAGCAGTTTTCCATTTGCCCTACAACTTTCCCTGGTCAAACACACTCATTACTGCTGAATAGGACAAATGTCCATCTGCAGAAAACCCAGCTGGCTTTGCTCTGATTCAGCGGTAAAAAGTGGGTTTTCACAGCGGAAAGCACCAGGACAAGTGGAAGTGTGGACGAACCCAAACTCTTTGAACCTTGCCTTGTTGTCCTGAATTGTCCTCTCTCGTTCATCACCCTTTATTGAAATATTCATTTATTTATTAAACTGACTAGTGCCAAATGTATTGGTTTGCTTTCCTTTGGACCACATCAGTGAGGCCGAGAGTGGGGATTTGTTGTTTGGGAAGCCCAGAACACACTGCCCAGGCTTTGACCCCAGTGAGGTCATTTTGGTGGTGCTAACGCAGTGGTTTGACTTCACCCCTCAAAGGTGCACTCCTCTCTTTTGGGGGGCCTAAAGTGACTTACAATAATAACTACATAAGCATATATTAAAACTATCATAAAACAAAGCATAGAAAAATCTAAAACATATTCAATATTTTTAAAAAAGGTAGGATTAAAACATCCCACCTGCTAAAGGAGGCCACAGATTTTTACAATTCAAAGACTTGGTGGGGGAAAAGGTTTTGCTTGGCACCTACAGCAGTGGCAGCTACAGCCACCCTGGGGTGAACATTCCACAAGTAGGGAGCCACCCATCTACAGATCTCCAGTAGAAGGGGTGCACAGAGAAAGGCCTCACATGACGATTTCAGGGTTCATGTTGGTTTCTATGGGGAGAGGCAATGTATGAAGTATTGGGGTCCTGAGTTGCATAAGACTTTATAGGTCAAAGCCTGTATTTTTAATTGGGTGTGGAAGCTAATTGGTAGCCAAGATTGGTATTATATGCTCAAACTGTCTTGCCCTAGTGAGCAACCTGGCCACCAAGTTCTGTACCAGCTGCACTTTCCGAACCATCCTCAAAGGCAGCCTCCCATATAATACACTGTAGTAATCTAGAGTTTACCAGAGCATAGGCTACAGACGTTAGACTAGCCGTGTACAGATAGGGGCATAGCTTGGCCATCACCCAAAGCTAATGAAAGGAACTCCACACCACCAAGGCCACTTGACCCTCAAGCAACAGTGATGGATCCAGAAGTACCCCCAAGCTATGTACCTGCTCCTTCAGAGAGCACCCTATCAAGAGCAAGCCATTTCCCATCAATCTGGTCAATGAAACCACCCACTACCAGTGCCTCAGTCTTGTCTGCATTAAGCTTCAGCTTATTGGCTCTCATCCAGTCCATTACCAAGATAAGACATGAAATACTAAAAGGTAGGGTTTAATAAGCAGGAACAGTACCGTATTTTTCCGTGTATTAGATGAGGTTTTTTTACTCAAAAATCATGTCAAAAAACAGTTCGTCCTATACACAGATAGTGGCGTGGGCGGTAAGCTGTGCACCACCAGCCAGCTGGTTGGCGGGCGTGCAACTCACCCCCATGCCACTGCAGGAGGCGCATGCTCTAGGGAGCGTTTCCCGCAGCGGCGTGGAGGGGAAGCTGCGTGCCACCAGCCAGCTGGTTGGTTGGTGGCCCACGCTCTAGGGAGCTTCCCGTCCACAGTGGCATGGGGGGAGTGGCTGCCCACTTTGCCAGCCCCCAGCAATGGCCCTGCTGGGGTGATGGTGGCATGCAACTTTGGGCTATCTCCCCCCACTTTCTTTAAATTTAGTCCCCCAAAATAGGGGGTGTCTTATACATGGGGGCGTCTTATGCACAGAAAAATACGGTACTTTATTTCAGTGCAGAAAAATTCACCCAAGCAGCAGAAGGCAGCAAAACAATAGTGCAAACACCACTAGGCCTAATGCCTTTCTGCATCTCATATATTTAGCTGAACCTAGAGAGTTTGCTCTTTAGTTTTAAGTGCTAATTCAATTTCAACAAGAGATGCAGTGAATTACCCAGATCTAATTTAAGCACCAATGAACTTTATTAACCTCTTAGGATTGCCTAGATTTACAGTGCTTTATTTGGGGAATGCACATTGGCACCCTGAATCCCCCCCTCCAATAATTGTTAACAGTTGGGGAGCAGTGCAGGAGAACTGCCTTCTCATTTACAGGAGGTACTGATAGAAAATTATTTTAAATACATTATGATCATTATTTGTTAAAGGCTATCCTTCAATAACATTGGCACAGAGTTTCAAGAAAGCAGGTAGCCTAGGAATAGAGCAGTGACAAATATTTTTCTCTCCCTTTCTATGAAGCTTGGGCTGCATCCAATGGTGATCTTAATTGAGCAGAAAACACTGTTGTTTGCACAAGGCAGGGCACCCAACTTTCACTGATTCCCTCCTACCCAATGTAGACCCTTGCCAAGGACATATTTTCAGCCGGGACTCAGTTCCAGCACCTATCAGGTGGGCACCGTTGCCATTATAGGAGAAGAAGGGAGGTGTTCATGGTGAGTTCTGGCACTTCTTTTTCTAGAAAAATAGTACGGCCCCTGCCCAATGTCAACCCTGTGGGTTGAAGGAATCTTCTGTACAGTATGGGATATGGCAGAGAGGGCTACAGGAGGTGGAAAAGAGAAAATTGGGTGCCCTGCCCTGCACAAAATTTGAAAAGACATAGATTGTGTATGGACTACATAGAAGAAAACATGTAATGAATCTCCATTGATTCTAGAATAAGATGTTTACACACACACACACACACACACACACACACACACACTAGAAAGAAGAAAATTAAACAGAGAGAGGGAGAGATAATATGTAGATGACACTGAATTTGAAATTATCTTTAAAATCTTAATGATAAGCCAGGATATTCTGTTTTCAAAACTACCCCACGTCTTTTGGTACTCTTCTAAGTTGTTTAATGAGCCTTATGCAAAGTTTCTTTTTCCATAGCAGGTGTTTTATGACTATGAACATTAAAGGCTCAGGTTAGTTTTGGCAAGTGGTAAAACAGAAGTATGACCACATCACAGGAGACAATCCACAACCAGTTCTTCTCACTGCTGCCACTATGTGCACTAATTAATTCCAAAGCGAATTCATGAGTAATTCCAAAAGAAATAAAATCTTTCAAAAATTTCCAATTCCTCATGTTCCAATGCCACTGATTAAACCTGGATGCAACTTGGCTACTTTAATAATTCATATAAATACCAATATGGTCTACAGACTATTCCGCATTATGGATTCCAAGTTTAAAAGATATAATTTTAAAACAACGCAGCTCTTTATAAAGCTTCGCTGTCAAGGTGTTGACAGGCTTACAACAGAATCGAATTTAAAAATAGCATTTCATATGAAAATACTGTTCCTGAACTGAACAATACTATCAAAAGCCTATTTGAAACAAAGGCAACGACTACATAAAATCCAGCCTTGTCTGATATTCACAGCTTTGCACAACAATAGCATAGTTCTGACAGATGCTCCATATTGAATGAGATCCTATGGTAACAGCTGAATAAGAGTGACTGACCTAAAGCAAACCCAAACTTTTCTGCTAGGGCTGTGCCTCTCCAGATCACACATTGGATAACTTGTATGCACTTAGTAAGCTTACTCATGTTAAAAATCAAGGGCTAGAGATTAAAGATAATTTGCTTCAACTTTTTGAACTTCAACACGCCTTTCATACTTTTAGGGTGTTTTCTGTATCCCACTATTTGCAGCACATTTTCTCTTCCCCCCCCCCTCCAATGTCTAGATAATAACATATTTAGAAAACGTGGTATTTTTTAAAAGTTGTATTGGTCTTGTACATTAATCTGCATAGATGATTGTATAATACTTTCTTTACAATAAAAATAACAAAAGGTGTTTGCTATAGTAGAACAGCCTCTTACTTTCCACTGTGTTCAAGAGTGTCCTTAAATTCTTCTTTTTCACAGGCAGGGACATTTGCACGTTGCTACTAGATGACTGAGTAACTCACTCATGGCTGTGCCACTTATGAGTAATGGCATGCTTTCCTCATTCTTTGACTGTTAAGTATTTTCTCTCTGTCTCTGTCTCCCCCTGTATATATTAATATAAATTTCCATGCTGGTTATCAAGATGCATGCAAACAATATCTGCTGCTGTTTGAGAAAGAAAAAGGACATTTTCAGCAGCTATTGAGAAATTAATTTTCCAATCAAGTTGCTGACCTGTTGATTTGAATGAATAAACATGCATAATTTCCAAACTACCCTTTATTTCTTTCTGTCTGTCTGTCTCTTTTAAACTGTAGCACACAGGCTAAAGAATTAGGTCATCTTCATTAGATTTTCTCATTAAGCAGGTTCTCTCCCCACTTTTTTTTTTTTAATCTAGCTTTGCCTTCAAGAATTCTCCAGCATTTTGTCAATAAGAGTTCAGAGCAGGGCTAATGATTATCATGAAAGTAAGCCCAGAGTGATTCTAAGAACTTATCATTCTCCGTTTTATTCCTTTTATCTCACTGTGGGATGAGAAATGAAGTCATTTCTGTCAACAATTCACTTAAAATAAAGGTCAAAGAAAACTTTGTATAAGAAGGAATATAAATACACACAAACACACACAAACACTGCATTCAGTGCTGGTCTATTTCAGATTAAAATAATGGGCAAAATTCAATATGGCTTTTGATTCAGAGAAGCCATCCACTAACATAAGATGAGAGCTTCCTTTCATGTTAGGGATATCCCCACTGGATCAAAAGGCATTCTATGAGTGGGTTAGAAGCATCAGACTTAACCCAAGAAGCACACCCCAGAGCAAGATGTGCAGATAGATATCACACTGCTGGATTTGTGAAGGAAAATGTGGAAGTGCAGTGGGTCAGTCCCCTTTTCCTACCAAGTAGATTAGTCAATATATGCCACATATATACTTAGGTGTTCTGTATAAAGAAATTATTCCTCAATTTCTTTAGTACTTGACCCTGTGCACAGCTAAAGTTCATGCCCCCTTGTTCCTAGTATTTGACATAAACTCAAATAGTAGTTATCCCCATTATTCCCTAAAGAAGTTTTTCTTACACGTTGGCATCTTTTTCCTGACCACCACCTCCTCCTCCTCCTCCTCCTCCCTACCTAATACAGTGGTACATCGGGTTACATATGCTTCAGGTTACATACGCTTCAGGTTACAGACTCTGCTAACCCAGAAATAGTGCTTCAGGTTAAGAACTTTGCTTCAGGATAAGAACAGAAATCGTGCTCCGGCGGCGCGGTGGCAGCAGGAGGCCCCATTAGCTAAAGTGGTGCTTCAGGTTAAGAACAGCTTCAAGTTAAGAACAGACCTACCAACATACTGAATTGTAACATACAGATTGTAACATTTCCATATTCTATTCCCATTCCCAATACCACATTTTCTCCATGCATTCAGGGCAGAACTCTTTAGGAGTTGGCTGAGTTTCTCTATCCCTAGTTTGATTTAAACACAGATGACAAGCATACAGTGTTTCACCAGGCAAGAGCTTAATTTTTATAAGTAAAATTTTTCCTCACTTTTCAAAAGATGGCCTTTCTTCTGCCTTACCGATTTTTGCTTTTCTGTGTGCTTTGATTTCTACTGGAACCCCCCCCTGCCTCTTTTTTAAGTTTGCAAAGTAGAGCATTTTGGAGGAGGGCTTGGTGATAAAGGTGAAAGTGCTACATAGAGCCAGTGCCATGTGGGGCCAGAAGTACAGCAGAAGTAGAACAAGGAGACATGAAGCCTCTTATTCTCTGCAAAATATATGACCACCATCATTTCCATCATAGGTGTGTACTGTAGTTCAACCCTTGTGATCCCTGGTGGCAAAATATGCTAGCAGTGCACTTTACCTTGGGCCTCTGAAGTGGAGGAGATGCCTGGTTGCACTGCCTCCCTGTCCCAAGTTATATATATATTTTCCCCTGGGGGTGGGTATATCTGATGGCACACATTGCAAAGCAGTCAGAGTCAAGGCTGTTACCCACTTGAACTAGGTCTATGCCCATCGGTTCTGTTTGCAGGAATTTTGGAACTGTTATTCACCCAGTATACACCTCCTTCAGATGTTTGCCTCACCCCAACTCCTACGTTGATGGGTATGTATTGAATTACTTGCTAAATTTAATCAAAATGTATTGTATTGGGGTGGCCCACAAGATTAAAATAAAATAAAATATAACATTAAAATACAAAATGCAATAATTAAAAGCACAGCAGCAAAACAATAAAATGCAGCTTCAAACATTTTTCTTTCTAGCTGAGCAAAAATAAATCCAATTAACAGCACTAATTATGCAATAAATCACTGTCAAACAATGAGATAGCATCATAGAATCATAGAGTTGAAAGGGATCACTACGGTCACCTAGTTCAACCCCCTGACACACAGGAATCTTTTTGCCCAATGTGGGGCTTGAATCCACGACCCTCAGATTTAGAGTCTCATGCTCTACCAACGGAGCTATCCCAGCTAAAAGGGTTGACATCTTCATCAGGTTACCCAAAAGGGGTCATTCCTGGTCAATTACTACCATTTTATACCACATGAGTATGTATGTGAAATTAGGATTATTATTTTTTGCCCCAATGTGCATCACTTTTCACTTGCTTGCACTGAATTGTATTTGCCAGTTAATTGCCCATTCACCCAGTTTGGAAATTGTTTGGAGTGCCTTGCAATCTTTTTACAAAAATAATATTTTACCAATCTATGAAAAATTTGGTGGAGGTGGGGTCTAGTCAGAACCAAATCCTTTGTTGAACATTTCCCTAACAATCCTCTCAACTGTCCTGGGTCTGAGGGAAGTGGGGTATAAAACAGAAACAGAGTAGTTTTATCCTACTGTTTCCAAAACAGTGACGTTCTTTGGTCTTACAAATGTGTGATATTACAATGAGTTATCGGTGCAGTGCTGATTACAAAAAAAAGAAGAGTACTAATATTACAATGAACTGTATTTGAGCAAAGAGGTGAGCTGCATCTTTTCATTTTAATCTGGTACAAGCTGCTGCCTTGCGTTTCTGAAATCAAAGATAAAGTTTATGGAACTTCACAGACTTGTTAGATGACCTAAGACCAAATACGTTACAGCATTTGTTCCCTTGCCGAACTCTTGCTTTTCTGTTAACTGATGTAGTCAAATATAAATGAAATGATTTTATCAATATCTTAGTGAATGTGCTGTTTCTCAGTCAGATTTATAAGATATAGTTTATTACATTACATTGCAGATTAAAAAGAAAATATGGCTGTTATTTTCCAAGTTATTAGTCTGAGGAAAGCAACTTTTAAAATATGCTTTTGGAGGGTACAGTATATTAAATCATTTCTGAGTTCTGATTCTAAGGTATGCATATCTTAGCTTTCTAAGAATAAGCAGAATTTTTTCAGAGCAGCCCATCTATGAAGTTCCTAAGCACTGCTTGTACAAATATTCACACCCCAGCTGTGATAAAGTAGCATTTGGACAAATATCTCAGTTCTTTATTGCAGTAATAAATCTGATGGTGTTACCAGGTTTCCTTATACCATTTAATTTAGCTTTAATTCAGTGATCTAATGGGTTAGCAGCAAAACAGTGCCACTGCAGTAATGAGCAGGATAATACTTTTAATTTAAAAGCATTCCCTCTTTTACAATTTAAGATACAATTAGAACAGCAAATAAGATGTGATTTATTAAAAGTTACTAAATGGGAATGTTAGCCAGCTGGATTCAGAATGTACAAGGGAAGATGATGGATGAAACGAGAGATTCATAGCCAATCCAAGCAGCCAATCCATGCAACAGCTGGAGTGGCTGTTTCGTGTGAGGCTGTGCAGCGAAGCACAATTAACAATGGTCAGTAATTTGCACTTCTTAGCACACGTGGGGTAAGGTAAAATATTAAATGAGTATGTGATCTGGGATCCAAATCCATACACCAGTTATACCAGTTATATTGAGATCATTGGCCTCCATTTTCCTACTTTGGAATAAGTAGATAGTGACCTTGGTCAAAGTCATATTCTAAAAACACTAGCAATCTAGACCTATACATGTTTATTCAGAAGTAAGGCCTACTGCATTCCACGTGACTTACTTCAAAGTAAGGGTTGATAAGACTTCAGATTGCAATCCTAAACACACTTGGTAGGAAGCAAGTCCCATTCAACACAGAGGTACTTACTTTTCAATAAAAATTCAAAAGATCAGACTGCACAAATATCTTCGTTTACATGATCAGTGGAATGGTACTCACAAAGAAAGAACTCAAAAACACATATTGTTAAAATTCGGTTTGCCAACATATATTAGCAAATTTTCAAAAAAATTCTGCCAGACGCAGAATCTTGAGCAAAGTAGCAGATACATAAAATAGCTGGGCATGGCCTGAAAGTTGCCACGTACAGGAATTTCAAACATTTACACGTTTGACTCAAAGCAATTTAAGATCTAAGACTTATATAACTGGGCTTATTTATTACCAAAGTGGTAACTTCTGCTCCCTGTTAACTATAATTTGGGGTGGGCAGAGTAACTCTAAGGCAATCTGGGACTGCAACAAAATACAACGCTGGTGCAACTCAAATGCGGTCACATTTTCCTCTGATCGGCCATAAAAAATATTAAAGTTGATTATTATTACTACAGTGGTATCTTGGGTTACATATGCTTCAGGTTACAGACTCTGCTAACCCAGAAATAGTACCTCGGGTTAAGAACTTTGCTTCAGGATGAGAACAGAAATCGTGCTCTGGCGGCGCGGCGGCAGCAGGAGGCCCCATTAGCTAAAGTGGTGCTTCAGGTTAAGAACAGTTTCAGGTTAAGAACGGACCTCTGGAACGAATTAAGTACTTAACCCAAGCTACCACTGTATTATTAATCCTGTTTCACCATAATTTGTAGCTCAATTATCTTCTAGTGTCATTATAGTACACAGATTATTTTCTTGTCTCCAGTAGCATGCCCTCAAATGCAGGCAGACTACATATTACAGAGGAAGCTATGGGGAGCCCCTGAACATGGGGCAGCAGTCGTGTGTGTGTGTGTGTGTGTGTGTGTATTATACAGAGAGAGAGAGAGAGAGAGAGAGAGAGAGAGAGAGAGAGAGAAACTCTGTTCATAACCAGACTGATTTTGAGTGTATGCAACTCACTATGCATATTTATTCAGAATTAAGTCCCACTGTGTTCAATGGAGCCTACTCCCAGGTAGGTGAGCTGCAGTGTATGAACAGTGTATATGAACTGCAGTGTATGAACATTTGTCTCCACCTGTTTCACTGCATCCACTTCTATCCACATAACAAAATAATCATGTCTATTAGCTTTTCAACCACCAGCGGAAAATGCACAATAGTGCTATTTCATCTTGGCCATAGGCTAAAAGTTCCAAGGAAATAGACCAAATTCAACAGCAGGTGGAAACAAAGACAACAGTAAATAGTTTAGGCAGCATAAGAGGCAGAGATGCATGCTTTGTTTTCCCCATATCCCAGTCAGGTTTGGAATCCTATTATATATTTATATATTTCTTGTTTTTTTTCTGAGATATAACTTTTACTAATGGTAAAGGTAAAGGACCCCTGGATGGTTGAGTCCAGTCAAAGACAACTATGGAGTGTGGCGCTCCTCTCTGCTTTCAGGCTGAGGGAGCCGACGTTTGTCCGCAGACAGCTTTCCGGGTCAAGTGGCCAGCATGACTAAAATCACTAACTCATTGCGATAAAATTTTCTCCATGTTTTGCATAAGTAAAGAGATGGGATAGGGAGAGAGAAAACAGATGGAGAATACTATAATGAATTGAAATGTTCTATTTAAAAACTGTTTGTCAGCTGTAGTTAAGTTGACACTGTCATCATGGCAACAAATCAAAACACTTCACACTTTGTGCCGCATGTTTAAGTCAGCTACAAAGACAGGAGTGGTTGGAACTTAAGATTTGAAAAGTCAGTAAATGAAAAGGCTTAGAGTAGAGTAGACAAAAATGGCTTGGATCCAACCTTGCTGAACTACAAAATGAAAGGCACTTACACCCATCCTGGTTTCTGACACCCCCTCCAGATACAGATTCCCATGTCACATCCCATGCTACCGGTATGCCAAAGTTTCCCCTGATCTTTTTCAAGAGGAAATGGAAGATTTAGTGATCCAGTTATAAATGAAAAAGCCACTCTTTGTAGAAATTCTTAAATGTTTATTGAGGAATAGCATTGCCTGCATTGCAGCCAACTACAGGCACTGCTTTCACCTGCTAATCTATATATTTTATATTTTTGTATGAAATTATTAGTAACCTTTTTGAGCAGAGGATTCATTTCTCGTCTTTTTCTTAGCCCAAGAGAAAGACATAAGACTGCCATGCATAAGGATCAGACATAGGATGAAGAGTGATGACTTGATTTATTAAAGCTTTAAACAAGTTTCATGCATTAAAGATCCTCATAAAGAACATGACATGTTCTTTCTTTAAAAACAGCTACACGTTTCAGGACAAGTGACATGATCCAAATGATCTAGACTGACTTTGATGGCTATTCTAATGCAGTGCAGGGACGGCTTGAGTGACTCACTGTCTACATTACTGAGCTGAACAAAGAAGGAAAACATTTTTTAAAATTGTCTTTTCTCTTTCTCTTTTTTACGAGAACTGAGCAGAGACAAAATTTCTTTTTTGGACCCCATCTTGTTCCACTCAATTATGCTGGCATAAATGTAACCCTAACCAACCATGTGGAGTTTCTCTATAGTGCATCAAAACACAGCATTCCTTTTGAGCCAATACAGTAATGTTAGGGATTGAACATGTTTAATATCTTACCTCCTTTGCCCTCCATGCCAACAGTGATTATGATGCTTGTCTAACAGATTTCAGTTCTGAGACAAGTTTTTAACTCCATTTGTTGCCACCGTTTTTTGCACTGGGGTTGGGAACCTGTTTCCTATGAAGAGCTGTTTACCCACAGGAAAAGTCAATCAGGGGATGCAGCCAATGATGTGTGGAGCCAGAACCCAAAGTGGGGTGGTATTGGCAGCACTGTATGATGGCATGTGCTCCATCCTTTATATACATATGTCTCAAGTGATTCTCAGAGGGGCTCAGAGCAAGAGTGGGCCTGCAGTACCTAGACAGCTGGATAATACTAAGGGCCAAAGGTAGAGTTGTAGGTTCTCCATCCCTGTTTTACATCATTCTGCAAAGGTCTCCTACAGCATGTTTGTTGTTGTTGTTTAGTCGTGTCTGACTCTTCGTGACCCCATGGACCAGAGCACGCCAGGCACTCCTGTCTTCCACTGCCTCCCACAGTTTGGTCAAACTCATGCTGGTAGCTTCAATAACACTATCCAACCATCTCAACCAACCAACAGCATGTTTACTCAGAAGTAAATCCCAGTTAATGTAGCAGGGCTTCCAAGTAGGTAGGCATTGGGTTGCAGCCTAATGGTTGTATCCAACACTGCTGTTCTGCTCACTAAGCAATCTTCTGCAACATAACTCCTCCTCTTTCCCCTGCAGCCCACGCACAGTCTCAAAATCTGCTCCAGAGGGTTGGGTAAGGAGAAATAGAAGAAGTCTCTTTGTGCGAGTGGAACACTGCTCACACAGCATTGAGTCACACAACCCTTTGAGTAGAATTCAGCACTTCAGTTCCATCTCCACAAGCACTTCAGCGTGTCCTATGGAATAATCTCCCATCCCCATTCCCCTGCACACTGTTCTGGGCGTTCTCCTGGCTCCCACAAGCCAATTTCAGAGGGCACTTCAGGGGCACAGGGAAGGAGAGGGAGGAAAGCCCCATTGCACAAGCTGAAGCCCTTGCGCACGGCGTCTACTGATGGGGTTTGTAAGGTAAATCCCACCCTAGATATTATCTTCTTACCCTTGTGTTTTTTGGTGCATGTGCAGACAATGTCAACCCTCCTCCCCACTAGCATCCCAGATCAACACATGCTATGTCAGTGTATTAGCCCGTGCTAACAATCAATATGAGTAGCACAGGTGCTCTGGAGCTATATATACCTGAGCATCTGCAAATCTAGCCAGTAACAAACCACAGCCTATTGGAATGTTGCATTTCAGCTGGGAGATTAGTTTTAAGTGGCCTTGAACAAACCTATCTATAAAATATAACTAGATATTACCAACCTAACCCAATTATAAGGATGAACCGGATAAGAATTGGATGGCAATTTGTGCACTCAAAATGTCTTTCCATATACTATATACATTTTGAGGAAGTGGGAGTTATTGGATCTATGTGGCTACACTCCAGAAAGCAGCATAACAATGACTCACAACTGCAATCCTGAAATAGCAGTTTGGCATGAACTGTCCTTTCACAAAGTGCCAGATCTTTGGTAGGGGAAAAAAAGGAAGGTAGTGGTTGGGGCCAAAAAATTAAATCTATCTAATACTGCAATGATATGGATATTGAGATTAAAGACACTGAGACACTACTTAGAGTAACAGGTGTCAGAAATGACGTATTGGGGCACGTAATTAAGGTGGAAGAAAGGTGGGAAAGCTCTGAAACAAACAAACAAACACCATTCCCAGGATCCCAGCCTGTATTATCTCCAGCCTTTGGATGCAGTTACATATATGCCATAAGTGAGATTCCTAGATTTTATGTCATAATGGTTTGTACATGTTTCTGTACCAACCCAGAAAATTTTAGCATGGTTTCGAAACCACAGCATTATAATCTATGTGGGCATGATGAGAACTAAGTTGAGGTACAAACTGTGTGGTAGGAGATGGGGTGGTGAAGTGATTTTTATATAATAACTTTTTTAAAAAGTTAGGGAAGTTGCTAAAATCATTCAGGCCGTACTTACTGTGATCTTTGGATGAAGGGCAGTATTCAAATTTAATAAATAATGATAACAATCAAGCCCCCTAATACACAAAAGGAAATAAACAAGACAACCAAATAACAAGCTAATTTCATAGAACTAATTGTGCACTATTGATATCCCTTTAGTTTATTCAGTATTAATGATTGATCAGCTATACGTGATATGGCTTTGTCGTTTTGCAACACTGTTCCTATCATTCACAAAAATGTCAATTTGGAAGAGACCAAAGTAAACAATCCTGTCCAATAGCTGCTACTCTACCACCTCCCTCTAATTAACCTACACCACTCAGACCAAGGATGCAGGTGTACTGCAGAAAGATGCTGACGCTACAAAATGACTGATACACAAAGGCCAAGCCACATTCTCTCCACATTTCCTTATGTATTTTAAACAGCTTATTTTCTCTCCAGACTGACAACGTACGTTAGCTCCAAAGCTGCTTTATAGACATGGTGATGCTGGTTGTTTAAACATTTCCATATGATGTAGTATATTATTTCAAGTTCATACTACTAGTTCTATACACTGCCATGGAATCCATTGTATGAAGGGCGGTTCAGAACACAATCATTAAATAAAGTACCACGAATTGAAGAGTTTGATTTCTGAATTGTACAGTGATGAAACAAACAATATGGTTTTGTTCATTCATTCATTCTTATTTAGATTACGGTCCTATTCAAGTTGTATCCATGAACCAGCCCCTCCTCTAACCTACCCACTTTGAGGATTGATGTCTTAAAGGCAACTGTAACTATCTCCCCGTCCCCCATCCCCCCCACGATCAGAAACCTTATTGGGCAGGGCCTGCTGCCCCTTCATGGATACCATTTAATAATGCCTAAATAGAATTTATCTTAATTCCATCAAGCAGGGTTCTTAATTTGATTTTAAAAACAGAAATACTTTCCTGACTTCTTGTTGTTTACTGGACTCTCCTCCCATTTGTAAATAGATTTTGTGTCCAAAACACTGTGGGTAGAATTAATATTGGTATGTTCAGACATGGAGCTTCAACAGGAATACCAACATGTATAGGGGCCATAGAGCTGCCCCCCCCCCCAAGCATCCCTGCCCCATATTCAACCTTCTCACACTGAGCCAGAAAGAATGAAAAGTGGGTTTCTACATGTGTTCAGCTGAACTCTCTGCAATTGGAAACCTTGCACTACCAGGATGCGTGTGATACAGTATAGTGGTTAGAGTGTCGGACTATGACCTGGGAGAACAGACAGAGGTGGATTTAGAGGAGCATGACCGGTTCACCTGCAATGTACACCGAGCCACGAGGGTGCCGCAATAATGACAAACAACAGGGGCACCGAGATTTTAAAGCCCAAAGTCCGCCACTGGAACAGGGTTCAAATCCCCACTCAGCCAGTCACTGCCTTTCAGCCTAGCTGAACTCATGGGTTGTTGTGGAGATTAAATGAGGAGGGGGAGAACTATTAACACCACACTGAGCTCCTTGGAGAAAAGGTGAGATATAAATACAACAAATAAATAAATTGTGAGGAGCCTTCTAAGCTTATTCAGCTAAATGTGCTTAGAAAACCTCTTTCAGACCTTGCTTCAGTGTTGGAAGAACAGGGGCAGAATAGTGGGGACACTGCATATGTTAAGGCAGGCCAGAAGACACACTCCCTATTCATGTTGGCATCCCCTTTTGAGAAGAAATGTTTGCACGGGACTACAGTGCACATCTCAGTGGCCATGATTCCCAGAACCCTTAGGCTTCAGTGGTGGGGAATATGCGGAAACAAATAAAGCAAATGCTCACACATTAAACTTGGAACTTTTAAGCCTTCCCCTTGCAGCCTATGAATTAAACTGTGTCATAAAGCACCAAGATAATAAACTCTGAAAGCTTTCAGTCATGTTTAAGAATATTGTGTTCGACAACCATTTTTCTTAAAATATATTTCATGCTTTTCATCCCAATATTATTCAAAATTAAATAGCCATAGAAAAAGTATTTTAAAAGTGTTAAAGAAGACCAAAATACAATAAATGTGTCAAATGGGGTGGGGGGTGGGGAGTGTCAAATGGCAATGGCACAACATTAAATGAACTTGGGTATGTACCCTGACAGACCAGAAGGTCTCTGGAGCTACATAACCCGTAATGTAATCCCCCACCCCTGCTTAGGTAGCATGAGTCTTAAGAAAACTGTGAATCTTATCATGCTTTAAATTTAGGAACTCATAATAAACCTTAAGAGTCAGGTCTTTGGGCCCTCAGGTGCTTCACTTAAAAAATGCATTCTTTATTTTCTGCCTCACTTGCACAAAGACTGCTTACTTGTCAAAACTGTGAACACTGACTCGGAAGAATAAACTTGGAGAAATAGTTCAGCGATGATCTAACTTTTCTCCAAAATGCTTTAAATAAAGAAGCCACTTGCAGATGCCCTGTCATCAAAAAGGAACATCACTAAATTTTCTCTAATACAATTGATTGAGACAAACATAATTTCTCCAATCCTGCAGTTAAGCCGTATCACAGGAAAGGGTTCCAAAATTATATGCTCCCTTTATCAAGCCCTACCCCCCTCCTTGGTCCTTCTCCTGATTGTCCTAACCATGACAAAGGATTATATCTGTACAAAACTTTACCGTGTTTAATCAGGGTTTTCAACTAGTTCCAAACCAGGTTACAATGGAAATCCTGATTAATATTAGTTGTGATTTAAAGAAGTAAAGATTGTGTCAAGGGAAGGATGGGTAAACTGGTGTAAGGGAGAGCAGACACTGAGGAAGGGGAGCACAATCCTAAAGCCCATACCCCAGTCTTTCAGCTATGGCTACAGATCATCAACTTATCTTTATGGGCCATCGAGTCCAAAGAAGGGAAACAATATGTTACAACAGTCAAAAGGAAGTACACGTGAAAAAAAGTCTTACTTTGTGTTATAATTATTTAAGGATAGGTAAGGTGGGAATATGGGGACAAAGCTCTTTTTTAAAAGCTATAAAAGGTATGTGCAAAAACAAAAGCTGTCTTTTCTTACCTCAGTGTGAAAACGGTTTACACTTCCAAATCCCAGTCAATTATTTGTAATGCACTGGTCACAGACTGATCTGTTTTTTTCATGAATGAGGGCATTTTTTTCTTAAGAGAAAATGATTATAGAACAGTGAAAAGAAAATTATGAATCATGCTTATCAATGAAGAGGGATAAACACGTATTGTATAGTTCTAGTATATCTGTTTAGATAAAAGATCCATGAAAAAATTTAAGTACAGATACCATCACATTTTTAGGACTTGATACAGTCTTTATCTCTGTAGCACTATGAAAAATACTGCAAGTCCTCTGGTAAAGACAGTTTCTGTGATAGAGGAAACTGGCTTTGAATCTAGCCTGCTCTACATTTCAGAAAACTTTGGCACAGTAAAAGAGAAATATTTCATTCATATATTCAACTGTTTTAAGTTTGCGTATCTTCAGCGGTCATGAAGCACGTTTACACCTATGACGTGGGAAAATGTAATTATTTCAGTTGCTAGGTAGGAGGATGTAAACCAGAACCTTCAAGGTAACTTTCCCTGAAATGCTACAAGCTCCATATGGAAGGCTGATTAGACAGAAACAATTGTATAGTCTCACTGCACAGATGAGACAGTAGCCTCAGGACTGTTAATTAATAGTACTACAGTGGTACCTCGGGTTACATACGCTTGAGGTTACATACGCTTCAGGTTACAGACTCTGCTAACCCAGAAATAGTACCTCAGGTTAAGAACTTTGCTTCAGGGTGGAAACAGAAATCGTGCTCCGGCGGCGCAGCGGCAGCAGGAGGCCCCATTAGCTAAAGTGGTGCTTCAGGTTAAGAACAGTTTCAGGTTAAGAACGGACCTCCGGAACAAATTAAGTACTTAACCCAGGGTACCACTGTAATTGGGGTTGTATTGTGAAAATGGTATAAGCATTACAACTGTGTCTTGGAAGTGTGAGTTACATTTCCAAAATTATTCTGTCAATTCCCTGAGATTAGATAGATAGATAGATAGATAGATAGATAGATGATAGATAGATAGATAGATAGATAGATAGATAGATAGATGATAGAAGATAGAATCTAGTGTTTCTTGACTCGGTTTAGCTAGCAATGTCTTGTCAATCTCTCATTCAGGTGTAGCATGGAAGAGTTGAGCCACCCTAGGCTAACAGCCAACCTTGCCTGTGACTGACGCTCACTTAACTGCGCAACGAGTTGCTCTGCTGCAAGCAGGAACTTGACTACATAAGAACCAGTAGTGACAGCAAGGGTATAGGCTTGCATTCTAACATCACAGTTTCCAGCTTGTGTTCAGGCAAGTGGAACCAGGACTTTAACTGAATGTTAAAAGGTTTCAATCTTGTGCTTCATCCCAATTTACTTCCTGTATAAAACCAGGACATTTAGTAAAAGCAGCAGGACAGGTGGCATTGCCCGTTCTGGTGTAATTTCAAAGCAATTACAATCGTATTAATTATTATTATGCATATATTCTTGATAGTTAATTTACGGAAATAAGCCTGTAATCTGGCAACACCAATCACTGCTGTTTAAACAGAAACTCATGGGAACATAAATTTACAAGATTAATTAAATAATGTTTTCAACTATAAAAACTATATAGTTTTTAACAATTCCATTTGAGAAACATATTTCAGGGGCACTTGTCTATGTTTTTACCAAGCATAACTATCTCTATACGACAATGAAAAAGGGGAGCATGATGGGGAACTAAAAAAATAGTGTTCAGAATTCTGATGGACATATATGGAAAAGGTTATGCATTTGAATAAAGTTCATGGAATACTTATAAACCAACCATAACACTGGTAGTAAGTGTAGGAGCAAAATCAAACCATTGCCTGTCTATCAAATTTTAATCTGGTTATCTCCCACTTGGACTGCTGCAATGCGCTCTTTGAAGGTAACTCGGAAACTACAACTAATCCAGGTCTGGGGACGGCCGCCAGGACCATATAACACGGATTCTAAAGGATCTACATTGACTCCCAGCATGTTTCTGAGAACAATTCAAAGCGTTGGTGCTGACTTTTAAGCCCTAAATGGCCTCCGCCCAGTATACCTGAAGGAGCGTCTCCACCCCCTTCATTTAGCCTGGACACTGAGGTCTAGCTACAAGGGCCTTCCAATGGTTCCCTCACTGTGAGAAGAGAAGTTACAGAAAAACAGGAAGAGGGTCTTCTCAGTAGTGGTATCCACCTTGTGGAATGTCCTCTCATACTCAGTGTTTCCAGTCTCAAGTAAAGTAGGAGGATCTGGTCACCCTGCCTGAATAGTATTGCAGTGAGTTTGGGAGACTCAATTGTTGAAGTACCCAGGCCAGATTCTTGGTGAGTTAATGGGCCCTAAGCACTGTTGTTAGTATAACAAAGGAAGTGGTTTTCTCCCAGAGAGCAAAGGGGTGGGGTCCCCTTCCTCATCTGGCTGGTAGTGAGAAGGACCATAGCCAGAGAGTTGAGTATGTGTGAGCTGGGCTAGAAACAGGCAGAGAGTCAGAGCCATGCTTGACTTCTGCTGGAATCCATGTCTGTGACTATTGGGGGGGAGGGGGGGAGCTTTGCACCTTGCCTGGCAGAGAAACCAGGTGCCTTGAGCCCCTACTGGGCAACAGCCACCCGCCCGTGACTCCTGAGCCTCCCCCAAATAAAGGGGGAAGGGCGCAGGAGGTCGGGGAAGGCTTGGGAGTTATGGGCGGGCAGCGCGCCATTGTCCAGTTTTTTTTAAAAAAACCTCTGCGCATTTATGTTTTACAGGGTGCGAAAGAAGGGCTTTGCACCTTTTTAAAATATGCATGTGTGCTTGGGCCCAGGGTCTTTTGCCTCACCATCCCCACTACTGACTCCCTGTTGATACTCGGCTTCAAAAAAAATTAAAAAAATATTGTCCCCGGATTCATTGAAAAAAATCTGGTAACCATAGGGTAGTTGTCCCTTTTGCTCCTTGTGTTGGAAAGAGCTGGATTCACATCTCTGAGCACCCAAAAAGTTCAACAGGTGACACCTGGCCTATCACAGCCTGAGCCTCACCTGCCTCACAGGGCTGTTTTTATAATAAAGTGGGGTGCCCTACCCCCAAATACTCTGGCAGATAACTTCAGTATGGCTGCTCTGAAGAAGAAAAAGTCCTGGAACTATCCTCCACTATGTTTTCCCTCCATTACCCCGCCAGATTTGCATAATCTGCTGGGATGTTCTCCAGCACACAAACCAAGTAAATTTTAGAATTTGTGTTCTTGCATATTTCAATTGGATTTTCACAAATGTTCTCGGTGGACTGTGCCCCTCATGATAGAAATGTAATATAAAGCACACAAATGCTAAAATGACATGGAAGCAATTGAAACTGATATAAAAATATTAATAGGAATGAATGTCAAGAGAAGGGGTGTAACTGAAAGCAGTTCTATATCTAGCCTAATGTAACCTGTAAGGTTCCTAAAGACGAGGCTGTCAGTAATGGGTTATATCAGCCTTTTAAGAGTCAGGAAAATGTACAGGTACTTCTCAAGATCACTCGGAACTGGCACTGTCAACACTATCCCTGCACCACACACCTCTTCTTCCTTCTGTATATTTTTCTTCTGTATCATATTGCTGAATGCTGGAGAATAAAAAATAACACATCAAGCCACTGTTAACACCCAGTCTCCCTCCCACAAGGCTAAGAACTCTGTTTTCTGACTATACTTTGTGCAAGCAAGTAGAACCGTCACATGCACTGCATGCTAAAGGCCGCAGCCTTTGTCTTCTCCAAGTTCTGTCTATTTCAGAGGCTAACATGCTGCAATTAGTCTAATTAATGTGAAACAATGAGCTGTGTTACCACTTATCAAATTGATTGTTCCCCTATCAAAACAAAACAGGCTGGCTTTTTGATGTAATTTCAAGAGATGATTTGAAATGTCATGTTGCTGCAAGCCAATTACCTTATGACTGGAGTCACGGTCAACAGAATACATAATTAGCAGGAGTTTGGGAAGGCTGCTTACTGCTCATATGCTAATTAACTGTCTTTTGTCATAAAGCAAAAAGGTTGTAGCTAGGGTTGTGAAATAGGTCTTTTTTATTTACATTTCTTTGTGCTTATCAATGTGAGGCATGACAATGCAAAAGAATGGAAAATTTTAATTCCGCTACTTCAGATTAATACTGAGCTGCAAGGTCAGGCTTAATGTGGGACTACAATAACATTCAAACTCTGTTTCATGCAACACTCAGGCTGCATATAATAACAGACACAGGGGAAAATTAAGCACAACGCGAGTCTCATTCCCAAGAGTCATTGAGACTCACCTAATGAATCACAACATTAAACCAATATCATACTCTTTTTCTCCCAAAGTAGAAAGTCTCTAAATGTACTGTGTGGGCTACCCTGCCAGCTCTAAATTGCTCAATGGCTACTATTTTAACCACTGTTATGGAAGAACAAAAGGCAACACTCTTAGTCCTAAATGCATCTATTTTGGAAGAATAACCTATTATGTAAATTTCTTATGGAAAAACTGGTCCATGCTTTGATGTTGTGACAATAAGAGGAAGTAAATGAAATTTCAAGCTGAAAGACTGAAGCTCCTCCCTAAATTTGAGTCATCATGTGTTGTCATAAGATGAAGAAGAAGAAGAAGAAGAGTTTGGATTTGATATCCCGCCTTTCACTCCCCTTCAGGAGTCTCAAAGCGGCTAACATTCTCCTTTCCCTTCCTCCCCCACAACAAACACTCTGTGAGGTCAGTGGGACTGAGAGACTTCAGAGAAGCGTGACTGGCCCAAGGTCACCCAGCAGCTGCATGTGGAGGAGCGGAGACGCGAACCCGGTTCCCCAGATTACGTGACTACCGCTCTTAACCACTACACCACACTGGCTCATTTTCCTTGCAACAAAAATCCTGGCCTTGAGGAAAGACATCTGAATTTCCCTTAATAACCGAAAAATAAACTTCCCCAGTAGCAGGGTCCTCAAGCAATTTGGATATCTCCCCCACAGCTGCTTTTAAAGGGAATTTTGAAAGTTAGTGTGGGAAGGACTGAACAAAAATCAGTCTGTGGTCAAGTCTCTCTTCTTTTAAAATTTAATTTAAAAGAAACAGAAAGCAATGGAGCTGAATTCCAATAAAACATACATAGGATTGTACTGTACATAAGATAGACTTTTGCAGTAACATATCCCTTTTAATAAGAACAAAATAAGTCATAAAATGTGAAAGTAGGAATCAAAAACAAAACAATTTCTATAGCATATGCTGGGTTCCACTATGTCTGAACAACAAAATGAGTAGATCCATACAAAACTAAAGACTTTTCATGACAAATATGAAGTTCTTATTCACTTAGTGTTAGGAATACAGACCTTGTCTCTGGACCTGGCCCACTGATGAGACTGGGGGGGGGGGGCACACTGAGTGGCAAAAGCCCAGGAAGAGACACTGGCTTTGCCTTCATCGCCCACCCACTGTCTCCTCCAGCAGCAGCAGCGGGTTCTGGCAAGATCTCACAGAGTAAATGAGAGCTTGTAAGATTTCAGCAAGATTTGCCGGAAAACGCTACTGCTGCCAGCACTTTGTTGGCACTACCACTGCTGCTGGTACAGTACAGGTAAGAGAGGCACAACGTTGTCAGTGGGGCAGTGAGGGGATCACCCCACCTGGTTCATGTCCACTTTTATCTAAACACAACCTGGAATTATGTCCAAACTCAGAAAAACGAGGTGCCTACACACAGCAAAAGTGTGATGGACTGTGACCTTTAATACTCTGAGGATCATCTGGTCCAACCCCAGAAATGTAGGAATATGCAACTGTCCCATATGGGGAGAGAACCTATAACCTTGGCATTATCAGCACCATGCTCCAACTGAGTTGTCCTTTATTTTGTTTTTAGGGGTGACCACCAAGAAGACTGTGTCACGACACTATCAGGCAAGGAATGTCCAGAGTGAGCAATTCACCCTTTATTGTCAAAAGTACACTTACAAGTTAGGAAAAGGCATGTCCATCAGTCCTCCATCTCTCAGCTACCCATAGGTGTGCACCCGATGAGGCAGTTGATTTAACAGAGAAGCCCCACTTATGGATCTCCTGCACCCAAGCTGCGAGAAGCAGGTGAAGACTGTGTCTGGGTGTAACCTGCTTCTGCTCCTCCCTCTTCAGTGTTGCCTGGCCCTGGGAGACAGAGAAGCAGGAGAGGTGGGGGCACTGGGGGAGGAAGAGGAGTGCAGGGGGAGTGCACCGCCCCCAGCAGCGCGATCCTGGTGGGGTGCCATCATGGCTGCCCCCCGCCCACGCTGTGTGCCATGCCCCTGCAGGCGCCATGCCCCGCCCCTGCCTGCTCTCCACCCCCCCACCCCCCCAGAGCATGAAGCTCCACCACTGGGTAGGGGGAAGGAGGAGAAACCCTTGGCTCTACACCAGCATAACCTATCTCTCCTTCTTCCTGCACTTGTTCTTCATTCTCTAATCCTGAAGCTTCTCCTGTCCCTGACTTTCGTCTCCTGGCTGTTACATGCTCACCTAGATCACTTATCCCTTCTTCCAAGTTAGTCCCCAATCCTTCTTCTCCCAGTGCCCACTGGATACTCATCAGTATCCAGCCACCACTCCTTAGTGACTAGCCAGTCCCTAATATCCTGCAGCAATGTCCATTATTTGTAAAACACTATTTTGGGGGAGATTTTTTAAAGAGCCAGACACAGTTTTATTCTTCTTTTCCCATAAAGGAGCCCTCTTTTAAAAAGAAGTAGCAGCAGATATTTTCTACATGAAAGTTACCCCATGCGTCACACAGCAACACCCCTTTCCATGAATTGAGATGAAGAGACCTACTAGATTTGGGCTACTGATAGTATAGTGCTAGAGAATATTTCCCCCCCTTTTCATCTGGAAACACCTTACATTTTTATTGTGAATTTTGAAACCTAAAACTAAGATGAAAACACTAATTTCTTCTGCTGCTGTCATTTACTAGAATCAATATCATCCTTCCTGTCTTTATTCAGCAGAGAAAACAAAGTTAATCCCAATTTCTAAAGAGCCAGATAATAAAGGAGTCAAGGGATCATTAGTCTAATTAACTCATTCCTGTTTTCAGTTTACATTTCATTATGCCATTACACTCTCTGAAATGTCAATTTTTATATTCCATGAAAAACTGTTTAACATACGGACATTAAATTAAACAAATCATAGCATATATTATATATTACAGATAATCAATGTTACTTCAAATTTGAGAAAATTACATTCAGCTAAATAATAAACTTAAGCAAAGCTGACTTAATACAAAACTTACTGTATAAATACTTGTGTTATGATTTTTATGTTATATCTCTTCTTGTAGCTATGATGAGAGGTGCTTGTATTCAGTGAGATTATTATTGTCGGCAAAATTAAGCATGTACTTAAGTATGTTCATGTCTTTTGCCACCATAACTGGCCTGACATCCTTTATGGAAAGCCTTCAAATATGAAATGTTCTTCCATATAGATCTAACAATTACAGAAAATGCAGTATTCCCATTGATTTTCAATTTCCAGAGAATGCTAAATGTGAGAACAGAGTTCCTTGGAGGCAATAAGCTCATTATAGCTTTCTAATACTGCCACTTATCAATGGCTTTTTACTTATTTTTGTTTTTATTACAAAATACAACACAAGTTGTATATTGCTTTAGCTGTTGGTTCCTATAGAGAGGGTTTTCTATGGTTTGGTTTTTAAAGCAATGTTTTCAGTATTAGTAATTGCTTACTAGGCATGTCACAAATAGCTCAGTCTCCAGAGATATGCAAATTGCTATCAATTGAGTATTCAAAATGTGAATATGCAAAGGCATGTAAGAAGTCAAAAGAAACACGAACATCCATGTACTGTGTAACTGGTACAACACATTTCTGGATTAGTTGTGCCAGGCAGGGCCATCTGAATTATTTTTCTCCATAGCAGGAAAGGACATGATGAGAAGCATTCCCTGTGCAAAAGAATGCATCAGGCCAGAACCATGATGAAAGGAGCATGCATTCTTCTGGGCTTGAGGTAGTGCCCCTTGACTTGTGACACTGGCTGTCACACAGCAAGTAAATCACACTGGTCAAAGTTGGAGTTAACACTTTTTAAGCAAAAACACCATTTTCACAGTCTTGGCTAAGTATCAGGCCTAATGAGCACAGCAGCTCATCCCTGGCAAGACTTACACCATGCATCAGTTGCCAAGGCCGAAAGCCCCCCCCTCCCCGCTATCTAAGTTCCTTCCTCTCCAGGGCTTTCCCCCCAAGCAATCAGACTTCACCTGCATGCAGCCTCTCGCTGCCCTGCCCATTTGAGCCCTCTTCTGGTTCTGGGAAACAGGCAGGAGGGGAGCTTGTCACGGTACAAAGAGGAGACACCCATGATTCTTCACCAGCCTGACTTATCTCTGCCTCTTGGCCTCTCTCCTCCCACTTGCATGCTTTGGCTTCTGCCTCTGATTCTGAACTTAATCTCAGCTCACTAAGCCTAGTTACCTCTTCAGTTTCCATCACCTCTTCCCAGTCTTCTACTTCTTCTCCCTCTGACCACTTCTCATTTTCCCACTACCATTCCCCAGACTCTGAGCCTTCTTTCCAAGGTGGTTTCCCAGCTGGTTCTTCCCGCCATTCCTCTGTGTCCAACCTAGGAGCCAACTCCTAAGTGTTGTGGGGGCTTTGGCCCCCACAATAAAATATTTGAGGGGGCTAGGCCCCCATAAAGTTGATGGACACTGTCATTCAAAGGGTGTGTGTGCACTGTGTCATGTGATCGATGGGGCGGGGCTTACCTGGGCTCCTACAATATTTTATTCAAGCTGGCACCTCTGATGTCGAACCAGTCCATGACACTAGCTACATACATTGCCTGAATGTTAGAAAAATATGTACTGGTATGGGTTCATACTGCATTCAAGAACGTGGTTTGTTTTTTTTTGGTTTTTTTAAGTGACTCTTTTCTATCATTCACTGGCAGCTATGCTAGCAATTCAGAAAGCCCTTAAGATGGCCTACATCAGAGATGGGGAGCTTGTAATCCAGCAACATCTGGAGGGCCACAATTCTCATTATCCCTGATGATTAGTCATGCTTGCTGGAGCTGATGGGAATCTATTTCAGTCCAAGGGCTAGATTGGTACCCACATTCTAATGATGGCTAGGCCAAAAGTTAGTACAGCAAAACAAAGAAAAACTTTAAAGCTGCCCCCAAATTTTAAAAATGTCTGTACTTCTATTTCCCTGCCACCCCATTCTCACAAACATACATGCACCATGCATTCTCTCCCTTTCTCTCCCCCACACGCATGCGTGCATGCAGTCATCCACTCACACATCTGCTCTCACATGCCACGTAGGGGCAAAGTATATTTCTAGGCAAACAAGAAAGAAAAATAACAGAGCATGTCACTGTCAGGAGTTCAGAAATGGGGGGCAAGTGAGGGTGAGTTCTGTATCTGGGGAGTGCTTGGCCCCCTTGCCCCCCCCACCCTTCGGTGCCACCCGTGGCAGACATACACACAACAAGCACTTCTTTCCACTCCAGGGCTAGATAAATTTCTCTGCCTGCTCTTTAAAGATCTTCTCTATAAAGCACACATTTTCTTTACAGAAGCTCTCCAAACAGACTGAGAGATCTTTCTCGGCACAAAGTTCCACATCACCACATTGAAAGATAAAGCCCCTGTTTGCCCCTTAAAAGTAAAAGGCAGCAATTGCACCTATCCCCATCCCAGCTCAGGAGTGAGGGGTTGTGGGGAAATACTGCCTTTTACTGTCAAGGAGTAGTCAGAGAGCTTATCTTCAATCTAAAGAAAGAGATAAGAGATCACTCTGCTAATTCTCAAAGAGAATTTAACTCCAATCTTAGCGCTGTGGAGTTTAGGTCAGATATAAAAGATCCCTTTAAGTGTCCCATGCCTGGTGTCATATTACATAGGATACTTAATGGGATCGCTTTTCACATCACATCAGGTGATTGGCAAGAGGTCGTGGCCGGCTGGCTCTAAATGGCACCACAGGCCAAACAGAGGGGACTGGTCGGCCCAATTATCCAGAGGTTTCCCGTTGTTTACTTTTATTTATATTTATAGACTGCCCTTCATCCAAAGATCACAGGGCAGTTTACAGTCCCTGCACATCAAAAGCTAGTACATTACAGAAAATGCTAGCCTAGAATTATTCCAATTGGAGGGTCCCCCCCCCCCGGCAAAAGAGCTCAAAATTATATGGGTCACCATCTGAAGTCTGAGGTGAGGTGTGCATTGGACTGGAGCCTTTAGCTTTTTAATACTTTGTATCTTCACCTGCTAACTTAATGGGTTGTAAGAGGACATGGCAAACTGGTAGCGACCATTGTAGGTGTATCCAACTGACACGGGATCATGAACGTGCAGGTCCTCTGGGACCTGGAAGAGAACAGAACCAGGCAGAACAGGGCAAGGTGCACTTATGCATGCTCTGTTGATGCACGCAGGGGCCAGGAATGGAATAATTAAATATACAAATAAGTATATAATGAAAATACGCACTTGTGTTTTAACTATCCTTATGAAGCTACTTTAAAAGACATGTTTTCCTAGCCCAGCTTATCAAATTAATGATGTTCTGATCAAACCCAAAACAAATATTTGTTGTCATTTTACATCTCTCTACTTCTTTCTTTCTCTCTTTCTTTCTTTCTTGGTATTTGATGCTATCCCCAAGCCATCTATTGCGAGAAAAAGAACAAAGTAATAAACAGCCTTGTTTGCAGAGAACACCATGAAAAATCCTTTATTTGGGCTTTTAAGCAAACTTGAAATGTTAAAGCAAAAACAAGTGCTAAACCCAGAGCTATGGTACGGTAAGCCCTGTCTAACAAGGTGTTGAGCACCAAAGCCCAAGGGAGCGTTGGTGTTCTCACTGTGAAGATTAGACAAGAGCACTCACGCAGGACACAGAGGGAATATGATGGGACAAGAAGTGAGCAATCCCAGCAGACACTCTGTTGAAATGTCAGTCAGGCACACTGCCTCCACCACCTTTCACAGAGCTAAACATCTCTTTATGTCAGAACAAATTGGGCGATCCTCAAATCTTTTTTCTTTTCCCTAACTTCAATGTGATGAGTGCAGAGAATGAGAACAGGAGAGACGGTGGGAGGGAGGGAGGGAGTGTGAAGAGACAGTTCAGTTCAGTTCACATGAAAGCACTGTGACACACTAAAAGACTGAATACTGATATTGGCAACTCTTACAATCTTATCAGAGTAGTCGTAGCAGCAGCAGCAGAGGTTTACTGCAACTTCATCAGATTATTTCTTCCTTTTCTAGATGTTCAGGAGACTTCTTCAGAAATACGTTCATCCCACAAAAATGTCAATATATCATTTTAATTATTTGCGTATTAACTTCTCACACCCCTACCTGCTCCTAAGACTTTTCCGTAATAACTTAGAATATAACCTTTGAACGGTAAAGGACCCAGTTTGACTCTCTTCAACTAAGACCCTGTCTCTCATGTCTCCCATTTGTAATAGGAGAACAATAATATTAAAAGATGTGTTACAAGGATTTCTAATGTAAGGTGAAGTGTCATGAACACTGAAATATTATATAAAAGATAGGCATTATTATCTATCAAAATGTATTGGTTGGATCCAGACTAGAATTGTATTTATGGAATATGTGAGTCTGGAATAGGCAGATCTTGGGTTGCCCAGCTGGCGTAAGTCTTTCAACCATGGTGAGTCAAGGCTTTTAAGCTCTCTGCCTTGCTTACCAGGCTGTGTGAGGATCTTGCAAGAGAAGAAAAAAAAAACCTGTTCAAAAGAACCTTTTAAGCTTTCCACTTCTCTGTATTTAATTTGTTCAATTTCAACTGGCCGCCAATCCACAATGAACAGTTGAAATCATTGAAGTTAAATGCACATAAAAAGGTAAAGGTAAAGGTACCCCTGACCATTAGGTCCAGTCACGGATGACTCTGGGGTTGTGGCACTCATCTCGCTCTATAGGCCGAGGGAGCCGGCATTTGTCTGCAGACAGCTTCCGGGTCATGTGGCCAGCATGACTAAGCCGCTTCTGGCGAACCAGAGCAGCGCACGGAAATGCCATTTACCTTCCTGCGGGAGCGGTACCTATTTATCTACTTGCAGTTTGACACGCTTTCAAACTGCTAGGTTGGCAGGAACAGGGACCGAGCAACGGGAGCTCACCCAGTCACGGGGATTCGAACCGCCGACCCTCTGATCGGCAAGCCCTAGGCTCTGTGGTTTAGACCACAGCACCACCCTAAATGCACATAAGATATGACTTACCCGTAATTCCATTTTGACATTATTATGCTACACATATGCATATATAATAGAAGTCTACCAAAGAACTAGGAGAAACCTTCTTTTCCCTAAACCATACAACAGGAAAAAGTTTCTTTTAATCATTTTTTAATATCAAATACTGTCTCTTCCAATTATTCTGAAACTACATAGAAAGAGTGAGAAAACACTTGTGAACGCCAGGAGAAATAAGGAAAAATGAACAGCGAGGAAGGAACTTGGATGGAATAGAAGAAAAGGGCAGCTTCAGAAGGCATCACATGAAATGAGGTTGGGGGCTGCATGTGGGCCACAGGTTGCCCATCTGTGTTGCAGAAAATGATTAATTCCTAATGTTTAATTATAAAACACTTTAAAATGAACCAGGACCAGTAAACGTTTTAAAAAAAAAAAAGCTGATGATTTGCATTTTAATGTGCAAGTAAGAAAGTGTAACCTACCTGTATAGCTCATCTAGTCAGTGGCCATCAACACTAACAAAAACAATAACATATAATAAACTCTGCAACGTTTATGGTATTCCTAAAAGGAAGACAGCCTTTTTAAGCAAACGAAATGCCATTGATTTTTGCAGGTGTTTAACAAAGATAAGCTGAAAGGAGGACTTCTATTCTAAATTTGATGGTGGCAAAAATGAATTTGAATATGTTCAAAAACAAGTCTTCTAAAATGGCAGTAAAAGAAAAAATGACAAAGATGTAAATAACATTTCTCATATTATTGTGAGATATGGAATAAAAATGTTCAAAATTCAAAGAGTCGTGCTGCAGCAAAACAGCATTTCATTTAAATATCATATTATTTGGGAACCATCAAAACAGATGTGCTGCTTATTTATTTGTTTGTTATTAAGCAGGAAAGTATTTTAAGCCTCTCCAGGTGTAGCTGCAATACAAAATATAGCCACCTAGAAGGAGAACATAGGATTTTTTGCTCTCTTTTTTTTATTAAGAGCAACACCTCCTCCATGTAAAAAAAGAACTCTAGTGAAAATGAGCCATTGCCCATTTAATTTCTTAGGATGATTTAACAGATATAGGGGTGTTCTGCCGTCTGGGGAAGAATTGGTGAAACTTTGGGGGAAGGAGAGTAAGTCTTCATGATGATGAAACTACTTCCCTTATGTCTGTACTTCAAGACCATGAACGGCAGACAAAACAGTTGGCTAAGGGGAGTTCAGAACCCACCATAACTCCTTTACAGTGAAAGAAAGAAATAGGTGGCAAAAAAGGCTACAATTGAGGAAAATTCCCTCATAGGATTGGATTAAGGAAATGAAGAGACAGCCCAATCTACTGTTACTTTTCAATTGACTTATAGTTCCAAATCCCAGCCTGGTTTGAAGTAATATAAACATTTATTATTATTTTTACTGCTATTTTGTGCAAATATGATATATCATAAAACTTGTATTTTTTTAAAAAATAATGTTTTTAAAGATGCATGTGCACAGGTAAACAAATAACTGTATGCATGTCCACAATGAACCTGATTTCCAGGCTAGGCATGATGCACACATTGTTGTTGATTGCTCTTTTGTGCAAATCTGGTTTAAGGAAAAACTTGTATTAGATTAAAAAAAACCAAGTCTGTGTGCACAACTAAACAAGTACCCATGCACATGCCCACAACTGATCTCAGGTTGACAAGTACTAATTTAGGAACAGGATAAATACATCCCATCAAGCACTCGCTAGTATGGATGGGAAACATTTAGATTTTGGAAATGTAAAACTGAAAGTGCTCATGAGTTGGGCTGGGCGATATCTGGTTTTCAACATCGTGATATATCATTAGCTAAATATCATGATACATATCACATGGACAGTGATACTAAAAGGAAAGGGAGTTCATGATGGCTGGGAGTTTGTTAAGAGGGAGATAGTAAAAGCACAACGTCAGGCAATACCAATGAGACGGAAACATGGAAGATGCCTAAAGAAGCCAGGGTGGCTATCTAAAGAACTTTTAACTGAGTTAAGATTAAAAAAGGATGTCTACAAAAAATGGAAAAGGGGGCAAACCACCAAAGAGGAATTCAAACAAATAGCCAGCGCATGTAGACACAAAGTCAGAAAAGCTAAAGCACAGAATGAACTCAGGCTTGCTAGAGAGGTTAAAAGCAACAAAAAAGGCTTTTATGGGTATGTTCGTAGCAAAAGGAAGAACAAAGAAACAGTGGGGTCACTCAGAGGAGAAGATGGTGAAATGCAAACAGGGGACACAGAAAGGGCTGAACTCCTCAATGCCTTCTTTGCCTCAGTCTTCTCCGATAAAGAAAACAATGCCCGACCTGAAGAATTTGGAGCAAATGATTCAGCAGAGGAAACACAGCCCAGAATAACTAAGGAGATAGTACAAGAATACTTGGCTAGTTTAGATGTATTCAAGTCTCCAGGGCCAGATGAACTGCATCCAAGAGTATTAAAAGAACTGGCAGATGTGATCTCAGAACCACTGGCAGTCATCTTTGAAAATTCCTGGAGAACAGGCGAAGTCCCGGCAGACTGGAGGAGGGCAAATGTTGTCCCTATTTTCAAAAAGGGGAAAAGAGAGGACCCAAATAATTACCGCCCAGTCAGTCTGACATCAATACCAGGGAAGATTCTGGAGCAGATCATTAAGCAAACAGTCTGTGAGCACCTAGAAAGGAATGCTGTGATCACCAATAGTCAGCATGGATTTCTGAAAAATAAGTCATGTCAGACTAACCTGATCTCGTTTTTTGACAGAATTACAAGCCTGGTAGATGAAGGGAACGCAGTGGATGTAGCCTACCTTGATTTCAGCAAGGCATTTGACAAGGTGCCCCATGGTATTCTTGTAAAGAAGCTGGTAAAATGCGGTCTTGACTATGCTACCACTCAGTGGATTTGTAACTGGCTGACTGACCGAACCCAAAGGGTGCTCATCAATGGTTCCTCTTCATCCTGGAGAAGAGTGACTAGTGGGGTGCCACAGGGTTCTGTCTTGGGCCCGGTCTTATTCAACATCTTTATCAACGACTTGGATGATGGACTCAAGGGCAGCCTGATCAAATTTGCAGATGACACCAAACTGGGAGGGGTGGCTAACACCCCAGAGGACAGGATCACACTTCAAAACGACCTTGACAGATTAGAGAACTGGGCCAAAACAAACAAGATGAATTTTAACAGGGAGAAATGTAAAGTATTGCACTTGGGGGAAAAAAATGAGAGGCACAAATACAAGATGGGTGACACCTGGCTTGAGAGCAGTACATGTGAAAAGGATCTAGGAGTCTTGGTTGACCACAAACTTGACATGAGCCAACAGTGTGACGCGGCAGCTAAAAAAGCCAATGCAATTCTGGGCTGCATCAATAGGAGTATAGCATCTAGATCAAGGGAAGTAATAGTGCCACTGTATTCTGCTCTGGTCAGACCTCACCTGGAGTACTGTGTCCAGTTCTGGGCACCACAGTTCAAGAAGGACACTGACAAACTGGAACGTGTCCAGAGGAGGGCAACCAAAATGGTCAAAGGCCTGGAAACGATGCCTTATGAGGAACGGCTAAGGGAGCTGGGCATGTTTAGCCTGGAGAAGAGGAGGTTAAGGGGTGATATGATAGCCATGTTCAAATATATAAAAGGATGTCACATAGAGGAGGGAGAAAGGTTGTTTTCTGCTGCTCCAGAGAAGCGGACACGGAGCAATGGATCCAAACTACAAGAAAGAAGATTCCACCTAAACATTAGGAAGAACTTCCTGACAGTAAGAGCTGTTCGACAGTGGAATTTGCTGCCAAGGAGTGTGGTGGAGTCTCCTTCTTTGGAGGTCTTTAAGCAGAGGCTTGACAACCATATGTCAGGAGTGCTCTGATGGTGTTTCCTGCTTGGCAGGGGGTTGGACTCGATGGCCCTTGTGGTCTCTTCCAACTCTATGATTCTATGATTCTATGATCACAATACATATCTGCAGCGGCAGAGGGCTTCGGCGTGCCTCCCCATGGCGGAGGAGGGTGTGCCACACTTGCCCACAGCAGCCAAGGGCCTTGACCAGGCTCCCTGCAGCGGTGGAGGGCCTTGAAATGTAATGAAGCAGTAGATTTAATAAAAATAACTTCCATGTTATTTTCAACTAATTTATGAGTAGTTTAAGTGATTTACTCGTCAAGTTGCATAAGTGTAAATGAAATAAGTATAAATAAAACACAGGTAAAATTAGTAAAACCTCTGAAAAGGAATTATTGATTAACAAAGTTGTGTATTGACCCATCTAAGCCTGTTTTGGTCACTTCACTACCTTGATTCCTTGCAATATGCCACCTCCGTGGGGACGCAGACTGCTGCATTGTGCATCAGTCCCTTTTGCCCTAGGGCACTTTAAATCCGGACCTTGCACCTCCAAGTCTGCCAGACTTTCATCACAGTTCAATTTCAATTAAGCCACTCACTATTTACAGCAATGTAACGGAAAGTAGATTTTGGCTCATTATCACTATAAATCTGAAGTAATATACTAGTGTCTCAAGACATTACTTCATTTTCATAACTAGGAGAAGATTTCATTTCTGTGGATTTGTGTTAAAAGCAATTTGGAAACTTTGCAACAATGATATTACTTACCATAAAACTGAAAGCAATGAAAGTATCATGAGGAGCAGCTATTGCGTAATCTTCATATCTAATTCTTCCATCTTAATTACTGTGGGAATTTAAGTGTGCTATGTTCTTAAGTACTCTAAAGAATTAGCTCATTTAAGAAGAAAAATATCATTATTTTGAAATAACCTTTTCTCTTTCCGCTCTCCATTTCGTTCTTAAATTGTAATGTGTCTGTGTGTCAGGGAGGGGGTATATCCAAATCTTTATAATTAGAACCAGAGAACAGGGGCAAGTCTGGGAGTTCACTGTGGCGTAAACCAACTATGATTCTTTTCTATTATTAGGACATGGGTAAAAAGCTAGTTCCTTGGGTTATTGCAAATGCAGCTTAAAAAATGAGTGGCCAGCATAGCATCGGAGGAGCGAATTGCAACACAATTCTATGCATTACTCAGAAGTAAGTCATGTTTAGTTCAATGTAGATTGCACCCAAGTGACACAAGATTTCAACCATCTACAATACCTACAATCAGGACTGGTCCTACCCATTAGGCAGAGTGAGGCAGCTGCCTTTGGCAGTGGCTTGTAGAGGTCAGAGAAGTGGTGAGATGTTGGAAGGACAGAGCTGCAGAGTTGACCACAAGCCCTGGCCTAAAGCCTCAAAGATTAGCCTGCTACTACCAGTCTTGGAGTAAAATTCAGCTACCCATCTAGACAGCTTCTGTGTGTGCCCTTTCCTGGGTTCACCCTGCCAACAATGTACAATTCCAACAGCAGCGATTGTGTGGAAGAATTTTATAGAGGAAAACAAAACAACTTTGCCATTAATATACTTGATTTTCCTGAGATAGCATAACTGTCAGGAGCTCGTCCTACACTCGAGTAGGACCCTGGCAGAGACACATGCCTGACTGGCATGTTCTCTCCCTCCTGGTCTATCGTTCAGGAGCTTCAAAAGCTTTCTTCAGCCCGAACATCACAGCGACCGATGCCAACAGACACCCGCACACTAAGGGATCCACAGAGTGTTCGCAGTTTGCGTAACAGACCTCAGCAAGTCAGCATTTTGGCTAATCTACTTTATTTACATATAAACACACATGGAACACTGCAACATGGCTCCCTCTCTCTCTAGCATCGGACAGCAAAGAGAAAGAACAAAGGACAGTAGTCCCACTTGACAGAACACAGTAACACAAACATCCTGTCTCCGTCACTTCCCACTCTGTGGAGTCAAAACATACACCGTCATGTGATAGACAACAATCCCATGACTGCAATCACGGACTGCAGGAATTCTAACAATAACTATACTGATGACTGAAAATAAGCCATTAAAAACTGAACATTTAAAATATTCTTACCACTGCATTTTCCCTCCCCCCTTGCCAGTGCATTGTGAGGTTTTAAACATGCCATTCATGGATGAGCATCAAGAATTGTGGTCATTTAACACACCCTATAAACATAGACTCGATAACAAGTATTGATCTTATGTTCCTGGAAGAGTGGCTCCTGGCCTCAGCTGTGAGTGGTTACGCCTCTTGATGTTCATAAACTCAAGCATCAAGCCACTGAGTAATCATTACAGAAAGACTGAGAGTGGGATTTCTGCAAAATACAGTGCCAACTCCTATTATATTATTGCTGTGATTGTGGGTGGGGGAGAGATATTAGACAAGAGTAGAGTAGTCTACGTCTATGAAAGGTACTCGGTTCAAACCCCCTTTCAGTTCATGAGGGTCTATTACAAGCGTGGGGTTGTTGTAAGAATAAAACACAATGAAATGGCCAAGTAATTACATGAGAAATTGCTACAGGAATGGTAAAAAAGTAATGTTTTTTCTCTTATACTATGGGCCCATGCTCCACATCACAAACTGCTTACAAAAGTCCTCTCCATTTTAAAAGTGGTTTGCTCCAGTTGAGAACCACAGGCAAGAAGCCCCCTTAGCCACGAGGAACTAATTGCTCTCTTTCTTGGATGCTCATGGATCTGCGTTCAGAGCTTCCTGAAGTTGGCTTTTCCAAATGGCATTAGAAAATACTCTCCTGTTTTCATTATAGGACCCTTTTGAGAATTGAAAACATATTATCACACCATTTTCTATTTCCCACATGCTTTCCCTGTAAAACGTTGTTTCTTCCTTTAGTCGTTTCACAGACCTTAACAGTGCAACAAAATTCATTTGTTTCTGAATTACTGTTATTTGTCTCAATGCTAGTGACAGAGCAAATATTTGGCTCAGTTGGTGTAATTCAGCAAAATAGCTAGATTTGATTGGGTGAATTAAGGAATGACTACTGTGGTGCAATCTGATATCCTAACATTTGTTTCAGTCAATCAGCATAGGTATTTGTTTTCTTCTTCACTCATGTTCCCTACCAGATCCCTCTCATGTCAAGAAATATCCTATGGCATGCTACCATAGCTTTCAGTGCCCTGATTAGTAAGAAGGGACAGGAGGCCCTGTATAATTGTTGTGGCATTGGTGGGCTTTGTATTCTTAAGCTATTTAGAGCAGAGCAACTTCAGTTATAGCATGTTTTATGGGTCCGCATCAGCAATGCTTCAACCCCCTACAACGAACTGCCAAAGCTTCATAAAAGGGCTCTACAGGTATAGCAGTCTTACATACCACCTAAAGAATACCAAGTAAATCTCCACCAAAAGAGAACATATCCGCTTTAAATCCTTGACAGCTGGGGAAAATACCATACTCTTTTGCCAGACCAGCCACACAGCTGATGTATTGGGCATATGGAGCACTGCTCTGACTCACATAATATCCATAAATATTAATTTGAAATTCCTGGAAATGAAACAGGGACAAATTACTTTCTTGTTTCAGAGTGCATAAAAATACATATATTAGTGAAAATTGCTTTGCAAAAATGTGTATATAGGGCAAAATTGCATAAAATAATGTGTATATTAAGAGAAATTCACACAAAAATGCTGATAATTTTTCATAAAAGAAATCCCAGATGGATGTGGAAACGTGAAGATCTGAACTTAAGATTGGAAAAAATGAGAAACTTAGAGAAACTGATATTGAGAGATTTGCACATCCCTTTCTGAAACAAAGGATAGAGCACTGGACTTCAAGAAGGTTTCAGCCTCAGGCCACCCACATCCACTTAGGATTCCATGCTCTGCCTCATAGCATCAAAACTCATTCATCAGTGGGGGTATGACTTGTCTGTTCCACAGTATTGTTATGAGGGGGAAAGAAGAAAAAGAATGTAAAGCACTTTACAGATTACACTGATAAAATGACTTATCATAGCCATTGTTTTCATCATACAAAAAAGAATGCGATGATGCTTGCCCTGAACTAAAGTTTCAGCAACTTTTGTCACCAGCTTGAAAAAATGCTGAATCAATCTTCTAATTAGGAAGCTTTGTCCTAATGTTTTATTGATTTTAACTTCCAATAATTTAGTGTGGTACTATAAGTTCCCAAGTCTTTGATGACACAGCCTAAAATGCCACTGATTTTTATGCTGCGTGCACCCACTATTCATTCTTATCCAGTCTGTGATCCTATGTGCAAATCTTATTTTACATTCCAAGAGTAGCATTTTTGGTGTTTAAAAAAGCGTTTCTCTAGCATATCTGTATCAGAGTATCAATTAGCACAAATTAAGTACACATGATACACTTCAGTTTGCTTGCTTCAATGAAAATTGCTCTTCACATAGCTTTAGATACTCTTTGGGTTAGCATTAGAATAAACGTTTTGGTCTCTCGGATTAAAAAGCAGACTATTCTTTTAGTGAATAAGTAAACAACATTTCAACTGAATGCCACTGATTATCAAACAAAACAGTGAAATGGATCCAGAAATATGTATATGCTACACATCCAGAAGGGACGCGGGTGGCGCTGTGGGTTAAACCACAAAGCCTAGGACTTGCCGATCAGAAGGTCGGAGGTTCGAATCCCCGCGACGGGGTGAGCTCCCGTTGCTCGGTCCCTGCTCCTGCCAACCTAGCACTTCGAAAGCACGTCAAAGTGCAAGTAGATAAATAGGTACCACTCCGGCGGGAAGGTAAACGGCGTTTCCGTGCGCTGCTCTGGTTTGCCAGAAGCGGCTTAGTCATGCTGGCCACATGACCTGGAAGCTGTACACCGGCTCCCTCGGCCAATAAAGCGAGATGAGCACAGCAACCCCAGAGTCGGCCACGACTGGACCTAATGGTCAGGGGTCCTTTTACCTTTACACATCCAGAGCCAGGTGCACCAACTCTAGGGGGCCAAGGTGTCTTCAACTCTCTCAATATTTCCTGGAAGAGGGCTGGGCCCCTGGCGCACATCACGCATGTGGGACATCACACACGCGTGTTGTGTGTCACAACTTCAGTGGCCGGCTCCTTCAGAGCACTCAGCCTCCTCCAGATGATGAGCCATCACACACATAGCGTGCACCGAGCCCTCTCACTCTTTGGGGCAACCTGACGCCAATTTATGACTTTCACATTCAGACAGCAGCTCCCCAAACTGAACTCCGTAACAGCAGAAAAAGAGCCTGCTGGATCAGGCCATTGGCCCATCTACTCCAATATCCTTCTCTCACAGTGGCCAACCAGGTGCCTATGAGAAGCACACAAGCAGAACTTGAGTGCAACAGCGCTCTTCCCTCCAGAAACTGGTAATCATAAGAATTCCTACTGCTTCTGATAACCTCTGATAGTCTCCATAAATTTGTCAAAATGATCTTTTAAAAGCCTCTCATAGAAGCAAATTCTATAGCTTAATGAGAGAGGGAGAAAAATGTTTTTCTGTCCACTTTTCTTTTAACTCCACCATATAGCATGATACCTGCTGTTAAAGAAATGGCCTAAATATGCGTACACGAATATTTAAGATGGGGATGGCACCTTTCAATGGATCTGTTTTTATGGTTATGGATCAACTTAATAACAGCAGTTCACTACTTCCTAACTATAGCCCTTAAGTGTTTGAATCATTCAGGAAAGCAACAAAGTACACTAAATATACAGTATTATTCAGCAATGCCCTTCCCCATAGCTGACAAACTATAAATGCTTACATCAGGGGTGGGTAAGCTTTGGCCCTTCAGATGTTGTTGGATGACAACTCCCATCATCCTTGATCATTGGTCATGCTGGCTGGATGTCATGGGATCTGGAATCCGGCAACATCTGGAGGGCCAAAGGAAAGGTTCCTAGAAATTCTCCTCCTTTTAGGTGCATGTTTCATTGCTTAATGATGAACACACATACCACAGCAACTGGTAATGAATTAGTTCTCTTAATTGCCCCAGAGTCAGTTTTCATTCCCACAGGTGTGAGGTGGGGGTGGGAAGACTTTAATCATTAATTGCTCTCATTTATCTTTTCATTTTTTAGTAGCAAATTAGCAAAAAATAAAAAATAAGAAGAAATCAAGTTGCTAATTAAAGCCACACCACACACCCACACCCATATCAACACCCATAGGAATAGAAACTGACATTGGGGCAATTAATTGGCTATCCAAAAAGCACCATATAGGTTATTCATTAGTTATTCACCACCCACACCAATAAAGGAGGCTGAATCTTCTAACAGGAGTGCTTAATTATTTAAAGGCAAAGGAACCCTTAAAAGTCTTAACAGCACTTTGACTATCCACACTAGAAAGGCTGGTGCTACAACCGCATACAAGAAGAAAAATCAACACCAATGAGGTGGGGGGGGGAGGGAGGGCAACACAGAAAACAGTGAAATGCAATGGGCTGATAATCACAATGTCTGGATCTTTAAAAATGGAGTGCACAAAGGATAGCAATTCCAGCGAAATCAGCAAGTGTGGAAGCAACCTTTGATTTGCCCAGAAACCATTGAGAGAGTTACTGACAGTGCTTTTCATATATAGCTTTTCCATCTATAACAGGAATCAATGACAGCGCTCTTCCGCGGCTCAGAAGCTCATATCCACCAGAAGCTGTGCTTCCAGAATTTTGAGTCCAGTTCTGTGGGAATCCTTCCCAGCTGAGACAAGACGGGCCCAGTTGAACATCCAGCATTTAGTGAATATCTTTTTTATTTAAGAAAGCATTTTCAGTATTTCCCCTCTGATTTTACGGTTAATTTTAATTGATTTTATCTTTAGTGTGTCTTTAGTCATTTTATTGTAACCTTAGAGACTATGGTGTTAAGCGGTATGTAAATAGTTGGAATAAATAAATAGGTTCTCAACCACCTCCCCATATCAAAAGCATGTTTCAAATGTCTCTGTCCTGTTTTCCAATGAATCAATATCAAAAGGGTAATACAGGCTTGCAATATCAAAATCTAGATCCCCTCCCATCCCCTCCCCTCCTCAGATTACTGTGTTAGTTTGTTGCAGCAAAAAAACAACAACAAAGGTCTTGTAGAATCTAAGAGAGTAACAAATTATTTATGGCACAAGCTTTTTTGAACTAGAAGCATATGATAAAGCAGATTATATGACACAAAAACTTATGCCACATAATAAACCATCTTCCGCAGAAACTGCTGCTTGCCTTCTATCACTGTGCCATTGAGAGCGTGCTCACTTATGGCTTATGTGTGTGTTACAGAATCTGTACTACCCAGGACAGGATGGGGTTGTGCAGGGTTGTTAAGGCAGCAGAGAGCATTGTTGGCTGCCCACTCTCCACCTTAGAGCAGATTTATGCCACAAGGTGCCATGGGAAGGCACTGGACATAGTAAAAGATCCATCGCACCCTGGTCACTGTCTCTTCGAGCTCTTGCCGTCGGGACGGAGATACAGGACGATGAAGACAAGAACGAGCCGTCTTAAGAACAGCTTCTTCTCCAGAGCGATCTCGGCCCTGAATGGGAAGCCCGGACTTTGAAAGTCATCTAATCTCCCTTGCTGTATTATACTGTATTGATTAATTAGAGTTTTTATGGAGTCAAGTAATTTCGTTGTCCCCGAAGGGGGCAATGACAATAAAGATATTATTATTATTATTATTATTATTATTATTATTATTATTATTAAATACGTTCTTCTTTAAAGGTGCTACAAGAGCCTTTGTCGATTCCCTTGATATTTTATCCTAAAATTGGGAGTGGTAGAAAATCTGTGTTTCTCCCATACCACGTTTGAGTTTAAAACTGGCTTTTAAGGGGGGGCAAGGGATAGGGAAATACCCATAAAAAGCTGTGTGTCCCACCAGCTTAGATTGAAGGAGAAACAACACAACTGGGTGAGCTGCTTGGCTTAAATCCTGCATCTTAAAAAAGACATTTCAAACTAGATAACTAAATCATCCTGAAAGTATCCAAAAGATGATGTAACAACGTTCTGAAAAATTAATTAAAGACACATTGCTGTCAGCTCCAGGAAAATAATAAAAGTTGGGAGATTAAGAGGCAAGCATATCTTTCTGAATTGTAAAATAGGTTTATGGGTCTTCTAATAACAATTTTTACTCAAACCTTACATAAATAGGCTTATATGATACAAATATTACGTGGGCTATGTGGAAACTACAACGTCCATAATCATGTTTAGGGATTACTTGACAGAACAGAGACATTTCATTTCTATTGGACCTAGGGATTACAGAAAAGAAACATCTAATATTCCATTTTTTAATTTCATGCATTTTTTATTTACCTTTAATGATGCTGTATATATTCATCATCCTGAAATATTAAAACAGTATGAAAAAAGTAATAAATTGGTGGAAAATTTAGGAAATGGGAATGCAACAGCACGCAAATCATACACTATCAAGTGCTTGATACACATTTAAAATTACTGCCTAGTACGGCAAAGCCAAATTCCTGGCAGATTTCTGAAGCGCAAAGTCACAATAAGAAGATCAGCAGAACAGCCTGAAATAATAGAATATTCATCCCCCTAATCCATATGCAATTCTTTAGGGCTTTTTTTTAACAATGCATATGAGGTCTGACTGTATTCAGGATTTAAATAAGTTGTCTCTCTTCCTCTCTCCATCCCTCCCCCTTACCCTTCTCTCTCCTCTCACACACAATCGCACTCGATTTTTGTAAAAAAATAAAATAAAAATGTATATACAGTTATCATTTCTGCTCTGCTGCACTCACAATGACAAGGTTAGCACATCTTCTCACACCTCAGATAAAAAATAGCTTTTTAAAACAACAAAAGTGTTAAAAGAAATGTATTTATTCATACAAAATTTTAAAAGACTTATTTTATTTTAGTTTTTGGAAAGGAGATATTACACTTCCTTATTTTCCCAAATTATTGGGAAGCCTATGCAATGTGCAATGTTTTAAATTTTACATTCACCTTTTTTTGCAAATAAATTGGAAGGGAAATGTATTTGGTATTAGATCTTTAAGATCATGCATATCTTTCCAGATACATGTGATTTTCGATGTATTTTTTAGAGAAGGGATAGTGACCTACTGAGGAATGGCTGAGAAAACTCAGATGCATATGCTAATAATGCTAACACAGCAAATGCCAGTGTGGATGTAAACACAGCAAAGAAAGTGATATTTAGTGTGGCATAAAAAATACAGTTGCTATGGACCTGAAATGAGGAATGACAGAGAGGCCCTCATACTAGTCTTCCTCATTCAATTTTCAAAAGATTCATACTGCACTGTCTAATTCTCAAAATGAATTAAAATCTATCAGTGTTTAGTGGTTGCTGCAGTCAACTAGAAGTGCATTCAGTACCAGGGAACTAATGGCCTGCTCAGCTCACATAAATTCAGTGAACATTTAGGAAACTTGTTCGTTATCCTGGAATCTACTGGTAACAAAAAGCCCAAAAGAAAAGTTAGAAACTGTTTGGAACAGTGTGTGTGGACTTTTACAACTCACAAACAGGTAGTGGCAATGATCAAATCATTCTTTGCCATTGGGTGAGGCCTCAGCAGTTGCTGAAAACATTTTAGAGCAGGAATGGAGAACTTGTAGTTCTCCAGAAGTTGTTGGACTACAATTTACATAATCCCTGACCACTGGCTACATTTGCTGGATCTGATTGGAATGTTAATCCAACAGCATCTGGAGGGCTGCAGGTTCCCCATCCTTGTTTTAGAGGGTGAAGCTCTTGCACAGGGCATGCCAGTTCCCAGCTCCATCTTCCATCTACATAGCAACAGACACAGAAGGGGGAAAACCAACTGCAGGTTGCAGCCCTTCCCAAAAGCCAAAGTTAAAAGGGAGGAAATGTCATAAGGCTGAAGAGTTTAGGATACAGATCTGAATTGATATCTAATATTTTGCCGTTAAAACAGGCAAAGCAGAAACTTGAATCGGTTCCCCATCTCAAAGATTGCTGTGACAAATGTAAAGTGCTTTGCACAAAGAAATAATACTTTTTCAAGAAAACATAAAGTCATCAAATATTGGGCTAAAGGGACGTTTCTTGCTACCGCAGTTCATACTAGAGTGTCTCTTGGTCTATGGACAGGAAGGCCCCTGCACTAGGACAGAAGCTAACATTCCAGAGTTATGGCCTGCATGCTTGGCGATAACCCAGGCAGTGGTGGTTTGTGCAGTGGTTTGCTTTCCAATTCCAAAGGTCACTGCTAAGTGCTACTGAATGGTGGAGGAGATCCAACACTGTCATTGTAGGGCTTTACAAAATTGAAGCAGGAGCCCAGTGGATGAACATGTAGGTGCATGGCTGTTGAGTGGATAGCAGCATCCTGAGGCTGCCACTGATGCTGGACAACTTTATCCACTTGGAAGCCATGAACCTGCATGTGCTATAAGAATTCTGGTGCTACAGAACTATCACATCTGCTGCTGCAGCTGACTGTAAGGGACCCTGGGTCCACCCACCTCATGAAATATGTAATGCAGCTGCTTGGGGGCAATCAAAGGCCTTGGACCCATTCAGCTTCTTCTATTGAATTTTAAAGGATTACTCTGTTTCCTGTGACGAAAGTACATTTTTGTCATTCCTGATTAATCCCCCAGCTAATGTTTAGAAAGGTGACTTTTTGGCACTGATCAGATTTGACAAAAGTAGTTTCAAGCTAAGTAATGTCTAACTATTTATAAGATTCGTCATGCTTCTTTTTTTAGAAATGGCGTTTAGATTAGCTATAGGGCTAATTTATTGTCTTGCAACTCCATTCTGGGACTTGCATGCAGTATTTGAATCACATAAAAGAAAACCATATGCATATCATGTTTCCAATAACTGATCTCATCCAGGAATGGATGCCAAATTATCTAATTCTGGCTGTAAGGGCTGAGGTTAACTCCTTACACTCTCAGTTCTTGCCATTCAAAGTGGTTTGCTGCCGATTTGGTATGTATTTTTGCTCCATGGCTAACACACTTTCTCACTCTATTTGGATCAGCATAATCTCTGATGGAGTACTTTACCATCAGACCTTATGAAACTTGATTTTTCAAGCTGCTCCAAATACCACGACTGACACTGTAAAAGGAAATAGCAAAGATCCTTATAAGCTGTTCATCAGACCTCAAATCTTCTGATAATAAAATCCTTGTAGGAGCCCAAGTGCATTCACCTTAAGGTTCAGCTGTGTTGACTTCAATCAAAATTACTCATAACGTGCATGAGGAAAATCAGCTACAAAAATATCCACTGATCTTGCAGGAAAGAATGAGCAATATGCTTGTTTTGTACACTTATACATAATAGATTTCCAGAACTGGAAGATACCTCTTGAATCAACTAGACTAATATCCTAAAAGCACCATAGCCTCCTAGACCAGTTCATTTGTTATGTTACCTGAAGATGGTCAGGCTTGTCCACAGATACAAAAATGTGTTGAGTGATCAAATTCTATGTAGTGTTAATAGTTCATATCTCCATTGCGTTCTACCTTGCAGAGATGACGGTCTTAAGAGTACAAGTAATGAACACCAGCAGGTTGGGCAAGAATATCACATGAAATATTAGAAGCGGATCACACAACACATTTGTGTCTCTGTGCATGTAGCCAGGGAAACTTTCACACAGACAACATAACAAGGGAAACGAAAAATCACAGATAAAGCCAGCAGCAATTTACATGATTTCAGGTACTTGAAAAAAGTGTTACCACCATCTTGGAAACTGTCTTCAGCTTCAATCATGAACAGCCAATTCACCTACTGTGTTGTCTGTGTGAATGTATATGAAGAAGTAGTCAAAACCATTTGCATGAAAAGGAAAATGGCCTCTGTGAATCAGCCTTAGACAATGTGGGATAAAAAAATAATAAATAAAAACATTTAACAGGAATAGCATAAAAGTATTTATCCTATTTCTTTTTCCAGTCTTCTCCGGTGTTTTATCCCTGAGCAAATACCTGGGCTACAAGCTAGCTTCATTACTTGAAGAATTTTTAAAGCTATGGTTCTCCAAGACTACTGCTAACGTACTGCAGACCTCCGCTAAACAATCCATATTAGGCACGTCACTCTAAACGGGCAGCAGCAATTAACAGTTTCTCTATTTGTTTATATAATAGGGCCAATGCCTTTTGAAGCACTTCAGAGCACTTAACTAAAGCAAACAAGCACTTGAACTTTGAATATCTAACAAGAGGAGCTATTGATAAGTATGACTTTACTTGGCAAATCTTAGTCGCTGACAACTTTAATTCAAAGGTCTTGGGGACAATTCGGACATCACTGCCTGTGGTATTACATACTTCTCATATGACTTTAACACATCAGTTTGAAATCATTTGCCACAGCTACTTCAGAAGAGAGTGATTTGAAGGAAAGATGGTGCAGTAGGGAGGGTGTGTGTAACCTTTCCACCACCTACTAGCTTTCCACCACAACACTTTACCCAAACTGGTTTTCCCCATGATGGTGTGGGTTTCCAGACATACATTTGCAAAGGCGAATACACGTCTGGAATCTTCCTTTGCAGCTGGAGTGTGCAAAGAACTGCAATGAGAAAAAAACAAATGGGAAAGCCTTCTATACCAAAACTGTACTCTCCCAAAGATGCTTTTCATTTTAAAAACTATGGGGGGTTTTGTAGCACATTACATCTCCATGTAAAATGTACAGTAGTTCAGCCCTTAGAGCCAACTACACATTCAGCAAGATTATGTGGTGCAGGTCATAGACTCTACTACTTCAAATTGCAGTGGTGATCTTGTTTTTGAATACTCCCCTATTTAACATGATCCCTCCTTGGAAAAACTGGTCCATCAGGGAAAAATGTTCCGACCTAGACTTCTCACCAATGTACCTGTTTTTTGCAGAAGGGAATATTTATAGGGGAAGCATGCAGAATCATGATCTGCGGCTGCAGTCTAATGTGGCATTAACCCAGAACCCAATGACCACATGACTTTACATATAGATAACCCTATAACAAAAATCCAAGGCAAGTTCTCTAATTTCTCTGCTATTTAATAATGAATCTATGTAATACTCCACTCGCTCAAACAACTGTTGATGTTTCAAACTATTTTACATAGAGAAGAAATTGGGATGACAGTGATGACAGTGAGGAAATAAAAATGAGGTCAAAGTCCTGCATTCTGAAAACTCCCAGTTCTTTACTTGCTTTCTATAAGAACTATGGATAATCAAAATAGTGTCCCATTTATGGAGCCACATTTAAGTGGAAATCAACAAAGGCATCTTGTCCTCCTGAGTCTTGTCAGTTGTCAAGCACATGTTCAGAGCATGAACCACACTCCTGTTGAATTTGCTGTGAAGCTTGCAGATCTCATAGATAACAATATGAATGCATTGAACCACTGAAAAAGATGTGTAGATTCTCACAATGATCAACTGCAAAACACCACTTCACCATCATGGTGATGGGTCCTATTTTTGAATATAAAAAACTTGACAAGACAACCTAGATGGCTGCATAATTTCATTAAAGTTGCAGACTCATTAATATCATATTTTTACCAGTGTATCATTCTACCGATCTGCATGGCAATGGCTAATATAAACATGTTCCTAGTCATGCAAATTAAATGTAATGCTCTCAGAAGCACTTTCCCTTACTCCACCATCATCATTAATCTAATAATTTTGTCATGCAAATTTCTGACTGACCTTATGGAGGATCCTGCTGGCAGAAATGGGAAAGACCATTTTTGTCAATTCCCTCAGCAGCTCTTTTTTCTCTCTCATACTGGTCTAGGGGATCTCAGAATGGTTTTTGGGGGGAGTAAAATCCAGTGAAAGTCTCCTTCCCGCTTCTGCTGGCAGGATCACTATGTAAGTGATCCAAACTACAGGATCCAAACTTATGGTTCCAGAAAAGTGGTTGCTCTTTTTAATGTCATGCTCCAGCTCCATGTTTCTAAAATTAGAAATGGCATGACTCCAATAGTTTAATTCACCATAACTATGGCAATATATTGTTATTCACCATGCCTTTAAGGTATTTTCAGCTTAAGGAAATATATGCACATCTAATGAGCAGCCTGATCCTATCCATGATCACCTGAAAGTCCCATTTACTTCAACCAAGCATGCACAGGATTGCAATCTAACAGTCTTGCTGAGTTTCAATTCAACATTTATTTTTAGATGCTGTGGTACAGAGTGGGTCCCACTGCCATGTGATAAAATGTGCTAAGTACTTATCGTGCAAGAAATGGCTTTTTAAATTCTCTGAAATACTATTAGTTATAATTGGGTTTAATGCATAAAATGGCTGAGTAATTTAAATGTTTGAAAAAGAAAACAGTCTTTCCTAGAGTTTATGAAGTGGTAAGCTATTTCTCATAACGATTAACTGTGAATCATCATTTCAAACATGAGCATCTAGGAGCATATGCTCTATGCAACTGTTGCTGTGAGAGAGCTCATATTAACCAAATTAATGGGTTTAATTTTCATCACAGCCTGCATTTTTACACCAGCAAAAGTCCATTGACCTCTCAGCATAAATTCCTGGGTTTTGCTGGTAAAATAGATCTGTATTTTGGCCACCCTTGAACATCTTTTTGAATTGCAAAATAAAATTAAACAGACTCTGTTATATGGGATGATCCAGTGCTCACCACAACCTTCCTTTAAAAAAAGAACAACCTTACTTAAACTACCATGTTGAGCTAAAAGCTTAGCTATGAAAACAAAGTTGTAGTGGGAGAAGGCAGACAGGGTTGGCCATATTAGACAGTCTGATTATATTGAGTTCAAAGGATGAATGGGAAGAGCTGCTACAGGCAGAATTACTTTCTATACTTGCCCCAACACCATCATGCAGCAATCAGAAAAGCTTACTTTCTCTAATATATGTTAAATGGAAAATGATTCCTAATAAGATGAAAAACTAACTGGGTGCAGTTTCAGTTACATCAGAGAAACCACCTTGAAAGAGGAGGTGATCTCTGGCAACTTAAGTATACAAAACAAGTGACCAAAAAGTTCACCGACTTTGAGCAAATAATTCACTATAATTACTATCAGTGAAAGTTTGGTCATACAGGCTTACAGAATTTTAATGGCTAACATTTGACAGACATTACTTGGAGCATGTTTTGAATTATGGTGCTGGAGGAGACTCTTGAGAGTCCCATGGACTGCAAGAAGATCAAACTTCTCCATTCTTAAGGAAATTAGCCCTGAGTGCTCACTGGAAGGACAGATCGTGAAGCTGAGGTTCCTGTACTTTGGCCACCTCATGAGAAGAGAAGACTCCCTGGAAAAGACCCTGATGTTGGGAAAGATTGAGGGCACAAGGAGAAGGGGACGACAGAGGACGAGATGGTTGGACAGTGTTCTCGAAGCTACCAGCATGAGTTTGACCAAACTGCGGGAGGCAGTGGAAGACAGGAGTGCCTGGCGTGCTCTGGTCCATAGGGTCACAAAGAGTCGGACACGATTAAATGACTAAACAACAACAACTTGGAGAATGGCACCCTAATTTAGGGGTGGAAGAAACAAAATATCCTGGGATTTAAAAAATAGAAAGTAAGTTCACTAATTCTAGTATAAAAGAAATTTCATGTAAATTACTGGTACACTGGTCTACAACACTTTGAAATATATAGACAAAAATATGACTGACAAATGTTGGCAACATGTCAGAGAAAGAGGAACATATTAGCATATGTGATGGAAGTTACCTCCAACTTTCCTGGAAGTACTAGGAAATATTATAGGTTGCTTTGCACAAACAGACTGTATCCTATGTTTACTTCCTGTAACAGACACCAAGGCACTAGGAAGCTTTAGCCTTTACTCTTTCAACAATAGTCGTATGTCATCAGACTGGATCAAAATTTGCACAAGTGGATTTCTACTCATGCCTTAATTATTTGCCATGTGGAAGAAAGCAATTCCAGGCTGGCTTGAGAACATACAGTACCAGTATTTTTACAAAGAGACACGAAAAGTAGACTATAGAACCAAATTACATGTGAGGCTAATTTGCATGCCTTTAAAAACTAAAAACTAAAGCATTTGCAGAGGCTTCAACCTAAGCAGAGAACCAGTTCAGGAGAGGATGAAGCTGCTTCTCCCTTTTCTCCTGGCCGTTATTCTCCTCTAAGCTGCTTTCCACCTCGCAGAGAAGAGACTTGAGTATCCATATATTCTCCTGCAAGTGGAAATGTAGTCTCTGGGGGCAATGTTTAGCAGGGAGAAAGACCAGTTGTATGTGAAAGGACTGCGCAGCCATTTTCCCTATCCACCATCATTGTCCCTCTGCTCAAGATTTGCATCTGCTTTGGGTTTTTAAAGAAAGAATGAAAGGAAGGAAGATATATGGGTGGACCTAGAACAGCCTCTGAAGCATTATATAACCTAACAGGAAACATTTCCTATTCTTGACTGAGAAATGTCAAGATAATTTAAGCCTAGAATCTCAGCCAAAGTTGTAGTCATATACTGATGACGATCAATCAGACACTAATATTATCGTAAGGCCGCATGCCTTGCACTTTTGTTTCATTTGCCTTTCAGTTAAAAGGAAATAATAGAAAGATACTGAAGAAGTGAAAAGCAATTTACTTGGTTTCTTGTAATACAGCTATAATAAATTACTTTTTTGTACTTTAGGTATCATTCTAAGCAATATGCTACCAGGGCTGTCTATTTCTTATAACGAGAGTGGCTAACCTGTGGCCCTCCAGATATTGTTAAACTCCCATCTATCCTAGCCAGCATTGCCAATGGTCAGAGAGTTCTGGTACAGCAACAGCTAGAGGACAACAGGTTAATCTCTGCCTAACAGCTTATATATGAAAACCCCTATCATAGTAGTTTACATATTTAGGCAGAAACCACCACTATTTATTTTATAGTTAAGAAGAATTTAGTAATTTTCCAACTCACAGTAACTTAGGATATCATGTACAGGTCTGAAGGCAGCATCTCTATATGAGCTTATGAAACTGTCTTATATTTTAGGCTCTTGCTCCATATACACCAAGTGTGTGCTGCTCCCAGTCTGATAGAGTCCCTCATCCAATGTCTATTCAAGAATAGAGGCGGGATTTCTTTTCAGGGCCACATTCCATTATAAGTAATCTATTAAGGGCCACGTAACAACAGAAAACAAGGCTGGAGGCATCAATGAATGGGCTGAGAGCCCATGGTAGGCAGGTCCATCCCCTCCCCCTTTGTCTCTCTCTGTGACATCCTACCCCCTGCCCCACTCCTTATTCATCCCTGCTTGGTGGGTTACCAGGAAAAGCCAGAGGCGGATGTAGAGGAGCACGACTGGTTCGGTTGAACTGGGTGCAGAGCCTTGGAGCACTACAATGGTTATTTAGAATGGAGCGTGAAAGGCGGAGGACACCAAATTTTGGCATCCCAAAGGACGCTGCTGAAATTGGAGACCCCAAGGTCCGCCACTGGGAAAGATCACTATTGCTAGAGGTCTGAACCAATGGCTCACAGAGCATTATTCCCACCTCTTCCTTCCTTTACTCTATCCACTTTGCCTTCCCACCCTCCCTCCTTCCCTCCCTCCTTCGTTCCTTGGTTACCTTCACCCATGTTAATTAGGTCAAGAGTGCATATGACTCTTAGTCTGCAAGTTCACCAGTCCTGGTATATTCATTGCTGCAGGTTTTCCCCCCTATTAAATAATATTTGCAGTTCCTTCTCAGTTAATGTCTCCTTCAGTTAAAGGAGATTCAAATCTTACTTTTGTAAATCTCAAATCTCTTCTCAATGATATTATAATCACCATATGTAGATGATGTGTATACACACACACACATAAGATCTCCTGGTCCTATGCATTACAGTTTAGTTCTGGAGAGCCACCCCCTCCCTACACACACACACACACACACACACACACACACACGTGTTGAGGCTCATAATTAGCTTTGATGAATATTGTTGCTGTGCTTGTTTGATTTCTGAGCTATGGCAGCTATGACATAGATGACTTTCACCATAAGGTTACAACCACGTAAAATGATGAACACCAGTTAAAACAATTTACAATCAGAAAAAGAGGGTTGATCCTAAGAAAAAATATTAGTACACTGCCTGTCTCTCATCCCCAAACTTCTCCTGTTCCTCATATTTGTATAAGCTTATGTAATGTAAGGCTATCAATGATACCAGTTGTCGTCACAGTTATAGTTCATTTGATTAGATCGTGGTGATGATGATAACACCAAGGTTGTAGGTTCCACCCCTGTATTGCAAGGGGTTGGACAAGATGATCTTTAGGGTCCCTTCCAACTCTACAGTTCTATGATTCTATGATGGATGTATACAACCTTCAGTTTCAGAGGCAGAATGTCTCTAGTTGCCTCTGCTTGATCAAAAGCTGTTCCACCAGCAGAATGTCAGCTCTGGATTTCACTCTCTGTTTTAGACTTTTTGCACTCAAAACAAATTATTCTCTTTTAAGAATGCATTTTTTCTCCAGTCATATTCAGTATGCATTGCACTAGAAAGACTGCAAATATTTTGTCAGGGTTTGTTACGGCCACATCACTCATTTCCTCTGGGATGCTCAAGCAAAGAATTGCCAAAGTTTTCAGTGAGCTCAGAAAAGGAAGTCTCAAAATACGAAAGAAATGTGATTAAAAAAGAGAGACTCGACACCACAGAAGGCTTCACTTTTTTTTTATTACCATGTTTTCACCGTCTAGAAACTTTTAAAGAGCATTACAATGTATTTATCACAAGGTGCTATTAGCACACAGCTCGCTTCAAGTGTTACCAATTCATGGACAGATTAGAGGGCACATTAATAACATAGTTAATATGAAGTGTTTAGAGCCTTTACGTCGGTGACAAATACGACTCAGCCAAATTTCCTGACCATTGAGGCCACGGAGGAACAATTTGGTAGATTTCATCAACAGTTCTAATTATGTTCCTGTCAAGTTGAGAACAAAGCAATCCATAACTGGGGGGCTGCTCAGAGACAGTGGCACATAAGAGTAATTTATGCCCGAGACAGAGGGCCCTTTCTGTAGTTAGTGTGAACAACGCTCGACTAACAAGTGGGTTCAAAACGGAATTTATTAGGGGGAAACAGGAGGCTTCTAGTTCTGTCTGTCTTTTCGCAGGCAGGCTTAGGAAGCATTATGAGGCAAGGACTTCTAGTTAAGTCTTGTTTATGACAGTGTGTGATGACAGTGTGTGACCCTGTACCTTCGACAATGGTGGAAGCAGGATTTTAGCTGCAAAGCTTCACTTGGACTCTATTTTGATGATTCATGCCGTCAGAATCTCCACCAAAGGCAATTTGCAATGACAAATTTGTAGATATTCGTAAATATGGTACAGATACGGAGGTTCATTTATACACAGACACAAAATTGTGTATATGTTTGTGCGTGTCACCCACACATAAGTCTTTGAAGGCAACATTACACTGTGTGGGAATTTCAGCAGAAGCAGCACAGAAGCAGAATACTGTAAAATACCCTTTTATAGCCGGCTATAAATAACATACCAATGAAATACACAAAGGGATGATTAGCAACTGTAAACTAAAATGCTATGATAAACTTTGCACATTTCATAAGACAGCTGAACTAAGGAGGGGAGGGGGAGAAAAATAAAGGGGGCCCCTCTTGTGTAATTTTGAATCATTTTCCACTGTGATCTATATTGGGCTGCAGTTTGTGTTCTTTCAAACAGGGTAATTTTATAAATGACATTCTTATTAGATTTTGTAAAAAAGGCAAAGATGCTTCCCTGGTGTGAGGAAAAGAGTTCTGATTGGAAACATATCATCAAGGTTGGGATTATTTTGTTACTAATACATTGTGGATTAGCATAAAATAATACTCAGTAAATTAAATTCAGAATAAAACTGAAAATTAAAGAAATGGAAATATTAAGTGAATTAGCTAAAATACACTCAGAATTCAAACACATTACAATTGTTTAATAATAGGCATTGGTTGCTGATTAGTGAGGTGTGGGTTTTATCAACATCATCATGATTTTTCTGTGCTTATTTCAGAAAGAGTGAGAGAGAAATGCTCCTGGCTAGTAATCTTGCCACCCAGTGGGATCCACTTTCATAAGTGACTAACAGCCTGATACAGCTAAGGAGATCCATGGACATATCAGAGTGGGTCAGAAACTGCAGGTATTAATTGGATATGGATCCAAATTAGCTGCAGAGTGCAATTCTGAGCATGGATGCTGTCTATCCAACCTTCATTGTGTTAAAACAGGGGTCGGCAACCTAAGGCCCATGGGGGTCGTTTAACCGGCCCATGGACCCCTGCCGCCCGCGTGGTCGGTTCCCATGTGCCACTTTAAACCGGCGCGGAGCAGAGTGGGGACCACCTTCCGCGATGCTGGCCGGGTTCCCATTGGCTTCAGGAAGCTCCTGCAGCCAACGGGAAGCTGCACACACCTCCTTCATACCGGAAGGAGCACCGGAAATAGCGTTTGCGCATGCGTGTGTGCGCGCTCACACACTCGGGCCCACCGCGGCGTCTGCAGGACCATGAACCAGCCCAAGCCACAAAAACTTTGCCAACCCCTGTGTTAAAAGGTAGCCACAGTCAGATGCCTTTCCCTATCCACATAAGTAACTTTTTGATTGTGGCAAAAGACATATTGTTGCCACTATTATGAATATGGGTCAGCCTCCTGTAACCTATATACTCCTCTACTGCCAAGTTTACCCTGAGTGTTCTTTGAGGACATACAAAGCCCAAGCTGTTTAAGGTTAGTGCTTTTAATGGTATCTGAGATGAAGTGCAGATGATGGAATACTAGTGTAACATATTCCTGAGAATCCAACACAGAGAAGCTGCCACTTAGTTGGCGAGTGGCTCACGCTTTGTGCTACAGCCTATGTTGTTAGATTGACTGATATTTGGTTCTGCACCACTTGCACATTCTAACATAGTCCTAAGTAAGGAGCCATGTTAGTCGCACTTTAAGTGTGCTAGAATAGTGGTCTAGTCTCAAGGTCGTGAAAACACAGATGGCAATAACCATATCTGAATCTCAAAGAAAAGTTCACAATCTTGTCACTCAATGAGAAGTGAAGACAAACATTCAACTTTGTTTTCCAGATGTAAAGTCAGGAACACACCAAGACTGTGACCTTGTTTGATTGGGTTGGACACCATACACAGCTGTTCATGCTTCCACACAAACCATGAAGCTTGCAGACCATTATTAAGGCAGTCTTGTACATTTTAACTCTCCATCAGTTCACCTACATCAAGTACCATAGTTACACATGGACCAAACAGCAAAACCACACAATCCAGACCAGGGATGTTCACCTGTGACCTTCCTCTTGTTGCTGGACTACAACTCCCAGTATCCTTTACTATTAATCATGATGGTGGAGGCTGATAAGAGTTGGAATAAAACAGGTTAACCTCTGGAGGGACACAGGTTAGCACCTTTGATCTAGAGCCTTCACCATTTGAAATGATCCTGAACCTCACAACTTGCCTACAAATCGAAAAGAAATTGTGACATATTGGTCCTACAATTTCTTCCAAAGGTTACAAACATTTTCTTATATCTCTCTGTCTCATGCTCCAGTCAAATATAATCCAATACAGTGGTACCTCGGGTTAAGAACTTAATTCAGTCCAGAGGTCCGTTCTTAACCTGAGGTACCACTTTAGCTAATGGGGCCTCCCACTGCCACTGTGCCGCCACCGCACAATTTCTGTTCTCATCCTGAAGCAAAGTTCTTAACCCAAGGTACTATATCTGGGTTAGCAGAGTCTGTAACCTGAAGCGTCTGTGACCCGAGGTACCACTGTATCTACTCACACTTGTTTTTAGCAACAAAGTGCCAGTTCTAATAAGAAGAAATAACATTTGGTACAGTTCTTTTTGAACTGTGCAACTTCTGTTGCTGGATTGCCAGTTAAAACTCCCCTGAATAGAGTTATATCAGGGAGAAGGGTTTTAGCAAATCCTGCTCCTGGACACAGTAACTTTGAATGTTCAAGGAGGTTTTTTGAAAACATAGGACAGGGGCAAGTGGTCAAATTTTCCATAAGCACTCTGAAAGCAGGACTGCACCATATTTCTGCTTGTTTGAAATGTCTCCTCATGTAGTAAAGACATGATGATCCCATTAAGCATCTCACATCTGTGATTGAGCACTGGAAAACTAATTTGGTACTTCATTTGTATGTAGAGCATAAACCGGATACATTTGCAGATTGACTCACCCTATGTTTTATCAAAACAAATCAAACTCTGCTGGAAAGCACAGTCACAGAGATTAAGTTACTACTCTGAAAAGCATCAGGAATTCACTCCTGCCACTATGCCAATTTCCCTAGATTTTCCTTTACTATTATAAAACATATTGATATGGATCCAATAAGAAACTTACATAAAATATAGATCCCATGAATTGAACTGTTGCTTAGTTTGTGAAGAATATTTCAATATGAGGGTGCTACAACACAATCCTATGCATGTTTACTTAGAATTAAGCCCTAGTGAACAAGTACCTTAATTCTTGGTAAGTATGCACAAAATTCCATCCATAATGTTATAGTATTAAAGTTAAAAATGACAAATTGAAGAAGATTCATGGACACAAGGAAAGGTTCTCATTCAATTATACTTCTAGATACATTTCAATAATATGGGCTTTTATGCAATGCAGCAAGAGTCGGTCAGTGCAAGGATCCCATTTGCGCAATGGGACACCCCCCCCCCTCCGCCAATGAATCCCCTAAATCTGTTCTGGAGTTTTCCCAAGCCCCCAGAGCAGATTTGAGAAGGATGCAGAGCATGTGAGGGAAAGGAAAGGTGGAGAGGTTCCACTGTGCAACCAGGAATCCTTGCGCTGACAGGACACTTATTTACTGCTGTGTTGAACGCAACCCCTATATCCTTATCCATCCAACTTCATGTAGTTTCTGACATGCCTGCAGGCATCTAGTGCTTATTGCAAAACTCTCCAGTGTGAATTAAAGCAAATGTACCATAAATTCTTCTAGTTCTCCTTCTAACTAGTGCCAAAATTTTGAAAGACAACTTGTTTTAGCTAATAAAAGCCAGTGAACTAAACCATACAGTCTGCCAAATACATAGGTCCTATAACTTAGCAGTTCTTTTTGTTTAAATATTATTTGCTACAACTAGAGAACATTTGCTTCCTTTGGAAATGTCACAAATGGTGATAGGCTATAGAAACATTAGCACAAATGGCCATAGGCTATGGACAGTGGCTTATTACTAGTTAAGAATAATTGCTGAGCAAGTTTCAATATGGTGGGAACAAAAAGCAAGAATGAAATTAATGTTGTATCTTCACTAGTGGGTTAAAAACTAAAAGCTGTAACTCACTGAGTTTAACTGCAGACTGCATCTCTTTCATGGATTTTTCCTCCCTCTCTGTTTTTGCTTTCTGAAATCAGAGGAAGGACCCAGCCTAGCAAGTCTGTAATCACTCAGCGGGAACCTGGTAGAAGGACAATACAGCCAACAGCTAGGCATTAGGAAAAAAGAAGGAAATATCTCCCTCCTTCCCTCTTATGTTGCTTAAAGGGGCCTGGTGTGAATGAATCTTCCTGGCAGTGACCAACAATTTCTTACCCATTCTGAGCAATCATCAATTTCAGCATCAAGTGGTTCAGTGGATCTACAACTGGTAGCGGCAGCAGAGTAAGCCCAGCATGGAAACATTTTGGCTAATTTAAAGTCTTTGTGCTGCCGAATCAAACATGACAAGACAACAGCAAAGGAGAGAGGCTATTATCCCAAAATGAGAGCCAGCGGATGGCTGGGATTAGTCTGAGTGCCTGAGACAAAGGCAATGGAAGAAGGAGGGACAACTGAGAAGGATGATCCCAGATAAAAAACATATACCAACACACAGAAACCGTTTGAAAACAGTGCACATGTGATAATACAAAATACAGATTGAGAAAAGTTGTACAGACAAGAGAACAACATACATTTAAAAGGTATACAGTATAACTGGTTAACCACATACAGAATTGCATTAGGCATGCCTTTGACATAAAAAGAGGCAATACCAGAGCTATTGCATTCTGCCTGAATACATGCCCTGTTGTCTGATATCTGCCATCCTTCCTCAATGTGGGGTGCTCCAAATGCTGCAACTCCCATCTACAGCTATTTATTGACCATGTTAAGGTTGTGGGGTTTGTGGGGGTGTTGAAATGCTGTGAATTAAATGCACAGCAATTTTCAGCAATTGTTCTTTGGTTTTTATGAAATGTATAGATACTGTATTTGTTTTAGCTTTTGGTTTGCTACACTTTGGGGCATTTTTGATGTAAGGAGGCTAATAAATGACAGTATAATATCATGTTGACCATTGATAATGCTGCCTAGGGCTGATGAGAGTTTAATCTGAAATATCTGGTCCAAAATAGCCATCAGACTGGGGAAGGAAGCACTATGTTAGGACAGAATAGCCTTAAACTGGGGTGGGGTGAGGAACAGTGGGACTGCTCCAATACGCCCACAGAGCTATCAAGCAACCACACCTCAAAGAACTGGTGGGGGAGGCAGGAGGAGAAAGGCAGAAGAAATAAAATTTTGGACAGCATTTGAGAAAGCACACTCAGAGTGAAGATATGCCTGAGCCATGAACCCTAGTGGCATCTTCCAGCACATAGAATGATGACCTGGGATGACTGGAGAGCAAGTGAATTGTCCTTAGCAAGATTAACAATTTAAAACTGCAGAAATTAATTTTGTTTAATAGCTGTGGGTGCAGATGTTCCTTACAAAGGTGGTAACAAGGTCAGCAAAGCCTCTGTAGCCATTTAAAATGCAGCTTTTTAATAGGGTCAGTAGATTTAGGATGGCTAAAATGTTAAAAGGACTTTAGAAAGCATGGAAACACCAAGGGGGTCAAGCTTGTCCTTTATTTCATATCTTGGGTTAACCTGTTTATACTTATTTCATGACATGCAGGCTTTGACAAAATAACCCCCTTTTAAGGGGCTAGTCTTGTGATGGTAGGGTGATGTGAAACTAAGTGAAGGTGAAAGGTTACTAGTGAAAGAAGTAAAAATAAATGAAACACATTACCAATCCTTAACTCAGCTATACTCTTCACAGAAAGAAATAGGCTGAGAGAAAGTGCTAACAAGACACTCCTCATATCCTTTTCATCATTTAGAAGTAGTTCATTCATGACTCTCATCTGCCTACATGAAAAAGAGCACTGAGCTCTACAAACCACTTAGGTATTGCGGAATCGGTCAGTTCAGCTACATACAGAGCTGACCAACTATGCAAATGAGATTTTTTTAAAAAAACAGCATAGTAATTGGCATAAGCCTAAAACGAAATTCTGCAAAATTTCAAAATGCCATAACATCATATTTTAAAAGTTTGCAATTTGGATCCTGGTGTCAAAACTTAACCTCAGACGCTGACAATTCCATTGATTTGATTGTTAAATGAATGGAACTGCTACTGAAAAATCTTCAGTTGTCAGATATTTGCAGAACACTCACACATCCAAACTAAAACAAAGCAGGTTAAAATGAGCCCCAAATCATTACCAGCCATTATGGAGATAACCTAGTACAACACACCAGATAAAATAAGTAGGTCTTAATTGCTTTCCTAAAAGAATACAGCATGGGCCAGGTCTCTTATGTCAGAAAATTCCATTTTAAAAAGGTGCTGTCACAGATAATTACTCCTTCTGGACTGTACCTTCCAAGCAAGGGAGGGCAGAGAAAGGAGGAGGATTCTATCAGCCAATCTCAAAAGGTAAGGGTTTTCATAAGGGACAAGACACCTTAGTACTTCAAGTAGCCCTAAACATGCAGAGCCTTTTAGGTTATTACCTGTACCTTGAACCATGACCAGAAGTACACTGGCAACTGACGCAGACTGGCAAGTACACCTTTAATATTATTTATTTAAACAATTTACATCCCTACCCCCACACTCCACAAAGGAGCTGTTCAAATCAACTTAGAAATATAAAGGCAAACATAAAATAAATCAGTAATTCAACCACCGAACACAAATTACCAAACTATAAACAGCACATGCTCATCTGCACCGAACTCTCAAAAGTGGTGTGCTGTGACAAGTCCCAGTCTTCCAGGACAGCCACACATAAATGGTATTATAGCAATCTATTCAGTATTGACTACAGTATCAAAATATATTGATCACACACTAAAATTATAAAATATTAGCTGTTATGTGCCATTATTAATTTTCAAATTCAGGAGCCTTTTCCTGACAAGGAGGCAACCTGCTGGTCATTAGAAGGATTAAATTAATTCAGCTGCAAGCTTGCCTTTTGACACTTACCAGAACTGACATACCAACCATTTTTCTCTACCTGTCCCACTTGGAGAGAGACAGAACAAAGGAAAATGAGACTTACAGAAAAATTTAAGACACCACTGCAAGGAATATCATTTCAACTGCCACTGAATACTGCTCTAAATGATACATGCTATTGTATACCATATTGCTTCCTCCTTTTTCTACTACTTGTAAGTCGGTTTCATATCCTCATGCAGCAGTTCAAGGAAACCTCAGTTCACAGTTCAGCAAGGCCCTACTTAAAAGGTAAGCCTGATGCAGGTCCTTAGGGCATCTCATCCATCCTGTGCTTGGATGGCACTCATCACCAAGGGACCCCATTAAGAAGGAAGGGCAAACTGAAATCCTAACCCAAAGCACTCTGAAACACAGCACCAATACACTGGCAAATGCACGATGGATGAGATTCCATTTGTCTTCAAAAGACTGGGAACCAATATATCTGCCTCACTATGAACTCAACTATTTCCCAACCTTGTAGTGTTCTTAAAGTAAAACACACAAGTCAAGCCCATCCACCTGGGGATGCGACAGAAGACCAGTGTCATTCAAGACTCCAATTAAACAGATTGTCTAACTCTCTCTGTATTTGTCTAACACTGCAAGAGATCCATTGTTGTTCTTAAAACAGTTTACTCTGCCAAGGAACAGAAACATACAGGGGACTTGCACTTCAAGGGTCTATTGCTGGTGTTGTTGTCAAATAAGTGTATGTTTGTGTGCTGAAAGAGGGGAAATAATGGATAGAAGTTCTTCTTAGGTCAATCGAAATATTTATCCTCTTCAATAACTTAACATTTATTGGTGCATAGTTTGGTGGTCAGAACTATTTAACCAATTTCTTGACTAACTTATGGCCAAAGCCTTCTATATTTTTTCAGAGACTGGACAAAGTCAGTCCACACCACATTACATTAAGTCAGAATTTAGCTTAATGAGGTTCATATAAAGTGAAAGCAAAGGACTGAAATATTCCCTGAGTACCACTCATTGCCAGAAAATGAGTCTTTCTTTCTTTCTTTCTTTCTTTCTTTCTTATTTATTTATTTCTGATATTCATAACCTGTCTTTTACTCAGGGGCTCCAGAGCACAAAATACAAAAAAAAATCTCTTTAAAAATGTAACATTATTTAGAACAACCAACCAAACATATTAATTAATTAATTAATTAATTAATTCACAGTCAGTGCTGCCAATGACATTCAGTTAGTAGCAGGATGCAACACAACCATAGTCTAGAATGTACTTCACCTATAGCCCAAAATGTGGACACAGAGGTATATTTTCAACTGTCTGTGAAATGAAAATAAGGTTAAAGGACTACACACACTTCAAGCAGAGTGACAGAGTACAGGAAACCTTGGAGAACAGACAGGATAAAGATGTAATAGCGATACAGGCTATTGGAGTCTCTCTCAGTTTCCTTTCTTCTCCTGAATCAATCCCTTTATACGCGTGCTCACAGTATGCATGGGCTGTGAGGGGAATCGAGATGAAGATGCAAATTTTTGATACATTTATAATTCATAGGACATTTATGTATTGAATATCATTAGAAAAGACACTGGTGTTCTTAAACATCATTATGGATTAACTACATTAACTATTGCAGAGATACAGCAAGAGAGGGCTATTACTCTTCAGTGCTTAGAATCTGTCCTAAATAGTTTTCTCAACCAAATAATTGTTGTAACCATTACACATTATATTATCTCCATTTCCAAAAGAGGGCACAATCCAGCAAAAATCAATAATTAGGAGCCACTATATGCATTGGCTTTCATAGGGTCTTAAATGAACCACAACTCTCTTACTTTCAATGCAACATGTAGCACAAACCAAAACATACTAAGATGTAAGCCCCATTATTTTCCATGGGGCTTGCTCTCAGAACAGCTTACATAAGCTTGAGGTCTTGGTTATGCCTGTTGGTTTCTGGGCACAATGCAGGGTAAAAATAAAGTTCGATTAAAGGGTCCCACCACCACCCCTCCAAAATCAAGCAACAGAGCAAGAATGAACAGTTCATCTTCTCAGTTCTAATACACTGTGTCTGGATCAAATAACCATGTTAGCTTTCACAATAGCTTGCTCAGAAATATGGAGCACAGAGTGAAAGCAGAACAAGGAACAAGGACAAATTGAATTTAAACTATCACATTTATTTCCATCAGACAAAGATATAAACTATTCAGGAATTAAGTCTGTAACAGCAAAAGTAACTCCATTATAATTACTGCACATTTGAAGCCCTGTCTCCCCTCACACACCCCAAGGGTGCAGAGATTTTCAGAACTTGATTTTATTAGAGGAAGACTATGTATTTTCAGCAGTGTTTTACAAAATATTCCATCAGCAGAAGTGTAAGGCAGGTCGGAGACAGACTAACTTTTCCAAGGTATTAAATTAAAAGATGTTGAATTAAGTTAAATGCCCCACATTGAATTGACATTTCCCTTTTTTTAATGCAAGCTAAGATTGATGAAAAATACCACTTATCTACATTAAGGGTCAAAATATCCAGCAAAAGAAGTCTCTGGTTCATCGCGTCAGAGCAAAGTCAGTCTTACATAATCCGAGGACCGAGACGCGGATCACATTCTGATGATCCAATTAATGGTGGGATACTTTGCAATCAGCCAGGAAGCAAGGCCCCTAACAGATTGTGGGGCTGTAACATCAATTTCTTAAGTGCATTTAAAGGATTACAAATGTTAGTCCTGGCTTGAGATTGAAACACCTATTGAGGTGCTCTGAACCACATTACAGTAATTGGGTACCTGAATTAATGCCATTTCTACTGATGGTGAACAGAATACATTGGAAATAAGGGTCCCTTTTGCTATAGTTCTCTTTTGTCCCATCCCCCCCATCTGCCCCCCTTCCTTCCAAATGAAGCCTGGCAAAGTATATCCTTTTTATCTGTGTAGCTTTAATTACAGAACATGAATGCTATCCTAATTTTGTCATTCACATTGTTTGAGTGTATTCTATATACTCACTTATTATCAAACTTTACAGCTATTAATATTTCTTGAAGCCACACAAAAAAGGAGAGTGAGAAAGACCACCAGAGAGCAGAGGAGAAACCCTTTTTCCATTTTCTTCTTTAGGTGTACCTCTTTATGTGTGCATTAGATACTCTGCAGTAGAGAACAAGAACTGGAGTAGCCTCAATTAGTGTCCTACTGAAGTGCCAAAGTCTTAATTATATCAAAACATAATTCTAACTCTCTCTCTCACTCTCCCCCCCCGTGTGTGTGTGTGTGTGTGTGTGTGTGTGTGTGTCAGCCTAGGCATAGGAGAACAAAAATGCTGATAAAGACTCCAGGATGAAAGAGGGACAGTAGAGCAGGAAATGGGCAGGGCAGCCTGAAAAGGAGGGGAGGAGACTTCTTACAGGGTACATTGGTGGGAAAAGACCTAGAAGGGCAGCTACATGATTCTAAGATATTCCCAACCAGGTGCCTAGTTCAGCATCAGCAGAGGGCCACAATGTAGGAAGCAAGTCAGAGAGACCCCTGACTAAAAATACTAATGAAACTAATAATAATTGTGAAAAGTCTTGTGCTATCCTAAAATGCTGGCTGCACTAATAGGCCCCAGGAGGAACAAAAAGGGACAGGGAGAAAGCTATAACTACACGACACAGCAGCAAGGACAAAAGGTGCAGCACCAGGTCAGCGCCAGAGTGTACTATATATCATATTCTCTTATCATATTAAATTGTTTCCCAATGATACATTAATGGCTTCTAAATAGGGACCTTGTAGGAAGCAGAGCTTCATGGTATAGGACAAAGCCTGACAGATATTACAAATCTATGCTCCCATTTCCTAGTAGTTTTTGACTCATTAGACTGCTCTGATTGAAATGATTTACATACAGATAATTAACATAAAAACCCCAAGGACTACTTAGCTGTTTAGCAGTATATGCATTATATACAACTATTTCCATATATCTAGTTTTAAATCCATTAACAAAAATTAATTTCTTCTCAGTGCATTACACTGCACAGCATGTTGCAATTGTATGCTTGCTAAATTACACCTTTTCATCACTTCTCAAATGATCTTACAAACAGTTAAACTTTGTTGTTCTGAAAATGGGAATCACTAGTTTTTGGCAATGGATATGTATTAGGCTCAGTCCTAAGTATGTGCATTAGAAGCCTGTGGATAAACTCCACTCCTCCTTATAGTGAATTTAGATGGCAAGTGCCAACAGAATATAGCCAAAATTGGGCCACTGAGAAACAAGAGGGAGATACAGTATTGTCATTGTCAGTTAGCCCAAAGGTTGAATAAGTATACATATAAAAAATAAAAATCCAAAAATTAAAGTTTTTGAGGGCAGTCTCTCAATGAACACTGAGTACGCTCAGGAGCCATAAAATGTTGAGAAACAGTTGTAAAGAGAAAACCTGAATGGGGAGGGGAAGGGCTGGAATGCCCTGCTTGGAGGAGAAAGCTAGCTGGAACCCTGAACAGGATCATTCTATTGAAGATGGAGGATACACTGCAACATTTTGTTGCAGGTCCAATTTGTAACTTTAAAATAGACACATACACACACACACACACAATCAACCCCACTGAAAAAGGCATACAGTGGTACCTCGGGTTAAGAACTTAATTCGTTCAAGAGGTCCATTCTTAACCTGAAACTGTTCTTAACCTGAGGTACCACGGTGCCGCGATTTCTGTTCTAATCCTGAAGCAAAGTTCTTAACCTAAGGTACTATTTCTGGGTTAGCGGAGTCTGTAACCTGAAGCATCTGTAACCTGAAGTGTCTGTAACCCGAGATACCACTATATATACCAGTGATTCCAATACTGAATCTAGCAGTCTCCTCATGGCTTTTGCTGGCTGCATTTATTAAAAGCACTACATGTAAATTTGTTCAATTAAGAGCTAATTCACCACCTTTTTCTAAAGCACAATTACTCTTTTTAAGTTGCAATTACCTCGGGATGAGGAAGGATATGGTTTCAAGACATCTTCATGTTATGCAGGCATAACAAATAGCCTCTTGTAGCCACAGTTAAGAAGTTGTGAGGGTGGCACAAGCTGCGCCTCCCTAGCCCATCTCCCCCCCCCCCATGGAGTAAATTATCTGCACCCATCTTAATTGCACTTAAGGATTATGTCAGGACGTATGTCAACCACGACTGAGATTAACTAGAGCCCTCTTTAAGAGTTCAGGAACTGGGGAAAGCAACACATGGGGGGGGGGGCGCTAGGAAAAAGCCCATTTACTCAACTGCCCCATTCTCTCTTCAGAAGTTGGTGGGCAACTGTCTGAAGCAGGGAGCCTGCTTCTATTCTTGTAAGAGCTTTGCACTATGAAAAATGTACCACACAGAAGCCTTTATAAATACTGTGCAGGAAGCTTCCTTGCCTCAGAGTGACACTCTAATCCACAGAGGGCGATTGTGGGTCCCCTGGTAGGTTGCTTTTCTCAGTTCCTGAATGCCCAAATAAGGCTAATATTTCAGGCAGGGGATGTTCCCATCACCACCTGGAGATGCTGGGGATTGAGTCTAGGACTGTTATGTACTGAGTTGAATAGGATCCAAAATGCAGCAGTCTGATTGGTCCTAGAACAATAGGATCCAAAATGCAGCAGTCTGATTGGTCCTAGAACAATAGGATTCAGAATGCAGCAGTCTGATTGGTCCTAGAACAATGCAGCAGTATGATTGGTCTGCAGGAACCACCCAATCCAGCTCCAGGTGGAAGTGAATCCACAACCTGATTGGCCTACAGGAGAATTCCCGAAGTAGCCAATCACGTGCAGCCCATTGTGTAAATAATGTATATAAAGCAGATATTTTGGGGGAACTTCCATTCCTCTATACTATGAGCTGAATAAAGAGCATGAAATCCACACTCAACTCCGAGTATATTTCAGGGACCATGAGCTGTGGTCCTTCCCCAGTTACTAGTGATACTGACAAGTCCCTAACCACGGTTATTGCAAGGAGAGTTTGCTCTGGGAAAGTACTGGGGAACAGGATAGGTACATCTTAATCCTTCTCAGACCAAGGAGAAGGAAAAGCCGCCTCCGCTTACCTTGCTCTTTCTTTCTGAATAGCCGTGCGGATCAAGCCCAAAGGGGGAGGGGAGGGAAATGAATGGGCAGTGGCAACAGCAGTGAGAAGGACATGGCCTGAGTCAGGAAAGGGGTCCACTGAGGAGGACATCTTGTCCAAGGGCCTCACAAAATCTGGAGCCAACCCAGTAGGAAAAAAGAGAACATAGCTGAGGGATAAAGTGTATACTTTGCACACCTAAAGTCTAGGTTTGATGCCTGGCATCTCCTGTTAAACAAATTGGGTATGCAGGAGATAGGAAAGCCCTCTGCCAGAAAGCCACTGAGACCTACTCAGGGTAGACAGTTCTGGGTTAGATGGACAAATATGCAGGATTTGGGTCAGGGACTGCGGCTACATTAACCATCGCTTTAAAATCTACAGGAGTTTCAGTCACAGATTCCTTAGTATCATTAGGTCTTCAAACACTAGTTAATCAAGTGGGATTTTAATATAAGTATCTATTTTGCGACACAAAATGATCTACATAAAGCACTTTATGAAGTTTGCCTGCAAAGCAGCAAATCTTAAATAAAGTCTTAAACAGATATCTTAAATAAATATATAAACAAGAATTGCACATGGTGAACTGCATGCACAGAATCGTAGAGTTGTAGAATTGGAAGGTACCTGGGGGTCATCTAGTCCAACCCCCTGCAATACAGGAATCCTTCTCAGAGCCATCCCTGGATGGGCTTGAACCACCAACCTGGTTAACAGCCAGATGCACTGACCCATTGCACCACATGTTTCATGCTTTTTTCTATATGAAATGAGGCATCACTTTAGCATGAAAAGGCACTTGTGGTATTTGTGAGCAGGCTCAGGAAAACCTGGCAAGGGCATAAGAGGGTCAGCATGGTTGAAAAACAATACGTTCTCACATAACAAAAAAAACTATCACACATGTTTTCTCCTTTGTTAGTTAATGACCAGGCCTTCTACTAATTTCAACAAATGATCGGCAATTTCATGTGCCACAAATCACAATAAAATCATCATAACTGCTGCATTTCGAGCATCAAGCTCCTAAATTATATATTGGCACATGAACCACCTTATATTTGACTGGGATTGTTTTTAATCAATGCAGTTTGCTATGATAGCACGACTCACAAATAAAAGACAACATAACAACTAAATTATTATATGGGATGTGGTTTTGTACAAATCATAGAACAGAACTGGTCACAGTGAAGCCAATTGCAAACAACAATTGGTTTTAGTGGATTTGGATTGTATTCGATGTTGGAAAACCTTTTACATTACATGGTTTTGTTGTTTTTTTAAAAAAGAACCTTCATGTACTCTTTCCATCTTCATATTTCACAAATATTTGCAGTGCAGACCTCAAATCTGAAATAAGCCAGGGAGAACTAATTCATTGTTTACACTTTGAATCCTAGGTGGCCCAATTCCATAAGGGCAGCACAATGGTACCTCACCGTTCTTAGTGCTTATCTCAATCTTAATAACTAGCCAGACAACTGACTCCAGAGTCCTGGCTTATCAACTGGAATTCGTCACATGCACAAGAGAGAAGACAAGAAATGCATTATATTAACAATGCCATAGAAGTATTTAAAGATTTGTAGTCAAATACTGATATGAAGCCATTTTTGTGGTACTTAATTCCACTTGTTATTAAATTTGATAGCAAATGAACAAAAAACATGCTTGGTACATATTTATCTGCAACACAGTTTGTTTCCAAAAGATCAAAAGGCTCCTTTTTTACTACATTTTCACTATTGCTATCTAAAGCAATCCTTTTGCAAATAGAATTTGATATGGAATGATTATTTTGAAAACTGACTAAAAAGCAGTCAATGGCGCAAGCCTCTTAAGCACTGAAATAGGTTCTCTACCAGGCTGATCCCATATCTTAGGCACATACAAGGTTTTTTGTTTCCAAGTCATGCTTTGTTCTATATGAAAGGGATTGAGAAACTGTGCTGGGTGTCATCAGTATGCACCTCTGCCCAAATGTCTGAATAACCTGATGCAGCAGGTGCACAAAGGCATGGAAGATCACAGAAGTCAAGATGGGACCCTGGAGCACCAATAAACCAATGGGCATGGGGCAGAACAGTAGCCCTTGGTATCCCCTACTGGGACCTATCCGCCTTGGCCATTGTGTCTATGCCGCTGCATCACTGAGAACGCTGGAGTACACAATTCTTTAAGGTCTTTAAGCAGAGGCTTGACAACCATATGTCAGGAGTGCTCTGATGGTGTTTCCTGCTTGGCAGGGGGTTGGACTCGATGGCCCTTGTGGTCTCTTCCAACTCTATGATTCTATGATTCTATGATTCAATTGGAAGAGATAGAATTCCCTCCTCTCATCTGTCCAGGTCTCAGTTGTACATGCAGATAGTCAGAATGTTGCTCTAGAATTAGGTAACTGATGCTTTGTTCCTATGCTTTCCCGTTCCCATTTACTGACCTGATAGAATCTTAAGATACAATAGGCTGCTTGTATGGTGATCGTGGGGCCTTTGGTTGAGAGAAAAATCAGAAGAAATGGTCACCAACAACCCCTACCTGGTAAGGGTTGGAAATGCACTCAGGTAAGTATCAAAAAAGGAAGAGCAGAAACAAATGTGCCTGCACAGTCAGTTCCACATTCTCAACATAGGTACTGTACTATTATTTTCTGATGGTCCTGTTTTGAGTTTGAAAATGTAGCTTTTACCAAAACTTAACTTAGTGATGCCTTTTTCAGACTCCCTGTCTGATGGCATCTGAAACCCTGGATCAGCTCTGTATAGTGTGAGGATGATCACTTACACATCTTCCCCTTTTCCTCAGTTTTACTTCTTTCCTGTTCTGCATCTGGAACGTTGACTTCCACCAAGCCACTCTTTAGGGCCAGGGCTATTGCTCAATGGATAAGCACATGCTTTGCACGTGCTTTAATTCCAGGCATCTTCGTGTTAAGGCAAGGAAATACTTATGTCTGAAATACTGCCAGCCAATGCAGACAGTATTGTGCTAGTCCCACTATTGTGCTAGTGGGGTGCTAGTCCAACTCAGTATAAAGCCGCTTTCTATGTATGCATGCATACATGCACACCCATAGACATCCCTCCATCCAGATAAGCAAGGTGCAATATCACAGTTCAATGACACATTCCAGCCAGACAAAAGCACCCAATGAGGTTGCCTGGGGCAGTGGTGTGACCTGACATGAGTCCCAAAGGCTGGATAGAAAGATGTAGAGGACCACATCCAGCCCTGGGCCTAAGGTTCCCAACAGATAGACAGATTTACTGTATTAGCCTGAATATAAGCTACACTTTAAGTGCGGCTTAAATTCACGACCTTACAAAAATTGCCTTTTATGATATTGCTGCTGAAACAGACATACGGTAAAACAAAACGGGTGTGAGTGCCTGTGGAATTTTAAGGGAGTAGCTTATAATCAGGTATTGTCTTTTTTCTCTCCCCTCCCCCCCTTGAATTTTAAAGGTGCAGCTTATTTGAGGGTTAAGCTTATATTCGGACCAATACGGTACTTATGTCTATGCTTGAAAGGAACCCTGGACAGTCAAGTCCAGCCAAAGGCGACTCTGGGGTTGCAGCGCTCATCTCTGCTTTCAGGCCGAGGGAGCCAACGTTTGTCCACAGACAGCTTTCCGGGTCATGCGGCCAGCATGACTAAACCGCTTCTGGCACAACAGAAAACCGTGACAGAAACCAGAGCGCACGGAAATGCCGTGCTTCGGTACATATTCATGTGAACAGTGAAATGTTGTGTCAGTAGCAGGGCTACTAAGAAATAAATGAACGAAACAGGGACAAGCTATAAAAATGAATTGTTGAAGTTACTCTTCATCTCCTTTTATTTTGGTATCTCTCTTACAACAAACAAGATATTCTCATCCATATTTTTATATCCCCCCCCCCTTTTTTTGCAAACTAACAGTATTTGGCAAATCATCTTAAACTGAAAGTACCATGTGTTATAAATATTCATTATTCAATGCCTATTTCTTAAAAAAAAAATAACCACTAGCACGTGTCTTCAGCATTAAAAGGTCAGGATGAGTATAGCTTTACTATATATATAATGTGTGGCTTATCTAGAATGAATACTGTGTACATACAGGAAGAAATTACTTTAATGGTCAGTCTATTTTCTTCATCCTCTTGCAAACTGCCCAGGTCCTCCTAGTTTATCGGAGAAACCTGAATGAAAGACATATGTTATTACCTCTGGTGCTATCACTTTGCTGAATATCACTAGGGTGTCGTCCATCAAAGTAACACCTCCTAAAGGACAGCATAGTGTCAGGGTTTGCTGTCCACTGGAGAGAACATGCCATTTAATACTGAACACCAGCAAGTTAATTCTTCCTTCTGTGTCATTTCTCTGCTAAATACATTAGGGAAAGACCAATACAAGATGTACTGATAAAAAGAACATTCAAGTGGAAAAACATGTACAAGCAGTCTGGAGCCGTTTACTTGTATCCCAGCCACCTTAAATTGAAGGACATGTGAAGGACCTGATAGGAAGTCCAGCTCAAGAAAGAACAAGGAAGCAAAGGCTCTGAAGAATAAATGTCAACGTCTCAGCACTAACATACATTATAAACTGAAGAAACCCTCCCTAGATTCAGAAAATTTAAGTAACTACCAGTCAGTTGCCAATCTCCCTTTCTTGGACAAGGTTCTTGAGCAGGTGGTTGTGGACCAGATCCAGACTCTCTAATTTGTTTCAGTTGGAGTTTAGGCCTGGTTTCAGCACAGAATATGCTTTTTTTGTTACCCTGTATGATGACCTCTGTCGGGAGAGAGACAGGGGAAATGTGTCCCTGTTAATTCTCCTCAACTTCTCAGCGGCTTTCAATACCATCAACCATGGTATCCTTCTGGAGCGGCTGTCCAAGTTAGGGGTGGGTGGCACAGCTTTGCAAAGGTTCCAGTCCTACTTGGATAGTTGTTTCCAGAAGGTGATGCTGAGGGAGTGCTCTTCAGCCCCATGGAACCTTCCATGTGGGGTTTCTCAGGGAACGATGTTATCCCCTGTGTTGTTTAACATCTACATAAAACCACTGAGTGGGGTTATCTGGAGGTTTGGAGTACGTTGTCAGCAATATGCTGATGACACACAGCTCTACTCCTTTACCTGGGCAGGTGTAGCAATGGCTGTGCTGGACCGTTGCTTTGCCTCACTAATGCACAGGATGAGAGCCAACAAACTGAAACTCAATCCAGATAAGACTGAGGCACTGTTAGTAGGTGATTCCCTAGACCAGATGGATGGGAGGTGGCCTTGTTCTTGATGGGGTTACTCTCCCTCTGAAGGAGTGGGTGTGCAAATTGGGGTTACTTCTGGATCTTTTGCTGTCTCTTGAGGTTGAGGTGGCTAATCATTACATATATTTCAGTGCCATATGAAAAAGTTTCTTCAGAATTAGGTCTTTAGCTGACTAACATGCGATGGCCTTTTAAATATGTTTGTGGGAAGGGAGTTACTGGTTTCTTTTTGTTTTAGTATGTATTTTGTTTTCTCATTTTGTCTTTTTATGTTGTGAACTGCCCTGCAATCTTCGGATGAAGGGTGCTATACAAATTTTATAAATAAACCGGAAAATTCTAAAATGGTACAATTAGAAGAATAAGACAAAAAAAAGATTAAAACATTGCACTTTCCACGTAATGTTTCTACATAATGTTCTACCGGAAATGCTTTCATGTGGTAGTGGTGCTTCATACAAAGGTCTATAATTTTTACCATGAACTTATAATGATTATTTGGTGGGAATCTCCAGGCCAGCACCATATATTCCAAGTCAAACATGGGGGAGATCTTCTGCATGACCAAGGCATAAGCAGCTACAGTAGGTGTAGGGAAACCTTAGTGCTCTAGAAATTGCTGAACTATAACTCACATCATCCTTCGCCCCTGGCCATGCTTGCTTGGGCAGATGGGAGTTGTAGTTCAGCAACATCTGGTGGTTCAAAGGGTTCCCACACCTGGGGTATAGTAACCATTCTGTGCCACCACATATAAAGAAAAGTAGATGTTAGAAAGGGGGGAATAGTTTATTTCTTTTAAAATAAAGAGCTTCAGCAAGTGAATTATTTGAGTGGAAAAGTAGTAGGGTACTGATTGTTTCTCTACTCAAAACTGCCATACTTTTAGCTATGGGGGGGAGGGGAGCACCAGCCCTCCATTCCATGTTCTCTTGTGTAACATGTAATTAGCCACTAATATTTTAGAAGGGTTCAGAAGTCCTGCCTTTGATCCATTAGGAACACTGCAAGCTGCCTTCTACTGAGTCAGACTATTTGTCCATCTAAATCAGTACTGTCAACACTAACATGGAGTAGCCCTTTCAGGTTTCAGAAAGATGTCTCTCCAACCCCAACTGGGAATGTCAGGAATTGAATGTTGAACCTTTTGCATGCAATGCCTATGCTCTACCAATAAGGCACAGCCCTTTCCTGAATGAGGTCCACATTAAGCTGACTTTCATCAAATGTGCACTAATCAACTGTAACGAAACCAAGTAATGGGCATGCATGTAGGCTTCAGTCCAAGTACTGCAGTCTTCAAAGCATGCAGATTGGGTTGCCAAAAACCTCTTTCTTTAATTCACAAATAATTATCCTGCTATCCCATGGTAACAGTAAGAAGCAATGCAGTTTACTCAAAGTGATTGAACCACTGTTCTGTATAACATCTGCATGTATTCTCTGCAACATATTGCCCACCAACTGACTGGCAGCTACAAGCTCAAACACCTGGGTACAAGATATGCACAGATGTAGGTTTGATGTTGCTGATCCATCTACACAATAGGCTAACTCTCAGAGGTTTGACAGTGGCTGAAGAATCAAGGTGAGAAAGATACAGCCTCAAGCATACTGAGAAGCATATTTTTAGTTTACGGCCTCCTATGTTTAGGCTGTTATTTTTATTAGTTCTAACCCCTTACACCAGGGATTGGGACTTGTCACTCTTGACCCAGCTCTGGATAACTTCCCAACTGTTTGTTCACACATGAAAAGAGTAACTAGCATATGCTAGTTCTCAGAGATGTCTTTTCAGCTAATTGCCTTTTGCTAATGCCAATAGCCCCCTAGCAGACTGCACTTTTGAAGGTGGGTTTTTCTGTGCCTAAGGAAGTTTCATATAAAATTATCATTTAAATCTTACAGCACAAGGCTATTTCAGTAGGATGTTCTGTAGTTTGATTAAAGAGTTTGTGACCATTGTACTGAATAAAAGAAGAAAAGGGGAGAGATATTGGCAAAATACCATACATGAAAATAATTATATCTAAAAATGTGCTGCTTTTTTGTAAAAGAGTATTAGGCTTATACTGTGAAAACTGCAAGGTGCTAAATTCAACACAACTTGCAAACTAGCAACTGATTTAAAATAAAACTTGATCCTTCTAAAAACCACAGATACTTGAAGCATACACAAGTAAAACTAATTTAACCTTTGAAAAATTTTCTCTGGAGGGAAGAATAGAAATCCCTTTATAAGATTTTTAAGCACTGCAATTATTGACAAGGACTGTATTACCTCACTTTCTCTGATCAAAAAACAAAAAAAGAAAGAAAGAAAAAGAAGCAAAACCACAGGAGACATCAGCAGCTGTCAGGCTGTTTTCCAATTGCAGCGAGGTAGTTTACAGTGGGCTTGTGCCATCTCTCAAGACCCAGTTAAGAAGGCTTTTTAAAATGCCTTAAAAAGCCAATTCATACATTAATCAAGTTGAGCCCTCATCCATACTTACTGCAATACATCAATTACCATGTCTTTTTTTTATTTTAATAAATTCCAGTTGACAGCAGACACCTTATTAAGGGGTTGCTAAAATGATACAACAAGTAAAAGGCTATTAATATTGCTTTTTCCCCCTGCTGCTATTGTCTTGCCGCACTGGTCTGCAAACATATTCCGGCTGCATTACAATTAATGCCAGTGGAACTCCTTCTAACGACTTCCAGCTTGCTAATTTTTTACGCTAATAATAAAAAAAGGCATTGCTATGCAAGAACAGCCCCCTTTTATCATGCTCACATGGCACACTAGAGAGCTCCTGCCATTGTTCACAGGAAAGACAATTAAACCCAGGGACATCAAACCCAAAAATGACAATCTGCTAACCAGCACTGTTGCTAGCTTTTTCCCCTCTGTTTTCTGAAATGATATAAAGCAATTCTCCAAAGATATTTTTTCCCTTGCATGCACCCTCTTTAAAATAAAATAGAAGTTTGAAAAATACCCGCTGCTGATTTATGCATTTCTGCTCAGAATTTATTAACTGTCTAGGGCCAATTTCACACCAACACTTCCATAGCCTCCAGGTTTGAATTCTGGACACATTTCAGGAAATGCACCAATAATACTGTCCATATAGTTTCATATTTAAAAAATAAACATTAAAAAAAATCCATGGTTCATGTTTTTCTGAAACACAATATAAAATGCCCAAGGGAAAGGTGAAAGCCAGTACTGCAACAAGTTTATTTTTCATGGACCTCTGGGGATGAAAAGAATGAGAGGAAGATTCTTGCGGCTGATTGAAAATTGAAAATTAAGAACATTAAAAATTGTGAATGTAGGCTACAGTCCTACTTGCAAGTATGCATGTATTGAACGAACACACACACACACTGGGGAAGAGAATGTTTTGCAATGCCTTCTCTCCTTTAAGGAAAAGGGTCTGGCTATCAAGATCATTGCCTTGCATGTGGCCGCAATCACTTTCTACCATAAATGCCTGTGCCTGCCTGATCTGTACAATGATTTCCACATTTCACCCCCACCCCCCGGCCACAGACACCAGAAAACCAATTATGTATACTCCCCTCAGGGATGTTTGGACACTGGGCACCATTTGTTGGTGTAAGTACGAGAGCAGACATTACTGAGCAGCCTCCTCCCTGGCATTTTTCAGTGCTCTACACATCAGGGAATGCACCACCGGACCCCTCGCAACAACAGCTGCTAAGGGGCTCATGCTAGAGGAAACAATCACTTCTCTCGCTCTTTCCTTAGAGTTTGGGTGTGCACCTCAATAACTGACCAGCTACGTAAAGGGAGTACAATCTATCCAAAGGCCTGCCACCACCTAGTCTGGTGGTGGACATTAAAAAGTTCCCGGCCACAAGGCCTGTCACCGTTGGCTTGCTCCTAGTGCAAGCCAATGGTTGTCAACTTTCCGGTGGTCAATTCATGACAGTACTAAGAAAGGCCATCTTTGCTTGTGGGTTAGACCTTTTAGAAGATGCTGCTCATTTCTTCCACATAGGGGCTTTCATTTATCCTCAAACAGCATAAAACCCTTGGGTCGGTGGCACTCATCTGTCTATAAACAATATGTTCACACCAGAACCTCTGTTCTCACTCTTTCATGTTGATGGTTTTTTCCCCTCAGGTGCCGGTCATAAGAAGGTATGGATCTGCAACCACATCATCATGCACTGGGCCCAGGTGCACACTAGATCTACTTCATGGGGTCAGCAGCTCAGCTTGTATGACATGACCCATATTATATGGTTGGGCTGGAGAGACATGCATTGGGATGACGTGATGCCATGGCTTATATCTTGCTTCACAGTGCATGGGCTGCCAGATGCCTTGGCGATTCAGCTGGGAGAGAACCACCTAGTTGGCAGGAAGGGTATCAACCTCACCTCAACAGCAGCCACAGACCTAGAGGCCCTGCACACAGCACAGCCTCAGATGTCCATCTTGTGGTTGGAGTTGTTGGAACAGCAGCAATGGTGGGGTGCTTTGGAGCCTGCATGTATAAAGAGCGCGTGGAAGAAGATGAACAATGCTGCATGCGGTGGGCACAGCCAGGGAGCCGGGTGATTTGGCACCCTGGCATCTCGTTTGATAAGGTTGAACTGTTTAGGCCTGACGGAGTGCATCTGTGCCCATTGGGCAATGAGGCTTGGCTGATGGACTGGGGCCTACATGATTGGTTGCAGATGTTAGTGGTTTGGCAGAGAGCCAGTGAGAGGCCAAACTCAAGTGGCAGAAAAAGGCATTGCATTGCATCCTGCCCTCATGCACTTCCAAAGTATTAGGATACCCTGGTAAAGGGGTCCAGGGGGAAGGATTCTGTCCAAATGTCCAGATGGGGGCTAATGGGCCACAGAACTTCCCAAATGGCATCCTGGAAGGATTGCCTGGAATTGATCCATATTATAGAATGATCCTGACCCTGAAGGAACAATCAATCAGCAAATGGGTTGATTCAGGGTGCATACCCAATGCCTATACCAAAGCCTACTGACACCAAAGATGGATTGAGGGGAGCTCTACTGGTGCAGTCAGACTGGGTGCAGAGTTTCTGGGGTGCTGCAGGGGCACCACGCCTATGACATCCAACAGAAGGTGAGAGGCAGGGGGTGCTGGATTTTGGCATCACACAGGGGACCAATGAAATTGAGACCCCAAGGTCCGCTACTGCTGACATCTGTAATCAACAAAAGTTTTGGCCATTTTGACCTCAAGAAGTTGTGAAGTCTTCATTTCTGCTTCTCACACCCCTCACCCCTCCTCAACAACCTGAGGCTTACTGCGCCTGGGCCCACAACTGCATGCTTACAGGAGACATCAACATACAGTGTACAATAAATACAAAGCAAAGAACTACATACTTCTAAATATAATTGTAACGATTACCAACATACCTTATTATAATGCTTTGCATTTAGGCATTGCATTTCCATTCTACTGATTGAACCATGCAAGACAGGCAGAGATTATATTTAACAGTCATTTATCCATACATAAGGTACCTCTTTCCTGCTTTTTAAGGCAGCGGATTGGATTAAAAGGTTTTTTTTTCCATCTCAGTGCCACAAGATCTTACTAATTTCCAGTGAGGGAAGATACTGATAAGGGTACTAATAGCTGCACCTTTCTTTGACTCAACAAGTAAAGGTTTGTTTTTTTTTGCTAAGTACAGTAGGAATCAATAAGAGTTAATACCATGTAAATAAATGCATGTTCTTTGATTTACTCTGTAATAATGTTTAATGGCATTCATGTAGGGTGTATTTTATTTTTGCACCACATATGTGCCTTTTGTGGTGCACAAGAAGCAGAAATCCTCCAGCTAAAGCTTTTCCCATAACACATCTCCATCCCAGAAAGCATGTTCACTTACCACATTTCTTTCTATTTTAAAGTTGCTAAGGCATACCGGGGAAGGAGGGATCTTGGTAACATTCAGCTGCAATTAACAGGTAACCAGAAAATGGTTCAAAATCTATGGGAGGGTTCTGATAAAATACCTGACCCTCTAACAGCAAGAAATGTTTTGTTAACAGTATTTTGCTTCTAACTTCTACTGAAATGTTAGGAAAGCGCATCACTGCTAGCGGATATTTAAAACAAATCTTTTAGTTATGCCATTTCTTCCTATGTTAATTTGGTCGTGTGTACAAAAGCCAGATTACTGGGATTTAGTGGAGGTGTTTCTTGCTGCATTTAATGAAAATGAGTACTGAACACTCAAAAGCGCTTTCTCTCATATATATATATATATATATATATATATATATAGTTTATTGCACATACACTGCAATTCACCTTTCTCTGCAATTGTCATGGCAGTCATTTTATCACTGATATTATTATCCTCTGAAGATGGTTTGTGGACAGGCCTGTCCTAATGTCCCCTGCCAGGCTGTCCCAGTTTTATAAACTGTAAATCTTCTTAGTGTATTGTACAGAAAAACAGGGGGGCACCCTTTTTATATAAAAAAGTGAAAAGAAAAAAGGACAGTGGATCCTATAACAATGCATACAAACTGAGGGAATTGTTTGTTAACATTTGGCAACAGTATTTCCATTCACTGAAATTCAGTTTCCTGCTATGACATTACAAAAACTGAAAGAAAATCTAATACACATAACACCCTTTCACTTTAGCTTATCCTGTGGAACACACATACACACACACACACACACACACACACACACAATCCAAACCCCAATTGTAAGCAGGGAGATGATAATACAATGCAACGGAAGGTACTCCAGGTTTGGGGTAAGTTTTGGTTGTACTTAAAAGCTGCTTTCTAGATAAGGCCTATGTGGTGCTGCCTGGTGAACCACTAATCCAATTACATAAGGTACCTTGCTGCGACTGTAATGCTACGGATATAAACAACCAACAGCAGGAAAACAGGGAGACAGTAAAGTGTGGAGACCTCAACAGGGCTGAGGGAAGGGGCCAAAAACCTGCCATGTCTGTTAGAAGGTGTTTACATTTCAGGAAGCGGAGGACAAGGAAGGCTCCCTCCTGACTCCCAAAATTAACTGGCACAGGAAATCTTAGGAGGGAAAAGAATAGGTGCAGAAGAACCCTCTCCCATGAGTGGTGAAGGCTAGGGCACATGAGCAAGGAGGAATATGGGAGATTGGGGGCAACTTGGGCTATCTGTATTCTCCCCCCTCCTCTGAAATCCACACAGTATCTGGGCATTGCAAGCTGTGCACTGCATGGAGCCTTAAAGGTAAAGGGACCCCTGACCATTAGGTCCAGTCATGACCGAGGGAGCCGGCATTTGTCCGCAGACAGCTTCCGGGTCATGTGGCCAGCATGACTAAGCCGCTTCTGGTGAACCAGAGCAGCGCACGGAAACGCCGTTTACCTTCCCGCTGGAGCGGTACCTATTTATCTACTTGCACTTTGATGTGCTTTCGAACTGCTAGGTTGGCAGGAACCTTACATATGCACATATTTATCTACGTGCATATTTAGAGACAAGAAACACCCATCAACCCACCCTGAGATTTTTCTTATAGAGACCCTGGAAAAGGAGTTTAAGCCTGAAGAATGACACTGCTAACAGACAGCACACCCTCAAATGGCAAATGTAGAGATGTAACAATAATAATGATTTACAATCTATTCAAGGCTACCAGTCATTTCCCCAACACCTGGATCTATCCACCATGTCTCTCTGTGGTTATGTGCCCAGCTGATCAGGGGAATCTAGTCTCCAGCTCTGCATTCTTTTGTCTATTTGGGTTGTCTAACCAAATCCAGCTATTTCATAATTTGGTCCCAAAGCATGGGCCAAAATTTGCCCAAGAGTAAGTGAATAAGCGGTGGAAGAAGAAATGGGTGGCATCTTGACCAAGCCCTTCAAAACCTTGAGCTAGCACAGTTCCCAAACTTATATTGCTGAAAGACTTTTTTTTCCTAATTTCTAAAAAGCTTTTTCTTTCTTTCCAGAGTGTGTAAGAGTAAGAAGAGTGGCTTGCTCAAACCTGTATGAGTCACTTATCTGGTTGTGCATTCCTGACCAGAAGGGGGCAAGACAAGAGGAAGGACTTGTGTAGTGCAGTCAGTTCTGAATGATAGTATTTCTGCTTCTCTGCAAAGAAAGCAAGTAAGATGTTTCACACTTTAGGCTTTGGCGTGCCCACAAACTTTAAATGTGATTTAAAAAGCTGTAAGAGCAGCTGCTTATCCTGTAAGTGCATCATTTTATTCAACTTTCATTCTTTGCTAGAATTATTACAATAATTATGTTCTATAGCAAAGAAGACACACACACACACACAAATTTATATATTAGCAAAATTTACATATTAGCAAAGTGGCACTTTTCAGGTACCAGTGAATAAAACCCATCTGTCTACAGGGAGCAAGAAAGGTGCAAACAGATCGGCATTGAATTCTAATGAATCTCTATGGTTTCTCTCTCTGTCACTGCAGCACTTTGATGGAGGATAAAATTTACCTTTACTTCCAACATTTTCTATAAAGAGGGTGGTGAGCATTCATAACCTTAAAAACAAAGCAAGGCCTACTTTCGCTTTGGTGCGCATTTAAAATTGTTACAATTGAGCTTTGTGCCTCATTTCACTTTAATGGATATGCTACTAAAATGTTGCCCGCAGTTACCAAGTATAAGTAATGAAAGACCCTGGTTGTTGCTTGTCACATTAATTGAAAGGGGAAGGGAGAAAGAAAGGGAGGTGTGTGTGTGTGGTTTTTCTTTTTTTAAAAAAAAGCAAAGAAAAATCCAAGGAGTGCTTCAAAGGAAATGTATTTGTACTGAATCAATCTAAATCAGTGTTAAATGCTACTGGATGAAACATCTGGCGAATGACAGTTACAAGAATATTCACTAGCTTCTGGTATAATATTGAATAAGGCCTACAAATTCATAAGTGACAATATTAGTGAATGAGCAAAGCTGTGATCAGCAGCTAATTTGGAAAAGGACCTATAAAATGAGTAACAAAATGGGTGGGTTTTTTTTTTAACTCCTGTTGGCATGAATGCACAAGATTTAAAGTTGTTCTTCGTTTTATATGAACTGTATTCAAGAAAAACAAAAGGAGGTACTTTTTCACACAGCAGATAGTTGAATTAAGGATACAGTCCAGCAGGATATAGTGAGAGACATCAATTCAGATGGCTTTAAAATAGGATAAGGCTATCAATAGCTACTTGCCATGATGGCTATGTTACATCTCTAGTGTCTAAGGTAATACGCCTCTGAATACCATATGCTGGGAATAAGGAGAGAATGTTGTTGCACTCAAGTTTCATTTGTGGGTTTCCCAGATATCTGCTTGACCACTGCAAGAACAGGATGCTGGAACAGTTGGGCCTTTAGTCTGATCCAGCAGGGCTGTTCTTATGCCCTTATATGGTAAGTGAGCTTGATGACATGCATGTATCAAGCTCGTGTGGTAAAGGTGCAATAAATAGGTTGTATTAGATCTGAAACTGTGGCTTTTATTCCATGCATCCAACTTCAACACAGATTTCAATCCTCCTGGTAATGCTCCGAGTTTCTTGTTTTCCTTGGCTTTATCTTGAGTTGGTATTAGATGGCTGATGGTTTTAGCTGTATTTTATTTTGGACTTTAATATTTATGGGCTGGATGCGTGTCATATTATGATCACCATGTTTCATTCATTAATTATGGTGGGCTTCATATTGTTTTTATTCTGCAAGATGTCTTGAGATAGGTAGCGTGGCTTCTGCATCAATGTTCTGTCATCCTTTGTGCATTTCAAGCACAAACAGGTGCACCAAGTTGTGCCCAACATTTGGGAGGGGCGCATCACATGTGCATGATGTCACACACGACGCCCCCCCCCAACCCAGCCTGACCCACTGAGCCCACCATCCACTGGGCACATTTTCTGGAGGGGGCATGACCAGGTGCCCCCCCCCAAACAGGCTCCAATGGGTGTGTGATGGAGCTGCCAAGGCAGCTTCCTTGGAGTGGGGAATCAGCTGCAGAGACCTGCCATCCCTCTCAACTGGGCTGCACTGTGCACAGCTCCACTGCAGTGAAGGAGACCTGAAGCCTCCTCCGCTCCCTATACATGGAGCCCATGAGCACAAATAAACTGCGTGGAGGAAGGGAGGAATGATTGATCAATGCAAACTAGTGCTGGACTCCAAATCCCTATCTTTCGTTGGACCATCCAAATCCTGCAGAGGGCATATTTGGAGCTGAAGGTTGTTCAGAGAAGTGTCTCATAGATTTGGCAGTGGGGGTGGTGGGCAGCCTTCTACCATGATAGATACAAGACAGCAAAGGACTGAAGTCTCTCTTTTACTGAATAAAATAAGTTGCAATGGCTTCATGCTGTGGCTTCACTTACGTATGTCATGTGCATGTGCTCCTGAAGATGAAGGAGGGGTCAAAAACTGAACTCTGGTGAGGCCTTTCAGAATCCTTCACACACAGGAACTGCACCAATGCTGTGAGTATCATTATTTGGCTTGATTGGATATCATCTTTCCCTGGTAGTTCTCCCTAAGCAGGGCAAAACAACCACTGGGAGTAGTTCATAATCACCCACGAAGTCACAAGCTTTATGTATTAAAAGTAATTTGTCCTAGAAAACGAACTGCAATCTTACTGGCAAAAGAGATACTTACTTCAGAGATCAATAGCGGCAGGGGATGGGGAGGGAATTACCCAAGATACAGCTTTGTCCCTAGAGGCCTAAGTGTCCTCTGTGGCTAGGAGTGCCCTTGTTTGGTTTGCCAACTCCGACTGTTCCTAGACAGGGATAGCCTGACCATTGCAATCTATGCATTAGCAACCTCAGTGTTAGACTACTGTAAGGCACTTCATATGGGGCTGCCTGTGGGTCTGGTTCAGAAGCTCCAGATGGTGCAGAATGCTGCAGTGAGGTTGTTGATGGGAGCTTCTGGCTGAGAACATGTGACACTGGCTACCCATCTGGCTACCAAGCCAGGTTCAAGGTTCTTGCTGATTTACAAAGCCCTGACCAACTGTGGTCCAAAATACCTTATACTCCAGACTGATCACTGAAATCACACGAAATTCAGTCCTGTAGAACACCCTGACATTAGAAATTCAGCAGGTGCCTTCCACACCAACTTTTAAATGCCTGCTGAAAACTTTTCTGTCAGGCCTACGCAGGCCATTAAGAGTATACCCCCCCCCAATGGTCTGCTTATGTTTATCTTTAATTTGTTTTTGCTTTTAACTTGCTTTTAACATTTTATGATTTTATTGTTGGTTTTATGTTTTTATATTGTTGCAACCCACTGTGCTATATATTTTTGATACAGCAGTGTATAAATATTTTTATATACATACATACATACATACACACACTGGCAAAGGCAAAGTCCATATATGCAGATTCTGTCCATTTCAATTTTTTCTGTTTCTAATTTTTCTCATCTTAAATTCAGCTCTTCACATTTTTGCAGTATTTTTTAAATAAAAATCATGAAAATCCTTTAGCATTTTACTGCAAATTTCTCCAAATCACCTTTTTATATGCACATTTGACTAATGTACACAGCTTTGCAAGCAATTTTCCTAATAGAATGCATTTTTGTATATTATTTTCATATATACATTCATTTTTAAGCACACTTTCCCCCAATATATGCATTTCTGTGAACATAATATGGTTGGTAAACTGCATAGCAAAATTAAGAGAAGTGTTAATTTTGAATGACGACTGCGTTTTGTTTATTTCAGAAAGTGTGAATTTAAATAACTGAATCAAATTTCTCCACCCTCCCTAGTCTATATAAGACAAGACTTCATTTAACATGTAAGCAGAACAACTAATTAGCAGCGTTTTCTTCCCCCACCCCTCTGTCTCTCTCCCCGACTAATACACTTCACTAATAGTAAAAGAAAAGATTGAGTGGAATGCTGCTGTCAACACAATGGAATTCCAGATAGTTATGGTGATGAATTTCATTGTAAATGAGGATCAATGTCCAACACTACTTTGGAATAGTAATTTCTTAATTCTTATTCAGCTCCAGCAGGAAAGATAATATAACTTGATCTGAATTGACCATGTGATCCTGATGGCATCCCATTAATGGGCTGTTCATTTAATTTATGTAATTTTTAAAAATTAAATAATCATATTTTAAATCCCACTGCAACTATTCGGTTTGAAAGTACATCTTCAAAAAGTTATACAATCTTTATAAATCAGCATGGCGAAAAGTTTAGCCTGTTGACTGTACTTTTTAAAAGCTATTTTTAATCTCATGCTTCCTCTATCTTCTTCACTCTCTTGCCCCTTGAAAACACCATATTTCTTTTATGCCTACCTTTTTCTTTGGTGCTATGCAGAAGGTGTCTACAAAGACATCTATGCTAAATAATTCAAGGCTCTGTGTCTATATAGGGTCAACATAAAAATAAGGGACACTTACAGTGAAAGCTATGAAGCTAACAACATTCCATGTCTCTAAGTATATAATATGGATACGTATAGCCTTCAGAAATACCTGACAGCATCGAAAACATGCAGGCAAGCCCCAACACAGACACTGACATTCATGTTGGCCACACAAGCCCAGCCAACGTTTGATAGTTATTAGCCTAAAAGTGGCCTACCTGAGTACAGGTACTGTATATGAATGCCATGTTCCTGTCCCCATGAAGAGAGCCCTATTTGCATAAATTCAGACTAAACTGATCATCTGTCACATTGAAGGGCATGGCTGGCATATCTGAGGGGTGGGGCTAATTAGCACACACTCAAAAGGTCACATATTTATGTACTCACAGGACTACTGTTTCAGTTCTCAGAAGGGCATCCCTTGTAGATGTCAGGTTCTAAGACCCAAAAAACAACTCAAATGTACCCAGAGTCATGTCAATGATCAAGTTTCGGGCAAATCAGAATCCAAAAGGATAGAGGCAGGGATGCTGTCAAAGCTAAGCCAAGGATGAAGTCCAGACAAGACAGGGGGGTGAAGCAAGGCAAAGCCACAGTCTGTAATGTTACTCTCACTTTTGGTTTGATTAGTTGGAGCGGTTAGCTCTGAAGCCAGACACCAAGGAATGGGAACCTGTGGCCTTCTGAACGTTGTAGTTCCTGTTAACCCCAGCCAGCATGCTTGAATGAGCAGGGGTGATGGGAATTGCAGCCCAGCAACATCTAGAAGTCCACAGGTCTCTGGGATATGCTGATCGGTACTGCAGCCATGCTGGTGTACTTGACCCATGGAGCTTAGTGGGCTGGGCTTGCTGAGGAGCTAGAGGTGCAGGAGGTAAGCTGCCTGCTAGAGATCCTGGTTATAGATGCCCCTACCTCCAGTGTCTTACACACAAGAATTTAGGCATTTTATTTTACAAAAATTATACTGCTTTATTCTTTTAGGGCTGCCAGGTAGCTAAACAAATAATTCTTTTTACTTTTAATTATCCTGCATCAACAGCAGGTGCTGTTGCCGCTGCAACTCTTTAATGGCTATTAATTGTTAGGACCAGTTACCCAATCCCAACATACATTAGTTCAAGCAAAAAAAGGGGCTTCTGTCTCATCACATAGCAGGCAGGTGAGCGGCAGGACCTTTAGCAAAAGAAACCAGATAAGAGTTGCAGTGGTGGTAACATATCATGCTTCTGCAAGAAAGCCAAACTATTCTCTGGCTGTCTAATCATAAAAAAGCTCAGGTTTCCACAAGGGACATATTAGCAGTTCTGAAGTATGGGCTTGGGGTTTTGAAAGTATCTGGTAACTAAGCGTATTTTGCTGTTCCACTAGTTTTCTTTAGTTTACTATGCCAGCAACTTTGGGAGAGACGTGGCCAGCAGAAGGCACACTTTCTAGAGGAAACCATTTGATCTTCAGGGACTTTTATACATCTCAGGCTATTTATTATTTTTTCAAGGAAAAAAAATGGGTTACAGGCAAGACTTAACTGGCTGGGTGTCAAAGAACCCACACACCAAAGGAAAGTGTGTGTGTGTGTGTGTGTGTGTGTGTGTGTGTGTGTGCACGCACGCACGCGCACACACACCTCATTAAGAAAATGTATGAAGTACTGTTTTCTATTCTTGGCTACAGTGATATGTGCTGACAGGGTCACAGCTGCCTTACTGTGGTTTCCTCAGAATTTAGTTGATCAAGAAGCACAAAAACATTAACTTGGGCTCGTTGCAATACACAATCACACTGCAACATAAAGAAAGGTAGCATTGGACATTTAAAAAGTGATTGCAGTACTACAGGATTTTAGCCTGCTTAAAGAGTATTTCGCAAAGAACAGGGTTTGGGAGAATAAGGGCAGACTTCACTAAAGGACATATGAATGCTACTGAGATGAGATAACAAAGATAAGGAAGGAAGTGCTCACATAGGATAAATATTATATGAGATGAGGAGGCTCAAGGCCTTATATCAGGACCAGTATTGCTCAATACCCAACATCCTGCAGGTTTTTTTCCAATTCAGAATGTGGGAAAGCATCCTGGAAACAGATTATCCACAGCAGCATAATTATTTCCAGAAAAGACTGTAGGGCAGGAGTTGTCAATGTATTGCCCTCCAGAGCTTGATGAAGTGTAACTCCCATCAGCCTCTGCTGGTGAAGCCAATGGTCAGCGATGGTGGGAGGAGAAGCCCAACAACATCTGGCTACCCTTGCTGTAGTGGAACTGTTTAGCCATTTTTGAAAGAATCTATGCTTCTTTGACAAGTCAGGGGACAGGGACTATCTACCATGTACTCCAACAGTGATCCAATACAGGCAGGACAGTAAAATTGGAAACATTAAATAATTAGTAAGTGAGGATAAATTCAGTTTATCAACTTGGAGCACTTGTCCTTTGAACTGCTATTATTTATTGCTCATAAGACTGCTGCTATCCTGTTTTTATATGCTATTATGACTAATTTAGTTTTTAACGTGCTGTACTGTTTTGTTATAGTGTTATGCTATTTTAATGTTGTTTATATGCTTAAGTTTGGTTTATTTTGTATGATGTTGCTGGTATTGTTTATTATTGTTTATTATTATGAGTGTTATAACCTGCCCTGGAAACACTGGCTCTATATGTCTTATTTAATTAATTGAATTCTGCATGCATGCAGCACCTCAATGATCCAGTTAGTTCAACTATAAAGTCTCAAGTAACTCACCTTCCCTACCTCCTCATGACACCAAATTTAAAATTAAAATGTAGTAATACAAAGTTTACTGAGACTACAACCCGGTCCATAGGTGCACGTGCTCATGTTCCATTGAAATTCTATATTTAGGTTCTTCAGAAGTGTTCTTCTAATTCCTAGTAATCGAGTTCACTCTTCCCCAGAAAGAATATCCAGCATCCCAAACAGCAACTGAGTGAATGGAAAGCCAGAAATAGAACCCGGCAGATCAATAGATTTGACTGAGAAAGCGTTTGCATTCTCAGGGGTAGAGATCATTGTGTTTCTAAGTGGATCAGAGATATGATCCTTAGCCACTGTGAATGGAATGGAAACTGGATGCCATCAGAGGGAGATACAAGTGCTGACGTGGTGAGGCAATATGGCAAAGAATAGAACTGTGGGAGGAATGAAAGACTGCCTAGAAAATCTTTAAATAAGTCCAGTCTTAAATTCTAATTCACAACAAAGGAACTGAGCAATGGCTGGAGGAAACACTATATTCCATCTCAATAAATACATCTATAAACCTAAAATGATATTTGAAATTAATTCCCAAGCCTTTTCACATATATTACAGTTTAATTTTAGAAAATTCTCAATGTACTTCTGTAGACAAGAACATAATTTTTCCATGTATCTCAAAATGTATTTATTTATTGTAACATTTTCTAAATTGCATTTTTATCCAAGCATGAATTCCAGGGTGGCATACATACAAATTCCAAATTATCAATGCAAGAATAAAACAAACAATAAAAATATCATAATAAAACAGAGATAATAAACCAAAACTATTCAACCAACTAAAACTAAACATTACGCCTAAAAACTCTGGGCAAATAAAAATCATGAACTGGCAACAAAAATAATATGATGTTGGTGCCAGTCTTTCTCCTTTCAGAGGGCATTCTAAAGCCAGTGCACCACCACCAAATGGGCTCTCTCCTTCATGGATGTATAATGTACCTCTTCAAATATTTCCTACAGATTGCCCTTTAATACTAAGAGGCCATAAAAAATAATGTAGTTGCCATACACAACTTGGGTCTAAAGTACCTTAGGGACTGCCTGACACTTCAATTGCAGAGATCCTCTGATGGGGCACTTCTGGTGGTTCCCCATGTCCCTAAGATTCAGTTGTCCTTCACTAAGGACAGGCCCTGCCCTATGGAACTCCCTACCAATAGGGTTTTGGCAGGAACCACCCCTCCCTTTCTTCAGACATCTTTTGAAAAGCTTTTTGTTCAGAAAAAACTTTGCAATGTGATTTTTTTTCCTTTTAACCAATCAGTATTTATTGATTTTTCTTGATGTTTTAATGATGTTTCTATGGATCTTTTTTCTGGTTTTACCCTTAAAAGGATACTCCACTTTGCTATATGTTTATGAAAGTGCATATTATTTGTAAATAAAGAAATAAGCAAGCAAGCAAGCTGAGGCATGGCCATCAAATCCCATAAATGCTACCTGACCTGCCAATGGCCTACAACACAAACCATCCTTTTTTGAAAGGCATTTGCTATTCTGCTGGTTAAAACTCTTGAGGTTATTTGCAAGTTGCAGCTCACTTTTTCTAACCAATGATATGGTGTGAGCATCTGCCGAATGGGGATTTGAATCCTGGTTTCCAGGTCATAGACTGACACTATGACCACTACACCACATTGGCTCCCTATGAGAACAGGATGCTGGACCAGATGGACCACTGGCCTGATCCAGCAGGCTATTCTTACGCTGCTTGGATGTGCTATAGAATCAAAACCAAATTATTTATTCTCCAGAAGATGTTACCTGTCTTGTGCAAGGATGTAGATCCTGCTGAAAATAATTTGTAATAATAAAAATGAATACTGAATAATTGACATTTGTTTCACACTTTCAAATGTATTAACTAGTTATAGTCCTTACAACATCTTAGTAAGGTTAGTAAGTAAGTAGTAAGCAAGCTGAAAGAGAGCGACTTGCCTAGGGGCACTCGGGATCATGGCATAACCGAGCTTCAATTTGAAGTTAGAAGGGTGACCCAGGCCTGTGTCTGGTGTATATCTAGTGCCCAGGCATTTAACTGAGGTCACTGATGGGGATGACCTTATTAGTCTTTGACCCATTAGGCATTTTTGCCTCTGTTGTTCATTGGAATACTTTGAAGGCTTATAACATATCATTCTAGGTTACAGAGAGTAGGGGCCACAGCACCATAGAAGATATTTTTAGTTGTATGCTGTGTTTCCTGACTGAATGTGGTGTAGTGGTCATAATGTCAGTCTACGACCTGGGAAACCAGGATTCAAATCCCCATTCGGTGATGAAAAGCAGTGGGTGACATTGGACCAGCCACTGACTCCCTCACAGGGCTGCTGTGGGGATTAAGTGAGAGTGAACCATGTATGCCACCTTAATAAATGAATGCCTGCGGAAGTCTGCAAGCAGAACCTGAGTACGTCTGCACCTGCAGTTTCCAGCAACTGATATTCAGAAACATTACTGCCTCCAACATATAGTAATGTAAGCACAACAATGGGTTTAACTAGCTAGACATAAATTTATTGTCCCTTCTATAGGAAATCTGCTACCCATAGAACAAAAATCAGTGAACACTTGCTCATAAGATCAGGAAATCAGGCAAAACTTGGTTTGTAAGCTACTGGCCATTATCTGAGGCAAAGGTTTGAAGCCCTGGCCAGCACAATTATACATAGGAAAGAAGCTTCTCCCTCCAGGTTAATACTTTGTCCACAGTGGTTGTCAGATTGTCATCTAGGAGGATAAAATGAAGCCAAAATCTGATTAGAAAATTTGGACTTCCTATTACAGTATGCTGATTTTTAAAAAAATCAAATGTGATTTCAAAAAAGGACTGTAACTCCATGGTAGAAACATCTTGCACACATAAGGTCCTAGGTTAACATTCCTAACATTTCCTGGTAGGTCTGGGAAAGCCCTCTGTCTGAAAACCTGGTGAATTGCTGTCAGTCAATGAAGACAATACAGTACTGAACAAAAATGGCAGGCCATTGGTCTGCCTTAGTATTAGGCAGTTTCCTATGTTCCATGCAGCAAAACCATCAGTGCATGGATGTGCAACGGTTCCTGCTTCTTGGACTAACAAACAAATGGCAAGGTTCAACTGGGTTGATAAACAATTTACCAGAATTTATTGTGACAAACAGCAATGTTGTACTTTGGAAAGAACTGCACTGATGCAGCAGTACCCAAAGACATCTGTTCTGTAGCATTTGCTTCAGGTGGGCTTGTGGGAAATGGGAATGTGGGGAGGGGGAAATTCCTTCCAGACCATCATGACCAGTTTTAACAGCTCATAGACTCAGCAAAACAGCTTGTAGGATCAGGATCATTGACATTAAGTATCATCTGTAATTGGATTCTGCATAGAGAACAACTTTCAGGAGACATTTTTGTCTTTAGAAAAATAAAGAATTTTTTAAAAAGCTAAACATATGGGTACTGAGACTACAAATACGGATTTCGTGACAAAACATATGGAAGCCCATAAGGAAAACAAGGTTTCTTTGCCAAAAGATTGTACTGAAAATTTATCCCTTGATAAGAACAGTACAAATCTATCCTTTCACTGTACAACACTGTTTGCTGATGGATTAGAATGTTATAAATTCACATGCAAATTTGGCAAACTATTCCACTGTTATCATCTTTATTAGATTTACGAAGACAGTCCTGCTTATTTTCTTTTATTTTCTTAATCCCTTTCATCACTTAATAGCTCGGAAAGTAATGGATTTTCAGCAAAAAAAGGCTTATTACAATCAATCCTGTTGCGCTGTTGTGTGCACTCTCCCTCTTTCTACTCGATGCTTAACTAATGAAACTTATTTTTCTCCAGAACCTCAACAGAAAATCTTTTTCTAAGGGGAAAATATGCTTAATACAGCATTGACATATAATACCACAGCTGCACTATTCTTCTCCTTTTGGTGACCACCTAGAGCTTTGCAAAACCCATTATTCATGCTGTACTCACTAAAGTCTACCTTATAGTAGTGAAACAAGGAGCTATTAAATATATACGTTTCACTTCAAAATTACCGTGGGACGTGATCTATCCTCTGGTGACGTCTAGGGTTCTTTCCCTCTATCCTTTACAATGGAGTAGTGGTGAGGTTAAAGGAAGTCCTATTGAAACTGCCACTATTGTTTTAAACAAAGAGTTAATTTTATTGACCATGGGTTTAATTACTAAGAACATATTTACATTCAATTCCTAGTTAACATCAGGAACCTCCAGAGCACTAATATACAGAAATAAAATGCATATAGTGTATGTGTATGAACTGCAAGTATCCCAACCCGTTCTCAGTTCACAACTACAATCACCTACTTACTGGCTACTGAATGAAGGGCTGTTTTGTCCAATATGAACTTGCCAAGTCATTAAGATCAGAAGCAGGAGCCTCTATTTTCCAAGATGAGGCTGAAGAGAAAGACTTATCAGTTTACGGAATAATCTTCACAGACAAATGAGAAAGGCATTTGTCTTAACATAGTTTACACAATGAGTTAAAACAATTCACCAAAGTTTCTAAACTATGGTATGCTTTTTTATTCAATTTTTGTTATATTTATGGCTTCTATTATTAACACTTCAGATTTGTATGGCAGCTGTTATGGGTCTTGTCTGCTCCATGGCTATTCTCTGTTTTATTATTTTAATTGTATTAATAGATTATTTGTATGATGATGTAGATACAAACCTCATGTCAGTAATGTTGTCGGACTAAGTGCTTTAGTCTGAAGCCTTCCTACAAACCATATGCAGACACAAGGTTGCTGAAAGCCTTTTCAACACAAATGTGGAATATATCCGCAAGGGTAATTGGTCATAAAGCAAGGGTTCATAGGAGTCAAAGACCTCAAGAGAGGTACTCAGAAAAAAGAAACCTGGGAACTCATACTACACAGGGCAATGATTACAAGAATATGGCCCAATTTTGCCAGTATTTAGTCATGTGATCAGCTTTATTCACATAACTCTCCCTATTGACTTTGGCCCTCATTCAAGCCCAGGGAAGTAAATAATAGGTCTTTTTTCCATTGACTTCATGAATGAAATTATTTGTGCGTTTGTGGAATTGGGCCGCAAGCCCACTGAATGAATTGTAGTGATAGATTGTTTGTAGAGATCTGACCAATGAACAAAGCAGCTAAGGATTCCACTCCAGCGTGGGCAAAAGAGGATTATCACTGAGGCATGCTTGCTCTCCAGTGAATGTTCCCAACTGATAGATTTGTACAAGGCTGACTTTGTGATTAGTCCGGAGATATGAATGCTTCCAAATGTAAGAACAAGATGGAAAAAATAACTTTCACAAATTGAAATGCAATACCCAATTCAATTAAAACAAAATGCTGTGATCTGGAATTGACCCAAGGCTATACGATAAAGTTATTTGTTTTGTGCCAAGTTTAGTAGCTGTTTTCCACAATGCCCATTCATTTAAGTTTTATGGAAATATTGACCTTTTCACCCAGAACAGAAGCAAACTAATTTCATTAAAGTTGTTAGAGGCGTGTTTTTTTTGTCTATGTGACCATGCCAATTCTAGAATTTCACTCTGCTTTCTGCAATGTAATGCTTTCTGTTCTCTCCCTGTCTTGTACCAATTCATTCCATTGTTCAAAAATGGAACTGTACAGATGGCCGTGTGTCCCATGCTGGCATTAGCACCTTAACAGTAAACCAGAAGTAAAGGGAAATATACTCACATATTCGAGATATGAGCTCCCATTGTTTTGCTCACAGTTCTCCTTTTTCCTATATGATCCTACTAGCCCCCAAATTATACTTAGGACTACTAGGACTCTGCATTTGGAACAATTCAATCTTCACAGCTTGCCTGTGTCCATAATACAGCAACAGCATGCCCAGTATTCTGAAAATGTTCTTTCTTAAAAGCTGTCCACTGCATGCACTGCATGCCAACCGGATGCCGATGTGTAGCATGCAAGCAAAACATGAGTGCTCCAAGGATAAAGCGGGAACATGTGTTATGAAAAAAGGGAAGGGAAGGAAGGGCATTGTAACTTTAAAAAAAGGTGGATGGGAGATATCTCAAAAATTTGCTTTTTAAGAGTATTTCAAGTAACATGAGTTCTTTCTTTTGTATATAGTATTATAGTGCTCTATACAGCAGACAAAGACCATGATGCTTTGCAGCAACCACTAAATGTACTTTTATTGAACCAAGTATCTTTTCAATGCGCATATTACATTTCGGTAGCATATTCATGACACTGATACTGGGACTCAGCTGCCTTGTTCTATATACAAGGGGTTACTAGATTCTTGCAGCAACATAATGCAACTTTTTGAGGGGTTTGTAATAAAAAGCATTAATAAATTCCACCCTTTCTGCTGTTTTGATGTACTGCAGTATTTTTTTAATTTTGTGACTAATTTTAGATTCTGTGATTTTAGTTAATTTTATGCAGCTCGCTCTAGGACCCCGTAGTGAAGGATGACAAGTACTAAATAGATAGAAAGGGAGGCAGTCTTTAAAATTGCTATCTCCCACGCTTGGAAGTCAGCTTGCTACCATGGAAAGTAGCTGGCTTCTCATAAAACAGCTTAGTTTCCAGTGGCATGTAAACCCAAATTATCTGAAAAATAGTGTCTAGAAGGGATGTGGTCCTAGATAGCGCCAAGGGTCAGATAAACAGCCTCCACAAGCTCCCAATGAGACCCACAAGCGGTAATGCATCTGCCACTGGATTGGGTGGCCAATAAGGCCTGGGCACTACAAATGTTTTATAGCAGTCCTGGATAATGGGATGGGGACCTCTTGTTCCAGATATTGAATCAAGTAAAGCATCTACTTTACTGCCTGTCTCTTTTGTGCTACAACTCTTCAGATTAGCACATTATAGGCAAAACAAACAAACAAGCCACACAAAGCATTGAAAGCTATGTATGTACTGCAGTGTGCACTAGATGGCACTGTCTCATACTTTGGACTTGACTTGTGGTGCTCTTGACAAAAATGGTGGCCACCACTGGACTTACGGTAAAACAAGAGAAGCCCAATTGTCTGACTAGAGTTACCAGCTGTCCTCCATTTGATGTAGAGTCAGTGTTCCAACAGTATTATCATGCCATATCAGTATTATCATGCCAAATGCACTGTAACGTTCCTAAAAGTTGCTCCTCCACCATCAGTTCACACTTTTAATGTCCTTTGGATTTCCAAAAAGTTGTTTGGTGGTCTGACTTGAGCTGCTGAAAAACAAACTTTCAGAAGATATTCACTGCATGTGCGCTATCGCTTGTGCATCCAGCAGCTCTAATAAACTCATGTGAGAAAATTCTGTATGTATATTCTCTTTAGACAGAAACAGCCCTAAAAGTTTCCTGAGGAAGGAGTTAGAAAAATTCATGCTTGATAGCAATTTATACCCCTAAACTCTGTAAGAAGGAACAGTATTTGCTACTTGCCAAACCAGCACATGTGCATAGAAAGAATGCGGTCAAGTGGTCAGGAGCAGAGCTGATGTTAATTAGCAATGAAATGAGGAATGAACCAGCATTAGCCCTGAGACTAATCAATGGGAAAAATCACTCCAAGCAGGCAGCTTAATGAAGTACTATACAGCTGTTTATTTTTAGTCTTTTTTTTAGCCTGGAAACAAAATCCCTATTAGTTAAAAAAAAACTCTCTAACTTGTTTTTAGAGACATGATACTGTATAGTTCTGATTTGGCTTTTCTGTTAACTATTTTAGTCTCTGACACTGTCACAATTTACAGGACTTGGAAAATTAAGGTGACTCAGACACACTAAACTATTAGTGCATATTATGTTGTGTGATCAGCCCTTCTTGTTGCTACAGTTATGGCTGTGAGTAATATTAAATAATACAAAACATAATATAGTGGTATTGAGAGTTCAAATCCTTTTACATGTTATATGTCAATAGTTACTTGCCATGTAACATAGTCCCAGTGAGAATTGTAGCTCTCCCAATGCCTACTATTACTATTAATACTTAAAGAGATGCATCAGCAAGCAATGCTTTTGGCTCTTGTCTGCTTTAGCCCTTATAGTAACTATACAGGGGTCAACCATTTTGCGCATGTCCAATTGACACATGACTGCCAGTGGAAGGCTGTTTTCAACCCCAATTGATGGCAGGATTGAGTGAGTATGCATGTGTGTGTGTGTGTGTGCATGCATGCTTGTGTGTGCATGTTGCCCAGAACAGTGTACTGTATCTGGTTTGCAAATATCCCTATAATCCATGGTACACTATCCTAATACTTATACAAAATAAGTCCCTTTAGTTAAAGCTGGTGCACCACTGCAATACTGATACAAATGTCACAGGGAGATTAGAGGAGTAGAGAGGAAACAGCTATTCCCTGCTTACCTCACATAAGATACCAATGAAATTGCCCCAGCCCTCACTCAACTCTTGTCTGCTCTGAGCTAACTGTGAATTTCTGGAAATAGCTAGCCCTTGACCAACACAGAGATGATATTCAACTTGTTGCCCAGGATAAATGCCCTGGGTGAGGGGAGCTCACTGCCTCTATTTCTCTATTCATCAAGTGCCATTACTTTGTTTTGTGTTGTGGAAACAAACATTCTGTTTAGTCCAATTTAATAATATGGTAGGATGATTTTATTATATGATGAAAGTATGTACGTAAGTAGTACATTTGTTTGTGAGTGCTATTGCACTTTTATACAAATCAATCTGATTCATTTCTAAATTAAATTACCTTTCTATTAAAGAGTATGTGTTTGAACTTAAAATATTACTGCAGAGCTTTCCAAACTGTGTGTCGCGACACATTAGTGTGTCAGTTCCAGCATATAAGTGTGTCGCGTGAACACTTCCTGTGCTCCTCTTGGGGCTGAAAAGGGGTTAGTTTATCCTCCGGTTTGCTAGTAACACCGAATTACTGTGTTGTGAAATGATGCATGTCTAAAAGGTGTGCCACCAACATGAAAAGTTTGGAAAGCTCTGTATTACTGGTTCCTTACACACCTAGTTGCAATATGCTGCACTGAGTTACAAATGCTACCGTTCTGACTACACTGAAGCCTTTTCTTCAGTAACAATAGAACAAAATACAGGAACTTTTCTTAAACCAGTAGCTCAAGTAGTCTTTAAACTGATATCATCAGGGACAATTTCTAAGTCAAGTTCACCTCTGGAAGATGAAAACATTACTGTGAATGTATTCATTAGGTCTGGACTGACAAGTCTAAATTAAAATGTACTGTGTTTGTAAAGGAGGGAGAGAGGCTAGAATGAGGGAGTTGAGGAGACAGAGTTTGTACGGGACAGCCCCAATATTATATAATATGCAAGATATTGAATATTTTAATTTATTTGCACTAAGAAAGCTAGAGAGCAGGCAATATAGATTTTAATTTTCAAATGATCTGTGTTTTCCAGGCTTAAAAGCTACTTTTTGAAAAGTGACAAAACACAGATGTATTTTGATGTAACTCTCATCCATTTCAATGGAACTTACTTCAAGAAAGGATACTAAGGATCATGACCTCTGGAGAGAATTTTCAAAGAGAATGAAGATTTGTTTTGAAAGGGGGATTTAGGTACCTATCAGTCTGGAGCCTATTCTTAAAATGTTGCATTAAACTGAACATTCACAAGTCTGACTATAAATCAACAAAAGTAGGTCAGCTAAGTATGAATGCTTCCCTTTCCCAACAGGCTGGGCTAGAACTGTTCTCCCTAACATGCTGACTTTCCAAAAAGTGGGGAGGGGAGAGGTTTTTTGTTTGGGGATTCGGTTGATTTCAAACATGCCCCTGCTGGTATTCTGAATTCCTGGCCCATGCTGAGGCCCAGGGCATGAGTCTTGTCCATGAAATGTACCACAGTTTCAGGTTAAGAACGGACCTCCAGAATGAATTAAGTACTTAACCCGAGGTACCACTGTATATTTCTCCTGCTGTTCTTAAGTAACTGGTATTTCAGATGCTTGTTGCCTCTGATCCTAGAGGTAATATATAGCCATGACTAGTATACATGAATAGATCAAATAATGACTATTATCAATGCCAGATTTTGGTTCCACAAAAATGTACTATTTTTGGTTCCACAAAAATGTACCACAAAAATGTATTATTGTGGTAAAAAGGTAAAGGTAAAGGACCCCTGACAGTTAAGTCCAGTCGCGAACGACCCTGGGGTTGCGGCACTCATCTAGCTTTACTGGCCGAGGGAGCCGACATTTGTCTGCAAACAGTTTTTCTGGGTCATGTGGCCAGCATGACTAAGCCGTTTCTGGCGAAACCAGAGCAGCACATGGAAACACCATTTACATTCTCGCCGGAGTGGTACCTATTTATCTACTTGCACTTGGACGTGCTTTCGAACTGCTAGGTTGGTAGCAGTTGGGGCCGAGCAACGGGAGCTCACCCCATCGCAGGGATTCGAACCGCTGACCTTCTGATCGGCAAGCCCTAGGCTCAGTGGTTTAGACCACAGCGCCACCCGCATCCCTTCCATTATTGTGGCAGCCAGTGCTATTTTTCTAGAAAGAGGTGCTGGAACACACCATGAACACCTCCCTTGTTCTCTTACAATGGCAATGGAGCCTACCTGAGAGGCGCTGGAACTGAGTTGCAGTTAGTTTCGGCTGAAAAAAAGCCCTGGTGGTAGCCTAACCTACAATGAAGGAATCATTTCTCAAATTAATGCATACTTTGTATTCTAAACAACAACACAAATACTGTAGAATTTATTCTATAGATATACTGCCAATATCTCATTTCATGAAAAGATCAATCCTCTTATTTTTAACTAAACTCAAATGCTTGTGGTAAAAGCTTGGCAGCAGCTATACATAATGACTGCAATCCTATGCATTTTCAGTGAGGCTTGAGTAAAAAGCCTCAGGTTCATGGACTCTAAGTAATCATCTGTGGAATCTGTCTGAATATCCCATGGTTCAACTAAAGGCATGGATACAGAATGGAAGCCCCAGTAGATATGCAGAGACATAACTTTATGGAGCTAGCTTGACATAATCTCAAAGAAAGATATATTTTGCATTAAACTGTTGACTTCCCCCACGACTGGCCCAACACAGTTTATGCCTGAGGCAAATGACAAGAGGGCATCATCCACACACACATCCCTTCCGAATGGCAGTTGACAACATTGTCAACACTGGTGACAAGCAGCATGTTTAGGTTGGCACAATGAAAGTCACAAGGCCTTCAAACGTGGCAAATTGTTGGTGGTCTGCCACCACTACATCTGTCAACTGTTTCTCAAAAAGCTCATAAGCTTGTTTAAATGACTCTTCAGGTTAGTGTGGTTCTTTTCAGTATAAAATACAAATCATGCAAGGGGAGGGAAGATAAGTGGGCAAGAACACCAAGTTTTTCAATTTCCTGAATACTCTCATTTGGTGCTTTTCTAAATACCCCTTTTTAATTAAAAAGCAAAATGTATATACATTGCAAAAGCAACACAAGAACTGCACGTGGTGCATTACCATCCAGGTAATGTTGCCTTTTTAAAGCCTGATTTGATAGCTCATGGAAATCTAGCTCAAGACACAACACTATGCAATCTCAACAGCTGGTTTGGAAATTGCTACAGATTGTTAAGAGGAGCTGCAAACTAGAGATAGGCGTAAGGAAGGTTAGAAACGATAGCCTTTTCTTTAAATAAAAACAGAAAGAAAGACAAATTACCCCAAAGACCATATTCTTTAAATCATTGAAGCAAAACATGTTTATTTGATTTGTTTGTATGCCTATTACAAAAATGCTACTTTGGGATTCTAGGAACCCAGCCTGTCAATTTTTCAGCCTCTGCACTTTCATGGTTGCTTAGAGCTGTTTAATGCAAATACAGCTCCAATAAGAGATTTCATGCCCTTAAATTACACCCAGTTAAAGGCGAATGAAAATGTAAGGTAAATAACTATAATCAGCCATATTATCTTTCTCTTGGCACCTCTCACTTTACAGACATATTTAAAAGATATCTCTGGGGTCCTATTCTTTTTAACAAGCAACAGAGTAGTTCCTGGAATATTACTTATGATGCTATGCTGTGAACATGACACACGTTAAAATGTTACCTAGAGATCTGAAACAAAAAACAAAAACTGTTGCTGGGCCATGCTTGATTTCTCGTTTAGGAAAAGGATGAAAGGGACATCCTCAACCAGGGGATGAAAGACAGATGAAGAGAGTCTTTCATGTACAATTCTGTTGATCAACAATGATGCAGGAACTGCACAGGAATTCCAGGAAGTCAAAGAGAGACACAGTCTAGGATACAAATCATTAGTGTCTTGCTATCCTGTTCTACTGGGGTTTGAGGCTCAAAGGGGAAGTGGGAGCAAGAAACATGTCATGTTCAGCCAAGGCAAGTCTCTTCATCTGAATCTACCGGGGGGGGGGGCAGGATTCAGGGATCACAACATCTGCAAAACACTATGACAACATTAAAATGCTTGAACCCCCGTTCTACTCAAAACACTCAATTCTTATTCTTTTTTCATCTTTGTTTATTGGCCTTCTTGAAAAAAGAATCCAAGCTGATATAAGTATACTGAAGCCACAGAAACAACTGCCACCAATAAAATCACACAAGAAACAATAGTTAAGATACAATGGGATAGTTTGGCTTAAATTATAATGTTCATACATGAACTGAGGGCCCTTCCAGATGACCTGTGTATTGAGCATTCATCCTGATTTGCTTGCACAAAGCTTAGACAGAGGTTAGACTATATTCAGTCTTTACTGAACATTTATTCTTATTTGCTTGCAGGGTGTTTACAGTGGTACCTCTGGTTACGTACTTAATTCGTTCCGGAGGTCGGTTCTTAACCTGAAACTGTTCTTAACCTGAAGCACCACTTTAGCTAATGGGGCCTCCCACTGCCGCAGCGCAATTTCTGTTCTCATCCTGAAGCAAAGTTCTTAACCCGAGGTACTATTTCTGGGTTAGCAGAGTCTGTAACCTGAAGCATCTGTAACCGGAAGCGTATGTAACCCGAGGTACCACTGTAGTTGCATTTCCATTAGACGTTTGTTCATCCTACACTTTGGAATACATCTCCCAGTCACTTCCAAAACTGCAAAAAGTGGATTTGTTGTTCTAGGACCACAGAGCACTTTAATCCACTTAAAATGTGGAAGCCTAAAGGAGGAGCCCTTTCAAAAAAATACTGATAGTCTTGAGACACCCCCATTTGTCAGGGCTGGAGTCAGGTGCAAGCCAGCACAAAAGACACAAGTTCCATTCTCAGTGACATTAACTCTTTAGTCAAATAAATGGCCTACAATTCAGCAACACTACCCAGTAGGTCTTGCCCCAATGAAGCAGTTGCCAGGACTGAGGGTCCCTGCCTTCCACCCTTTCTAAGGTTCCTCCTCTCTCTGATGTTTCCCAAGCAGTCTCAAACTGCAGCTGCACACCTCTGGCCTTTGTTCTGCTCTCCTCGTTATTCTGCCCATTCTTGGAGACCAGGAGGAAGGGAGTTTGTTGCAGCAGGAGAGGGAGACTCCTTGGATTCTTCAGCAGCCTCTTGATTACCCTCCTCTACTTCAGCTTCAGAGTCTGAACAGCTCCCTGCCCCAGGCTCTTTCTGCTCACTAAACCCTGTTGCCCCTTCAGCATCTAGCCCCTCCTCCCAATCTTCTTTCTCTGACCCTTCCTCAGTGTCCCACCACCAACCCTGAGCATTCCTCCTCTGGGTTTTCCCTTGGGGATTCACCAGCTGGTGCTTTCCAACACTCCTCTTCATCTAACCAGTTCCTGACACCATTATACCTACACAGCCAAATGGAGGCTTGACTTTAATATACTGATGAATAACAACATCTATGCCTAGCAAATAGAACTGAACCAAAAGTTCAGTTTAAGCTCAACCCTCCCGCCAAACAAATGATTCCCATCTAGGTTAGATTATTGCAACGCATTATACGTAGGGCTGCCTCTGAAGACAGTTTGGAAACTTCAGTTGATGCAGAATTTGGCGGCCAGGTTGCTCACCGGAGCAAGACAGTCTGAGCATATTGCACCGATCCTGGCCCAACTGCACTGGCTGCCAATTAGCTTCAGAGCCCAGTTTAAAGTGCTGGTTTTGACCTATAAAGGCTTAAACAGCTCAAGGACTGGCTCTCTCCATATGACCCTACCTGGACCCTGTGAACATCATCTGAGGCCCTTCTTTGTGTGCATCTCCCATGAGAGGTCCAGAGGATCACAACATGAGAATAGCCCTTTTTTGTGGTGGATCCCAATTTGTGGAATGCTCGCCAGTGAGGTTTGGTTGGCATCTTCATTATACACCTTTAGATGCCAGGCAAAAACGTTCCTCTTCAATCAGGCCTTTAGCTGATTAACATCTTATACCACTTTTACATGTGTTTGTAGGAGAGGGTGGGGAGCAGGAGTTATTGGTTTGTGGTTTCCCCCCTTGTTTTTATAATGCATTTTGTGTTTTATATTGCATTGTACTGTACTGTATTGTTTTTATGGTGCATTTTGTATTTTTATGTTGTGAACCACCCTGAGATCTACAGATGAAGGGTGGTATGCAAATTTAATAAATGAACAAATAAAATCTCTTTTTGCCCCTCCCCCCCAAAAAAAAAATTTATTGGAGAGTTAGGGGAAAAGCATGCAAACATTTGTTAGTACAGGGGGTGGAGAATGAGGAGAACTAACAGCAGCATTGAATCAGGTCCTCTGTAAAGGTTTGAGGGACAGGCTACCACAGCAATAAACATCAGTAAATGACTCCAGTGAATTTCTCTCTTTGAAAGAAAGAAAAAAGGAAGATTAGGTAGTCTCTTCCTCCTTCTCTTGTCTTCCATTCCAGACTAAGAACAGAACCACCATCCTGACCTAGAGTATCATCAGTGCCCAAGCCGCCACATATTTTGTTGCTACAGCCCTTGGATTCCTTTCCCTATGGATCCAACGAATATTCAGTTTCAGCTCCAGCATTAATGATGTGCTATTGACAGAATGACAGGTTTAGGGCACAGCTACCAGACAATTGGATCCAGGTTAATCCTATTGTTGAGTGAAATGAGACTGCTTCTGTGTTTGTTATTTCATTTATACTGTACCCATCTCCAATGCATCTTTAATAATGTGGTTTAGAGTCTTTTTAGGGCAGAATGGGAAACTGGCTTAACATAGAAAAAGAACCACTCATATACTTTGTATGGAATGAAAGTTTACTGTCCCCCTCCCCCCTTCTCTTTCTCTATTTTCTCTCCTCCTTCTCCCTACTTTTCTTTCCCCCTTAGCAGCACATTGGCTATAACAAAAAGGTCTCAAATTGACTCTAACTGGTGTGCATGAAAGTTTCTATGTCTTGAAAACAGAGACACAATGTACTTTTGTTAAACATGAGAAATATTTCAATAAAAAGACATATATTTTTTTAAAAAAAACCTAGAATGCCACACACACCTGATGAAATTCACATCCTGCTAAGAGCAACAGCAATATGGCTTTTTATTTTAGCCAGCTGTAGTGCACCTATGACTTGTATATACTTTTAATGAAAACTCATGGGAATGGTGCACTTATTCTAATCACTTCTGTAGTAATATTCCAAGACAGCTATTCATCAAATGTGGACCCAGCCAGCCCTTAAAAAACATCTATTGGTCTTGAAAATCATCACAGCTGAAAAACAACAAAACAAAGCACCCTTCATTGCTTCAATAATTGTTTTAGACCCTATAGCATTTTTGGAACAATGAGGGTTGTAATGCAAGCCAAAGTTCCAACCATCAGTCTCAATGAGTATATATATATGACTACCTAATACTCTCTTTCTATGAGAACAAAGTAAACAATACACATTGTGCTTTCCTTTGCTGGAATTCACACAGGGATATTTTCACCCTCTGATGGACCATCTTTGCCTTCACTGTGCCTTCCTTTCTTTTTTTTTCTTTGCAACTAAAATGTATTTAATCAGTGTGGTGCCTAGAAGTATTACTGTAAAGCACAGAAACTGAATCAGCTGGTTATCCATCTCTTTCCATGCAAATCCTGAACCTAGAGACAGTTGGGGAAAACTGCATAGAGGCCATTTGCCTGTGTGAGACAGACTATGCTTGCAGGAAACACGTGGTATTACCATTTTCAAGCTGTCATTAAGTGCTCATCTAAACCTTGCCTCGCCTCTGACAGGATGAATCCACACATAGGACTTGAATTTTTTTCTTTTTAAATGGGAAACTTTAAGCACTCAAACTCTTTTGTAAAAAGATCTGAAGCATAAGCTGAATAACAGCCACATAAGAACAGTTTTACCACTTAATCCAGCCCTTAATGATCAAGAGATATCAGGAAAGTGTCAAAGGAGATAAACTTAGTTATCCCAAATAATGCATCTGTATCTTCTTTGCCAAGGGATGCAGATCTGAAAGTTTCTGTCTTGTGCTAGGAATATAGAAAAATGTCATAACCTCTCAAGGAATCAGCTTATCCTTTACATCACGCAAAGCATCCTGGTCACTTTACCATTGCTGCAAGTAATGGCTCCTTAAATGACCCCAAATACATTTTTAAAAAATATATTCAGCACTGTTTATTTCAGACATTTCTAACCAAATCTTCACCACAAGGTCCCAGGGCAAATTACAACCATATGATCATACAGCATTCTAAAAAGTCAATTGAAACAACAAATAAGCTCGTTCAGAAAACCAGCAACATTGGTATGAACTGGGCATCTTGTGAGTGTTTGAGCATGTTTGACCCTGCTTTTAGGAGGATCAGCAGTTCACCCTCAAACCTGTAAGCTGCCTCTGCCACGATTCCTCTTCCTTCCTCTATGAAGGAGATGGGGAATCTGTGGTCTACCAGAGGTCCTTGGACTACTGCTTCCATCATTTCTCACCACTGGCCACACTGGCTGGGGCTGATGGGAATTGTTGGTCCAATAACATGTGGAGGGCCAAAGGTTCCCATCCCTACTCTGTGCTTTTTACCAGCTTTGGCAGGTACTCTCCCTATCCAGAGAAAGCAGACCTCACCTGTGACATACATTCTGGTTATATCTAGGCTGGATTGCTGCAATGTACTCTACGTACCAACCTCAATTGGTGCAGAATATGGCAGCAAAAGTGCTGTAATAACAAAGCTTTCTGAACATATTACACAAATTACTGTGGCTGCATGTTCATTTCCAGGCCCAGTTTAAAGTGCCAGTTTAGCCTTTAAAGCCCTGAACCAGGAACAGCCAGCAGAGGGGAAGGGGGTGGCTTACCAGCAGGGAAAGGGGAAGGTGTGAGTCACCAGGAGTGTTGGAGACCTGTGTAAGCACTGGCAGGAGTCACAGATTGGCCATATGTCCCAACAAGCTAGAAATCCCAAAGGGGCAGGCTGTGGGTTGCAATACTAGGCCTCAAGATAATTTAGTACTAGGCACACATTTACCACCCTACATACCAAGTTGTCCAGTATGATAGTGAGGAGGAGGATTAAACCAAGGTGGCATTCAAAGGAGGAAGAACTGTAGTAAATGAATGCCAGCAATGGCAATTCTTTCCATTAAAGGTGGCTGGGAATTTTTTCCAGTAAAGGTGGCTGGAAGCTGGAAAAGTTCCCCTCTTTTGAGGGGAAACGGCCAGAGGAGGTGTTGAGGAAAATTAGAAAGTGAGAAAAACCCTGTGTAGGGTTTATTTTTTTGTTTGTAAATTTATGTGCACTGCTAATTATTAAGTGGTATAAAGTATATATTATATAAATAAATAGGCCATACCTGGAACCTGGAACCTCTTTTTCATTGTTATTTTTTCCACAATGAATCCCACAGGTCACACAAAGGCGGCTTGTCTGTTTGGTAGTGGGTGCTGCTGCAAGAAAAAGCTAAAACCCTTTTGCTGCTGCAAGAAACAAGCAAAAGCAAAAACCCTCTACTCACAGAGTCTACCCCAGCACATGCATTGTCTGCTCCTTGGATCCCAGTCAAGAAGAGCAAGTAGCTTATTGGCATTCAAAAAGCACATCAAATTCCCATATCCGATACTGGTGCCAGATTTAAAATGCAAAATAAACAAAAACAACTCTGAATCCTTTGTATGGTTAATTAGTTTTATGCTGTATTCTGAAGGCAAAGAACCCATTAACTGTCAGATTTTTTTGGTTACCTTTATCTAGTAAATCCCTCTCTCTCCCTATTTTTACCTGTTGGAGATGCCTTTTTGATTTTTTTTTTATTAAAAAAAAGTTGAGTGAGTGGTTTGACAATTTTATCTTCAGAATCCAGCTTCCTCTCCAGGGCCTCTAGAAGCTACTCTTCCAGAGGGTGATGGGAGATACATCTCATCTCTACTTCTCTTGCACATGTGCTCATGCACATGAACCCTAAGCGGTGGTGCAGCACAGTCTATTTCACTGCAATTACTGAAGTATATATTCTAAACTATAGATACTTTGGAAAAATCAGTCCATAAAACATTTTTGGCAGTGGTAATGATCACAAAGAAAGGCACAACTGGGGAACTCAAGATTCTTCTAGACATCTTGGAATGTGGATAAGAAATTAGTTTCAAGTCACCAAAGTCAATACCAACCATGTTTAGTTTACACTGGACTGGACAAGCAAAAACGGTTCACGAATTTAGGGTTCCCTAAAAATTCTCTTCTCCCTGTGCACTCCTGACGTTCTCGGACTACAATTCCAATTCCCATCATCTCTAAACAATGGTCATGCTGGCTGAGGCTGATGAGAGTTGGAGTCCAGCATCTAGAGCAGGGGTGGTTAACCTCTGGCCTACAACTTCATTCAGCTCCAACCAGCATGGTCAATATTCAAGGATGAGGGAAGTTAGTCCAACAACATCAGGAGGGCCTCAGGTTCCCTGTCCCTTTCCAAATGCATGGGCTATATGTTGGTCCTAGGAAATCATGAAATATTGAAGGAAGACCAAATGCATGCAGTTTGGCTATTTTTCCCCCCAAAAAATTGCTTGTCCAGCATTATTCACGAAACATACCATTCTTTCACCACATTATGCAAAAGTGGCTATGACATTCAAATCCTAATAGCATTCACCAGTTTCAGGAGAAACACCTTTTTATTAATTTAATATTGACAGCTATGAATTTGTGTTTCTTTCACGTTATTGTCAAAATTTATTTTAGTTGTACATGGAGAACATAAGAAGTGCATGCGTGGCTGTAAAATCAAGTCACTCTTTGCTTCCGGGTGCAAAAAAGCAAGCAAGCTGCAGTGTCCTGAAGATCCCATTTTCCCTCTGTTATCTCTTCCCTGCAGGGAACTGCTGAGCTTAACAAAGTAAACTTGACTTTACTTATCAGAAGGAGCCCAGGAAGCTCTACAAGGAGTAGAAATCCAAACAAATCAGATGTAAACTAAGCATGAAACCCTGGAGATTGCTTAATACATATAATAAATGACCCATGTCCTGGTCTCCAGTCAGTTAAGAGATCTTTGGTCATTAGGAAACATGAGTACAACTGGGTCACCTAAATCTAATGTGAAATAATTCATTAGTCTGCCAAACAAGAAGACATTAATATCACTGGAAACATCATGAGAATCTAAACAGTTTCTAATACTAGTCTGAAGCACTACATATAAATATGGATTACAATAAAATGTACAAACTCTCTTCCCCATCTAAAGTAACATCTTCAGCTACAACAAGATGAAGCCCCCCTTTTTTTCTTTTCATCATTGGCAAGGCAATAGAAATGATTATTAGAATTAGCTCCACTTGTTCAGCTCATATAAGGAAGTTCATAGGTACTAATAAATGGCAAATGTCTCACGAAAAGCTAAGCAAATGGAGAGAAGGCGGGGAAGGACCAAGTTCACAACTTGCAGATGATGCACTTATTTTCTTTTTTGTTTAAAAATACACACTTTTATTTAAAGAACAAAGGCCAGAGATGGGATGGGAAACAATCCTATACCCGCTTGCCTGGAAGTAAGTCACACTGAACTCAGTGAGAATGACATCTCAATAATTAAGTATAGGACTATATTGTTATTTCTTCTTAAATATTTTGCTGCTAGAGTGCCAGTAGAGTGAAAAGCATTCATTGCAGTGTTACGTATAATTCTCATAACTTTAGGACAGGAATATAAATAAAATTAGCAGCTTATTTATATGTATTTATTTACTTATTGTATTATATATACACAAGACCACCCAATAACAATTCATTTGTACTTCCCTACTTCTCTTAGAAACATTCTGGAAGGATACTGGCACTGATATCCTACTTCTTCTCCCTGAAGAGACCAATGCAACAATCCCACTCAATTTAACAAGGATATGTATCTGGGACAATTATGCTTTAGCTTTTCTTACCCTCATGCCCATATGAATCCCATTTCTCACCTTAATTTCTTTCGCAGCAAAGTCACTCTGGGGTGGATCTTTTCCTCCATTTTAATGCAATGAAATTTCATAACCATCCACATAGTTACACCCCACATTTATTGGATCAGGATGAAGAATTATAGTTTTCAACATCATCTGATATGATAAATGCCACTACATCAAAGTGTAGCAGAACAGCACACGAAATGAGGGACAAGTGACCAACAAGAATGTATTGATTTAAATCATCAAAAACTTCTTAATACATTAAATAAGCATTAATGTGCAGGGGCTTAAGTGAGGTCTCATAAAAATAAATTACTATCTATATTTCACCAAGTCACAACTGGGAGGAAGAAATGTGTATTGATGAACACTTCATGTGATGCTCAACCACACTTTTCATCTCATCTTACACCACTGACAGGGTTTTTAGACAGAGTTCTAACTTAAAATTCAGACAAAATAAATCCACAGGAGCTCAGTTCTCACTGAAGAATGCACTTGTAATGTAAGTGTAAATTTCACACATAGTATTTCTTTAAATATGGTTACATTACACATTCCAAGCAATATAACTGCATTTCCCAGTTCCACTTTGAGCTTCCTGCAACCCTTCTCACTTAAATGTTTGTGAATTTTGAGAAGACTGGTTATTCCAGGAGAATCTCCTGCAGCTGGAACATTTTGAGCAGGTAGTGCTCCATGTTGCAAACTGCTCATGCAGCAGGACTGAGAAAATGGCATATCCTGGCCACCGGCTGTTCCTGACTACAGGAAAATGAAAATACAGCATCTCCGCACCTGTTCACCTGATGGTGAAGGAAGGAAAAGCCATTACCGAGTGACAGGAGACAAAAAACCAAAATCCACTTCAGCAACTCATCCCAGCACTGGTGATTAATCTCATACTCCCACAGCCTGATGCACATTAACCAGATAATTAATAATTTCTTTGGGGACTATAGCTCGGCAACTGTTTTATCAACCTGCACAGCATTAACGAAGAGATGCTGCACTTGTGATCAAACCTAAGAATTCAGGGAGATGGTGTCTCAACGAACTGTAAAATATTTAAAACAGCCTGCAACCATGGATCTATTATTACAAGCAGCAATATATATTTTAAAACCACAACTTTCATGTAAGCCATAGTATAAGTAATATTAGAATTTAATACAAATTCTATTACTGCCCAATGAAAAATTATGCCTACAGTTTTTTAATTTAACTTTTTTTAAAAAATAATTGATTTTTTTCCCCTGTGCCAGAATAGTGTTATGACTTTAGGTGGGGAAGTGGGTTGTATGCTGAGACACTTCTAACCCTGGATTCAGCAAGTGCTAAAATATAAGCCAGGCTAGCTTTCTGATGAGATGATCATCTGGGTGATGGGCCATTAAGTGCAACAAACAAAAAGGGCTCCATGTAAAATGGCAAATGAGTGGAGCCCCTCCTGAAGTTTGGCATTGGAAAGCCAGAACCAGAGTTAAGAGTTAAAGGTGACAGTGATGAGAGCTAGAGGGAAAAAAGTAAGCTGGAGATACAAAGCCATGCTTGATTTCTGTTTGAATCCAAGGCTGCAGCTATGAGGAAACAAGGACCTCCTGAGGTCATAATGCTATGAACCCTTCCATCATAGGCTCAGGTTGCATATATGTGTAAATAAATAATATATCATAAAGACACCACAATCTCCACTATGCCTCATTCAAAAAGGAAACATAAACCTTGGGAAAGTGCCTAGAACCCCTGAAATCTCACACTACTCAGAGACAGAAAATCATTTTAACTTTGCTGAACACAGAGTTAGGACAAGACTTTGTTCTGTAGGAATCCAAGGCCCCACACAGCAGAATAAGCCAAAGACCTACAAGTTTAGCTTACCACATATTGGAAGAAGTGAAGACACATTACCATCTAGAGAAGACAGCTTGCATAAGTCCAAAATTACCTAATTAAAGCACAATGTAAAGCCCTCAATGTTTTTGCTCAGTGTATTCCTTTGTTGGCTAATTTTTTTAAGGAGCTGATAGTTTTGACACCAGTGGTTCCTATTTGATGGTGACCTGTCAAACAGCAAAGACAGGCAAATTCAAGTTTTTGAAATTCAAAAATCAGCTGCAGCACACAATGCTACCAGGTCAGTTCTCTTAACTATAAGAGCTGGCATGTGCAAAATCTTTTTTTCAACACCTATCACTTTTTGAACAGTTCTCAGTAGAACCAGGATGCATTCACCCATGACAGAAATGTATCCAATAAGCAGTTTATAACTATGTAACTTGTCAGTCTGCTGGTAGTAGCTAACAGAGCAGAGCATAGATAAGACCTCTCAATAAACATGCAGGTGACAAAAAGAGGATTGTTCTAGTGTATTACTGTATACTAAACAGTGGAGAAGGATTTTCAGTTGTGGGGGAGGAGGATGTTTGTGAATAAATCAGCCTTCTTTTTTTACTAGGATACCAAAGCTGATTGTATTTAGGCAAAATAAAAAAAATCCTTCCAGTAGCACCTTTAAGACCAACTAAGTTAGTTCTTGGTATGAGCTTTCGTGTGCAAGCACACTTCTTCAGATATTTAGGCAGTGGTCCATCTCCTATTTAAAGTGGATCATCTCCCATTTAAAGTGTGGAAAGATTTAGCCGGGGGGTGGGGGTGGGGATGTGCCACCAAAACACATAAGCTGTCAGTTCAGAAGCCAAACCTGATGGGTTTGAAAATGTCTGGATGTGTACCAAACTTTGCAGTCTCTCTTGTGAACTGTTACATTCTTGTAATTCAAATTACAAGTTCATTTTCAGTTTGTGAACATGCACCATGATTAACCTGAGGACTGCCCATCTGTCTCCAGGAGTGTCCAGCTTGGTGGGATGGTGCCACAGAACTTTGAAAACCAGTTGCTGGGAGTCAGAGGTGGGTAGATGCCGCTGGGTTCATTTCCTCCTGCTTGCAAGCTTCCCACAGGCATCTGGTTGGCCACTGTGAGAACAGGATGCTGGACCAGATGGGCCACTGGCCTGATCTGAAAGGCTCCTGTTTTGTTCTTATGTATGCAATTGAAAAATTATAATAATAAAGCACATGACAATGGTCCAGTCCTCCTCGGACTGTACTTTGACAAAGTGCAGAATGGGAGAAGTGTGCCACTCACATGGTGTCAAAGTTTCCCCTTTCAGACCTCCTTGCTCAACACATAACAGTTGGGGCAGTGTGGCAAAAGGGGCACAACACAATAATGGAGGCACAGCATTGGAGTTAGGGCTCAAACAACAGCCCCTGCTCCTCCATGTGAGTGCCTATACGCAAGACAAGTAAATTGGGCCAAAGTCTTACCTAATGTAGATTCCATTACTAATTGTATAGGATTCCAATTATTAATCTTGTTATGTATATTTGGACTCCTAAGCAGGATTCTGACTCCTAAGCCAGAATGATAAACAACATGTATGTTTGGATACTGAATGATTTTCTTCCACTGGTTTTGCTAAAACCAGTGCCTGCACATAGAAAATTAGTATGTCATAGAGACCAGTTTCTGAAACATTTTGGGCATTTGAAAATGAAGAAAACTCCCTCTTTAAGTCTCCTACAAAAGGGAGAGGGAGATGAACATCTCTGGGAATTGTGTACATCTCTCCCTTTTTGAAACTAAGCTTAACAACTGATTAATGTTTCTTCCATCTGCTTCCGGGAACTGCCCAAAGTTAACTTTGTGATATGGAGGCACATGCTAACATGTCGTCCCACACCTAAGTTCTCAAATAGTACCAAGCCTCAAGAGACTGTGTGTATGTGGAGAGAGACAGAGAGAGAAGTATTTCATACGGAAATACAATTATGAAACTGAAACAGTTGTGGAAAAATCTATACAGACTGGAATGGGAGTCCTGATATAGCTGTCAATCCTTTATGACCAGATCAAAGCATTTCAGAGGAAACTGATAGTGACAGTATCTTCATTTGTATGCAATGCGACAGATCACATCCAAACTGTTGGCTACTTTTTGAACTATTCGTCAGGGGAAGAAGACTGTTATTTGCTTTTATATGTTGCTTTTAAGGGCTTTTATTCATTTGGGGGTTTCTACCACACTCCCTCCATTAAATAACATCTCAACCCCTCTGTTCTCTCTCCCTCTTTTTTTTAAAGCCTGGATTCAAACATTAACCTTTGATGTAACATTTTTGCTACACATCAGAATAGATATATCGAGCTTCAGAAAGGCAACTGAATTCAAAGAATGAGAAAGATGACATAACTTCAAACATGAACTACTCACAAATTATGTGTAAAAATATTTCCCTCACATTCGCTACACTTCACTGCTTTACTTGGCTTGTGCTTTTACTGTTCAAGTGATGTTGATGGCCAATTCTCCAGCTTTGAGTAGTGAGGCTGCTGAAGTTTGGTGTTTAAGGGAAGAGCTGTTCCTGGAGTCTTCACCAAGTCAGGTAAGTGAATGGTGAAGGGAGGCAAAGGCTATGTTTGGGATTATCAAGAGTGCACTGCAGTATCTGAAGTCAGAAATTGGCTCAGGAAAACCAAGCTCTTTCCTTCACGTTTCAAGAAAATGACTCAGGGCCACACAAGCTGTGATGTTACATTCAGAAATGCAAGTAAATGTGCACATTTAAACAAATGTATATAGCAGCGACACAGTGCCAAACAGCAGCAGGACCACAGGGGTTGGAGAGCGCAAGTACACTCCCCACCCCACCCCCTCATGCCTCACATGAAAATGAACTCCCAGAGGCTGCTATTTGGATGAGGAGAAAGCCTCTAGTGCGCCAAGGAAGGCTTTCCTCCCAATGCAAATAGCAGCTTCAGGACAATTACCATACTTTTATCAGGTTATCTTTGTCGGTTTCATTAGTAAGCATTAAATTAAAGCACACTATTCCACTCTAAACACTGTGGTCTTCTTCTACCTGAGGACTTCTGCAGCTACTCTTTACATTTTTAAATGTGTGTGTTAAGTGCATTAATATTGTATATCTATATCTATATCTAATAATAATAATAATAATAATAATAATAATAATAATAATAATTTGTACACAGTAAGTCTGCAAATTAACATGCATTTAACTTGTGCAAATTCAGCTTTACACGTGTGGCAAAAAATTATATATATGTGGGGGCAGAAAGAGGGTGGGGTTCTGGCAATCCCACCTAACATTGAACCCAATGTGTTTTGATTATATGCAATTTTGGCTTTAGGTGTGATCCCCAGAACATAACCCTTGTGTAAGTTGCATGCTTACTGTACTGCTTACATGCCAAAATGGCTTCTAAGCAGTTTACAAGTATAAAATCAATTACAAAACATCCGCACGTACTTGAAATACACAATGAAGCAAGCCTGTTAAAAAGCCTAACAATCAAACAGTTAAAACAGCAATTAAACAATTAGATCAGAAAATGTCACATCTAATTTCACTCTCAGTTTACCAAGCCAAAACCTGACTTGACGATGGAGGACTGTGGTGTGCATGGCAAAGGGTGGGAAGGCCCCCCTCTCATTACTAGCACAAAATGAGAATATATTGTTGCTGCTGGTAGTCTAATCTCAATTACCAAGATACAATAAAACTCACTAAGGTAGGATCTTTAATCTTAGATTTATTTCTGTTGTTTGAAATAAGTTTCTAGCACTTGTGAGTACAGTGGGCGAGTAAAAACGTGACATCTGTTATTCCAGATATGTGTGATAAGATGAATAAAAATGCATGGAGAGTTTACTGTGACATATAAGGCAATGTCATATTTTTGAGGTGTTGACATGATTTTGAACATTACCTATTCAGCTGGCTGAATGCTTAGATGTCATCAGGCCACCTGCCATTTCCTTATATCTCTTTTTTTAGGTGGGGGTATAAGGCTCCTACTTCGAACACCTTTTTGGAAGTAATGTACATTGTTTGCTTAACAGCACTGCAGAACAGGCAGTATCTACGGTGATTCAAAGGATAGGCAGCCTAACCTATTTCATTTCCCTGCAGAAAAACATTGCCAGGAAGAAAGGTTCCAGTGCATGTAAGGAGAAAGATTCCCTAGCATGTAAGGAGAAAGACCTTGTCCCTGGCCAGCCACAGCTCTGCTTAGCAGCAGGAAAGAAATCTAGCCGAGTCATTTCAGACTACAGAGAAAAGAATCTTCTTAAAAAGCTTCCCCTCATAAACATAGGAAAAGTATGTAATTCCATAAGTATATAATTATATTGTCTTCCCATCCAACAATTTGTCCATTATGAATATATTTTTATTTCACTAATATAAATCTCAAGCTATGATTTACCAATTAATAAGTAAACAAACAGAAGCACATTGTGAGGAGGTTAGACGTATGCCCATGATTTGTGGCTGCGGCTTTTGAAATACTGTAGTATTGGTAGAGGCAGGCTGTGGTATCCCCAAGCTCAGGGTCTCTGTATCAGCCTGAGAAGGACTCAGATGACTCACCAGCAATCTTTTCTACACCACCCTAGCCTGAGGATGTGGCCCTCTTATCTTCCTCAGAGAATGACCTTTCCACAGCTTCTGCTCTACACCCATGCAGGAACGAACAATTGCAGAATTCTGGCTATTACTAGTATTTGTTTAATTCAAAACATCACATGACTATGCAGGCATCATGTGAATGACATTAAAATTTCTGAACCTACCACTCAGACATGCAGCATACATCTGAAGCCCTAGAAGGTGGGAAACAGTTATAGATCACAGTATATTAATGGGAGATGACATTCATCCAGCAATCTAAGAGATACTGGTTGGAATTGATTATGGCTGCATTTTTGCTGGTGCTGGTGCTTTCTTGAGTCACCTCTGTCCCTTTCCCTCTTCTCCCCTTTATCAGTGGTGGCAGTTACAGCTCTCAAGTACTGCTACTCTGTGCACAGGCAGGTTGTGCTGGGCAAGCAGCCTTTACTTGTCTTCTTCCTTCATCCCTGGCAATGGCTTTCAGTACAGCAGCCCTTTCACGGGAGAGATCCTAGCAGTGGCTTTTCTAAGATAGCAGCAGGCCTAGGGAAGCTACTGCCCTTGTGCATCTGCAAAGCTCTGTCTTTTGGTATGCACGACCAACAGACATTCTGCTTTTATCCAGAAGCATGTCCTCTACATCATGTTACCAATTTATATCCGCTTTGTGGGTGTTAATCTTCCAATTAAGAAGACAGACGAGAGGGATCCCATGCAGTCCCCCACAAAGTCAGGGCCTCTGCTGCATATCCACATCAGCCTCTCTAGTACAGCTTGTCCTAACTACCTAATTGCTCTGTATGAGCCTAGTATTTTCAAGGTGCTGCTAGATTAACACAACTAGATAGGCAAATCTGCATCCTTAAAATCCTGAACAGCTTTATGTGGATGCAAGTCCCATTTATGTTAATAGAACTTACTTCCAAGTAAGGCTCACAGCCTAAAGCTGCCTAGCAACATTATTAGCATTGCCTACCATGCCAGCTCTCTGTGTACTAGAAAGAGTGATTCCGCGGTGCACAGTGCAGGTCTTTGAAGTCCCCTCAAACATTACATGGAGTGTCACTGTTTATTAAAGATAACTAATGCCCTAAGTCTTTATTTACTTGTGTTTATTGCTGTTTTAGCAAGAGTCACCAGAGAATGACTATGCTTTGGGTCCACCAGGGTTCTTTAATCACTGTTAGTAGGTAAAATCATCTGTGACAACTAATCCAAAAAGCAGATTATATTTATTTTGGCTACAGTGGCTTGCGATTCGTTAAAATCAACAAAGCCTTTTCATTAGCCCCCTGCTGATGTCCTAAAAACAGACATTTCAAGGGTCTCAAAGCACAGAGGTTCACATATGCAGGGAAGCTGGGCTTGACAGATTTCGTCTGGCATTCTTATTGCAAAAATCTTATTAAAATCTTATTAAAACCTCTTCTTTCATTCCACACAAAAGCTTAGATAATGAGGCCTAAATTCCAAAATCAAAATCATACAGGCAACTTTCTAAAACCACACCACCGTGCTTATGAGACAACCAGTGTCAGCTGGCAGTGAAATATGTGCATAGGTCTTAAGCATGCAAAATTGGGAAGCGATGAGATCAGACATTCAGCAAGTGCCAATTTTTGCCTGATAAATTGGGAATATTCTTGCTTTCAGACAGACTGACAGCTAGTTAAGTGCCAGTTTGCTATTAGTTGCTGCTGATCACTCTCAATGACTGAAGTGAAAACAGGGCGGAACTCTATACATATGTGCACTTTGACACGCTGCCTACTGGATCATGCCTTCTGTCAAAGGATTTACAGGTGCAATTTATCTGCCTTTGCCTAAGAAGTGGTTAGGAAAATATAGATTTCTGGAACTGATTCTTAAGTATATAATCATTAACAGCATATTCATATAAAATTTATAATTTAATCTTGATCTCATGTAATCAAAACTTACACATTACAAAATTCACTTTGTACTGCATATTTCACTGCTACTTTATACTAATGGTTCTCATGTGAAACAAACCTTCCCAAGGAAGGACTGGGTCTTGAAACAGATGGCAACTTCCTTCCTATCTAGCCATGACTTGAGTGGACCAACTGCGACGGGTAGAAGATCGTGATGGATCCACATTGGATTTGTGCAACCTCACCTCTACTTTCCTATAATAAAGACAGGAAAGTGTACTTGGATTGCCTAAGCAACTGGAAGAGACTTGTCCAATCTTCCAACAAAATACCAGACCCTCCAAGTATCCCTATTTTTCAGGGACACTTCCAGATTTACAGAAGCCATCCCAGTTTCTAATTTGATCCCAGAATGTCCTGCTTTTCCTTAGGATGTCCCTATTTTCATTGGAGAAAAGTTGGAGGCTATGGAGTTATGTGAACCTCAAGCCAAGGAGATAAATAACTATACAGCCTTTAGAAGACATCTGAAGGCGGCTGGGGCAACCCAATCAGATGGGTGGGATATAAGTAATAAAATAATTATTATTATGGAATAGTGCCTATTTTCATCGGAGAAATGTTGGAGGGTATGAAAAACTGGTGAGCACTGTGGCTGAGAAAACAGCCACTAGATAAACAAAACTGAAAGTAAGTGGATTTTTAAGGGGAATTTTGTCCCCCACAAATCCCCACTGCTGCCCCCCAAGTTTTCTTTCACACAGTATTTTGGCTCTAATTGTAGTGCTGGGATTAATATCCCAGTCCCCAGATTCTTGCACATAGCAATGGACTGCATAAATAACATCCGAAACAACCCCTGCATATTTACTATTTATTAGGACTGGTCTGAAGCGGGGGGGTGGGGGGATAAGACTAAGTTAAGAAGGGAGAGAGAAGTTTGTGAAGTACTGCTTTGTGTCAACAGCACTCTTGTTTATTTAATTTCAAGTTAGAGACACAGTTCACATAGCTCCCTAGGATGTTCATATAAACTGTTCAGCATTCTACATTTTTAAAAGTATTCAAATGGGGGAAAGCTATATTACTATTTACCAGTATTTATTTTTCATTAATGAATAACTTCCCATGAGGCATCCTGGAGGTATTTATAATATAATAAAAACATACATAAACAGTTATATACATCTATAAACATCTATTGAGTGGTCTGATCATATATTTTGCAGCAAATCAACAAGACTTTCAATCAAGAAGAAGCTGGTTTTGAGCATGTGATCATGCTGAATCTCATATTGAGCGAGAGAGAACTCCCAAGGTAAATGGGAATCCATTTGCAATACAGGCAAACATTATCAATCCATGTAACTGTGAATTTTGGTGACACTGTGGTATAAGATGAGATCATTATCTTAGAAAGCAAATAATCTCCCGGAGCGTGGCCAAACCACTTAGTAGTGTATTCTGAATGCTGTGCTACTTGCAATTGTTCTATATTGTCTGTTTTATAAAGAGTAAAAACATTTACTTTTTATTGTATGCTGTAATGGTCTCCTTAGAGAGGAAAAGTGAGATATAAATTATTTCAAATAAAAATACAGTCACATGTTCACCCATATTGAATATTCATGGAAGAATGGTGATGCAGTTCATGGACACCTTTTACTGCCCAAGTCCTTTTGGAAAGATGGGGCTCTCTGGTGCTAGCTAGATAGCACCCAACAAGTATAATATTGAATTTTCTAGTATTTCTTAAAAAAAACTTTAGCAGAACATATTTGACTTGAAAAATAATTATTTTGCATGACTACTCATAGTAGGATTTTGTATACTTTTATCCAAGATCAATTACTAGGTTTTTAATGAGCAGTGAAATGAAAGAGAATGTTCTTTCCCTTGCCCCAAAGCCAGCAACTACAGAAAGGAAGAACAATTGTAAAATGACAATCTGTATTTGGATTTCAGAACTTTTAGGGTTATACTGAAAGGAAAAGAGGAAGAGTAGGGGGAAAAAATTATATATTGTTTACCTGGTAGGAACTCAAGGCAGCAGAACAGTTTTATAACAACAGAATGCTGTGAGCTCTTTATCACTCAAAAAAAGAAGAGCTTTCACCTGGGAAACAGGTAACCGGATTACACGGAGGAAAGCTACATAAAGTCGTAAGAGTTAAAGCTCAGTACAAGGAAGCTGGATGTATACTGGAGGATTACACATTTTTCAGGAGGTAGCAGGTATATCAAACCAGTGAGAGCTACTTTGGGATTAGCATTTGAAAAGCAATCCCTTCTTGATGTAACACTAACACACACACACAACCTTAACACTTATAAAGGACCAGCTGATTATTAAATACATTGTTCTATTACAATTAAGGCCACAAAATATTTCTATAATGTGAGGGGTTTGACAAAATTCAACTATTTGCAAAGACTGCTTAAAAGGAAATAAAGCTATCAGAGCTGAATGAATGCTTCAAGAGATTAATATTTAAACAGAAGTACCTGCCCGATAATATTAGAAAAGAAATACCACTGTTTGCAGACAGGTGTGGAAACTGCTTTTCTGTATTTTCTTATAGGCTATACACTTTTGCTGCATACCTAAGATTAGATAACCAGCAGTTTGGATAACAGAAATTTAACTTCAGCGAAAACCATGAGGGCATAGAATGTTGACATCCATATTCACAAAACACCTGCATGCGTTTTGTTTATTCAGATGGATTACCGTGATTGGTTAAAAAAAAATATAAACAGACAGATGGAAGAGAATGGAGATAAAGATTAATTTGAAAGAATGGTACGGTGCATTCTTCAGAGAGTGTACCCAGTTTCCGGGAAACAGCATACAGTGTCCGCAGCAGAACAGCTGACTCTTTCAACAGTTACCAAGGAAGCTGCTTGCCCTTTTTTCCAGCTGAAGAGGTTAGAGCATGGATGTGGCAGCTGATTTAAATACATCATCATAACCTCATTAGCAATATCAGATTTCTTTATAAAGATCAGCAGTGCCAGTAATGTAATGCACTGTCAGAGAGCTTAGAAGTCACAACTGGCCAAGGAGGAAGGGTACTATGTGCACATGGGATGAAAGTCAGCTAGCAGTTTCAACAAAGGTGGTGTTATTGTTGTTGTTGTTTTAGCTTATCCATATGGAGCTTTATTATGAAGGTTTAGTTATGTGAGTTATTTATCCTGTCTCTCACCTTACAACGCAGTAGCAGATGCCAGTATTTGGAGAGCTGAGAATCCAGCAAACCAAAATATTCTCTGAGTGATAAATCACACAGACAGTGGAATAAGCAAATAGCATGGATGCCCCATGACTTGTCATGAGAATGTTCTTAATATATCACACAGCAAGATGGCTAAACTTCAAGTTAAATGAAAAGAAAGAAATGACTGTTGCATTTCAACCGTGCAGCATCACATTGCTAAAAATGTTCATGAATCTGGAAACTACATAAATAAAGCCTTTCTTTTTCCTTTCTTTTTTAAAAAAGTTGAAATTATTTGGCACAGTAACCTGATTTATGCGCAGAGAAAAGCTGGATTTGGTGAACTGTGGGAATTATGTAAATATAACCAACTGGCATAGATTTCTCATGACGCCTCCTCACAGGAAGGGAAGACACTCTTGCTTCTTCACCAGCCTGATTCATCTCGGCATCTGAGCCTCCCTCCTCTCCTGCTTCTGCTTCCGGACTTCCCTCTGCTACAGACTCTCCTTGCTCACTAAGCCCTGTTACCTCTTCAGCTTTGACACCTGCTCTTCCCTGTCTTCTCCCTCTGATCACTCATTGTCGTCCCACTTTGTGTGATTTATTGCAGGCTGGCTCCTGACAGCTCCCATGGTTGACAACATTCACATCATACATTTAAAGCACGATTATTATTAATAATAACTTTGATTTATTACCTACCCTTCACCCTAAGGTCCCAGGACAATTTAAAATACAACATACAATTTAAAATGCAACATTTAAAGCACATGACTAAAGAAGCTTGAAAACTGAAGTTGGTTAAGAGGGCTGGGAATTGCATCTTTGTGTCCTTCTGCAGAACATTTCCTAGGATTCTTTGGGGAAAACCAAGTGCTATAAAAGAAGTAATCTTAAACACCAGCTGAAAATGTTCTTGTTTAGCCTAGTATTTGCTTCATACTTTGCTTTATGTTGGGCAGGAAGTGGCACCTCTTTAGGAATTTCCTAGTTTGACAGGTCCATAAGCGTATGCTCCCAGTAATGCTAATATCTAGTTATTTGCTTGTGTGAGAAAGGAGGGCCAAATAATCCACAGCTGTCTCTGCATTGTAACTGTCACATCCCTTATAGTGCTCCATGTGTCTACATAATGGACCTGAAGCTGGAACACAGGAAATGGCCTTATATCAAGTCAGACCACTAGTCCGTTTGGTTAAATATTGTCTAGGCTCTAGGGCTTGAAATGAGTATTTCTCAGCTCTGAACAACTTGGGTCCACAATACATCTGAACTATGATAGTCACGTAATCTGGGGAACCGGGTTCGCGTCTCCGCTCCTCCACATGCAGCTGCTGGGTGACCTTGGGCCAGTCACACTTCTTTGAAGTCTCTCAGCCCCACTCACCTCACAGAGTGTTTGTTGTGGGGGAGGAAGGGAAAGGAGAATGTTAGCCGCTTTGAGACTCCTGAAAGGGAGTGAAAGGCGGGATATTAAATCCAAACTCTTCTTCTTCTTCTTCAGCAACCAGAAGTCATATATTTACTGTTGCCAGTCCCATGCTGTGGAACACTCTCTTAGCAGAAATTTGGCAGGCACCCTCACTTTTGACTTTTAGGCATTCCTTGAAGACTTTTTTTATGCCAACAGGTGTCTGCAGCTGTTTAAAACCTTCTGATTAGGCAATTATTTTACTGATGGGTCCCCCCCCCCCCCCGTTTTTAATTTTCTTTTATTGTATACATATTGTTGTACGGTGCCCTGATGTCTTATGACAGAGTGGTATATACTTTTTTTTTTTTTAAGTACCGATGCGACCTTTCAAAACCTTTTTCACCCAGGGAGGCAAGGGTCATGGGAGCACTGGAAATGTTCACAGCTGGGCATAACTGACTCCTAGAAAAGCTCCACCCAAAATCAGGCTACACAACTTCTATGGAGAGAAATACTCATGGTATAGGGGAAAATACATTTTGTTTGCACTTACTATTCATTACAATGAATGCTTTAAAAAGGAAATCAAACTGCAAAAAAATATTGATTACCTGATTATTTTGTCTGTGACTGACTGGTCAAAATAGTTTGAAGTATCCAGTACAGTCCTCAGTCCTATGAATAATATGTGGGGAGGGCACTCTCACACACCCTTAATGACAGATGATATCTGTTTTCAGCTAAGAGTTTGTATTTAAGAGCCACTGAAGCTCAGCAAGAGTATATTCTGGCTCAAATGAGCTGAAAATTGCATTCGATTTGAATTTCAAAACTGGAGGGGAGAGGGAAAGGGGGAAATGGCCACCATGAAGGGGGGGGGGGGGAATCTCTCTCTTTCTTACCACTTCCTGATTCACAGAGACTATTTTAACCAACTACTTTAAGATCCAGTACATGATGCCGAGAAAAGAGCATTGCTGGAAAGCAGCCAGTCAGTTTTAAAATAAATGTTTAATTGTCAGGATCAAAGTAAACTCTGCTTTTATGTATATTAGGGAGAGGAAAATGTTCAGGGGGAGGGAAAAAACTCTCTAAATAATTGAGGAGTAGAAGTTTCGTCATATACCTGAGAGGAACAGAAAGGAATGAAAAAGTTTTCTACGTGGGACCTCAGAAAATTGCATAGATGACCAAATATTTGTATACAAAATCTTTTGAAATTGATGTAGATTTTGCTTGAGTTCTAAAAAGGTGAAATATTGACTCAGGTATGAGCAATTTGGAGAATCTCCTCATGTACATTAAGTATCCATACATAATGTAGCCTTAAAGCAGACATCCTTAACAATGAAAGATTCCAGTGCCCCTCCCAACACACACCAAACAGACCCTCTCAGGTGTTAAGATTACCGGGGGGGGGGGGACAGGACATATTGGTAGTTCTACTGCCTTTCAGAAATGCAGGGGATGGGAATCCCAAAGCTGTGGAATACCCTCCCTACAGAAGTACATTTGGCATTTTCACTATGCAGTTTTTTGTTATATACTGAAGATGCACCTCTTTACCCTGGACTTGATATGATATATATTTTAGGACCCACTCTACTCTCTTGCTTGTGATCATTGTTGTAACACACCCTGGGACCTTATGGTGAAAGGCAGATAAGGAATTTAATTAATAAAAACACTCGTGCTATCTATTTTTTTGTCACTCTTACCCATTTGTTTGTTAGAACATCTAGCCATCAAAAGTAGAAGTGGGGACTGGAAAGAGTGTGCATCACTACATTACAATGTTTGCTTCATTGCTCCTTGTCTCCCTAGATTCAGAGCAGTATGACGACATATCACACCCCAATGAAAATCAATAGACCAAATGAAGAACAACCCTATGCATGTCTACTCTGAAGTAAGTCCTTATTCTTCTAAGCACAGAGATTCCTCTAAAATACACCACAACCGTTGGAATCTATTTTATGTTCTCTAGCAACTAGGCACTGATTTACGCAACAGCAACAATAAGAGCACAAAAGTATGGTAAGCACAAAACACCTAACTAGCTGCACGATTGTCCTAATTATTAGGCTCCTAGAGGATTCTAATAACCCTTCTCACTCTCATATACCTTATAAGTGAGGCAGGACTTGTCTCATATTTCTTGTGGGCTTAAAAGCAATAAAAAAGCAGCAGGTCTATACCAAAGACTAAAGTGGAAAGGAACTTTCCTAAACACAGTAAGTAAACTTGCCCTAAAGAAGACTGCCTGCATACGTTTGGCTTGTCTCTTTTCTAGAGAGGGTACCCGCTCCATGTCTGAAGTCAAAATGTCCATCTCTGGTTGGCACTATGACATAGTATTGATTATGATTTATTAAGAGCTCCTAGCTGCAAGAGACATTATAATTAACAGCTTCCCCTTTTTAAATATATATTTAAAAAATAAATGAAATTGGAGCTGCTAAGTGCTGGGTGTCTACAAAGCATCGATGAGATCATCTGCAACTGACAGTAGCCCATGGAACAGAATAAATATAGGGGAGGGTAGTTGGCAGTGGTTGAAATGCAGGGTATTTACTCAATAAGTACCTATTTTCAGAATTTCCTTCGAGCTGGCTTGGACTCAGAGCTATCAATTATTTAAAAGAAGTAACATGATGCTTCCTTTGTTGAGGCAAATCAGCAAGCAGACCCCAAGAGAGAATAAAAAATGAATTAGGCAGAATTTATTAGTGTGCTTGAAGATAGCAGAGATTCAGCCACTAAGTCTGGCTAGGGGTTTAAAAAACAGTATACACCTGCCCATGAAAGATAATTTCTATTTCACCCTCCACCTCAATCCTTTCCAAACCCAATTTCCCCCTTTTTCTTTTAAACAGGGCATAACAGTGACATCAATCATTCTTCAAACAACTTCTTTTAAAAAAAAAAAAACTTGGTTGATATATTGTCTTCATTTAAATTACAAATATACTAATCTACAACACTGTTTACCAAGCAGCATATTAAATGAAAGATGTAAAAAAATGGCATCACTCACTTTTTAAAAATGACTCTAGAATCAGGGACACATAAAAACAGGCAGACTGGTATACAGACTTGGCTGCTATATTTCAATCCTAGAGAATGCATTTCAATTACTGTGGTTTTCTGCACAAAACATTTCTATTCCAGTGGTTAGCCTGGTCAACATGAACAGAGCCAAAACCAGTGCAAATGTTTAAGCTTCTGAACCTGAACTAAAGGAGAATTACCTATACCATGATAGCAAATAAAGTTTTAAAAGGAAACTGGAGGGGAAACCACGATTGTTGCAAAAGTAAGCAATTCTAGGCATTTACATCTCTTTGCTTGCATTCTGTTGAAGTTGCCATGCCAGTTTTGTTTGTGTGAATCCTTCCATGAAAACAGTATCAGGAATGGTACACATATCATATGAGATGGGTACATATGTATTTATTCCCATGGCAAATATCCACAATGGAAGAGACATGTGTAACCATTTCTTCTTCATTTTTCAGGTGGTAGCCCTAGGACATCATTGCCAAATTTTAGAAAATGCCTTTCCAGAAATAGCATCTGCCTTTTTGGCAAAATTGAAAAGGCAGATTTAAAATTTGCCCAGATCTGCCTTATGATCAGATTGCATATTGGTTGCCTTGGACAACTGCATCTTTCTGAATGACATTTTCTTTAAACATACCTTTACTTTATACTCATGTGCTTAAATCTGGTCTAGAGAATTGTTGCCATGGTGGTCTCAGAAGATGAGAGATACAAAATAGATAATAGTATATCTTTTTATCTGGCCCCATATTGATGGCAGATGGAACATATCTGTACTGTAAATGTTTTATGTTCCAAATCATTTCATACCTTGGAAACAAAATACCTGATTAGAAATAGTAACATTAGTAATCAATCCTGTTGCGAAAAGATGGAAAAAAACAACCAACCGGTCCTTCCGTTCTGACTGACAAGGAGTTATAAGCTGAAAGTCAAAAACTTCCTTATTTCCCCACTAATATTAAGCAACCCAAATAGCAGCTATCACTGAGTCCTTTCATGAATTTTCCCACTGATACTGTACAAAAAAGTTTTAAACTTTACTGAAAAAAACTGCTACAATTTGTAGAAACAATTTTCACATCAGTTTGGGGAGTATTTTAAGGTCCTCATGAAAATTAATCAGCATTTTAGTGCAAATTTCTAATATTTCTGCAATACAATACACATACAAATATACAAAACCAATATATACACGTCATATGCCATTTTCAGCCATGGTCAATGGTTAGCCATGATGGGAATTATAGTCCAACAACATCTAGAGGTCCACAAATTCCCCACCACTAAATAAGTACTGTTATATTTAGGCAGTGGTGTAGCGTGGGAGGGGACAGGGGGGTCATGGCCCCGGGCACAAATTTCTGAGGGGGCGCAATGAAGCACCCCCCCCATATGACAGGCTCCCTTGAGGCAGCACCTGTGGACCGGGCCTTTGGGACTGGGCGGCAGCACCTCCTTCTCGTTGCCAATGAAGGGAAGCTCACGTACGCCCTGCCCCATGGCAGGTCAAAAGGGGAGAGGGGGAGGGCAGTGCCACCACTGCCCACCAGGAAGGGTGGGAAGAAGAGGAAAGCACTGTGAGGGCCATATGCGTTGCCCAGAGTGCCTCATTGCAAGGACAGGAGGGTGAGGTGACACAGTGGCACTCCTGGATTTACGTTTCTCTGCCTTATCTCTGCTCCTAGGTTGGGGTTAGTTTGCAAGGGAGACTCCCTTGATTAGATGTTGGCCAGAGAAGGGACTGACCGACTGCTTAGAGGTTTTATAATGCACATGACAGACACAATAAAAGGATAAAGATGAGGGCAGGGATCTATACATGTGTCTAAAAGTAGGATAAAGTTAAGTGGAAATGTGGGAGGATATAGGGCAATGGAAATGAACTTATGGCTTCACTTAGACAAAGAGGACAAGAGTGGACTAATTAATAGTTTATTAAATTTGCGAGGCAATGACGTTCAATGGGGAGAAGATGCAATGAAGTTGCATAGCTATTGGACTTTGTTCCATTTCACATACAACTCTAGACTGTAGATTGTACATGGAGTCAGAGAGAAAATGGGAAAGCTACTCTCACCTACGCACTCCATCTCCTGCTTTCTATTGCACACAGAATCTATCCTATTAATTGAGGTCAACATGCAGATTGTTCATACAGTTCTCTTTGCAGAAATAAAGAAAAGTGAGAGTAGCGAGATCATTGTGAGCAGTACTGTAAAGCACAAGCATTTACACACATAGATTTGCAGTAGGTTCTACATGCAGTTTGGTGAGGGAATAATATTCCCTTGTCAAGGACATGCCCCAATTTAGTCCCCTTGCTTCCAAATTGGAAGCACTGCAGGTAAAAGGCATTGCAAAGGCCTCTGTCCAAGTCCTTGGATATCTGTTCCTAGTCTGAGTGGGTAGTTCTCCACTGTGTTAATGTCATATGTTTGCTAAATGTGCCCTCACTGCATGCAAGTTGTGTGTGCTGATGTCCTTTTGAACAAAAACTGATTAATGAATTTCTGTCATGCTAGGGTGTGGTAACTGAAAAGCCATACTCTGGGGGTTATTCAGCAGTGAATGAAAGATTGTTGATGTTCACAATTATATTATTAATTATTACCAGTATTGGTAAATGTACTAAAGCAGTACCCTTTATGCTTATTTAGGTGCAGAGACAGTTTCCCAGAAATATAGATGATTTTGCAAGTGCCAATACTGATGCGACTATTTATAGTGCTATAACCTGGGTTTTCAGCAATATTGGTAAAGTTAAAGCTTAGATAGCAATTCTAGCTCTAACACCTTAATATAGACATATTGCTATAAACACAGTTTACAATGAGGAACATAAACACAAATTCAGTGGGCCTAATAAATCACCTTTTGCACTGCTAAGAAATGTGCTGCCAAAGTGCCATTTATACAGCATAGGCTACAGCAGAATGAAGCTACATATATATTTAAATTTTCTATTTTTGAACTGCCACTCGAAACCCTTTTTTAAGCCTATTGATCCAGAATGGCTCGTGATAACACTTCTGTCACTTGGCAGAGCCATTTTTAGCTCTTGCTTATCTGAAAATCTAAATCAGGAGTCAGATGATGCAACAAATTTAAGCTTTTTTTCATTTAGGAATAAAAAGTGCAAGCTGGCTCTGATGTCATGAGGTCATCAGGTTTCAAAGTATGCTTTGAGATGTCAACAGAATACCTACCTACATTTAATAACATGCTGACTACATGGATTTGATTTTATACCTAGCACAGGGTTCCTACTGCAGACCAATAATATGGACTGCTCCCATTCAATTCTAATAGGACTTGTGCAAATGAACACCTAGTTGATTTTACTACAGCACTTTTTCTAGCATTGCATTTCATGAAACACACCTGAAGTAAAGTTACACCATGTACCAATCTAATCCTCCATCTTTGTGTTGTTACATACACAGTGATTGTTATTTAGGACAGGAAATTAAGAAACTAGGGGCACAGCACCATAGGAAGGTCTGTTGCACAAGCATCATTGAAACTAACAGAAACTGTGAAAGAACAAATATTCCAAGTATCTGTGGTCTTGCCCAACTCCCATTTACTTAAAGGGGCTTTGCACAGACTCCTAAATAGCTTTAATCCTCCTCTCCTGTCACATTTAACACTCTCTACAATGGGTGTAATTAACACACACACACTTTCACTCACCTTTGTACAAAATGTGAGTTTAGAAAGCAAGGACTGCTTCCTATAACATTAGAATTATACAAATGCATGCTGTGCATTCCTCAGCCACCCACACCCCTTATAAAGAGAATAGCCATGAATACAACAGCTGGTAAAAATAATCAGCAGACCGAATTACTGATGTGATTGGCTGATTATTTAATCAAAACTGTGTAGGGTTTTTTCCCAGGCATCTCATTAGGATTTTAGTGGCAAAAGGCATCAAGCAATTAATCAGGAAGGCTTCAGACTCTGGAAATCTTGCTCTGAAAAGCCTGCACCTCTCTACAAATAATCCTTCTGATCAGGCATTCAGAACTCCCTGTCAGGAAGCACAATTTGTTGTGGTCTATTTGTGTTTGCTCTGAAGTTCAAGGTACCGTGTTTAGGAGCTAGCGGCCCTCATAACTAATTGCCAGTATTGCAAAGGATTGCATAGAGGGTAAGCAGCAGCCACACAAGGCCATGATTTACAATAAATATTCCTGTGATGAATGAGCTGTGTGGTCATGGTCACAGATCTTAGAGTGGTTTTGAACTTTATCATCTCTGATCCTTCAAGCACATTTTGCTTTGAGGGGAGGAGGATGGGGGATAGGGTGAACTCTTGAATACCACTAAGGATTACTCTTAATGTTTTCACCAATATTTTTTGTTACCCTCATTACCGGAACCTTCAATTATTTCACATGAAGAAAGCAAAATATATGCAAAGGGAGTAGAAAAGGGGCAGGAAGCCCCTTTTAACTAATAAGAGCAATTTATAACTGGACGGTATCCTGCCACTCAACACACTTGCATGTGTGCTCATTTCACTGTATTTATATTTCTATAGCAGAAATTCTTCTAGCCCTGTTCTTGTTCAGAAACACTGTAGTCCTTGTACAATTAGTATGCTTAAATCCTACCGAAGTCAATAGGATTTAATCAGTCCAGTTATGCATGGAATTGCTGCTAAAGAAGGTACACTTATTAAATTTAGATGTGTGGTAGGGTTAAGAGCAAAACACCATGAAGTACCCTGCCCTTAACTCCCCTTTGAGACTATTTTTCCTCTCAAAACAATTCCTCACAAGTTGCACTGAACACCGACAATTTCTCTTTGCAATTACATGTGCACATGTTTAAGTGTATGCGGACACACATGCACACATTATTTATAGATTTTTATATTATATAGGAGAAATAAGGAAATGATGAATAGGCCGATTACAGTTTCCCTGACAGCAGGGTGAAATGGTAGCTAGGGTGACCAGGGGATGTCCTGGTTCCTCCTTGTGGAAAGGTATTCAGTGCACGTAATAATTATTCATCCATCTCGTTCACACTAAAGGCATTGGCAATGCAATTTTAGCCTGATAATCAAGACCATATGACAAAACCCAAGGCCATTAGGGACCAATTTCGAGTATTCTCTGCAAGACAATGATTTTCCAACTGCACTTACATATGCTGCATACTTACCTCTGCACGACTGCACCTGCTCTCATTTATGTAACTCCCCCATTTTCAGTGTATTTCCCCCCTTGCAATTAAAAGGGGGGGGGGACTTTCAAAAGATTTGTTGGATCTTTCATGGACCAACCCCTCCCATTAATTAAATAAAAATTCTAGATATGGTTTGCAGGTATATAATGCTGCAAATAAATTCATGCTTTGCCTTTATTTTTATTTTGCATTATTTTATCATTGAGGATAGGCTTGTGCTGTATTTTTAATCGTGAGCCCTCAATGTTTACATAGCTCAGTAGAAAGAACTATGGGTCAGCTGTGCTCAGAATGTATATAAAACTAATAAAGCTAACTTACATGTTGCTTTAAACAGAATAAGAATGAATGGAAATCTCCATAATTATCCACCTTGGCAAGCCAAATGACATGTATCCTTAGACTTGGCAGCACTTGCAAACCTTATTTGCTGAAATAATTATTATTTTTGCAGTTACTGTGACCGATTAGTATGTGGCCATTTTTGCGAATAAGGACTGCCACTGATATTTTTGACTATGAAATCCTTTCTCTTTTTTGTTTGGTTCTAACTAGGGCTTCATTTCTTTCTCAGTATCCCTCTCAAAAGAACCTTGGAATGTCAGCACAACAATACTATACCGAAGGTGCCTAACTGTTGTCCTACTAAACAGAAGCAAGTTGGTTTGAGAAGGTGAGAATTGAAGGTTTGGCCTGCAACCCCTTACAACTGAATAATTGTAGATCAAATTCCAGCTCAAAATAGGAATGCTATAGCTATCTTTTTAATTGCATTCAATAAAAATTCACAGTAATGAATTTGAGGGAGGAAATCAATGAAATTCCACTCTAATATAAAATTAATATAATAATAACACTGCTATTGGCTTCCCAAAAACCACATGGGAGACTTTTTATAGCAAACTTGCATGCTTGAAGTTTTCCCACTTTTCTAAAGATTTACCCCTGAAATCACATTCTTATGAGGAATACTATTGATTAAAATCTTTGAGAATACATTGGTTGCATTTGGAAGGAACACTGACCATAAACCATAGTTAGGCAAATTAGCTGGTGCAAGATCTGTGTATAGTGCATGCAAAATAAATAAATAAATTGTCCAGTTCTGGGTGTAAGTTTTCATGTGCATACACACTTCTTCAGACACATTGAAACAGAAGTCACCAGACCCTAATATATAATGGGAGAGTAGGGTGGGGTTTTTCTCAGGAGGGTAGTAGGAGATGGGTGATTGACTCAATTAGTATGATAAACCTGTTGACGACTGTTAACGACTGCAATTAGTCCTACAGGAAAAAGCAAGGGATATTTGACAGCATCAGACCAACACAGCTATCTACCTGAATATAGTGCATGCAGTTTGAGTACTCCTCACTTCTTCCTTCCTGGAGTATGGAAACAAACTATGAAGTGACTGGCTTACCATTATGTCCAATGTGGCACTTGGTTGGAAATCCACAACTCTGTGCATCTAATATTTGGTATTATGGAGGCATGAAATGGATCACAACTGATCCCTAGAAGTATGTAACTGACCAGTCATGACTGTTGGGCATGTACTGCTGTGGCTATGAATATCACATGTCCATCACCTGAAATCATATGATGCCATCTTAACAGATCTGTTCTGTCTCTGAATTGCTTTTGGAAGGAAGAACCCAAAAAAGGATCCAGGAAATGACAGATGATTCAGCTTAACCATATTTTCTACTGAGGGGAAATATTAAAGAACAGTAGGTTTCAGGTAGACAAGGAACAGCACATCTTTGGGTAATTTATTCAATTGGTTAAACACACAACGTGGAAGTTATGAAATACATTGCCACACAATATGATTGTGTCTATTAGTATATATGGCTTTGAGAAAAGAATTAGAAGACTCATAGGTCTTGCTACACTGGTTAAAAAAATTACCTTGATTGTTCAGACACCATATATCCCAGATTACTATATTCTACGATGAACAGTAGGATATTGCTATTTATTTCATTTGGATGAAATTTACCATCCATTCATTTACCTTCTACAATTTAACCCAAGTTTTCCCATAATATCCAATGAAGACGGAATAGAAGAGTAAGTGTGTTTTGACGTGAACAGTGGGCTGCTTGGGATGTAACAATGTGAGAATGAATTAGGCTTATGTACTTATCCATTATCTCTTCTTCCAGAGTATCTGTGAAGGGGAGTTCAGAAACTTTCATTTCTATTTCACATAAACCACTGTTTACCATGTTACCCAAACACAACAAACTGTGGTTTATCTTAATGATGGTAAGTTGAAACAAGGCATCTTTAAACCATTATTTGCAAGACTAGTTCTCTGCACTAATCACAGTTAAGATTAACCACAGTTTAGGATGGTTAAACATGTTAAACTATGGCTAATATACAACAGAAACAGAAGCTTCCAATGACCTCAGTTGTAATGGAGGAGAGAGAGGGGAAGGAGAAGTGCATGAGCCCACCATGCTGTAGCTTCTTCTCATAAGAAAGTCAGAAATTGGTGAGTGTGCATATTTGTATGAAATATATACTAGCTAAATGGAAGTATGAGAATAACAGCCAGCATTATTGCAATATCTTCCAGACACTCTGTTTCATCAATTTTAAAAGGCAGCAAAGACCAATACTGAGGGAGGGAAACTTCATTAAGTTCTCTAATTCAATTGAACCAAGAGGTCATTGAAACATCAGTAATTGCTCTCTAAAGCCATTTGGCCAAATCTAAGCAAACAAAAACTAAATTGGAATAGAATTTCCTCTGGAGATCATTCTCCACCCCACCCCCACGGTCCTGCCTATTTTTTTATTAGACAATAATGATAGTAATTATTTGTGCAACGCCACAGATATCCAGTGTATCCAAAATTCCTGTCATGAAATTTCAGAATGTTTTTGGACAAGGCTATGCATGCATGTATTGCATGAGAATCCATGGATGCTCCCTTTTGTACAGACATGCTATTTCTTCAGCCTTTGCAACAAAAGTTGTTGTAAAAGTGGCAACAAATTCCTCTGGATTTATTTACTTCTTCTGTCAAATGTACTTGGTTTAATGAAATAGCAAGGAATATGGGATCTTGTCAATCAAATGCCATTTACCAGCTTAGATTTTATAAAATGAAACAGTGGATAGAAATAGGACAAAATGTATGTCTTATACACAAAAGTTGCAGGAAGATATAATATTAGTTTACATATTTGATATAGAGCCTAAATTAAGCTGCAGAAAAGGAAACATGAATCTTACAAGCCTCATTATCAAGACTCCCTAAACCTCAAATATAGGAAACACATTTCATAAATAAAGACCCAATAGGATTTTAATAGTACAATAAATTCTAACTACATTTCCTACTAAGCACATTTCTTTTCGTATTTTGTACAAAGAAACGTCATTCAGTTCAGTACCAGATTCAGAAATGAAGATCAGTATGCAAAGGCCAGCATTTGGCTCATTACAACTACATTTTAAAAGTAGATGTGTTTCTGTATTTAGTTCTGCCTTCCCCAACATAGTGCCCTCCTGATATTTTGAGCTACAACTCCCACCAGCTCCAGTCACCATGTGCATGCTGGCTGGGGTGATGGGAATTTTAGTCCAAAATGTCTGTAGGGTCTCAGCTTGGAGGAAGACTGATTTAGTCCCTGAGGAAATGCACCCCCCCCCCAATTTTCAAGGTATATCTGCTACCAAACACATCAGTCCCAGCCAGCATGGCCAATAATCAGGGATGATGGGAACTGTAGTCTAGCAACATCTGAAGGACCAGAGATTAACTAGACCTATTTACTTTGGATTAAGCCATATTGAATTCAATTGGACTTTCTCACAATTGGATTGTGCTTTTAATTTTTGATGCTATCGCTTTCCATTATTAACCCTTTCTTGACTTCAAAACTGCTCTTAAGTTTTGCTTTATATATTTCTTACTCATCCAACAGGGTTTGTGTGTGTGTTTAAAAACATGGAACATTAAAAAATATACCACAGGAGACAAAGAATCTACAATGCCATTTATCTCTTAAAAATAAAAAAGATTGCCACCTCAGTTATGAAGCAATCTTTTACAAATGTCCTCCTCTTTTAATTGAAAATGCATTGTAGGTGGAGATCACCACTTTTCTGCTGTTTCTCTAACCTCTTCTTGCCTGAAGGCCTGCAAGTTGTGAATTATTTAACAATCATATTTGCAGCTGAAAATTGATTTCAGACAGAATCCATATTGATTGAGATATGCAAGAACAATGTGTTTGGGGTTAAGATGCTGACTTATCTTTATTGCAAGGAGTCCTGAATTAGTACCTTTTTATTTCAGTCTTCCATCAAAATGCAGTAATTAGTCGACATTTCTGTTCAGATGTTTATCTATGAGGCCAGAATGAATAAATGTTTTATATCAAAACTCCTGGATGTCTGCATTTTTGTCCAGCTGTCTATAACCTCATTTAGAATGGCTAATGGCCACATTCCACAGGATTGTGCACTGTCAAACAGTGGTTCTACTGTCCCAGTGCTGGAAATAATTGCATTGTTCCAGCACCAAGAGCTGAATCAATTTGGACTTGAATTATGAGCTGATCCAATGGTTAAGAAAAGCCCTGCTGGATCACACCAAAGTCTTAACTAGTTTAGCATTCTTCTCCCACAGTGGCCAACTGTCACAGTGAGAGCCAGTAGTAAATAGCACTGTTCAAAGTTGGAGTTAACTCTTTATTAGCAAAAACACAATCTTCACAGACTTGGCTGAATGTCAGGCATAATGAGCACAGCAGCTCATCCCCAGTAGGTCTTACCCCATGAATCAGTTGCTGAGACTGTCCCCGTCTCCCTACAGCTGTTTAAGTCCTCTCTACTCCAGGTTTCCTTCCAAGCAATCAGAGACTTTGCCTGTGTGCTGCCTGCCACTGCTCCACCCATTTCAGCCCTTTTCTGCTTCTGGGAGACAGGAGGATGAGGAGGGGAGCTTGTCACAGCAGGAAGGGAAGACATCTGTGACTCTACACCAGCCTGACTCATCTCTGCCTCTTGGCCTTCTCCCCCCCACGTACCTGCTTCAGCTTCTGCCTCTGATTCTGGACTTCTCTCTGCCATACTCTCCCAGCTCACTAAGCCTTCAGCTTCCAACACATTCTCTTCCCAGTCTTCTCCCTCTTTTCCCACTGATTAATTCCTTGTTGTCCCCAGACTCTGAACCTGTTTCCCTTGGTGGTTCCCCAACTGGTTCCTCCCACCATTTCTCCACGTCCAACCAGTCCATGATACTAACCATATTCATATGGACCACAATACCTCAAGAACTGCCTCTCTCTATAAGAATGTACCTGGACCCTGTGATCATCATCTGAGGCCCTTCTTCATACGCCTCCTCCACAAGAGGTCTGGCTTCCAGTTTGTGGAATGCGCTTCCCAGGGAGGTCTGGCTGGTGTCTTCATTATTCACCTTTAGGCACCAGGTGAAACAGTTTCTCTTCAACCATGCATTTACCTAATTAACATCCTATGCTTCTAGCCAGGATGGCTATGCTCTGCCTCCATGGAGGAGGAATGCTTCTGAATACCAGTTGGGAACCACAGGAGGGAAAAGTCCTCACATCCTACTTGCTGGTTTTCCACAGGCATCTGAGTGACAGCTAGCCTCATCCAACAGGCGCTTATTATGTTGTGACCTCTGTTTTTCAGTTTAAGAAGAGAAGTTAGCATTTCTAAACGCAAATCTCCCAGATCATGCCTATTTTGGCCCCAAGTTACAACTACAGTGGTGCCTCGCAAGACGAAAAGAATCCGTTCCGCGAGTCTCTTCGTCTTGCGGGTTTTTTCGTCTTGCGAAGCAAGCCCATTAGAGGTTTAGCGGCTTAGCGCTACAGTATTAGCGGCTTAGCCGCCTTAAAGATCAGCTGATAAGCGGCTTAACGATCAGCCGATAAGCGGCTTAACGATCAGCTGATAAGCGGCTTAACGATCAGCTGTTAAGCGGCTTAGCATCAGCTGTTAAGCGGCTTAAAGATCAGCTGATAAGCGGCTTAGCATCAGCTGTTAAGCGGCTTAAAGATCAGCTGATAAGCGGCTTAGCATCAGCTGTTAAGCGGCTTAAAGATCAGCTGATAAGCGGCTTAGCCATCAGCTGATAAGCGGTTTAGCGGCTTGGGAAAAAGGGGGGGGGGAGGAAAAAAAACCCGCAGGAACTCGCAAGACATTTTCGTCTTGCGAAGCAAGCACATAGGAAATTCGTTTTGCGAAGCCCCTCCAAAACGGAAAACCCTTTCGTCTAGCGGGTTTTCCGTCTTGCGAGGCATTCGTCTTGCGGGGCACCACTGTAACCTTTGCAGTATTGTACATCTTGTTGACTAGCAATTCTCCTTTGTAGCTCCAGTGGTGCAACAGGACTTACATTTCCTCCCCCCCCGTGCACCCCCAAAATCTGCTCCAGAGTGTCCCCTAACTCTATGGATCTGGTTTTGTGGGTGTATGGGGGCTGAAGGGGAAAAGGAAGCTCCATTGCATGCATGGAAGCCTGTTGCACCAGCAGAGCTGCATACAACCATATCGTTCTATAAATTTTAAAAATACAATATGGAATTACTTAAACTTTCCATCTGGAAAAGGGCATTCATGGTCAATGATCTATTTTTATTTCTGCCCTCTTAGTTTTCCAAGATGCCAAAATTACAAAGATATGTCCTTCAAAGTTTTAGTCTATAGGCACTGAATTAGCATTTTCAATTACTTTCCTTCAGTGAAGTCTACTTTTTATTTATTTAGCTAGGAAGAGAAGGAAAAGCACTTCACAGTCAACTTTTCCTTTTCTTTTCACAGATTGTTTTGCACATGGCAAAGCTAACTTTCATGAGAATGATGTATTAAATGATAAAGCAAAAAAGAAATCCAAATGGAGTTTAAACATTTATGATATATGTTTAAACTGTTGACTACATCTGTTTTAGTTAACAAATTTGTTTTGTGTCACTCTTAATCAGAAGACTTATATTTTTGTTTCTATTATTGATTTTGCAGCCATGCCAGTTAATGCTATTATCTTGGACGGTACATTCAGAAGTTACCCTTCCAGACATTTTAAATAAAAACAGACATCAATTGGGATCTCAGAAATGAAATAAGATGGTTATATAAACTTGAAAAAGCAACCATGTTAGTATATCATGTATTCCTTCTTCAAATGACCTATCCTTTTCCTATCCTTTACTTTGAAAATACAATGATTGGGACAAATGAAGGACAAAGAAAAGCTATTTTTTCTGCAAACAGGAGTGTATAAAATAAATGAACTCAAGGGCAAAACGTTTCACATAAAACCCTCTGGTATACCAATTGACAAAAAGACAAACATAAGCATTGCCATCTTTATTCAGGTCAGTGGGACAACACGATTATGAAAAATGAGTGAGTACTCAATAAGCAGCAAAGGGTGCAGTCCTGCGCACCCAGCATTTGTCTGTGGTCAAATGGGTCTCCATGGGGGTTCGCAGAACCCTCACTTCCCTACCACTTTTGCATGGGTGAGTTACAGCTATATTTTCCTGTTCTATCATAGCCAAACACAATGCTCCAATCAGGAGCTTTTACTTCTTTCTACAGAATAAAGAGACAGTCCACTCATCCTCAGGCTTATGTGCACAGGTTGCCTGAGGCAGAGGTGACTGGGGGGGTGGGGTAACCAGGACCAGATTGTTAGGAGCTGCTGATACTGGTGCCTTCAGATCTGTTTGTAGCTTCTTCATGTGGTAAGCCACAGAGTTGCAGGTTTTATCAGCTGCCTCAGCAATTATATGCTATCAGGCCCTGGATCTGCCTAACCAAGTTGATCATTGGCTATTCCTGGACAGGAAGGACTATAAAACAATCCTTGTGTGAGTTAAACCTTGCCTGAGCAATGAAGTCATCCTAAGCTCTAGTTTGTACATCCTTTGATTTGTCCTTTGGTTTGCTTCTGCCTTCTGGTCTACTCTTCAACCCTGCCTTCTGGCTTACTGAATCCTCCCTTGTCCTCAGCTATGATTCATAGTTTCTTCCTTGACTTTAACCTCCTGGCTCATCTTGAGCCACTGCCCATGGATCTGCCATGAACTGACTGCTCGATCATCCTACTCACAATGTTGAAGTGTGTATGCTTGAGAATATAAGAATGGCTGTAGCTCACACAGAATAAACACAGCAGGAACACTAAAAACACCAAGAGCCATGCAAACCAAGAACCATGCTGTAACTGGCTCTCTAGAGGTACAAAATGCTGAGGAACAGGGTTACAAAAATAACTTAATAGGACTTTAAAAAAATGATTTAAAAAACATGCCATGTAATAAACACTTCTAAAACTTTCTTGAAACTTGTCACATTTGGGGATGAGTGTTTTTAAAAGCTGCTTTTTAAAGCAAGCAAGCAAACAAACAAACAAACAAACAAACAAACATTATATCCAAACCTCTCTTGGCTGTATGGAAGTAGTTATAACAATTCTTTGGATCTGGGCAACAATTTTTCAAGATCAAGATCTGTTGAGGTTAATTACTGTTCAAATTCCAGGAATGCTGTTGTTCTGCTCTAGGTTCATTTTTATATTGTCCTACAGGGTTCCTGATATTCCAATTCTGCTGTCTTCAGCAGATTGAATGGCACAGCAAAGCAAGCTAGAATTCTTTATTTGACAAATCTTTCATAGGAAGCAGGACAAACCAATGGATTTCCATATTTCCTACAGTTTAAAGCTAGGTGAAAGGCTACAGTGACCTTTCATAATCCATATTTGCTAGACTTTTTACTTCATTTCACGGCCTCCGGTGGACATTTTGTAAAGTTGACCTTTAGTAACTGTAATCTAAATTAAATTTGTCCCTGGAATATTCATGGTCACATGACATCATATCAAATACAATGCTTTTCAGTGGTTTGTTGTTGTTTTTTTTAAAAACTGATTGTGCCTCAAATTGTAACACTGAATCTGAATGCTTAAGGAACTCTCCTTGTTTAGCCAATGTGAGGTGTACTAAACTTGTAACTACATCATTTTCGAAGGATAGTAAATGCTTTCTAATGCTTAAGAATCTTCTTTTCAAACATGAGAATAAGCTCCTCTGAATTCAATAAGGCTTACTTCTCAGTAAGCATAGTTAGGAATGAAAATCTGATATCCCAGCAACTTCATTATTATTTTACAAAATTGTATGCAATCCTCTACAGCACACTGTAAGCCATTTTAACCATTTCAAAGCATTTTATAATAGGGCATTGACAATCTATTTTTCTAAGAAAAATGTGAAAAAGTTTGTATATGCAAGCTCAAAGATGTTTTTATGGAAAGATCCCTGAAATATGTCTTGTTGTCTAGTACTTTTGGAAGACTATATACATTAGTCTAAATTTGTTTAAAAACTAGCTATCTACTTGCAAATATTTCACAGTGCATCCTTTTGCACTTGCAAGTATGTCACAGAGCATCCTTTTACCCATAAAAGAAAGTCAGAATGATAGTAGACCAACATGGCTTTTCCCCTTCAACATTAAGCCAGATTGTTATATAGCCCTTATCACCTTCTGATCACTCATGGATTTCACATTTACAATACCATAACTAATTAATAGTTATGTCTGAAAACCTTGGCACATGTGATTAGCAGAATGGGTCCATGGACTTAGTATGGATCATGCTACACACATTTCCGCTAAATATTTTTTTCACTGTGTTCATGGCTAAAATTATATTTTCAGCTTCATTGAGATTTTAAGGTCCACTTGCATTTTTTAAAAGTATTGCACTTACTCAGAGATCTCATATAATTACCTACGCAGTCTACAGTCATTCACATGTTGTAATATCCACATGACTAATTTAACACTTCTAGAATAGTGGATAGACATGGTATAAGGTTTCAAATACCTTAGTATATTCCTTGATTGACAGATTTTGTTTAGCTGAAAGAGTTTAACAGGGCTCTGTGAACTTTTTCTCCAGGTATGTGTATTGAGGGAGAAAGGATGATGAGGGACAAGGACTTCGGATATGGATGTTAAATAAACATTTATTTTTTTCTTACAACAAATCCTGACGCACTGTTCTCCTCATGTCATGGCCTGTGATGACTTGCTGCCTCCCAAGCATGACCAAATGATTAGTGGGGCTGTGTCTGTATATCTCAACAGTAATGGGGGCTCTCTTTCCATTTGCCTTGAATTGAAGTCTAAGCGCTCCATTGGTTTGTGCATTTACAGTTTGATGAATTCATTATTCTCTATCTTCTTCCCTCTCCACCTCAAGTCAGAGCTTTTGCCAAATGGCTGATGGGTGCTCTTCATATTTTGGATTGCTTTTCATTTTTTCCCCTGTTGATAATTATATGTCTTTCATTTCTACAAAACTATATAAGGTCTTAATCATCTGTTTCAAGCGTGACTTAAATATGCATTTCATAGGTTACAAAGAAGCCAAGCTACTTATAGCCATGCTTATAATCAGGAGTGTTTTTGTGTAGGATCTCTTCAAAGAAAACATGGAATTCATATATAAAATAAAGGTTAAAACTCTCTGAGCTAGTAGTGCTCTCACATGAGGGATACTATTGCTGCTAGCTAGGAACAGGCAGATCTGTCAATATTGGTTTCTTTGTTTTTCATTTTTCTAATGTTAAGTTCAGGTCACATCAGTTTGCAATTAGTTTGCAATCTCTTAATATAGACATTAGTGTATGTAATATAACATTTTGCTAAGCAATTCCCCCTTATATTATCCATTTTGTGTGTTATTTTCACTAATACATGCATCTTTTCACTTTACCCTAGCATATTCATTTTTGAACATATTACTTGTCTGGTCCTAAATTCAATAACTTGCATCTCCAGATATTCCCACATATGGGACCATGAAGAGCCATTGCCAAGCAATGTAGAACAGCGCTCTCCAACCTGGTGCCCTCCAGATGCTTTGGTGAACTCTTATCAGCCTCAGGAGCATAGCCAATGGCCAGGGATAATGGGAGTTGTGGTTAAAAAACACCTGAAAGGTTTGTTTTAGGTTTCTTTGAAATCTGCCTAAACAGCATCTCAAATATATGATTTGGGACTGCAGAAAGGTTTGACAAGAAGCTGGCAAACCACACTACATGGCACAAGCTGCATCCACTTCAATGGTTCTAGATCAGTACTAGTGAGCATGCTGTTGAACTACAGAGCCCATCTCTCCTGCCCATTGGCAAAGCTGCCAGGGAATTGTTGCCCAACAACATCTGTAGAGTATTATGTTGACTTCCTATGGTCTAGATAAGGTAAGCAGATTTCAAATCCTCCAAAGTAGGTGAAGGAAAGGAACATTACAAATTATACCACACAACATGCTTATTTCAAAGGCCAAAGGCCAACTACAACAGACACAGATATAAGAGATTTTTCATTTTGCAAGGCAATATTGTTCAGCTCTTCAAGATTAGTTGTATAAATAATCATTAGTGCCTTATTCAAGCTATACTGTGTGTTAACACATATACCCGTATTCCTGCATTCCCTTGTAACTCCCTGAAAATCTCACCTGCAGGGACTGCTTGATTCAGCCACTACTTCTCTTTATCCAAGCTTGAACCAGGACAGGGTCGCATGCTATCTACTTGAGTTTTTAAAGAGGTATTTTCTGTCCAACTCTGAAAAAGTAAAATGCTAAGAATTATATACAGATTTAATGTGGAAGTATCCATTACCAACAAGATCAAAAAATGGATCAGGTGTTAAGTGTCTGAGAATTATTTTAGAACTTTGATTTTAAAGTATTTGGTTAAATAATTCACTAGAGCACAGTTAATACATAGAGCAAGAAGCATAAATGTTGCTGCCCCTATGCATTTCAATATACAGTTGACATACTGTATTCTAATTAAATTCCAGTGTGGTGTACTAAACAGTAAATATGTATCCACATTGAGCCAAAACAATGACACATGTTTTGTAAAATCTCCCTTTCTCCTCTATGATGTGCAGATGCATGCACACATATGCTGACTTGGTGATTATTTGGGTGGATTTATGATCTGTGGTGAATGAACATGTTCACTCATTCAGAATGAGGGCAGCAGTACTGACCTCATTCATATGTGGCAGTGTGACACAATAATGTGTAGGAATTGACTATATGATAATGTGATATAATCACAATTTGCCTACATAAGGCCTGATTGGTTGGAGATACTTCAGGAATAAATTACTCTTTTATAAGAGAAACAGAAGTAGCTATAAATAGGCAGTGAAGAATATTCATAAAACAGAAAGGGAGCTCTGTTGTTCCCACAACCATCCAGAATGCTTTATTGATAAATCTTTGACACAATCATGTGGGCATGTAATGTGCTTGCCTTTAATTCCAGGAGAGTCCCTACCTGAAACCCTGGAGAGCTGCTGCTAGTCATCGTAGCAATGCTGAGTTAGATGAACCCGTTATCTGATTCAGTATAGCAACATGGACTGGAGTGTATGAGGTTAATGCACAAACTAGAATTTGAAATTACCCAAACACCTTTCTGTCCATACTAAAGGCAAGACCCAACATAGAGAAGAGCACTGTGTTGTATCAGGGTGTCGCTTTTTGTAAATGGCAACCACCACCAGTTCCTGGCTCATGTTCTTTGGTAAACCAAGACTCTAAACCAATCCTCAGAAACTGAACTTTTCTTTCCTAAGAAAGCAATTAACTTCAGGTTGTGTTTACTCTTGCATTCTGCATACTATGAAAAAAGCCTTAGAAACTGGCTATATATCTCACATGTATTTAAAAAGGATTTCCCATTTTTTAGGAGCCATATTGGAGGCATTTGCCAGTGGAGAAAGGATTTCCATGTGTCGACAACTAGAACATGATGGTTTATTTTACTACAAAACTAGAGAGTAGAATGTCTTAATAAAATAAAAAAAAAGTTGTTGAACTCTAATTGTTTACCTCTTAATAGTTTACCTCTGAATAGTTGATTAGCCTAAAGTACCTAAAGTAATCTATTCAGTGACTAGGTTGCCACCTTTCAAACAGAATGTACAAAAGCAGAACACCTCCTCCCCCTCAAACCCTCATTAGCTACTTGTAACTCTTAAAGTAGAGAAGTAAAAATACTCAAGATAGCACTGCAAGCAAAACAACAACTTTTTGTCAAGTTAATACCACCCAATCTCTGTAAAATTCAGGCACATACCTATTATGCAATTTCACATTATCCATTACCACACTAGCCAATGATGGGGTATGGGGGCAGGGAGACATGATGATGTCACGACACAGGGAAGTACACCTGAATGTTTTTTTGAGGGATAAATGCAACATGGGACTGCCATTTTCAAAAACATTACACCCTACAGTATGAAATGGTAAAGTCTAAAATTCTATCACCTCATTTTACATAATGCATAAAACAGTTTTTCTATATCAGAGGAGAATCATGAAGTGTGAGGTACTTGTCTTTCTTGTTCCTGTCACATGATCTGTAGTCTCCCTCTCCCGTCTCCATCTTATTACTGACTATAATAATAATAATTTATTACGGCCGTAGGCCCATACAGATAAAAACAAGACATAAATAACAGCCTGTGCACGTGGGAAAAAACAGCCGCTAAAACACTACTATAACAATAAAATAGTATAAGATGGAATGGCGTACTACGCCTTAATTAGCTTGTGGTGCTCCTTGGCAACGCTTTTGGGTAAGGACAGCGACCAGGAACCTAGCCACTTTCAGGGTCGTATGGGTATCCTTATCCTGCAAGATTTGGGCAAGGTGGAATTTTGGTGGGGTACCCTCTAGTTTCTGTATGATTGATCCCAACAAATTTGCCCGTGGCACCTTGAATAAGGGGCAAGTGAACATAATGTGTTGAAGCGACTCCGGCGTCTCCTTATCACATTCGCACATGGCGGAGGCTTGGCCCTTTGAGAATCTATGTCTCAGGACATTGGAGGGAAAAATGTTAAACCTCGCTTTGGTGAAGGCCAGCCTATGGGCAACAGTCGAAAGGGAGGAGAGGTATGATGGAACGCAGTAAGTTAAAGTGATACCAATGTTCTGGGGCGAACAAACACCTCCCCCCAGCGTATAATTTCGCTGTAAATCGATGTCATCCAGTCTTTGGCGGATCAGTCTTTGAGCAGTGATTTGATCTAGTTTTAGGGAATCTAAGGGAGAGATTCCATAACTCAGGAGTTTGGCATGAATTCTACTAGTCCAAAGGCTGGAGAATTCATCTCGCCATAAGCATTGGACAAGGTAATGGTCTGGTAATCTATGCCACAATGATAACCAATAATTGAAGACTTGCTTCCACAGGCAAGTTTCTAAGGATGCGATCTTCAATTCTAGTCGCATGGCTGCGTTGCTTACGCACAGGGGGAGCATTAGGAGCCGACGTAGGAATTGGTTTTGCAGAGTCTCAAGAGGAGCAAGGTCTGTCATCACGGCCCAGAGCGGGGCAGCATAAGCAAGCACGGGAACCACTTTTGCCTTGAACACCTTTAGGGCCGAGGGAACATGCAAAGCTCCATCCGAAAAGAAAAATCGGAGGAGCGCATATGACAGAGTTTTGGCCTTGTTAAGTAGGTGTTGAATATGTGCTTTCCACCCCAAATTGTATTGAAAAATAACTCCTAGGTATTGAAATTTTAGGACTTGCTCTATTTTTGCTCCACCAAGCTTCCATTCGTATAATCTCCGACTTCTGGCGAAAATCAGAATCTTAGATTTAGCATGATTGATGGTTAATTGATTGAGTTGACAATACGTGGCAAAGATCTTCAGAGCTCTGGTTAGTCCAACACGTGTATAAGATAGAATTACCGCGTCGTCCGCATATAAAAGGAGTGGACAGCGGTAATCCGCTAGTCTAGGCGCATGTGTACTTGGAGATGAGTTGACTAGGGGTGCTCGCATGTCGCTGATGAATAGATTGAATAGGCAGGGAGCCAATATACATCCTTGGCGCACTCCCTTGTTTATTGGTATTGAATTTGTGAGGTCGCCCGCAGGAGTAAGTCTCACTCTGGCAAGGGTACCTTCGTGGAGCTGACTTATAAGCCATAAGAGTCTTCTATCGATGCCCTGTTTCGCAAGTTTCTCCCAAAGAATATTTCTAGGAACGCTGTCAAAGGCTGCCTTAAGATCTAAGAAGGCAGCACACAGGTAGCCCCGGGGAGGGGAGGAGTACTTCCGTGCCAGATGGTAAAGAACTATCGCATGATCAGTTGTAGAGCGTTTAATTCTGAACCCTGCTTGTTCGTGGCCAATCTGGTTGGTCTCATCTACCCATCGCAATAGTTTCGTCAGCAAAAAGCTGGCATAAATTTTCCCTATGATCGAAAGGAGGCTGATGTTACGGTAATTTTCCGGCTCCATTGGAGAACCTTTTTTATGAATTGGTACTATAATGGCCTCCTTCCATATTTTGGGGATGAGACCAGAAGCGTTGATTGCGTCGAAGGTTTTGGCCAAGATGCCAGCCCACCATTTTGGGTGTAGTTTGATGGCTTCAGCAGGGATCAGGTCGGGCCCTGGGGCTTTGCCCGATTTCAGCTGGGCTATTAGCTTGGCTATTTCGTCAGGATCGGTGGGAGGCCAAATAGGTAGGTGGGAAAACAGATGCATCAGATGGTCGGAGGGAGCATCTGCCTGTGAGAAACATTTCTTCAGGAACAATTCCCATGTCGGTGCAGGGATGACTGCCCTTGGGTATTTCCTCACCCTTCTGTTAATCAGAGACCAGAATTCCCTGGATTATTACTGACTATATTGAATCACTCACATTCTTTGGAACCATGAATACCAAACACGAGTGAGAACCACCCCAATACTGTATATATGGTCACTTACTTTAGGTTCAAGGATGAAACAATGTTACATTAAGAGACTTTACTCCCCTCATGGCCCATAAAATCAACTCACTTTACTTCAACAGGTATTGAAGCCCATTTCATATATTACCAATGTGGCATGGTAATATTCGTTTGCCTTCGCATTTTTCTGGGTGCTCACACACACCCTTCCCAACCTCCCAATTTTAAGTCTTGACGACTGGCTACTGATTAACATGAAAAATAAGAAGAAGATACATTATTTGCTAGTGAAGTATTATTGTGTAATACTGTGATAAGAGATCACCAGTATATTTTAGACAAAGTTTTCCTTCCTCCTTACAGTTGTTTGTGTTACAGTCTAAGTCTCCCAAAATGTATAATAAAGCTTCTTATCTTTTAATGCTTCTAATAATACTGTAATTCTGTATGATTTAGTACTCAGAATGTTCTAGTAGGATTTTTAATCTAGATATCTAAAAGGGTTGTAATGTGTACAGAAGTGTTACAGTGATTAAATGTACAGGACACTTGCCAAAACAGTGATGAGAATTAATTTATTATTATTATTATTACTATTAATTTTTTATTAATTAATAAATATAGTGTATGCAAAGTGCAGCTAAACTATCATGCAAAAAGAAAAAGGAATAATGTGAATGAATTCCTTACTTCCACTGGGAAATCTGTTTCTCTACAAGGTATGTATCAAGGGGACTTTAAGACTACAACAGGCAATCTTTGGATCATATGACAACTGTATGGATAAGTTAAACTGCACACAAAACCTAATTATAGTACCATTTGGGGAATGCACTACAGATTACATAAGAATAAAGTTATGGATTACTAGTCAAATAAAAACAAGACAGTTTTTTCTTCAGAAAAAGCCTCAGTAAGGCTGCTATCCTAAGCACACTTACAGCCAAATTCTATACCCATTTACTCAGAACTAAGTTCCACAGAGTTCGGTGGAGCTTACTTCTGAGTAGCTCTGCCTAAGACTGCTGCATAAGGCTGTTACTCGGAGTTGCTACCAGACTGTGGTTATTTTGGTGTAGGATTCAATCACATACTAGCAAATTCAGATTGTGTAATTAAACCTGATCTGGTGCTCTTGCACAACAAACCTGCTCTCCCTCCCCTGAAAACAGACTTTTGGGGAAATGGAAAGTGACAGGAATTATGATTATTATTACTACTACTACTACTACTACATAATTATTATTATTAATGATGATGATATAGCGCCCTATACCTGCAGTTCTCAGAGCAGTTCACAGAATAAAATCAGAATATAAAACCACAAAATACACAATCAAAATAAAAACAACAACCCAATAACCCCTCAACAAATTTTAAAGGGGCAGATGAATATTGGAAAGTGTGAAATAACAACGGCTCGACACAACATCCCCACAAACAAATCAAAATGAATGCTTAATATACCACTCGTGCTGTCTAACCTCCCCACAAATGTTGTGCAAACAAATCATGATGAATGCTCAGTGAACAGATCATCTGGAAGTGACCTTATTTCGAACAAACGCACTTGGGACTGAGTAGTCAAATTTATTTTTATGCCCCAAGATGGAACCTTTTAAAAAAACCCTACTGCTCTAGCATCCAAACTTTTATGTTCTTCCTCAACTTTTAATAACATAAAAAACCCGTGGTCTAAATAGTGTACATTTATGGATAGATGTGGTTTACTTTTGCCAGAAATAATAAAAATCTGTGTTTATTTGGATGCTGAAAATTTACCTCTTTATGTAAAACTAGTATGCATATTCAGCAACACACTGTCTGAGCAACCAAAGGATAAAGGAAAACAAAGCCTAACGCAACAGGACAGAACCTTTACATCCCTAGGGAAATGTTCAACTGACATTTTTTCCCACAGCAATGTTGACAAAAAAGATGGAGTGTTCTGATCTTCACATATGATCAAAACATGAAAAAAGGTGAGTCAAGAAACTCATACAACCTTTTTTCTCACTGGGGAATTGAACCTTTTCATATAAGATATTTTTACTTTGAAATGGAAATAACAGTATCTAAAAAAGCTGTTTTAAAGAACAGTTCATTCTAGCATAGCTAAACACATAGCACAACACATCTACTTATACATTTCAGTATAGTCTGGTTTTTTTAAATCCATGTATTGTTTTCATTCAGAGGTAATAAGTATTGGAACATATTTCAAAATTATATTTTGGACTGATGCGCACATGAGTCTATTAGCAATTCCAGTACAGTATTAGTTTCAGGATGCCATTCTTCATGGGTAAAAATCATTTATTTGAAACATCATGTTGCTGCACAATCCTAACCCCATCCCAGTGCCAGTTAGATGATGTATAGATACCTCTCTGCCAGTCTATGCTAGTAGAGAGGAATGCCACTAGTGTGAGGTTCCACCATGACAGAAGCTCATGTTGTGCCCTAAAAGGTGCCAACAAGCAGAACCCCACCCTCGTTAGGTTTTGAGGGGTATGCAGCTTTCAATCTGCTCGATCTAAATTCCAGTAGCTCCTTCAAGAGGCATCCCTCTCCCATCTTCTGCAAACCAGTTTGAGATTTGCTAATAAATCCATTATATCCCTCTATCCACTTAAGTATTGCTATTTGATTTACTGAAGGCTGTCTTCATGCCTTTGTACATTTTGCCATCCCACTGCCATCTAAATTATTATATGTATATATTTAAAACCCTTTTAATGAAAACAGTCACCAGATTTTTTCTTCTTCTTTAAAACACTATCAAGGTGCAGAACAAATGTTAAGAGGAATCTTAAAAAAAAGTGTGGTGTTTTTTCCTGAATGCTTCCAGTAGCAAAGGTTTCCCATTATGGGTGTATTTATGAAATGAGCTCTCTCTTTTCCACTTTCCCCAGGGTTTTATCATACCTGTGCACCCCCCAATTAAACTCGGTTGCTCCGCACTTTACGTGATTTCAGTTATGTGTGCAGGGGCCCAGAACATAACCCCCACATAAGTGGGGGGATGCTTGTATAAGGCCATCAACTTTTGAACTTGCATGATGTTCTTCAAGCATAGGTGTCCAGGTCAAAAATAGAACAGTACTTATATATCCAGGCAGATGGCTACAAGGCTAGGCATTCTGCTTTTATAAAGGTGGTGAGTAGAGACTATATTAGTTTGATCTCAGATTGGTGGAGGGAAGAAACAAAAATCAAGTGTGTGTGTGTGTGTGTGTGTGCGCGCGCACGCAGCTATTCCTGCAACAATAAAACTCTAAGCATTTCTATGGACAAAATGCTCTGTCTTCAACATCTCTAAGCTATAAGCATAAAAGTGTTGCTGTATGTAGGACTTCAACAGAGCTCAATTCCACCTAGGACATGGACTCATTTTGTGGAAAGTGACTTAGCTCCTCGCCTCAGATCCTATTTGTAAATTAAAATAATAATGATTTATAGCTCAGGATGAGATACTTGGAAAAGAGTGTGATAGAAATGTAACAAACAAAAAAAATTTAAGGAAAACAAAATCCAATTGGACTTGTAGTAGCCAAAGTTGTGTGAAGAACAGAATGCAAATTCCCTATTAAAGTTTGCAAATTTAAACAACTACCACCTCTTGAGACCCTGTTAAAATATGAAAAACAGAAGCATTCTCCAGTAGCCTTTAACTCAGGAATTGAGCTGGGGTGTAGGTTTAAGGGTACATGGTGAATTTTCTAATAGAATATTGGCAGCAAGAATAACTATAAGGAATGCCCAAAGGGACTGTAGAGAAGACTTAGCACTGAGACACATCTAGCTTCATAAGTGACAGAACTGAAATGAATTGAAGGTGCTGGATCCACGTGATCCTATAATGGGATGGATGTGAAAACAATAGGAGAGTAGAAAAGGTGAGATACCCCATGATGTTTTACCTCCTGTGAAGAAAAGAGACAAACACTCCATTCTACACCCTGGAAAACTCCACCTTTCACCTGTATGTAGTACTCTCTTCCTTTTCACAACAATATTTTATTTAAAAATCCCTCTAGAAGCTCACCTTGTATTTGGAAACAAAAATTGCTTCTGTTTGGTAGCCTGTGAAGCGTGATGAAGACACGGGTGTTAGATGATCGCTAAAAAGGTACTAAATGTTATTGCAAGACATACTTCTATCACTGATTTAACTACTATGATGCCTGTGCATTTGTACTGGAAATAAAATTGCAGAGAGATTTAGTTCTCTACCCTTAAGCAGCCAGTGTTTTGAACTGGGGTTCTCCCCAGCCCCCAAGCTACTTAAATTGTTATTATTATTAAATAAAGTAGAATATCCCTTGTATAACTGAATTCATTTTGTGAATATTTACTTAAATATTGCCTTAAATGTATCTTCAAGACTTCATAAGAAATTTTTCACCTGCCAAAAAAAATGACATTAAAAGCATGTGCTTGAAAAAGCTTATGATTGTTTATTTATCTAACCAAGGGATACAAACAATACAGCGACAACATTTTGAACTCTAGGATTAACAATGTAGTTCATCTCTACTCCACACACCCCACAAGGAGAAGTTGTTGATTAGATTTGAAATTAAATTAGTAATATGGATAGGAACCTTTTTTATCTTGTACTTTTATACTGTGAAACACCTTGTGGTCTATTGAGGAAGGAGATATACAAAGTTTAACAACAACAGTGCTGAGACTGTACTGGAAACTTCAACTCAAAGCATTGAACATAAACTCCAAACAAAATATGCTGAACTATAATTACTAATCAGTCACAAACATCTCCCCTAGTATGTATTGGTAACACCCAAAGCAAACTTTAGAAATTTGCTACCGGACCTGAAAAAAGCAGGAATGAATGCAGCATATTTTCAAGGACCACAATGAAATAAGTCTTACTATAGATATACATGCTCCACAGATAATGAAGGGCACCTCTTCAAAACCTACATCCCCATGAATCTAAATCCAATCATATGTTCCCTTTATAATAGCCATCACTTTCCTTTTCTGCATAACTATACATTGAAGCACTGCTGCTGTAAAGGTCACTGGTGAGATTTCAATAAATAGCATGGTATTAGTTACATATATGACTCTCTTTTCCCTTTATGCTACATTCAATTTTGAGTTTCTTTCTATTGGGTCTTCCTTGTTTTTCTTGTAGCTGAATGTCACATTTTCCATTTGCTAGTACTATCATCTATATCCTGCTGTATAAAGAATATTTTTCCTTTCCAACTTAGAGTTACATTGTATTTACACGGAAAGGGATAAATTAACTTATTGGACGATCATCCTGATGCCACAGTTCAGTTCAGTTTTTTGGACTGAAACCACATAAAACTCAAGAAACGCCAATTTTTACCCCATTCCTTTGTTTTACAAACACAAAAGTCTTGATGCCATAGTTTAACACTAAAAGGGTCAGCCTTAGGAAGCCCAAAGCTCCCTCTTTTGCATGGTCACCTCTACTCCTGTGTGGCTAAAATCTTGCTTTGTGTTATATGTGAACCAGGAATCCTGTTGTATGTGGGTTTTTTAAAAAAAATATATTTAAACAAGCAAGATTCATAACTCATAAAATGTACCGTAGTTTAGAATGTTAGAAAGTGTAAATCACAGAAAAGGATATGCACCTTTAGGTACAAATCTCACCTAGCTGAAGCTGTAGTAATTTCTCAAGCTCACACTGGACTCCTGTGACAAAATCACAAACACAATGTTCATGTTTCCATAACTTACGAAACAATATAACTTTAAAAAACCAAGTTTGTCTAAAGATATTTTTCAGTAGTCTACTAGGTTAACAAATGCCCGATTGCCCTCTGCAGTTAAATTTGAATTAAGATACTATTACAAATATGGCAGGTATCTTTATAGCTCTCAGTTGGACTATACAATTTCTGAATTTGCTTGCAAAAACTACAAAACATTGCATCTTGATACTGCAGTTTTCAAAAATGCAGTAAAATACATTCTTGTGCAATATAGTAAAACTGAAAAACCAATAAATGGCTCTAGTTATTGAGAAATTGGACAAAAATAGCCTATTGTCATTTTTTTCAAGACGGCAAATCAATAGATGATGAAAGGTTTTATTTTTTGTTACCACTGGAGTGTTGACTCTAGCAATAAGTGAGATGTTGATTGGAATTAAGGAGACAAGCAGTTGAGTGATATGCAAAATGGAACTTAATGTTTTCAAAACGGAGAGTTTGAGTGCAAACTTAAAACTGGGTTAATACACATTATCTGTCCCCAGAGAACCCCTGTAGTCCAATGAAAGATCCTAGGGATTGCCAGCAAATAATTTGAAGCAGACTCTCAAAACTGTATTTCCCAGGAATCTTTGGGAAAGCCATGACAGTTAAACTGGCATAAAATACAATAGATATGAATTTGCAGAACTATTACTATATCCATAGTGTCAGCATTAAGTTTGGTGCAGCTTCCTTCTTTGACTCCAAAACACAAAACAATCAAGATTAAAACATCAGATACTCAAGCTCAAGAAAGATGCCAAGTAGGGCACTAGCTCCTATAGTCAAGCACAGATGTGTTCAATGGAAAATAAGCCAAAGAGTACTGGTTAAGCCACACATTTCACATGGCGCTTCTGATTCTGCCTGTATAAAAAGACAGGGTTCAAGATTTTCCAAAAAGTGGGTTTCATCCCTCTGGCATCATTGAAAAAGCATAGGACCACTAGCCCTGATCTACTCCAGTCTTGCATAGTTACTTAGAAGCAAATTTCATCAAACTGGATGGAGTTTACTTTTGAATTAAAAAAAAAGCAAAAGAGAAAAGATACAGATGTTATGCTTATTTTTTAAAAATTACCCAATCAGCACTCACCTTAGAATTCTAAATTAAGACTGAGCCAAATGGATAAGGTGAGTTTAATATTTTCAGTGTCAAAAGGCACAGTGTCCCTCTATCAGCATTTTTATTTTACCATTCTAATTATTAAACAATTTGATTACAATTTCAAAATACAAAGATCTAAAGACTAAATTGATCAAGCTATAAATATACAAATGTTATGTAAATATTAAACACATACTATACAAAACATTCTACATTACTCAATATAATATCACCAAATCAATCATTTTGACCACAGTCCTAAAGCAGGTTACTTAAATTGAGCCTATTTCATATACATCTGAACCTCAATAGTACCACCAACAATTTAAGAGCCCTGCTTGATCAGACCAAAAGTCCATCTAGTCCATTATGCTGTTCCTACAGTAGCCAACCAGATGCAACGGGAAGCCTGAAAGGTAGACATGAGTGTAACAGCATGCTTCCCACTTCTGATTCCCAGCAGCTGGTATTTAGAGGCATACTGCTTCTATCAGAGGTGGTAGAAGATAGTCTTATCCTCCATTAATTTGTTTGATCCTATGTTAAAACCATCCAAGTTGGTGGCTACCACTACAACTTAATTGTTCTCATTCTTTGTAGAGTGACCAAACAAAAAAAAAATACACGTAAACATTTCATTCAATAGCCTTAAATTTGAACTCAGCGACATCACCATGTTTACTATCTGCCAATTACTTATGTTCTAGATTTCTATATCCCATAGATCTGGTATGGGGAACCTTTGGCCCTCCAAAAGTTGCTGAGCTAAAATTTCCATTACCCGTGGCCACTGGCCATGCTGGTTGGGACAGATGAGAGTTACAGTTCAGCAACATCTGAAGGGCCAAAGGTTGCCCACACTAGTCTATGGAGTCACTTATGAAGACCTGACCGCAATCTGAATGGGTTTCATTTTCCCTTTGTAATGTCAGTAGTTCACCAATAATCATGACATCATCATGTTCACATCATGAATACAGTACATGAATCACACTCAGGAAAGAGAAATAAGCTCTGAAGAAGAAAGACAGTTGCTAAAGTAGCAGATAGTAGAAGCAAATGTTGCTAACAACTTAAAAATATGAATAATGATTTTTGGGAAAATATATGGGACTCACGCATCCACTAGAAAGCTATTTTTGAAAAGAAAATTGAAACAGGGGAAAAATCAGTGTGTTCCTGTTGAGAATAAGACTGTGCAAATGAATAGATGCTTAGTGGAGTACAAAATTAAGTAATAAGCAAGCACAGCCTGTCCCAGAATAGTCTATCCTTGACAGTTGCCTGTTAACATTTCCTGAATCAGATTTCAAAGTGCAAGTATTAGGTTCAATTAGTAGAAAACATCCCCAATGCTAGGGATCTTGACACTGTAAGGTATTTTTCCCCTAGGAAGGAAGCCCACTATTTGCCAAAAAAAGAAACTTTCCTCTCAAAGCCAGACAAAAATTTATACAGCTGTTTTAAAATCTTATTCAAAACATGTAGAATACAATATGAGTATATTCTAAAAGAACACTGGACAAATAATTTGCTTACAGCAATCTTTTGTCTTGGAGATTCTGCAATTTATCTGCAGCTCTGTAAATAATCTGAAGATATACTGGCCCTTAGCATAAAAAGGATTGATGCCTGCATAATGCTGAGCAAAGGCTTGGAGCCCCAAACCAATTGCTCAGAATCTGAACTAAAATGATTTGAGCATTATCTACAGTTTATGCTTTACATTCAACAAAAATGCAAAGATAATATAAAATTTTGGTGATGATTTTATTTCAAGTTACAGGTGTACACAGTATTCCGTCAAATCAAAAAGTGAGAATTTATGTACAATTTATAATATGTAATTCCAGCATGATTTTACAAATATTCTTGTGCTGGGAGAGTGGTAGTTGTGCAGCTGTAGCTAAAACAACTTTTCTGTCCAGGAGCCATGATTACCGCACTTAAAATGAGTCTGCCAATGCTGAATCAAGTCACATCCTCGTGGTGTGGAATGAGCACATATCTGTCAAACTATAGGGAAGAAAACCTTAAAAGTCTAGATTGGGAAGGGAAACTCGCTATCAGAAGGGGAAAACAGAATACAATGGTGTTGGCATTAGCAATTTTGACCTGGGTAGCATGCCCTGCATCAATTTAAGTGCAGGAGAGGCCACTCACCAACTTTGGAATTATTCAGGAAGTGTTTCAGGGGTCTGAAAAATACATCCCGAACAAGGAGTGGAAATGCCATAGGACTGCACTGTCATAAATAGCTTCTTATGCAATAATTAAGTCCTAAGAGCAGTGCTTTTTTCAGGGGGTATTCAAGGGTACGCACTACCGGCACCTCTTTTTGTTGTTGTTAAAAAGTGTGGCACTTACTGTAACAACTTCATGGTGAGTACAGGCACCTTTCTTTACTTTTCTTTTTTAAGAAAAAAAAAAGCACTGCCTAAGAGGATGGCCTATTCTTGGAATGGCTGTCATGGGGCACATGGCATAATAAAAAACGGCTCATATAAAAGAGCAGACCAAGTAACAGGAACACAAATGGTGTGGGCATGTGCATTTCCCACAACCTGTCCCACATCAAAGGAAAAAAGACGCCTACATCAGCCACTGCTGTACTTGCTCACAGATAGGCCTTTGCATCTCTCCTCTGTTCAGAATGGAAGGGAGGGTGTCCACTCCTGGCATCCAATAAAATGTAGGCATATTTAAGGGTGGTATCAGTGTAGGGCTGGGGATGCAAAGGCTAAAGCAGGAAGTGCAATCAATCTCTTGTGCATTGTGTATGTCTGAAGGGATATTTACTGAGACATTTTGTGGCACCACAGGAGGTAGTGGCATGAACACTTCAGCACTAGTGGTAACTTAATTCATGAATGAAAAGGTTCATCAACTCCTGCTTAGGTGCATATGCCCTCACACTACACCACCAGTTCAGCCTTCAAAAACAACACTGTGGTTAAGACAGGTAAATGTTTGTTTAGTTTAATTCGTACACTCATTCTTCTAACCTAAGTATCCAGTAAAAGTGGCCTATAGTATCATGAAAGACTATAATATTTCAAAATATAAGCAATGAAAACAGCAAACACAGAAGAGGGAAAGAATGGGAAAGATGGGTGGAAAAGGCTCTTTCGTTCTTTACCAACAGAACTTCAGATAAAGGAGGTGACATGAAAGGCCTTAAAATCTGTGCAAATTCCAGAACTTTCATGAAAAGCCTGTCTTATTAGGTTGTCTTAGTTCCAACTCAGAAAGGCAAGTAAAAACAAAAGATTCTAATTTTGTTTCAGCTTAGAAATAAACCAGATGGGGATATATGTAGGATGAAGTGAGTGAAGGCCGTCACGAGAAAGTATTATAAAAAAAGTCACCAGGTACTGCTTCAAGAACCTGCCGATAAGCATCTTAAATCATAGTAAATTACACATTGCATGCCGGTGACTCGGTCATGGGAAATTATGGAGCTACGTGATGTCTCATTTGTTGTGCTGAAAACAAATGTAAATAAATTACTGCAAGATTCTCATTTACATTTAGGAATCCATCCTGATGCATGACATGACTGCTGATTTTATCCCCCTTTTAATGACATTTTGAGAAAAAGTAACATTCACTGAAAGGAAGATTGTCATGATCATAAGAAGTATTTGATTTCTGGTTGGGCAGTCCAAATGAAAAAGAGAAGAACAGAGAGGTCACCTCCCCCTACATGAGTGTATGTTTAGGACAAGCTTTCCCAAAGTGCTGTTCTCCAAATGTTTTCCCATCAGCTCCAGCCAGTATTAGGCTGGAGAAGGTGATGTAGGAAATCGTGTAGTCTTGTGACTATTTGCCTGTGTGTGTGCTTGTTCTACGGTAGAAGGCAGAATGTTAGCTAACATGCATTTAAAATCAAAGAGAAAGGCAAATAATAGAAATTGGTGCAGGTTTTGTAATTTTGTTTTCCCTCTTTACTCTCCATTTTCACCCTAAAACAAATATATTGCTTTTATTGTATCACTCTTCTGCACTTTTAAGATGCCTCTTTAAGGTGGTTGAAGACTACACATTATTCACTTTATTTATATAATCTTACCTTCTTCCTTCTCTTCCTGCAAGAGGTTCGAAACAGTTCGCTCTCAAGAAACTCTCAGGAAAAAAAACAATCCTGTTCAAGCACCGACCAGCTTCAGACCCACAACACATGCCTTTAGACTCTCATTCATAGAATCACAGAATCATAGAGTTGGAAGAGACCACAAGGGCCATCAAGACCAACCCCCTGCCAAGCAGGAAACATCATCAGAGCACTCCTGACATATGGTTGTCAAGCCTCTGCTTAAAGACCTCCAAAGAAGGAGACTCCACCACACTCCTTGGCAGCAAATTCCACTGTCGAACAGCTCTTAATGTCAGGATGTTCTTCCTAATGTTTAGGTGGAATCTTCTTTCTTGTAGTTTGGATCCATTGCTCCGTGTCCGCTTCTCTGGAGCAGCAGAAAACAACCTTTCTCCCACCTCTATGTGACATCCTTTTATATATTTGATCATGGCTATCATATCACCCCTTAACCTCCTCGTCTCCAGGCTAAACATGCCCAGCTCCCTTAGCCGTTCCTCATAAGGCATCGTTTCCAGGCCTTTGACCATTTTGGTTGCCCTCCTCTGGACACGTTCCAGTTTGTCAGTGTCCTTCTTGAACTGTGGTGCCCAGAACTGGACACGGTACTCCAGGTGAGGTCTGACCAGAGCAGAATACAGTGGCACTATTACTTCCCTTGATCTAGATGCTATACTCCTATTGATGCAGCCCAGAATTGCATTGGCTTTTTTAGCTGCCGCGTCACACTGTTGGCTCATGTCAAGTTTGTGGTCAACCAAGACTCCTAGATCCTTTTCACATGTACTGCTCTCAAGCCAGGTGTCCCCCATCTTGTATTTGTGCCTCTCATATTTTTTTTGCCCAAGTGCAATACTTTACATTTCTCCCTGTTAAAATTCATCTTGTTTGTTTTGGCCCAGTTCTCTAATCTGTCAAGGTCGTTTTGAAGTGTGATCCTGTCCTCTGGGCTGTTAGCCACCCCTCCCAGTTTGGTGTCATCTGCAAATTTGATCAGGATGCCCTTGAGTCCATCATCCAAGTCGTTGATAAAGATGTTGAATAAGACCGGGCCCAAGACAGAACCCTGTGGCACCCCACTAGTCACTCTTCTCCAGGATGAAGAGGAACCATTGATGAGCACCCTTTGGGTTTGGTCAGTCAGCCAGTTACAAATCCACTGAGTGGTAGCATAGTCAAGACCGCATTTTACCAGCTTCTTTACAAGAATATCATGGGGCACCTTGTCAAATGCCTTGCTGAAATCAAGGTAGGCTACATCCACTGCGTTCCCTTCATCTACCAGGCTTGTAATTCTGTCAAAAAACGAGATCAGGTTAGTCTGACATGACTTATTTTTCAGAAATCCATGCTGACTATTGGTGATCACAGCATTCCTTTCTAGGTGCTCACAGACTGTTTGCTTAATGATCTGCTCCAGAATCTTCCCTGGTATTGATGTCAGACTGACTGGGCGGTAAGTATTTGGGTCCTCTCTTTTCCCCTTTTTGAAAATAGGGACAACATTTGCCCTCCTCCAGTCTGCCGGGACTTCGCCTGTTCTCCAGGAATTCTCAAAGATGACTGCCAGTGGTTCTGAGATCACATCTGCCAGTTCTTTTAATACTCTTGGATGCAGTTCATCTGGCCCTGGAGACTTGAATACATCTAGACTAGCCAAGTATTCTTGTACTATCTCCTTAGTTATTCTGGGCTGTGTTTCCTCTGCTGAATCATTTGCTCCAAATTCTTCAGGTCGGGCATTGTTTTCTTTATCGGAGAAGACTGAGGCAAAGAAGGCATTGAGGAGTTCAGCCCTTTCTGTGTCCCCTGTTTGCATTTCACCATCTTCTCCTCTGAGTGACCCCACTGTTTCTTTGTTCTTCCTTTTGCTACAAACATACCCATAAAAGCCTTTTTTGTTGCTTTTAACCTCTCTAGCAAGCCTGAGTTCATTCTGTGCTTTAGCTTTTCTGACTTTGTGTCTACACGTGCTGGCTATTTGTTTGAATTCCTCTTTGGTGGTTTCCTCCCTTTTCCATTTTTTGTACACATCCTTTTTTAATCTTAACTCAGTTAAAAGTTCTTTAGATAGCCACCCTGGCTTCTTTAGGCACCTTCCATGTTTCCGTCTCATTGGTATTGCCTGAAGTTGTGCTTTTACTATCTCCCTCTTAACAAACTCCCAGCCATCATGAACTCCCTTTCCTTTTAGTATTACTGTCCATGGGATCTCACCCAGCACTTCCCTAAGTTTTATGAAGTCAGGTTTCTTAAAGTCAAGAAATTGAGTCCTAGTATGCTTGGCTGCTCCTTTCCGCTGTATAGTAAACTTCAGAAGAGCATGATCACTCGCGCCTAATGATCCTTCCACTTCTACCCCACTAACCAGGTCATCAACATTGGTTAGGACCAGATCTAAAATGGCTGTTCCTCTTGTTGCTTCTCCCACTTTCTGGACAATGAAGTTGTCTGCAAGGCCAGTGAGGAATCTGTTTGACCTTATGCTCTTGGCTGAGTTTGACATCCAACAAATATCCGGGTAATTGAAGTCCCCCATTACTACTATCTCCCTTCCTTTTGCATGCTTGGCCATCTGTTCCAGGAAGGCATCATCTATGTCCTCCGTTTGGCTTGGGGATCTATAGTAAACTCCCACAATGAGGTCACTGTTATTCTTCTCTCCCTTAATTTTGACCCAAATGCTCTCACTTTGGCTTTGAGGTTCTAAATCTTGGATCTCTTCACAGGTATACACATCCCTGACATATAACGCCACTCCTCCTCCTTTCTTGTCTGGTCTGTTTCTCTGAAATAGATTGTATCCCTCCATTATTACATTCCAATCGTGGGACTTATCCCACCAGGTTTCAGTGATGCCTATTATGTCATATTTAGTTTGCTGTACCAAGAGCTCAAGCTCATCTTGTTTATTTCCCATGTTTTGCGCATTAGTATACAGACACTGAAGTCCATTAATCATTCCCCCGTGTCTCTTATTTAAGGATTTTTTCCTCCCACCACTAGGTCTGCGTGCTGTTTGCTCCATTTGGTCTATGACATTTGGATGATCATCTTCATCAATTGATAGACTCCTACCTTCAGGAGCACTGTCTCCCTCCCCCACATTAGTCAGTTTAAAGCCCTCCTGATGAGGTTTCTGAGATTTTTGGCAAAAACATTCCTCCCAACCGTTGTGAGGTGCAGCCCATCGCTTGCCAGAAGTCCATCTTCAAGAAACTGCAGTCCATGATCTAAGAATCCAAACTGTTCCTGTTTACACCATTTGCGAAGCCAGCTGTTCACTTCCACTATTTTCCCCTCTCTCCCTGAGCCACGTCGTTCAACTGGGAGGACAGATGAGATGACAATTTGTGCATTTAATTGCTTCAATTTCCTGCCCAGAGCCTCGTAGTCTCTTTTGATCTTCTGGAGGCTATTGCTTGCAGTGTCATTGGTTCCCACATGAACCAAGAGGAAGGGGTATTTGTCAGTGGGTTTTATGATTCCTTGCAGTCGTTCAGTTACATCTTGGATCTTAGCCCCGGGGAGACAGCACACTTCCCGAGACATCTTGTCAGGCCCACAGATCACTGCTTCTGTTCCCCTCAGTAGGGAATCCCCTATCACCTCTACACGCCTCCTCTTAGGTTTGGTCGGGGTTCTTCCGTGAGCTGTCCGTTCCAAGGTCACCTGCACATTCCCTGAGGACTGACTTTGCTGCTCGTCTTCATATACCTGATCGACTGTAATGAGGGAGAGATCCTCAAATGGAGTCTGCTCTTTGTCTTCCATGCTAGGGGAGAGGACCTCAAAGCGATTGTGTATTTCTAAACAATCAGAGCGAACCCTGGGCCTCCTACTTCTTTGAGTCACGTTTCTCCATATATCTGGCTCCTGTGTTGGTGAACTAGCCTCCTTCTCAGGGGAGTCCCCTGTCTCCTCCTTGGTGGAGACGGTGTGCTCCGTTGCTTCCAAGAAGAGCTCCAGCTCTCTAATTCTTTGGAGCGTAGCTACACGTTCCTCCAGTTGCTGGACTTTGTCTTCTAAGAGGGCAATCAACATGCAATTGCTGCAGGTAAAGCTGCCTGCAACCTTTGGCAAGATGGCAAACATTGCGCAGGAACCGCAGGCGACTGCAGCTGTTCCCTCCCCCTCCATCGTGAGAACGTGTCGTTGGGGATGGCTACAGCCATCATAAAAAGCGAGAAGACAGGACAAATAACTCCCCCCCAAAAAAAACCTAGGTCTCCCCCAACAAACGTTTGAGACTAGCTCCCCTAAATCTAAAAGATGGATCAAACTGCGCGCGCCGCTAGAAAACCCTTTTTGCTCCTTCTTCAGCTGCTGCCCTGCAAGCTCTGATAAGCTCCTCCCACAGCTAATCACCTGCCTCAACAGAAACCCTGCCCCCTCTGACCTTTGCACAGGGAGAGCAGCTAATCAGCCACAAAGAAACACACACACAAGAAAACCCTTTTTGCTCCTTCTTCAGCTGCTGCCCTGCAAGCAGCAGCTTGCAGGGCAAGAGATGCCAATGACATAGAAAGTTAAAGCACCACAGTTAATCAAACAGGAGGAGTAAGGAGTAAGGTGGTCAGATGCCAAGGTAGGACTGGAAGACCTAGGCATATGTAACCTTCAATCTTGGGACAGAAGAGAAAATTTCAAGAGTTTGGTCATCCTGCATGACAGAGTACATCTCACCAAAAAAATCACGAACCTCTTCTGTCCAATTAATCAAGCATGGCAGTCCTGTTCTCCTTTGTATCTGGCTACCCTAGCCATACAAATGAAGACAAAATGCAACAAATGTTTTTAAAAGCCTGTTGTCCCCCTAGACAGAGTAAATACAAAACTGCAAAGAAATGGACTTATTTATATTGTCACTCCCTGTGCTGCCCTAGTAACAATACTATGCATACTAAACAAGCATGCTTTAAAAAGGAAGATGCTGGCTTATAGATAGAAAAGCCAATGCTAAGAAGATCCTGGGGGTTCGATTTCTGATACTGTCGGTCCATATTTGTATGTCCAACAGATACTACTAAAAATAGTCTAAAGATAAAAGAAAAGTTTTCCAAATGGGGGAATGCTGCAATGTTCTGCATCCCTACATGTGGCAGTGTATTTACATAAGCCTGACTAGGTCAGGAAGTTTTTTTTTAAGGGACAAATAAGCAGGCCATGAAATAATTATTTTTCATTGTGCCCTGCCAAACCTACCCAGCCAAGGGCTAAATTGAGCTGCTATTGTGATTATTTGAACTGTGGAGCCAAAAGTCCTCACTGCAAAGCATCCCAGCTGTCCTAAATTTTATGATGATGGCGAATTTTCATGTTGGTTTGAACCCTGCCAAAAACATTCCACAAAAAAACAGGCAGGCTGGATGCCTGTTTTATCCTGTCCTGTATTAATTAACGATCTACAGCTTTCCTGAGAACTTTAAACTTTAAACAAATCACTTCCGGAAAGATTCACATGCTTTTATGCATATGGATACAGCAAACCAAATTAACATCAAGAGCCCTAACCAAATCTGCAGTTGTTTTTTTTCCATTCTATTCCACAGTACACTGAAAGCTTAAAAGCATAGTGGGTAGAACCAACACCGGCCTAATAAAGAAAGAGATTTATTTATTACTTATTTAGTAGAATTTGTATACAGTTTAATTATAAAACCTCTAAGAGGTTTACATAAGGTTAAGGCTGCAAACGTATAACTCCCTTATGTGGGAGAAAGTGCCATTGTCTTATTTCTGAAAAAACAGCATGCAGACTATGCATCCAGCTTGCATATTACTGTATATTGTACCCAATGCACCCAAGAGTGCCTACTGAAAACAACAATGGCATATTAAGAAGAAGAATACACCAGGGTGCAATCCTACATACATTTACCTGGGAGCAAACCCCACTGGACACAGATGGTGATCCGTAATTGTCTCAGTATAGAAATATGGTTACTACTTTGGAATGTAGCAAAGATGCCATCTGTGGAAGGAGTTCATATTACAAAAGGTGTAAAGAGAGCCATGCTGTTAAAAAATTATCAAAAGATGGTGTTTGTTTATAAATAACAGTATTGAAACTTTACATTTTAAGGTAATATTCAACCAGATGTTTTGTTCAAAGTAATTTTTACAATTTACTGATGTGATCTTTTCTATCATTGTTAGCATAATATACCCGTCATGAATATACCGTATTATTTGCTCTATAAGACTCACTTTTTCCCTCCTAAAAAGTAAGGGGAAATGTGTGTGCGTCTTATGGAGCGAATGCAGGCTGCGCAGCTATCCCAGAAGCCAGAACAGTAAGAGGGATTGCTGCTTTCGCTGCACAGCGATCCCTCTTGCTGTTCTGGCTTCTGGGATTCAGAATTTTTTTTTCTTGTTTTCCTCTTCCAAAAACTAGGTGCGTCTTGTGGTCTGGTGCGTCTTATAGAGCGAAAAATACGGTATATGTTCTTATTTGGAAAATAGTTTTTAAATAATAATATTAATTACAACTGATTTAAAAATATCAGTAGATGAACTACTTGCCAAGGTTAGAAAGCGGGGGTTTACAAGACACTTAATAAAAATTAAGCCTTACAATGTTAGGAGAATGTATCTGTTTGCAAGCAGCAGGTTTCATTCCAGGTTTACACAACTTGCAACCAACCATGCCAAATACAGCCAAGATCCACATATTGTAGCTCCCAGATTCTTGACAACGCATGTTATTTGTGATCCCACCAAGCAACAAAAGCACAAAGTTCATCTAACCCCTTAGTAGGCTACCACAAACAGATGACAAAAGCATGTGGTTGGTTGAGATGCATGTTGTGTGTTCTATGGGCTGCATTACTAGGATCCAGGTATATCTTAAATGCCGACATCTTATCCACTCTATTATGATTTATCACATGTATATACTGCCTTTTTCCAATGCACTCAAGGAGGCAGACAGTCCAACACACTATTTTCTGTTTAATAGAAGAGCCAAAATAGTTGATGGCCCTTTTTATGTTGACAAAGAATGCTGCAATGAATGTCTCACCTCTCCCTCTGATGTCACCATTTAAAATGCCCTGCTGGATCAAGTGAATGGTGCATCTAGTCTTAGATCCTGTTCTCATAGTGGCCAATCACAGGAAGCCCACAAGCAGGACACGAATGAAACATCACTCTTCAAATTTGTGATTTCCAACAACTGGTATGCAAAGGCATACTGCATCCAACAATGGAGGTATTACATAGTCGCCATAACTAGTAGCCACCCATAGCTGATAATAGACATACTTCTATGAAGAGCCAATGGGAAGAGACCAATCATTTTAGGAGCAGGAGGGATTCTGATTCAAATCTCAATTCAGGCATGAAATTTACTGGATGACCTTGAGATGACTCAACCTAACCTATCCTATAGGATTGTTGCAGGGGAAATGCAGGGAGCTGCATCCTTATATATATGAAGGAGTGAGTGAGTAAGTGTGTGAGTAGCAGCTGGTCTCTAGGCTAGCTTCACTATCATTCTGCATCTATATGGGAATGGTTTTTAGGTGTTTTAATCATTATAACTTTTATGTGTTTGCTGCCCTGGGCTCCTTTAGCAGGAAAGGCAAGATATAAATTCTGATGGTTATTTAATTTCTATACCGCTTAATATATTTAAAATATCTCTAAGTGGTGTACAGAAAACTGAAGCAACAACAGACAGCTTAAACAAAACATTACAAAAATACAGTTACACTAATACAAAGTTACTAATATTTAAATCATTATGAGTTCATTTCTTTTCTGACACACTCTCCCTCTCAGCCTCCAGGTTCTCACTCAGGGTCCAAACAAACTTTCAGCTCACCCACAAAAGTTTCACAATGAAAAGAGTTCCTGGAAACAGCAAGTATCACCCAAGTCTCTCACTCTAGACTTGCTTTTTATGGACAGGCCCAAATTTAATAATAAATAAATGCTTTTGATTCATCATCTTAGTTCAGTATTGGTGACAAGTCAGCATCCTTTCAAGCTACCTTGCCAAAAAGATCCCTGTCAGCGGTGAAGAAAATATTAAAAGAAGCAGGGGAGAGTCTCTAAGGGATCCTTCTCAAGAATAGGCCAAGCATTCTCCACCACCCCTGAGGGCGCCAGTCTTTTAGTGGGTGAAGGACATGCCATGTTGCACACACAATTACGGTATGTTCTCCACAGTTGTGCTCCCCTTTATCTGCTGCCTGAGGCAGCTGTCTCATTTTGCCGAACGGTAGGGACTGCAACATCTTTGTAGTTGAAGGAAAATACAAAAGCAAAAATATTTATGGAAACAAAATTGCTTTTGTTAGCAGAGATAATGTTTTATGACTTTAAATGGATTTTACTCCTCCACCCCAATCAAGGGATACTTTGCTACTAACATAAATGTGAGATGAAATTAATTCCCATAAATGTTCTCTTCTCTACCTTCCTGTCTCAATGGGCATCATACCCTCTTGTGTTCTGCTGAGGTACTAAAGAAAACCTACCTCATGTGACCACGCATGGAGAGCATTGACCTGTACTGAATTCCACCAACCACAAAAAAAATCCCCTCATGGTCTACTGTTGGTAACCATAATTTCCCAATGTTTTTCTTTCAGCTACAGACCCACCAAATTTTAAAAGTTCATTTTCATCTAAGCCCTGCTAAAAATCATTACGAAAACCAGTGAAATACTATTAGGGACTAATAAAAGTAGTAGAGATTTAACATATAGTTAGCTCCTAATTAAGAAGCCCATGAACCCTGCAATTTACCAAAAAGAAAAAAGAAAGGAAGAAAAAAGTAAAGAAGGAAAAAGCTTTATCACCAGAAACAAAGAAGGCAGTTAAAGACCTTTTGGATAGATCCATTTTAACTAACTTGTCAAATGAATCTGCAACTCTTTCTGATGGAGAGGGGATACCTCAGCAATTTAGGTACTATTAAAAGCTTACTTTGCATTCAGCTTTGCTGAAATTGTACATTTGATGGTATAACACATACTGTTGTTCAGTTGCTGCAGTCTGATTCAAAGTGCTATAAATATGTTTGCCCTTTCTGCTAAGCCTGCCTGAGGGATTAGCAACCCCCCAAAAGTTCAGTTGAATATTAACTGCATTAACTTTGCAGACTGTAACATACTGTTATACTCAAACAGCCTACGGTGCAGTATGGATGACTTGCTTAATACAAATATTTTCATGCAAAAATGTTTTCCTGTGGCTGGACAAAAAATAAATAAAATTGCTCTGTCAAAAGGGGACAACCTCCCTCACCTGCCTTAGTAAGATCAAACAGATAAATGACTAGACCTTTTTTTAAGAAATAAAAACTGAGCAAAAGACTTATCTCAAGGCAGATTAACAACCAGTTTTATGGATCTTTATTGAGAAGCAGATTATATATATTTCCATGAAAATTACTCCCATGTGCATAGGATTACGTATCCCAGTCTCATCTATATATTGTTATAATTATTTCAAACATTCAAAAGAACCATTTTAAGGATACAGACAGAAGATACAACTGAAGACCAGTGCAAGGCATCAACAAACAAATCAGGTATATGCATCACTCTTGAAATTTGAAAACTTTTGTTTCATTAGCAATGTTGCTAAATTTTATCACGCATCAGAAATGGAAGCAATTCAGTGTTCAGCATTATGAAAACTAGAGAGAAATGTACAGCATCACCAGGTTTGGAGACACTTAATTTGTTTATGAGACAAGCCAAAATTCTCATTGAATTTGGCTTCAAAAACTTCCCCACCCCAATTTCTCCAAATCATAATTGTAGTAGTTATGATGGGTGTATACGCATATGAAGGGCAGCTACTCACGGGGCACAAATTAGGCCTTACCAAAATGAACTCGGCACAAAGACCCCTGGAAATTCTAGCAAGCCAGGGCTTCCCAGCCAATCACAATTCCCAAGGATCTTTGTGTTGGCAATTTCCCTGTTGGTTAAGACTTTTAGTAGCTAATGCAGGTCAGTGGTACATCCCTTTCCTTTGTGTGCGCCCCTTCCCTACTCAAAACTGCTTAAAATAAGTATTCAGAGTTATTTCAGAGATGGTTCTCTGAAAAGATGGGGAAAGAACAAGCATATTCAGAATTCAGATGGGTGGGTTTCACTCATCTCTAACTGAACACTTAATTGTTTAATTGTTCTTATTGTTGTTTTTTTAAAACAAAAACAAAAAACCCTAATACCATAACATAAGAAAGGCCTTGATATTTCAAACCAAAGACCAGCATTCTGTTCTCACAGTGGCTAACCAGAATCCTATGGGAAGCCCATGAGTAGGACATGACTGCAATATGATCCCCAGCAAATGGAATTCAGAGGCCTACTGCCTCTGATCCTCAGTGAATTTGTCTAATCCCCTTTTAAGGCCACATAAGTCTAATGCAGTGGACCCTGGTACTCCAAACAAGACCTCTTCAAGGGGAGATTTGAAACCACAGTATTAAACTAGAAATAATATCTTTCTATAAAAAGTAAGTGTGCCACCTGCCAAATAATTATCATGCCACATAAACGGCTACCATCCACAGACCTGAGGCCTACATTCTTAACTCGTCTGTTACTAAGCTCAGCTTGAGCTCAACTGTATTTCTCAAATAAATACCTATCTTTTATTTTAAAAAAGTTATTAACATCTTACTGAGTTAAAAGATTGACACTATGGCTTCATATAGAAATTCTATCAACATAAAAGTACTACTTACAAAAATACATTTTCAATAGGACACCAGTGATAGGGAAACTGTTCTTAGACTACAACCCCCATAATTCCTGGCAGCTGGCCATGCTGACTGGAGCTTATGGGAACTAGAGTCCAACAATATCTGACAGTGCTCAGGTTCCCGATTCCTGCTCTCCACAGCAATATTCAACTGGCTGGCTGTAAGTTACAAACCGGGTTTTGTTTCGTGTTGCGTGTGGGTGTGTTTTTTGGTCTTTCATTTTTTTATTCATAAATTTATTCCCCACCATTCTAATGTGTCTGCACCTCTCAGGTTGACTAACAACAAATTAATTAAGGAAATCAGCAAGTCCAGATAAAAGCAAATACAACCTACTGAGATAAGGCCTCATCACATAAAGATCTTCAATCCAGCATGTCAATTGTGTAGCTGATTTAATATGTGTGTGTGTGCACACGCACACGCGCCTTAAAAATTCCATAGCAAAAAAAGGGCTGAATTTGTTTAATTTTATTTATTTAAAAGATTTATATCACAACTAATGGGACGCGGGTGGTGCTGTGGGTAAAACCTCAGTGCCTAGGACTTGCCGATCGTATGGTTGGCGGTTTGAATCCCCGCGGCGGGGTGAGCTCCCGTCTTTCGGTCTCTGCTCCTGCCCACCTAGCAGTTTGAAAGCACTCTTAAGTGCAAGTAGATGAATAGGGACCGCTTTATAGCGGGAAGATAAACGGCGTTTCCGTGTGCTGCACTTGTGCTGGCTCGCCAGCTGCAGCTTCGTCACGCTGGCCACGTGACCCGGAAGTGTCTTCGGACGGCGCCGGCTCACGGCCTCTAGAGCGAGATGAGCACGCAACCCTAGAGTCGGACACGACTGGCCTGTACGGGCAGGGGTACCTTTACCTTTACCTTATATCACAACTACCACAACTACTACAAATTATTGCGCACCTCTCAACATAAAGTCCAAAGAAGGTCACAACAATTCAAAATATATCATTAAAGACAGTTTCAAACAAATTACACTCAAAATAATATGATTGGTCCTAAAAATATAAAGAGGTCTTCAGTATACAAGAAAAGGTGTGTAATGAAAATATGCAAGGAAGCATAATTTAGGACTTTAAACACTAGATGGAACATCTTAAATTGAGCTCAGAAATGAACTGACAGACATTTTACAAAGCGAATCTACCAAGGTAAAATGAACTGTGCTTCAGCCACAGGTGGACCATGGAGAAGAATCTCTCCAGCAGATCTGAAGGAATCGACGGGATGATATTAGTGGGAAACAGCCTCAAAGGATACCAACAAGAGCAGAAAAGTAGCAGGAATGTAACTTAATCCTCTTCCCATCCTGCAGTTTGTTTATCAAACATTGTTTAATAATAATAATAATAATAATAATAATAATAATAATAATATATTTATACCCTGCCCATCTGGCTGAGTTTCCCCAGCTACTCTGGGTGGCTCCCAATCGTGTTAAAAATAATACAGCATTAAATATTAAAAACTTCCCTAAACAGGGCTGCCTTCAGATGTCTTTTAAAGATAAGATAGCTGCTTATTTCCTTCACATCTGAAGGGAGGGCGCCACTACCGAGAAGGCCCTCTTGTCTGGTTCCCTGTAACCTCACTTCTCGCAATGAGGGAACCGCCAGAAGGCCCTTGGCACTGGATCTCAGTGGCCCACAATGTCTGCCCCCACCCCCAAAAAGATGTGTGGACTCTATTTCTTTTCCTCTGTGAGGAGAAATGTGGCTTGCTGGATCAAGCAGGAGGAGAGTGGGTTAAGAATGTTCAGTGACATTCCATTCAAGCCTCTCATAGCTGTTTTTTTTTTTTTAATTAAATTCAGGAGAACATTGATGCATCTACTGTGAAACATCTAATGTAGCCCTCAATTGTAAATGGACCCCCAAACTCAGAGAATTATTTTCACATGGGATTCATTTAAATTGCATACATATGAACCACTGTGTATTTTGTGATGTCAGGAGTACTAGCCTCTTGGTAAACCTTAAAAAGCATCTCTGGAAATGTGTAACTATTGTGTTGTCCATTCTCACAACTAGTCCTGATCTAAATGGAACAGGTCTGCACATGTGCTTCATGTCACAACCAAACCAAATTTCTCAATATATGTCTGCTTTTAGGGAAGAGGTTGATGGTGGCATAATCAAAACTTAGTCCAGCATAAAAAGTAAGCGCTCCCCATTCCACCCCTGTTCTTTGCTCTTTTAGGTCCAAAAAGACCCATACGTCAGCAATCAAGTGACATTTGGACATGCCTAAAATGGTTTCGCCAGTACATGGATGGATATACATACACAGGGAGAGAGACACACACCAACTGTGGATATGAGTTAATACATATGAGGAAGTGGGCTCTTAACTATATTTTTTGACAAGCTTTTGAAATATGAATTTTATCTTTTAAACTAATCAGTATGTGTTGATGTCTTTAATTATCGGGTATGTGTTTTGCTGATGTTATTCTAATCTGTTGTGTACCACCAGGGCTTTTGTTCAGTCGGAACTCGCTGGAACTCAGTTACAGCACCTCTCAGGTGGGCGCCATTGTCATTATAAGAGAGCAAGGGAGGCGTTCATGGTGAGTTTTGACACCTCTTTTTCTAGAAAAATAGCACTGTGTACCAACCTTGATATTTTTTTAAATGAAAGTGTGGGTTATAAATAAATAAATAATAAATAACCCATGAAAGCATGTTATGCTTAAGGGGCTGCATGCCTCTTGACTGGTTTTGCTGCAACATATTAATATAGCTGCCCTTCTGGAAAATGTTTTGCAAGCAACCGTTGCATTGCAAGCTTTGCAGAGTTATATTAGAAGTACTTTTCATACTATTTCAGTTCTAGGTATTTACACAACAACATTGATTGCAGGAAACTCTGTGGTATATAGAAGGCTCTGCATTGCCATTTGCTTGAAAGCTAAGTTCATCCCAAGACTACTCTGTTTTTCAAACTACAACATCAGGTTCAAATGAGCTAAGCATCTATAAGCCACATGTTTTAATTAATGGTTAAAACTCAGCTAGTTATGGAACAAAGGGCTAACCAAGGACCAGCAGAATACACAAATACAAACACACAACACACTTTTACAATGTTTTCTTAGCAGAAAGAAACCCTGTGACAGTACTACCCAAGTGTAGGCATCCCAAAAGGCAATTTTATTTCTCACATTCCTGGAAATGATTCGTCTTTCATAATTTAAAAGTAATATCAAACCACTGGTACTCGTAGTTAAAGTTGCATTCTCTTGATAACTCAGTGAAAGGAATTAATTCATTTGGTACCTTAAAGACTTTTGGCTATGACTTACCTGCATAAATAGAAAGAACTAATTTACTAAAGAAATGCCCATGGGCAAACATGTTCCGGCTAATGAAGTGTTCAGCTTTTGCATGATTAACCAGCTGGTGGGGGTGGTGAAAAATCACAGGGCATAAAATAATAAGAAAAAAAATGATTATTAGTTCCCTTTTAAAACTGTTCCATGAAAAATGTCCTTATTTCAATTCACTGCTTGGAAAATTAATGTTCAGAAAGATAGATTCAAATAACTTACCAGGGGAGAAAAACTGAGACCATGTCAAGCAATCACTCTTTGCTGAATCACATCAGGTGGCTCAGGTGAAAGGAAAAGACAGCAGCCAGCTCTAGAGTAACCAGTTTACCAACATAACAGGTACTGCCACTTGTCATAAAGTGAAATTTCTAATACTGAATATTGCAAAATGCATTATGCAAGTTTAAAACTATGACTGGGCTTTGTGTCAGTTTAATTTTCTCAATGGTTCTCTGTGTCCAAGTACAACATTTGGCTTTGGTAAAAATATATGAACTGACAAAATTAGAAACAAGGTGCTGGCACATTTAATAACAAAAGTGGCTATTGTACAAATTTAGGCCAATTTGATCTATGATGCATTTTCTTGAAGGTGGTTTTCCTGTTCATTAAACATGGCATTTAGCTCATGATCAAATTCTCAAACGTTTTTCAGCCCTGTAAGGTGAAAATAATCCACACATGCCCTAAAGAAATCCCCCCCCCCCCCAGGTTATAGTCTTGAAGGAGACTTAAAATAATGGACAAGCTTTGACTGACTTTCTGCACAAAATGGAAAATCTGTGTTCTAACTATCTGGTTTATCAGAGGTCAATGAGGTGATACTGCTTAAAGGCAACCCGATTTTGTACTTCATTCATCCACTGTGGTTACGCAAGCATGTAATTTAACAGAGAAAATGAGTGGTTACCCTTGCTCTTTCTGACATGTCATCTCTTGAAATTAATGCATTTATGCTGTATTAATTATGAAGGTGCACAATTTTAAGAGGAAAAATAAATGTCTGTTTCAGGTGCCCATAACGCTTTAAGTAGCTAATAATGGACATTCTTTTTTCAGCTATTGCTACTTGCAGCATATAGTGGTGTTTACTTTTCACTTTAGCTCTACTGTAAAAACATCCCATCTGTTGAAAAAAAGCCAAACTGCTCAAAAGAAGTAAGAATAGTTTTCTGTATATCTGACAAACGAGCTTGCTACTTTACCAATATTCATGTTTGACTTGGCATTCATGGTGAATGGGATGTACATCTATAAACAAAAGGTCAGCTTAAGAAGACACTTAATAACCACTCTTTGCTCTCACCACTCTCACCTGTAGCTCTGTACATTGCCTTTCTGGACTCAAGCATATGAAGAAACATTTATAGCATGTACTTTGTCTCAAGCATTCCAATAACTATTTGGGATTGCGTAAAATATATTTCAAATGATATTACAAATGCCGAAGTAAGCACAAAGCAATCAGGTACGTCTGAAGACATGCCCATTAATTTTAATTAATATCTTCGCACCTTAGCTATGTCTTCTGAAAATCTTTGTTAAGATAATTTGTAGGTCCTCCTACATGATACCAAGGCTTGCAAACCCATAAAAAATAGCTCCACAAATATATATGTTTGCCCTTATCTAAGCAAGGCCTTCCCAGATGGAAAAAGTTCAGAAACTGAAGAAAGAAAGGGGAAAATATTGCATATTGCAACCCTGGCTGATTTACAATTCCTCTTCTTTGGATCCCATTTTAACTGAGATCCCAGAAACCAAATCTGAGTCATTTGATCTATTACTACACCATTCCCTCCAAAGTAATGCCACTGAAATCTAGCACAAAACCCATAGTGTCCAAAGTAAAATTTTGCTTCTGGGAAAAGGCTTCTGGAAAAAAACTTCTACTGTATTCTAAAGTCCTCCCTCTCCTCTAGGGTGTTGGGAGAGGGGTAGCAGCTCTGGTGAGGAACAAGTCATGCTCCTTCTGGGGTAGTTTGTTCACCTTTCGTCCTCATCCTACACTCAGCTCTCACCTGTGGCTCCTAGAAGCTGTCAGCATGCAACAGCTGGCACACCCTAGGAAACAGCTTCAACTGGCTGGCTAAATCAGGTGAAGGTACCTGATGAGTCTCAAACCCTCAGTGACTTAGGGACATCCCCTGCATGTGAAGACAGGATTGATGGATTGAGCAGACAAGACCAATAATGGGTCTAATGGTCAAGAAGGCAGTTACTGCACGTGCTGTAGAGGGGAAGTGAGGGGCAGATGGGGCTCATCCAGCTGGGAAGGTAGCCCATCTAGCAGAAGAAGAAGAGTTTGGATTTGATATCCCGCCTTTCACTCCCTTTAAGGAGTCTCAAAGCGGCTAACAATCTCCTTTCCCTTCCTCCCCCACAACAAACACTCTGTGAGGTGAGTGGGGATGAGAGACTTCAAAGAAGTGTGACTGGCCCAAGGTGCATGTGGAGGAGCGGAGACGCGAACCCGGTTCCCCAGATTACGAGACTACCGCTCTTAACCACTACACCACACTGGCTCTCTAGCAGAAGGAAAAGTCTGATTCTAAAGGCTTTGTGAATAAATCCCAAGGAAAAATTTGTATCTACTGCCTCGAAGGGCATCTGCAAGAGAAGAAAGGCTAAGGAATAAACCCTACACAAATCTAGAGTGGAGTCCCTGAGGTGGCTGGTTTCTTGTACACCTCCTTCTGGCAACTCCTACAGCCAAGCTGGTACCAAATGTATTGCTTTCCTTTCCTTTGGACTACATTAGTGAAGCTGAGAGGGGGGATGTTTTCATCTGGGGAGCTCAGGACCTCCAAACACACTGCCCAGGCTTGTGCCCCAGAGATCACTTTGGTGCTACTAACTCAGCAAAAGCAACATGGGAGGCATCACCTGAGCTCTGCAAGTGCAGCTTTCTCCCAATTGAAGTGCAGAGTGTTTGAGGACCGGGACATTCACAGGGAAACCAAAATGCTATTGTACTACCAACCTTACTGTATGCTTGTGAAACATGGACCACTTATAAACACCACTCCAACTCCTTGAAAAATTCCATTAACATTGTCTCCGAAAAATTCTACACATCACTTGGGAACCCAGGCGAACTAATGCCAGTGTACTGGAAGAATCATAGATCACCAGTGTCGAAGCAATGATTCTTCAACATCAACTTTGTTGGACTGGTCATGTTGTTCAGATGCCCGATTATCGTCTTCCAAAGCAACTACTCTATTCTGAACTTAAAAATGGAAAGTGTAATGCTGGTGGTCAACAAAAGATATTTAAAGACTCTCCTAAGGCAAATGTTTAAAAATGTAGTATAAACACCAGCAATTGGGAAACACTGGCCTGCAAACACTCCAATTGGAGAACAGCCTTTACCCAAGGTATCATGGACTTTGAAGATGCTCAAACTCAGGATGAAAGGAACCTGGAAACCTATGTCCACACTGTGGAAGGATATGTGGATCCAGAATTGGCCTCTATAGTCACTTACAGACTCACTGTTCAGACCATGTTCATGGAAGACAATCTTACTCAGCTACGAGTGATCGCCAAAGAAGATATGGTTTGTTTGTTTGTTTGAAATTAGACATGTAAAATGCTCACAGCATATGCAGGTTATCTTAAAAGGGTTTGGGAGTAGTTCTCCTTCCCCCACCCCAATACATTCATTGTGTCCATCAACTGAATAAGCTGAAAAGAACTGAAATGCCCTCTCACCCCACTCTAGAGGTGATAACAGAGTCCTTCTAAAATTGCAGACACATACTGTGACTGAGTGGCGGTGTTTGTAAACAACTATGGAAATATTTCTAATTATAATTCTTCAATGCTAAAATTAGAAGGTCAGTCAGTTAACTGTAAAGAGAGAGTGAGAAAGAGAAACGGAACCTTCCAAAAGGTTTAACTACATGAGAGAAGCCAACGATGATTAACCTAGTAGTAATTCTGAGATGTGAGCTACCTGCCTTCAGAATTTAAACTCTGAAATCATAATGCTTTGGACTTTCTAGAAATATTTTTTTTAATCGAAGAACAAAAAAACTACTACCAGCAACAAAACATGACTGTTTATTCCCTTGCTGTTTTAGATATCCATGATAGAAGAGAATGCTTTAATAAATATATTAAAATTGTATTTATTACTTTAGTTGGGTGGATCCATCATATTACTTGGCACAAGGCAGTTTAATATATTCATATATGCTTAGTTCAGTTGCTAAATATTCATTTTATTGATATTTCATTAAAGAAAAACAATAGTTTACTTAAAGTCAAAACCATAAACAACAACAATATCCTGACAAATAATAGAAAACATTAATATATTAAAACAGGAGCAAGCAGCATCCTAATGCAGCTGGCATAAATTTTTAATGCCCCCCCTGAGTATTTCTTATGCAGAAGGGGGCTGTCCTCTTGTTTATTTTGCCACCTTTCAGGACTACCCCTCCCAAAGTGGTTCACAACACATTAAAACACCAAAAATTACCAACAAAAATATTATAAAGTGTTTGAGCAGCAGCTCAAAACAGACCTAAGTTCATTTAAGTAGCAACCAGAATAAAATTTTAAAGTCCTCAAGAATCTCCTAAAACCCAACTCAGGAAACAAATACTAAAGTTGGCAGTTATAACACAAACTCCATCTACTCATCCCTTGCACTTCAATGAGAATACAACAAAGGGAAGAGATTTGTTTGTGTCATTTCAGGATACGGTTCAGCTCTCCTGAGCTCAGTCCATCTTGCCCTCAGAAGCAATGACTATGCATGGTGCTAATTGTATTAGAAAGAGACCTGGGGAAAGCAAGACTTTGAAGATACTAAACTTCTAAACAGATTATCTTTTTATTCAGTTAAAAAGTACAGTAAGCATAAGACATGATACAAAATATATTCCTTTTTTAGTAATCCCATTTGTTCCAAATAAGCATGACAATTGCTAATCTCCACCAGCTTACCTATTTTGACCTGTATTTAGGAAATTAGGATATCAGCAACCAAGTTCAATAGAGCCTTTTACTTGGAATGAAAATAGCTTTTTAAAAAATGCTTAAAATGCTCAGCTATGAAAGGATCCTAAATTGAATTTTAATTCAAAGTAATTAAATGTTTATAAACAAAATATGTAGATTTTGTACATGTTAAACGTTCTCCATTGCACCTCACTTCTACAGTGCAGTCTCACCAATAAGGCATCTCTTAATCATGCTTGCTAATCAGCGACATACTCTGGTTAAGCAGGAATTGGGGTGCCTTTAAATGTTTCCCCAGCCAGGTAGAAGCCACTTTTCCACAAGGAATTCCCATGCAACTAGGAGACCATCTAAGTGTTTCAGCCATATGGGAAGTCCCAGCTGCATGGGTTCCCGCCCCCCTGCTCCACGGAGGTGGTGCTATGCAGGATGCAGATTCTCTGGTAAAGACCCACATAAATGTGGGCCACTTAAAGCTATCTCAAGCAAGCAAGAGCTGGCCACACATTAGGCCTGTTGCACTAGGCCAGTGGCCCACCTACTCCAGCATCCTGCTCTCACACTGGCCAACCAGATGCCCGTGGGAAGCCCATAAGTAGGGCCTGATTGCAACAACACTCCTGCGGTTTCCAGAAACTGTTATTCAGAAGCATACTGCCTCCAGTAGTGGAACCAGGACCCAGCCATCAGGGTTAGTAGCCAATGATACCCTTAACTTCCACAAATTTGTCTAATCCTCTTTTAAAGTAACCCAAGTTGGTGGCCATCACTGCGTCTTTTGGGAGGGAGTTCTGCAGTTTAACTATCTGCTGTGTGGTAAGTAGTCATGCAGATGGATGAGTTTCTAAAGCAAAGGCTAACAACTTGCAGCTCACATGCGACTGTCGGTCCAGTTTCATGCAAGTGGCAAAGAGAGAGAAAAGGGGGTGACAGAAAGAGAAATTGGGTGTCCTGCCCACTTTTGGCTCTGACCCTACCCACTTCCAGCATGTGACTGCTGAAAGATGATTCCTGAAAGAACAGGTTTCCCCGCCACTCATCTAAAGGCACCTTTATTACCATTGGTGCCAACAAATGCAATGCTTAGCAGCAGCAATGGCTGGCAGGGAAAGGGCAAGGGGAATTTACACTCTAGAAATGAGAGGCTGGGTGACAGCAATCTTCCACCTCACTACATAAGAACAGCAGTTGGTCTACAAAAGTGTGGTACAATTTACTAATTAGGAGTATCTGAAGTAAACTTTATTGGACGAGAGGTGTCTCCTGAATTTCTGTAACCATTTAAAGGCATTGAGTTTCTTCAGTGCTAGGAATGGAGCTGGGATGATTTCAGCATAAAGGCCATGTGAAAAGAGACTGTGGCACTTGGCCAGGTTGCCCAGCTGTTTTCTAAATATGATGACAGGTGCCCATTTTTTCCATTTGCTCGTGGAACGCAATATGTCTTCAAACAACATTTTTGCCAAGTAGGCCGATGCAGTTACATTTCAAAGATCCAGCAGGCTAAAATATATACTGCAAATTGTTTTGTTTGACAGATACTTTGGTAGCTTCCCCTTTTAAAATCAATTCCAGCCCCACTTTATTTCAAACAACAAATTGTAAAGATAATAGGAATGCATTCTAAATTAAAGTAAATCGGACGGGTTTCAAATGTGCAGAATTCCTTCACAGAAATAACTTCTCTTTAAGTTGTAGCATGCAGCCATGTGTAAACTGTTATATGTGATCACATAATCATGTATTTTGCTTCCATATGTACAGTGGACTATGAAGCTGCATCCAATCTTTGTTTCCAAAGCATGCAAAATGCATATATGTGATAACTGTTGTATTCATTGAATATGAAGCAGTTCACTAGAGAAGGGCTGTGTATCCCTAAATGTGAAAAAACTTTTGATTACCCTGGGACAATGGATTGTATGCAAGTTCTTCTCAGAGTAAACCCAAGTTAACCATGTCTACTGTATTAAATTCAATAATTCTACTCTATGTATGACTAACACTAGATAACAGCCCAAAATATTTTATAGTTTCCTTTGAAACTTATGCTATGTTTTTTTCAATATGGAATTCTCCAAAACAGATAGCAAAGGAAACAAACTTTACCCTTCCATTTGTCAACAGGTAGATAGAGTCTTTTAAAAATTTTATGGCACAGCAGCATACAGTAACAATGTCTCAAACTTTCCATTTGTTTCATGCATAAAGGTGTATTTGGCTGATAGTCAGAGGCCATTATTTCTGAAGGTCTCCCATTTGTGGAAAAATATAAAATGCTGAGAACCTGTCCAAAATGTAAGACTATCTCTGTTGGATCATAAGTATCATCCTATTTCCCACAGAAATGCCCCCAGAAAGCCTGCAAGGTGGTATGAATGTAATACGTCAATCCTGCTATTGTTACCCAGCAACTGGTATTCAGAGGCCTGGTGGCTCTGAACTTAAGAGGAAAACATATAGCCACTGAGAGGCTTCTATTCCGTGAATTTGTCTAATCCTCCTTTAACACTATTTAAGCTGGTGGCAAGATATTACCATATTCTGTGACAGCAAATTTCATAATTTAATCTATCCTACGTGGGTAAAGGTATTTCCTTTTGTTGGTTACAGTATAAATCTCCCACCATCCAGCTTCATTAGCTGTCCAACTAACAATCATAAGGAGGCAGAAGGAGATGCAACATTAGTAAGATTGAGGCAGGGGAGCATGAATGTCTCTGTATGTCACTGAATGGCTGCTTCATGCACATGCACGAGTTCAGGCAGAAGAAACAGTGGGCCAAAGCAGAAAACATCTGTACCAGAACTAGGAAATTGGGGAAAAACTAGAAAAAATTATGCTGAAAGAAAAAATTTCATATTATGCAAAAGCAGACAAGTTTATTATGAATGAACAAATATGCAGCAGCCATCTTAGACTAAATATTACATTGCTAATGAATGATTTCCTTTGTTCTCCTAATGGAATTTTATTCATGTGGTAGGCAGCACAGTATGACATAAGAGCAATGGAGAATACAGCTTGGTCAAAAAGAGTATGATCCCTCTCGTAATGGCCTTGGCAGGCATTATAGGCATAAATAATCTAGCAGTAAGCTTATGCTTAACACTACTTCAGAGACTAGTATTTCTGGGAAAAGACAAGCCACAAAAATGCTAACTGTGAAATGAAAGAAGACAGACAACTGTATATGGGCTATGCATACTGTTCACTTTGCTTGTTTCTCACTAGTTAAGGGGTACTTTAATCCACTATTAATTATGCATTCTGAGACCTTTGTTTTAATAAGTATAGAAACAAGGAACACCAATAGTAGCAAGATTAATCCCAAAAGTAAACAGCAAAATTTATGTAAGTAGTTGGGAACTCATCAAACGATGTAATTAAAAAACTAAATAATGAGCAACTCAGTACAAATTGGGGACAGAAATGTAGAATGAAGTCTATATGCACCCATCATTACAGGCTTTTAGGTAGGCCTTAAAAACCCATTTATTTAGAACTGTATTTTTTAAAAGGTATCATGCTGCTGGTTTGATTTGGTACCAAAACATTTTTGAACTATTTTAATCGATAATTACAACCCAGCAAAATAACACAATTGTTTATCAATACTGTTTTTAATAGATATATTATTTTAGTTCATTTGTTGTATTATGGGTTTTTATGGTTAAATTTGAGTGCTGATTGTATTCTAGGCATTCTGTATGTTGGAAGCCACCTTATAAAGTTTGGCCCTAAAAAATCAGCCTAAACATCTTAAATAAACAATCCAAATGCATCAGTATAGGTTCTTGTAGTTAGAAGCAGTAAATGAAGATGTTCAAGTGATTGAAACACCTACAGTTCCAGATATTTATGCAAAAGCAGAAACACTGTGGGGAGATGTATGAGCCATTCTTGCACTGGAAGCATAGGCTTCATTTTCAAATAATATCTGAGGGTGTGTAAAGAATGTCACTCATAACAATTCACCCTCCCTACACTGTTCTCTCCTTGTAAAATTGTGGAGCAGCTCTAAGGAACTACAAAAAAACAACTTTGTAGGATGCTTCCATCAATGAATTGAAAGCAAACAAGCTACTCTCAAATAATGCAGCAGGTGCTTCATACAGCATTTCACTAGCTGTGTACTAACCAGCCAAGTGAAAGTGCTACAGAAACTGCAAATTTAGGCATGAATGCTCCAGGCCATTAGCAGGTGCTTTGAGCAGTCATCCAAATCAAAGCAAGACAGTGGAAAAAGCCAAAGATTGGTTAACGGGGCCTGCAAAAAGCATAAACTCCAATGAGGGCACATAAAATGTTTTGCTGTAGAAACAGTCTGACAAGAGGAAGGGAGGGGGAGAATAAAGAGGAGAGAACCTATTGCTGCGTAATAATTTCGATGAGGGTTTTGCTGTTTTGTACATAGGCCCCAAGATGCAAGTGTTGGCTAAGAAGCTGAGATCAGCACTTATATGTCCTCAGGTGGTTAGAGACAAGATAGAAAAGAACTTCTGGCACTTGGGGAAGAATACTGGGGCCATTTGATAACGCTCTGCTTGAGCATATGAGGGTTTCCCCTATGGGTATTGTCCTGAAGAAAGCTCCAGGCAAGTTCAAGCTGATTCATCACTTGTCACAACCAGAAGGTGAGACAGTTAATGATTACATCGACTCCAGAGTTCCTTCCTGCAGTAATTTAAAAGGCACTGGATCTCAGGAAGAAACGATAGACAGGGATCTAATGCACATTTCAAGCTTCCATTGTTTTCTCTTAAAATTTACTAGCAAAGTTTTATTAAAATTTATTCTGAGGGTCCCACAGTCATAGCATCATAGGATTGTAGAGTTGGAAAGCACCCCAAGGGTCATATAGTCCAACCCCCTACGATGCAGGAATCTCAACTAAAGCATGCATGAGAGATGGCCATCCAACCTCTGCTAAAAAACCTCCAATGAAGGAAGGTCCACCACCTTCTGAGGGAGTACATTCCACTTTCAAACAGCTGTTACCATCATAAAGTTTTTCCTGATGTTTAGCTAGAATCTTCTTGAAACCACTGGTTTGGGTCCTGCCCTCCAGAGCAGGAGAAAACAAGCTTGCTCCATCTTCCATGTGACAGCCCTTTAGATATTTGATGATGGTCATTCAGCTTCCTTCCCAGAGTCTTATATTCCCTTGCTATATAGAATCATAGAATTGTGGAGTTGGAAGAGACCCTGAGGATCATCTAGTCCAACCCCCTGCAATGCAGGAATATGCAGCTGTCTCATATGGGGATTGAACCTGCAACCTTGGCATTACCAGCACCATGCTCTAGCCAACTGACCTATCCAGACCCCTCAGATCAAAGGGGGATCATTTGTACCCACATGAAACAGAAGGAAAGGGTTGTGGTCAATTGGCTTCATTACATTTTTTTAAGTTGCAAAACTAGCAAGAGAGTTCACATATTTTTCAAGTGGGAAATAAAATCCTTAATAACATGTGGTCAATTTCTGTAGATAAGACTGGGAAGCCACTTCCCCCCCCCCCCCGCACACATGTTCTTGCACTCTGTTTTCCATTCATTCCAACCAGCATGCTCAATAGTCAGAGATAAGACTTGTAGCTCAACAACATCTGGAGACCCACATGTCCCCATCTCAACTAACCTCAAAGAAAGGGACATACCTCATTCCAGGGCTTTGCTATACATTAAATCCTCTTCATTCATTTCAAGAGCAAAAGCCAACTTCTTTACTGTGTTCTCTCTCTTCATTGAAACTAATGGAGCAACCTACTTGTGATAGGTATTCTTGTGTGCAAGGGAAAGCATGAGTGGCTATACTGTAAGAGTCTGAATCTGGGAGACACACAAGATAATACAGTGTTCCTGGGTAGAAAGAGAGCAGAAGAGAAATGCATGCAATGTCTGCAGCTCTATTGTGGGTTAATGTTTTATTTTAACCTTCCTGATTACTTGTTTGGAGGGTGGAGTATAAATGGAGATATAATAAATCTATTATATCTCAGCAGCTATAAGCTGTTTATGTAATTTCTGGAAACTCTGGTCAGGCCTTAGCCAGCCTTAGCCAGCAGAATGGTCTAAAGACAAAAATGCAGTTTTATTCCTAAAGGCAAAGTAAGCTGGCCTGGCCTTGTACACAGCCTGAACGAGCACACACCTGTGAAATATATATGTAAGCCACTCTGTCTCTTTGAAGAAGAGCAGGATATAAGAACTCGATCCTATACATGGTCTTCTCAGCAGGAAATGCCATTGTGTTCAATGGGGTTTGTTGATTTGTTTAATTGGGTACACAACTGCAGCCTAAATTCAATATATAGAGCCTCAAGGGGTAGAATTCAGGGCAGACCCAGCACACCTAGTTATTTTAAAGGCTGGGTCCAGCTATCTAGTGTTACTGGTGTCCACACACACATTCATGGATGTTTGGCCACTGCAGTTAACAGTGAGTGATGGCTCACAAGTACCATGACTTTCTGTCATCTGTGTAGGCTACCTAATCTTTTAGCCAGAATTCCATCCCTGCTTCCTATCAAGGTCAGTATTAAGCAATACTTTTAAGTCACCTGACTGGAATATTTCCTTCAGGGAATTGGTAGCACAAGCAATAATTTAGAATAGTATTCGAATTAAGAAATGCATTAGGTCTTAGTAAATATACTCAAATAATTCTAAAAGAAAAGGATAATGTTCTAGCAGTCACCAAAACAACATCCAGTTGCTTTTTAAAAAATTAACAAAGGAGTCATTTGTTCTACTAATGCTCCCCTTCAACAGATTTTGGAACACATTGCTCTGTGCAGCAAGCCCCTCATGAGAACAGTTGGCACCGCCAAAAGAGGTTTATAGGCAAAAATAAACAGGTGGCATTCTGGTGCTTACTCCCACCCCCACCCAGTCTTGGACCACAAGCGAGGTAACGCAGTTAGAACAAGGTCGAGTCATAATTATTACTCCCCCCCCCACCCTTGCAGCAAATACAGTACCCAAAAGACAAAGAAGCACAAATAGTCATGGGTGTGTGTGCATTGTACAACATGCAAATGAAGAAGATTAAAAATGCAAACATGATATGGAACCATTGCTTTTTATTTTTTGTGTTTTGCTTTTCTTTATCCTGTCTTGGCTGTGAGTCACAAAGACCTGCTCCCTGCCTTGCAGGCCTTTTCCATCTGGCCTGGGAAGGCATTGCACAGACTGACTCCAGCTAAGGCGGCTGAAAAGACTCTTGGGTTGGGGGATTGTGCAGAGGTTTTCTTGGGGGGGGGGTGTTGTTCTGTGGCAGTTATTATTGCCCAAATTGTTTTAAATTGGTTTTATCTGCTTTTTAACGTGTGTTTTTAAATTTGGGGGTTTGTTGTTGTTTTTAAATTAAGGGATGTAAAATGTGCAATGTACACAATGTAGGGCTACCTCTGAAGATGGTTCGAAAACATCAGCTGGTGCAGAATTCAGCAACCAGGTTGCTCCCAGGGTAAGAAGATTTGATCATATTGCACTGATTCTGACCCAACTGCACCACCTGCCAATTAGTTTCCAGGCCAAATTCAAAGTGCTGGTTATGACCTATAAAGTGTTAAACGGTTCAGGACCACAATACCTCAAGAACTGCCTCTCCCCATATGAACCAACCTGAACCCGACAATCATCATCTAAAACACAAAATTCATTTCTGCAATACCAGTAGACAAAGGCATCATCTCCTGTGCACACATCTTAATTCCATCACCACATATAATGCAGAGCTGTAACTAGTAAAATAGGCTGCAATTGGAACCAATTTCTTAAGCTATCTGTTCTACATATATTTAGAGTTCTCTATAATGGAGCTACTGATTGATCTTGGGACTAATCTCTGCTTCAGCATTCCCCATCTATGTATATATGTTGTAGAAAGTCATACATATACACTTCTTTACTTATATGCTGAATATGTGCTTGTGTGATATATGTCACATGCTATATATCTGCAGCTGGGCTGACCTCCTCGAGTCAATTGTTCTTCACATGCTTTTAATTCTAGCTATAAGCTTTACACACACAGTTGCCATATGGATTGTGTTAGGTTGAGCTGTAGTAGCTTGATGAAGTGTGGATATTGCTCTGTGGGAGAAAATTAGTAAGCACGTGTACACAATTTTCTGTGACCATTTGGTCTTCCATTCTGGGACTGGCTCCAGTTGGTGGCCCTGACATTGTAGACTTAAAAAAATTAAATAAGGTTGTATAGGACTCTGCCTACCCTGGCATAAATCCAAACCTGTACCATGGTTACTTTCCCATACTATACGGCTACATCATCAGTAGAGTACAAAAGGGGTAGTCAATGTGGCGCCCTCCAGATGTTGTTGGCCTACAACTCCCATCAGCCCCTATCAGCAGGGCCAGTGGTCAGAAATGATGGGAGTTATAGTCCCATCTGGAGGGCACATGTTGACTAATCCCGGAGCGGAGCATAAGCAAAACAGGTTCACATGGCTCTTGGCCCAATTTTGAAAGCTCTCTATAAGCCATCAATTTAGGCCTCTAGCTAGGAAGTCTTTTTCTTCCCAGCAACCACCTGGGCTTGGGGGGAAAGGCAGAGAGAAATTTGTGTGTCAGAAAAGAGAGGAGGAATCTGGCTCCACCCAGCAATAGCTTCAGCCTCATGCACAGCTGACATGCACTCCCTTTACAGATTAGCCCCTCAGCAGAAAAAGGACATATATTATGTAGCATACTTGGGTAGTAGGGGTGTTATACAGGAAATGGCCATGCCTAAAGACACAAGATGTACAACAATGAAAGCAGACAGACACATTAAAAAGGTGTACATACTCTACCTGTGCATGTCCAAAAGAATAGAAAAGACTTTTCAGACATTCGCAAAAGTAATCTGAGATTGTTAGCATTCAGATATCTAGAACGGCTTTGATGTCTTTTACAATCAAGCAGTATATAAACTGGATCAAATAAATAAATAAATAAATAAATAAATAAATAAATAAATAGTGATATTCACCATAGTTGCTACAACACATATCACATTCGTACAAGGGTGTATTTAGACCTGTGATGGCTAGCTGTGATGCTCAATGGGGATGGGTGGCAGAGTATATGAATACACCTTCTGATTGTGATGTTTCCTAACAAACCAGTGCTTCCCAGAGGAGCATGCATGTGTCTCTCATTAACCTGAAGCTAAGAGAAGGTGTGCATATGCAACTAAAGTACCAAATTTGCCCTTCAATTCTTTTTTGCCATTCAATTACTGATGTTATTAACCTTTTCTGCACACCTTATGGCAACATTAACAGATCACAAGGCATTTGTGTTGCTTCACCCAGCTAGTATTACCTACACAAACTAATACATTATGGAGGATATTGTCCTTCCTTCAGGTACACCCTTACAGATAAGAGAATAATCAAGCCCAGGAGCTAGACTTACTTTCACCCACTTTTCTAATCTGATGTCTATGAAAGACACAGGCACTCCTCAACCATTTGAGGGGTGTGTGGAATAAAGTGGAAGCAGTATTACAGAAAAAGCAAAGACAAGACTGTGAAGGTTTTTTATTAACAATAGGAAAAGGTCAGTACCCTTTCCCCCAAAAGATACTGTGAAAGCTTGTAGGAATTATTACACCACAGCCTTTCCTTTATTGAATTCTATCTGAAAAAGAGAGCAACAAAAAGAGGGATGGAAACAGTCTTCAGGCCTTCTTGGAATATTTTCTGATGCCAAAAAAGAAAGAAAAAAGAGTAATATAGAAAGAGCTGGAAAAACTGGGATTTTTTTATCACATGCTTCTTATCATAGTCAACTATTTAGGCCACAACTTCAAATCAAATCCTGAAGACTTAAAGTAGTTTTAACATTGTTAGGTTCAATTCGTGGAAGTTTGGAGTAACACCAACAACATGGCAATGATTTACACTAGTGTAACCAAGATGACACCTGACAATTGAGTTTTAGATACCCTAAACCCAACCAAATTTTCTTTGAAATTGTTGAGTTCAATGGAACCTGCTTCCAAGAAAGAATGCTTGGGACTACTAAAGCCTTAAATTAAAACTGGTATCGCTGTCATAAGAAACTTACCTTACCTGCAACACATACACAAAGCACTTTAAAAGTATCTATCACTAATATAAAAGGTAAAGGACCCCTGACAGTTAAGTCCAGTCATGAACGACTCTGGGGTTGCGGCACTCATCTTGCTTTACTAGCTGAGGGAGCTGACGTTTGCCCACAGACATTTTTTGCGAAACCAGAGCAGTGCACGGAAACACTGTTTAGCTTCCCGCCGGAGCGGTACCTATTTATCTACTTGCACTTTGATGTGCTTTCGAATAGCTAGGTTGGCAGGAGCTGGGACCAAACAACGGGAGCTCCCCCCGTCGCAGGGATTCGAACCGCCGACCTTCTGATCAGCAAGCCCAAGGCTCAGTGGTTTACACCACAGCGCCACCCACATCCTTATCACTAATATAGTCTCCTATTTATCTCAGCCATACACACATCTCTGAATTCTTACATAAAAGCAAGAATAAAGTGCTTAAAGTCACTTCCATAAGGTACTTAAAGAGAATCCAGGTATTATCTTTATTGTTCACAAACACAACATACTTCAGTAACTTGGGGAAAATAAAACTAACCACCTCCTTCATAAACTGTGTTTGCACAAGTAGGCATTTATCTGGAGGTGGCTAGGATTGTTTGTGTATACAGTATAAGAACAATTCCAGACATTCTGCAGATACAGGATGTCTACGCAGAGGCTCCAAATTTTGGAAATCTCCGGAACCCACATATCTTAATTCAAGTTCTTCCTTTTTGTAATTGCTACATGCAGGGCATCATCAAGAGGCTGACCTAAATATCCCAAAGAAACACAGGATAACGAAAGTAACAAATAAGAATCTACCCATTTAGTTACACAGTCTGTAGCGCAATGATGTGGTGGTTCAAGAATTGCTGTATCTTAAACATTTATCAAGAAAACAAACATGATACATTAAATGAATTTAGGAGGAGGAGTCCTTGAAAAGCTAAGAGAGAAAGCCTGAGAAAGAAAAGCAAAATACTGGATTCAGGAAACTGGCAACTGAACACAGAAGGGCTCCGATATCTCCCACTGTGAAGTAAATGTATCTGGGCTATAGATATGTTTGTCAAAAGTATCTATAGCACAGATAATTAGGTTAGTACAGTGAACTAGCCACATGCTTTGAAGTGTGCATGCAGTTGGTATACTAACCTTTCTTTCACCTGGTAGGTTAAGCTCATCATAGCTTCACACATACTTGCAGGCTCATGACCTCTACTCTATCCTCATTAACACATCATTTATGGAAGACAACCACGTTGGAATGGATACTCAGAAGTTTTGTATGGCAGAACATGGATTTCTCAGTACATGAACTCTCAAATATGAAAAGTAAAAGAAATGTTCCTCATTTTGTACACTGCCTTTCACTTGTACAGTTCAAAACACCTTGCAAATACTGTTTTAAAGACACCGGCTTCAACTCGGACTTGCTCACACATCAAACACTCCTGCACAAGAGCAGTTTCATATTCCAAAGCTGCAGGAGGCAGGCACACTGATCACAGCCAAATAACTGTTTCCAACTGGAAGGCATGTTCTACTGAGTTCAGAGGAGGCTGTTTACCTAAATTGTGCCTATACATGCACGTCATATATACTACATGTTAAGCAGTGGAGCAATGCACCTGTTCACAGCCATGAAGGATGCATTGTTTTTCTGCATGCAGCAATATCCTGCATTGAGAAGCACACATGGAAAGCAGGTTTGTAGAGCTGCCCTTGTTTCTGCCACCCTACCCCCGACAAAACACAGAGGTTTTGTATTACTTGAAAGGTTTTCGTAGCTTTTGATATTTGACCATAAATGGCAACAGGACAAAAGAAATGGGTATGCATACCTAATCGGGAAGCGATTATTTTCTTCAAATGATTTCCAACACTCTTTAAAAACTATGGCAATATTTTATGGAGGTGAATAAAGCTTGACATGATCCAGAAAGGCCTTCCCAGGATCCTTTGCAATGTCACAGTGGATGCTGCCGTGTCACTCTTGGATCACATGATTCTGCAACATTGCACTATTACAAGCTGGAAGAATCTCTACAGCTGTCCAAGCAGCTGATCCTCCAATCAAGCAAATAATGCGGCAAGATTACAAAATAGAAGGCTATGACAGCCCAACTCCTTACATCTAGAACATTCATAAGGCATATGACTCATCTTGGCACCAAAGAGCTCTTTCAAAATTAATTCTGTTTTCAGATGCCTGAAATGGAGTTGTTTTTGATGTTGTGAAAAAAATATATAGCTTGTCAAACCTCTTTCAAGATTCTAAAAGTCCAGAGTAATGAACGTATGGTTTCATTGTTTTACATATTGTTTCAAGCTGCTCAGAATACTAATTGCTAATGCAATTCTTAAGTTTCTTATTGTTTTTCCACTTTGGTATCTGTGAAAGTGAAACAAGGGACGTCAACAACAAAATATAGGGTACTATTTCTGCATACTCTGGCAATACTGATAATGTAGATTAGTTTGCAAATTAAAAGAAAATGAAACATTTTAAAAAAAAAAACACCTTCCAATGCTTGAAAAGGCCCTGTGCCAGGACCTACACAATTTTGAGAGCAGCTGAGCAATGAAATGTTGAGGGTATCAAGTGAGTTTGAGTTGGGGGACCAGAACTGGAGTGCTCAAGGACCAAATATTTTACAGTTAGGACCAAATTACACGTTATGTTAAATGTTAGGTCATGCATATTTATCTTTTTTTGTAAATGGATAGCAATGGAGGGAAATCATGATTGGGACTGGGGCATGGTGATGGTGTGTGTTTAACCCCCTTCTGCACTATGGTCCCCCCCCCCCAAAAAAAAAATTCTCACCCTCTCAAAATGTCTGTGTGTGGAGAGAATTTTGACTCCCAACATAAATAGCAACTTTGTGTTAGGGAGGGAGAGTTCCTGGTGCCCATCCACCCACCCACCAAGCTAGTAAGAAAACAATCAAAGTCAAACTGCCTGTTTAACTTAACATCTAGTTTGACTTTAAGTATTGAGATGTACACAAAGGGAGATGTGGGAAAACACACAAAAGTGCCATTGCATAGATACTGCTATGGCTGGAAAGAACCTAGAATTAACAGGATACAAATATATTGACTTCATCCTCATGTACTGCTTCCATCTAAAGTGGAAGCAGCACAGTACTGCTTATGAAAAATCTTAATTGCCCATCCTAGCTTGCTTACACTCAGCCTCTTTTCTTCACACTGATGTAAAACACTTAGAATTTGGTTCGGGGCTCCAAAGGGGTCCGCTATGCTTTGAGAAAACGTGTGATGTCCAACCAAGGGGAGAAAGAAACAAGCGACTTTTAAGCCAAACCCCAATTTTTACATCAACACATGCATGCACTCTCTCACACACACTAAGCATAGATAAAATAGATAAATACCCACATGGTTGCCTAATTTAGATCCATTCTCTAGCCATTTAGGATCAGGTTACAGGGAAATAATGCCTGTACTTGATGAGACATCATTTGTGCAATCAGTAATTGTGTGAATGGTATATATATATATATATATATATATATATATATATAAATAAACAGCAGGCAAATGAGAGCAGTCATAATTAATGGCCTGGTGGGGGCTAAGCAGCTTTAACCATTTGCCCCATGCTATTGCCCTGATCCAGGGAGAACATTTGCTTGGGAGTAAACTCAATTGAACACTCTGGGATTGCATTGTATGGTTGCATTTGCTAGAGAATAAGCTCCATTGAGATTCATTTCTAAGTAAACCTGAAAAATTGAGATACTGTTGCACTTCGGTAATATGGAGCCTTTAGACAATTTGTATAAATCTTTCTTCTAGAAAGTCAGGGTGATGTACATGGTTCCCTTTATTTTTTAAAAAATTCACAACTCAGTGAGGAAAATTAAGCTAAAAAAAAGTGATTGGCTCCAGATCACCTCTTTGCTGAGGGAGATTTGAACTAAAGTCTCCATAGCCATAGTCTGACACTTTAAGCACCACACCACTCTGGGTTTCATTCACAACCAACTGAGAAATGTAAATATGGGAGGGAAATACATCATAGAATAGAGACAATGAAATGTCTAGCATGAAGGTGTCTTCAGTAAATACCTTGGAAGTATAGTTGTCAGAGATCTCCATATTTCAATTAGAACCATTAATTTAATTTTTAAACATTGCACCACACATTAAGGTCAGAAGCTTCTACTGATATATTATAGTTAAAATGATGTTTTTTCCTCTAAACCCTGTTACTGGCATTAACATACATATACACACAAGATAAAGATGCACACATATTAATATATGTTGCCTTTTCATCAGCATTTATAATCCAGAGTTTCTGCTCTCACCCCATTTAGAATACTATTGCCACGTTACAGTTAAAATGAGATGTTACTGAAATATGACCCCAAAGTCTTCCCTGTATTCTATATTTTATTCAGTCATGATATCAGAGATTAATAAAAAACAAAATGAAAAAATGAAACAAAGAGCATTCTCTGTCTCTTACCTTACAAACTTCAACAAGGTTCCAAAGCCACCCTCAAAAGGCCAGAATTTTAAAGACTTATAGTTCTGAGAAACATTACACTGGGCAACAATTTTTTACTTTTTCAATGTTGTCTAGATTTCTACAACTGATTTAGGGTATTTTTGCACTGCTGAATCAGGAAATGGCATCCGTTTCTCTCCATCAGGTCAGGTTTACTGTAAACTGAATGGTGGGCATTGATAAAGGTAAGTACACGTAAATTGCATCTTGCTTCACCATTTTTCAAACTTCAGGGCTTGAACTTCCGTTTCTTGGAACTCCAGGAATGCTCAGCAGCACGGAGGTCTCTCTTCAGAGTCCAACAGTAGTCAGCCATCATGACTGCATCCCAGCGACCCTGATACCTGGTCTCCATCTCTTTCATGTCCTGATGGAATCTCTCCCCCTGCTCGTCACTCATTGAACCCAGGTTCTTAGGAAACCGGTCCATATGTGAAAATAGGTAGTGCATCTTGACGCTCATGTTGCAGCCCAGGTTTCTGAAAGCAGTCAGCATGTTGTTGACAAGTTCTGCGTAGTTTCTGGCCTTATTGTTGCCAAGAAAGTTATTCACTACCAGAACAAATGCCTTCCATGCTTCCAGTTCCACTTCGTTCACTGAGTTTCTGAACTCTGGATCTCTGATGAGCTGACAGATCTGAGGACTGTCAAAGATGCCAGCTTTCAACTTCTCCATGGTCAATCCTGGAAAAGCCTGGCACAAGTAAGTGAAGCAGTCACCATCCTTGTCCAGAGCCTTGGTGAACTGCTTGATTAAGCCGAGCTTGATGTGCAGCGGTGGGAAGAGTATTCTGTCTCTGTCCACCAGAGGGTCGTTGATGATGTTCCTTTTTTTGCAAGGCACCAACTCCTCCCGCACAGGCCAGTCCTTCTTCGTGTAATGCTGAGCACGGTCCCTACTATCCCACATGCACAGAAAACATGGGTACTTGGTGAAGCCAGACTGTTGTCCCAACAAAAAGTTCACCATCTTCAGGTCAACACAAATAAACCACTTATGCTGATCATAACCAATTTTCTCCAGCACATACTTCACCGTTTCATAGTTCTCCTTCAGTGTACTCAAGTGAGCCAGGGGTATAGAGGCAAACTGGTTGCCGTTGTGTAGCAGAACACATTTCAGTGATCGCTTGCTGCTGTCAATGAACAGTCTCCAATCTTTGGGTTCATACTGTGGCACTCCAAGCTTGAGCAGAAGCTGCACAATATCTGCACAGTACACCAAGTCCTTCTCTTCCGAGAAAAAATGGAGGTTTTTTTACTTCAAACTGATCCCTTTTCGACATAATCACCCAGAACTATCGCACCTGAATACTTCTTGTCATTAAAATAATCATTTCCAATCAAAACAATTATTCAACATGGCATTTTACCCCCACCAACTTCTTCTAAAATGCTCCACACAAGCGTACATGTGAACAAAAACATAAAAAAAGACATGTAGCCATAGCTCAAAAACTTGACCTGATTGAGCAAAACCAATGTGATTTTTGGATTCAGCGCATCAGATTCGTCCTAAATCAACTGAAAAAACGCAGACAACAAATTTGTTGTTGACCAGTGTTATCTTTGAATTCAGGAAGGAAAAAAGAAAACCTGGATTTGGGTTTGATGTTGCTTCCCATGGATTGCTTAAGAATAGCATTTTAGTTGCAGTGAAATTAAATAAAACAAAAGCCTGACAGGTAACCAAGGAGCCAACTGCACAGAAAGCTCACAAAGCTATGGTGAGCCATGTAGCCCAAACTTCCTCACACATGCAAAACTCAAAGATTTAATTTTCTGCAAGATTACCCACAATAATTACAAAGTTTCTGTAATTCATCCTTAAAAAGCTCATGACTACAGGATCCATAAGAATTGATCTTTTATCTTTTGCCTTCCTGTATAGTGTGCATGTATCCATATCATGCGTAATATGGTTCACTAGCTGAACGCAGGCAATATCTTACAATATCTATAGCTGCTAAAATCAAGCCTATAAGTAAGCCAGTGAATAGGAATGTCACACTATGGCATCCCAACAAAACGTTCGCTGATCAGTGCTCATTTTTAGAAACCTAGATTCACTATGCACAACTATTAGGGCACCAACTATTAGGTTGGCATTCAACTGCTTCATCAAAAGATTTTTGCAAAATTAATTTAATTGTTTACAATACCTCCAAGAGCCCGTGCCCGGGCAAGGCTTAGCTATGAACTCCTTGCACAAGGGAAACACTGTGGCAATGTTTAAAACAATTTCTAAGATGGATTAGCTAACAGTAGAAAGTGATGTTAGTGGCCAACACATGCCACCATTTTATGACAGGTGGGACACAGTAATTTTTACCCAACTCAGGGTAGAAAGCCTGAGAATCTCTGGTCTAAAAATTTCATTTCTAAAAAGCAAAAATGGTAGGCACTATCTTAGAAGACACGTTTCCCTTCACTCTCACATATGCCTTTCCTAAGATATTACCTACTGCAGCATTTATATGGGCCATCACAAATGTCGTGTCCCCCCCCCCAACCCTATTGTTTAGTCATTTACAAGTAAATGTAGATTAAAAACTATTGCAATTAGTTTTTAAGAAACTGAAACAGAATTATTTGTTCTTCATGTGCCTCCTCCATTAAAGGTCTGCAGGGTGGCAACACGAGAACAGGCCTTTTCTGTAGTGGCCCCCATTTGTGGAATGCTCTCCCAAGGGAGGTTGCCTGAATTACATACCTTTAGGCACCAGGTGAAAATTTATCTCTTTAACAATGAGTTTGGCTGATTAACATTCTATAGTTTTTAAAATGTGTTTGTGGGAGGAGGGGGTGTTACTGATTTGTTTCTGATTTGGTTTTATTATGTATTTTGTATTCTCATTTTCCTTTTTTTGTGAACCACCTGGGATCTTCAGATAAAAGGTGGTATACAAATTTAAGAAATAACAATAATAATTGACCCCATCCTAGTATCCACATAGAAAAGGGAGGCTATAAATATTTTAGTACATAAACAAAATAATGTCTAAGGCTACAGCCTTATACACATTTACCTAGGAGTAAGTACCATCAAACTCAGTGTAGCATACTTAGCAGACTACACTGTAAGATTTAACACATGACATCCCTTGTATTAAACTCTGATATCCGTAACGAAGAGCGCAATAAATGGAGTATCTGTGACACCTATGAAAGCTAAACTGCAACAGGTTTAAGGGTCCAAGCATCCATGTTTATGCAGATAAACATTATCTTTCCAGTAATGTTTCTGAAACTTGCAAATTACTGATGTGCAATTCAGATTTACTTTGTGATAACTTGAAATCAGAATTGCTATAATTTTAATATATTAATTAATTTCAGTGGGTTTGCTCACAAGCAAATATGTTGAGGATTGCAGCCTTGACCACAGCTTTCTGCAGTACCTTGGTTTTTATTTAATTTAATGGTTCACTGATTATTTCACAATTGCGAAGTCTTATCTTGTTAACAGAGGAATGGGTGGAAGCAACTAGCACAGCAGAAAGAGAAGATACTAGCTAAACATGGCATCATTAAGGAAGTTTTGAAGGAGTTTGAAATACATACAGTACATTAAAAAGTATGCTAATGCATACTGTGTATGGAAGTGATGTTAGCTATAGTTAAACTTTATAAAGGATAGGCAGGAGACAGAAAAAAAGTAGGAAATCTTGAAACATGACATACCAACAGGGCAAATGATTTGCATGTCCCTACCATCAGAATGGCTTATCAGGACTCCAAAGGACAATGGCTTCAAATGAAGAAAATGAATTTGCGGGACAGTGAATGAGAAATCAAAGTCAAAGCATTTATTAACCTTTTCATCACAACTTTGAAGCTTATTTTTCTCTATTTATATTAGATATCTACTTAAATCTTCTTGAAATGCAAAAGTTGTGGTAAATGCATGCTTAAAAAACATGTGCCGCTACTACATTTTGTTCTGCACACATCTGAATGTGCTTCTTAGGTCCAGCAGTTGAATAAAAGTTACACGTGGCAGGTAATTGCACAGGCAAGGGAATGGTTGAGAAGACAGGTGAGGTTCAACCTGTTCTGGATGGATGTGCACTCCCCGTAAAGGAGTGGGTACACAATTTGTCTATGCTTTGGCAACCTCAATGTGTTGTATGTGAGACTGCCTCTGAAGACAGTTCAGAAACTGCAGTTAGTACAGAATTCAGCAGCCAGATGATTGACTGGGACCAGGAGGCCTGAACATATAACATCAAGTCTGGCCCAATTACATTGGCTGCTGATTAGTTTTCCAGCTCAATTCAAAGTGCTGGTTTTGACCTAGACAGCATTATGTGGCTCAGGAACCCAATACCTTAATGAATGCCTCCTCCCATGTGATGTTGCCTAGACCTTGTGTTCATCTTCTGAAGTCCTTCTTCATGTGTGCCCTCCCAAAAGAGCTGCAGATGGTTGCACCAAATGAACAGGGCTGTTCATTGGTGGCTCCCCAGCTGTGGAGTGCTCCAAGGATGTCCAGTCAGGATGTCCAGTCGGGCCACCACTATGACACCAAGGTCATATCTGTGAAATAAATATATTTTTACCCCAATGTATAGCACTTGATTACTTGAAACTATGCACAAGGTGCCAGATCAAGGTCAGGACTTGGGGGTGTACAATACTTAATCCAGATTCCAAAATTCAAGCCCCTTTCCTCTGCCATGACGGCTTCCAAGAAGCAGCTATAAATGACTGCAGATTTCTACAGACATTACCAACATACTTGCAGGTATGATCTGGAAGTCCATAAAAAGGTACAGAAACTTGCTTTTAGAAAGTGAAGCAAAACAAAACAATGTATTGTTAAGTGTTGCTGAAACAACTGAATCTGGTCACTGTCAGAGACAGAATATTGGGCTGGATGATGTGTCATTGAACTTATCCAGTATGGCTGTTCTAATGTTAAATTGACACTTAATATGCTATTAAACCAGAAACATTTTCAGAGAATTACTCCCTACCACCCTTTCAGTGGATACTATGTAACTATGAGCCTGGAAGAAACACACTATTTAAACTGAGCATTAGAAGAAGAAAATGAAACACTTTTCCTTTAATAGTGAACACAAGCTGATATAGCATCACATGACCCTTCCTATAATTTCTATTAAAATCATTTCATGTCTGGTTGCTTCTGCTATCCTGGCTCATTTGTATTGTTTACAACAAGTCATTGCACTCAGCAGTTAGTGGTGGCTGAATCCATGGTTACCAGTTTTTACATTCACTAGTTAAATGGAATGCAGTTCTTCTGTGGGTTTCATGAAGAAAGCACTTAAGGAACCACAATTCAGCTATCAATCAGGCTAACCTGGGAGAAATTAATCTTATAAATATAGGTATTGTTGTATATTAAAAATTTATTGAAAGGGAACTCAAGGGTTTTTTATATATATTAGCTGTAGCTACAAGCGGGGACATGTCAAAATCTGGCACCTTGATCGTAAACATGTTTACTTTGAAACCATTCTCGCCAGTTTAAGCTGAGCTTATAACTGAATATGTTTGTACTGTTGGATTTGGAGACTACTACATACACCCTAAGCTTTCCAGAATAATAAAACTGACATTTATTTCCTAGTGTCATTTCTTAAATATATTTAAAAACAATAAAATAAGAACAACAATCAGGATGTTTCTGTAATGTAAACACAGAGTGCTTAAGTACAGGTTTAATGAGACTGCAGTCTATGCAAAGAAACTTAGACATGATAGTAAATTACAAAACAGACAGAACTAAGTAGAATTCGATTAAGGCAAAAGTATTCTTTACCAGTAAATTAAGATTGCAAACTCATATGTTTTGGTGTTAATTAAGGTAGATATCGATGGATTGTGTTTGCCTCATTACTTACTGTTTGTCTGGAGTGGCTTGTTATTTTGGGAGAGAGGGGACTGTTTGTTTACAAGGTAGATACAACACACATTTAAATTCCTTTTAAAAAAAAACCCAGCAGAAAAGTCACCTATAGCTTGGTGGATGTAATGTCTGTCCCACCAGCCACAAGAACACAACAAATAGTTAAAATCAAACATTTTACTAGCTCATCTACTGCAAAGTCACTGTATCAGAAGCCTGAATTGATTTGTTTCCTTACAACGAACTGAAAATGAATGTAACAGAATGTCGGGGGAGGGGGAGGAAGAAAAATCCCTATGACACTGTTAATCGGATATTGTATAATAGTTGATTGCAGGTTTGCACTGCACTATCATTGCTTAAATCAAACATACTTACAGGTTCTGGGTTCTTCCAAGAGTTTGGTGCAGTTTCAAGGACAAATGTCTTAAGGATGCCTTTTCTACCATGCAGCAATGATCTCAGCTCTGATCTGATTACATGAGTAAAGTGCTAAATCTGACAATATATAGTTTTTTAAAAATAAAGAGGGAACTTCCCAAATAGAGAATAAATCTTAGGAGAAAAGTCTCAGGCTTGGGAAAAAGCTGTTTAAAAATGTGAAGGTTGATTTGCTCCCTAGTTGTAGCAGCTGATGCCTGTTTGCAGCCCTGCAGAAAGAAACCTTTTCTGAAAAACCAATGGCATCACATTTCAGTGAAGCTTGTGCCAGACTATGGAGTGCAAAGCAGCCTTTGACAAACTTCACACAACTCAAATAAGTTGTGCTTACTCCTGCACATGCAAAAATAACTTTAAAGTGTATTGTTAGTTTTTGGTTTTATTATAAGTTGGCAAATATTCCACAATCCTTATGTATTCCTGAGAGGGAAATACTTAAGGAGCTAGCAGCAAGACAATCAAGGTTCTTGTGCCTTTAATGATAGAGAAGAAGAAATTATGGCAAGGGCAGCTTTTATTACCCCTTCATAACAGACATCCTAACCTATTCTGTGGTTTGGCTGCATAGTGGACTGCAGACAGTTCTGAAAAATGCTTTGTTATCCTAATTTAGTTTTTCGCTTATAAACTGTTACGTTTTCTTCTGACAATCCAATTCCCAAAACAATGCCTGGTGGCCCCACTGATTTCAGTAGAACTTCCACAGTATATGTTAACACTATGATGTGAACTTCCTCAAAGGTGCAATATCATGCATGCATAATTATGCATAATTAATAAGTCCCATACAAAACAAGTTTTACTTCTGAGTAAAGGTGCATAGAGCTGTGCAGCATGCACAGGGAAATGTTTACTGAGAAATAAGTCCTACTGCATTCAGTAAGGAATATTCACATGTCAATACATCTAGGATATGCATTTTCACTATAACAAGAGCACATTGCTCTCTGAGTTGGAATGAGAGTCATTACTGGATTCATGTTCCGTTTTAGTCTACTTTAAGCAAACATCTGTACATATATTATATGTTACTATCTAGCTACCTACCTACACACATACATGTAACATATGTAATTATTATGTTTATATCACCACTTTCCTCCATCATGAAATTCATTGTGTCATACATGAAATTCCCGGCTGGCCTCCCTTCCAGAAAATGGCTAAACCCTGCTTAGTTCAACAAGGCATCTGCCTTCAGAACATGCCCTGCAACTGAAAACTTTATACCCACAGCAAACCCTGACCCAAATTAACAATACTTAGCATCTATATAACACAAAGTGTTTCACATACATTATCTCAATAATGGTAACTCCACTAAAGAGCAGCTATGGGGCAAGCCAGTCCTGTGCCTCAGCAACAGCAACCTAACCAGGGGCTTCTGCCATTGCAACTAAAACAATATTATGTGCAAGAGAAATGGAACAGATCTATGTTATTTTTCCTCAGCTTTTTAATGCAACAGGGTGCTCCTCCAGTACAGTTAGGTGCAGGCTCAAGGGAGCCCCTTGCCCTCCTACTCCAAAAGTCCCCTTTGCCTGGTTGTAGTAAAGGACTGTATGAGGGCTATTAAACTGAAGCTCAAGCCAGACAAAAGAGATATGCTGTTGGTGGGTCTTCTGCCTGGATTAGCAGTGTTTATCTGGTTCTGGATAGGGTTGCACTTCCCAAAAGGATCAGATTCTTAGTTTGAGGGTCCTCCTGGATCCAGCGTTGTTACTTGAAGTGGTTTCACTGATGCAGAGACCCTCCCACAGTTACACTCCTATCTAGGCAAAAATAACCTAGCTATGCTGTGGTAACCTCTAGGTCAGATTTCTGCAATGCACGATGCATGGGGCTCCCTTTGAAGACAGTTCAATAAGTGCAGTTACTGTAAAATGCAGTGGTCAGACTAATAATAAGGATTAGTTGGTTGGGGCATAAAACTCCAATTCCCATTGAAATGCGTCTCTTAACATGAACCAACTCATACCCTGAGAACATTGTTTGAGGTCTTTCTCCAGGTGCCCTCTCCAAGAGAGGTTCAGAGACCTGCAACAAAGCAGATGACCTTTTCAGTTGTCCCCACCTCACCCAATCCAGTCTTGTAATGCTATCTGCCTGGCACCAACTTTACCATCTTTTCAGCACTATTTGAAGACTTGCCTGAACTTTCATTTTGTGGTACCTTATTACTTTTTATCAGTATTGCTTAATTCAGAATGACATCAGTGATTTTTTAGCAGTTTTATTGGTCACTATAGTCTGGTATGTTAATTACTGATGATAAGATTACATTTTTTTGAATTTTTTGTATTTATTGAAAGCCACATAGAGACTTTTTTTGTAGTAGACAACTAAGAAATTTGCTAAATCTAGATCTAGATGTAGCACAAGGTAAGCAAAGACAGTGACATCCTAGTATGCTAGGAATTATGGCGGCTGCTGCTTCTTTAACACAGGCACAGATAACTACACCTAATCAAGAGAGCAGCATGCCCCTTGGGGTTGTGACTGGAGTCTGGTACCATATTCTGCAGTCAGCATTGTGGTGCAGTGCAAACACACGATCAACATTGTTAGTATGTAGCAGAACTAAAACACGTGTTATGGTACCTTAGAGATTAATTTGTTTGGTTCTGCCTTTCTTCAGTAGCTGCACACAGTGATTTAGGGAAGAATGCTTCATGTCAGGACCATTGACTTCAAAGTGGTTTTACAGCACTTTGCTTCAGAATATATATACACCGGGTTGGAGCCAGAGATCCTGTGAACAGTGTGCTGTTCAATGAACCTCTTGCTCCTGAGAAAAGAGGGTGAGATATGACCAATTCCCCTTCCCCCCAGCAGCCCCCTGATATCTGCTCCAGAGAGGTAGCACAGAAAGCTGCAGTGGGGAGTAGAACTTTGTGAAAATTGCCTCTTTTGTCTCGTCCATGAGTGGCATCCTCTGATGGATTATCAGAGCTTCATTTTTTAAGGAAGGCTACTCAGTATCCAAGTTACTGCTTTCAGGCAGTAGTCAGTGCTGCTGCAGGATCATTTCAAGACTCAAGAGTGAGCAAACCTGGAAACAACCCAAGTGTTTGCTTATTTTAGAGAGTACAATGGATCTTGCATATGATCTTGTAATAAATAAAAAGTTCCTAGGTGAGCATAGAGGTGTCTCAGATTGTTTCTTCTCTGTGCTGTGAGGTTTCTCCTTTGTTTCCTTTGTATGTCCGGACTGAAAACAGTCCTTGTGAGCAGTGTGTGGTTTAAAAGGAATGAACCCCTGGCTGCAGGACAATAGCTCAGTGGTAGAGCATCTGCTTTGCAGGCAGGAGTTTCTAGGTTCAATTCCCAGAATCTCCAGGTAGGGAGAAACTTCTGAAATCCGGAAGAACCACTGTCAATCAGTGTAGACAATACTGAGCTAGATGGACCAATGGTCTGACTTGCAATAATTCATCTTCCTATGTTATTATACAGGGATATCTGGGACTTGCAGCAGCTGGCTCATTGCTCCTGTCCTTGGGGGTGCATCTCTGTCAGTGCACTGGTTGCCTTTGCATCAGAGTGCCACAGAGATGTCAACTGTCACAATAGTCCATGATTAGCAGGCATGGAGACTGTGGCAGTTGTTTTTGCTCCATTGTATGCTTTTTGAAGTAATGTGTTTTCCTCTCCTGTTGTGGATTCGGCATGCATACAATTTGCTAGACATTGTGCTGATTCACACAGGCATAATTGATGTGTAGGATTACATGCACCATGATTAAGCACATAATCATAGTTCATTTTAATTGTTGTTGAAACAAACTTGTTTCTGAGCATTGCAAGAGTGTTTATGATTCTTTCTTTTATTCAGCACCCTTATCCCCCCGCCCCCGGCATTCTGAGTATTCTAGCTAGCAGTATTTTGTGTGCTATTTCTTTGTTATTGTGAACTTTGCTCCAAAAGGCAGAAACTACAGCAAATGGGTATGCCCTAGAATTCAGACAGGAAAAAAATTAATATCTTAAGAATATATGTATACATACAAGAACTTTTGTACACAAAAGTTTTGGGTCTTGAGTAGACTTTATTACATAAGTAAACCATAGAGATGTCTATTCCTCTGTATGTTACTTAGATGTAACTGGTTGAAAAGACACATGACCAAATTTCTATCAATAGAAGCAGTGAACTGCACAAAAAAGAAGAAGAAGAAGAAGAAGAAGAAGAAGAAGAAGAAGAAGAAGAGGAGTTTGGATTTGATATCCCGCTTTATCACTACCCGAAGGAGTCTCAAAGCGGCTAACAATCTCCTTTTCCCTTCCTCCCCCACAACAAATACTCTGTGAGGTGAGTGCGGCTGAGAGACTTCAAAGAAGTGTGACTAGCCCAAGGTCACCCAGCAGCAGCATGTGGAGGAGCAGAGACACGAACCCGGTTCCCCAGATTACGAGACTACCGCTCTTAACCACTACACCACACAAAGCCACCTTCATAGCCATCTGAACCAGTTCCTACAATATCTACACCCCAATAATTTCCTCCTAGAATACCTCGTTATTTTCTGCAAGTTTGCATCCTAGGTGACTGAGCTGATACTTCCTAGCAGAGGGTGAAATAATTTGTATACTGAAGAATGAGGCAGGAGTATGGTATACAATATCAGGCACTGGGCTGGAGTCAGATTTTTGTCTCTGCCACAACCTCATGCTTCTGCTGAATTACCTTGATCAAGTTACACAAAGAGCAACAACAAAATCCAAAATCTATAGTAGAGCAACCCCTTTATTAGGCCAACCTGAATTTTCTAAAATAGTGAGTAATCTTTCGACTTCTCTAGAACTCTTAATCAGGCTGGGTTTCAAGCAAAAGGGAGGCAGGTTGTAATGAAAAGCTGGCTTGGTATTAAAGCCATAGAGGCTGTATTGATAACAGTCTTCAGATGGAGTGTGGGAAGAGGTAGCAGACTCAATAGATTAGATCTATTGAGTAAATCTACTACAGTTGGGGTGCTTTTGTGGACAGAAACTATTGTGCATTTCTTACATCTTTTCTCATTTGAGTTTAGAAAATTTCAGTAATGGATGAGAGAGTAAAGAGGTCTAGATGCCTCCTGTGTCTTCAGTTCAAAATCGAAATTGATAGACCCAATTGAGGAGCTAGCCCTGCTCTGCAAAGCCACTCTCACCTTTACAAATCAGCAGAAGCAACAACTGCAGCCAATTGGAGATACAGGTTGCTTCACCCAACCAAGCAACTGCATTGCTCCTTAAACTTTCTTAAAGCCAACTTAGTTCCGTATAGTAAAAGGTCTGTATAGTAAAAGCCATGGTTTTCCCAGTAGTGATGTATGGAAGTGAGAGCTGGACCATAAAGAAGGCTGATCGCCGAAGAATTGATGCTTTTGAATTATGGTGCTGGAGGAGACTCTTGAGAGTCCCATGGACTGCAAGAAGATCAAACGTATCCATTCTTAAGGAAATCAGCCCTGAGTGCTCACTGGAAGGACAGATTGTGAAGCTGAGGCTCCAATACTTTGGCCACTTCATGAGAAGGGAAGACTCCCTGGAAAAGACCCTGATGTTGGGAAAGATGGAGGGCACAAGGAGAAGGGGACGACAGAGGATGAGATGGTTAGACAGTGTTCTGGAAGCTACAAACATGAGTCTGACCAAACTGCGGGAGGCAGTGGAAGACAGGAGTGCCTGGCGTGCTCTGGTCCATGGGGTCACGAAGAGTCGGACACGACTAAACGACTAAACAACAACAAGTTGGGTGTGTGGGACAAAGCACCAATAATGTGTTTACATCCCTGTAATTCTAGAAGAGATTTTGAAAGGGCAGGAAAAATATGTTCTTCCGCCTCAGCTCCTGCATTTAGGACAGGATGAAGAATCAGAAATGCATTGTTACTTCCTTCTTCTTTCCTCCTCAAACTCAGTCCAATGTAACTAAGCCCCTGAAAACAGGCTCCCTGTATTATTTCTTTGACATGACTTTAGAATGTTCAGAACTGGTTATTATTGTATCTTTATTACCCCATATAATATTGGAAATACTGTATCAGCACTGTACTTCAACCTAGCCATTCATGTTTTGAACACACCTTACTAAACCCACCTAAAATAGGATTATGAATAGGGTTGCCATATTCCTAAAAGTAAAAACCAGGAAACCCTGAAAGTCATTGAGCTTTTTTTTTTTTTACAAAAACCATCCCACGATTTTTCAATTGACTTACCTAAGATCTAGAACAAAGTGCCGCCTTTCGGAAATACCCCCCCAGATGTCAGTTCTGCCTTTGAAATCCCAGGAAAATCAGGACATATGGCAGCCCTAGTTATGATACCATTACCTTTCATTTCCTCACGTTGTCTCAACTCAATTCATTCAGAGCTCTCTTTACAATGTAGATTTGAACACAATGATGACTTCACCTAGATAACTGGCATCACATACAGAACTTGCCGTGTTAGAATAAATGAAGGAACAAATCAATTGACGTGTAATTGCTATAACTTTTTACACATCATCATAGGCATTTTCATTCACAAATATTTGAGCTGATTTTAGCTAATAGCCACACTAATAATATCTTCCAAATAAAACCTAAAGACACTGGATATGTAAGTCTCCACTGCCAAATTTTTAAAATAAATTCTGCTCATAGCCTTAAACTGTCCTCCAAACATAGTAATAGTTTGTGTGTATTTGTTTGTTCTGCAAATGAAGGCCTGAGAAATCAAGGGTACTATGCAGGGTGCGTGGCACCGTGTAAATGCCACATTTTAAAGTACAGTGCTCCTTCTTGAACAATCTTAGCATCAATTCTCTTGGGTGAAAGTTTCTCCCCAACTGGTCACAATGCCATTGATCTAACTGGAAGAAAATATACAATGAACTGTTGTAGGCATGTATATCCTAGTCTTCCTAAAGCATCACTATCACTATGCCTCTTGCCTGACATGAGAAACACGCATACAAAAGTGGAATTCTTTAATCTGATGCTACAATAACCCACTGAAATGAATCTAAACTGGCCAATCTATAAATTCAGTTGGTAGTGAGGCAAGGAAGAAGGGCTACCCTTATGCAATTCATATAATCAGTTATCAGTAATCAATATATTCATATATGCTCATACATAATCAGGGCTTACAGTATTTTTATAATCCATTTTGAATCAAAGGGAAGCTGTGCCTTAGCTATCTGCATACTGCTTGAAACAGCAAAATTAGGAGCCGACCTTTCCCCTACAAACATCCGTGTACCCTGAACAAGGGGAAGACGTGAATCAGAGATACTGGTACAAAATCCCCTCAGATACAGGCTAAATTAATCCACAGAACAGGAAGAGCAAACCACAAAATCTCCAATACTCCCTGTCCTGTCATAACTAGGGGAGAGGTTAGACAGAGCGTCACTGCAAGCAGAGGAAAGCAGAACTAGAACTCCATGCTTGACCAGTGCTTGACCAGGAGCTGGAAGCATGGCAAGAAGCTCGCTAATTGGCTAATTTTCGCTGGCAATATCATGATGGCCTCATGGTTGTCTCATGATCTATGATTTGCTGTGATCTGCTCAGGTATAAAGACCTCTGGATTTCTGTCAATCGGGGTCCCAGTTCCTTTTGGAAGAGATTCCAAACTGGGTCCTTATTGCCTGGCAATAAACTTCACCTTCTTATTCTCCATTGCTGAGTCTGCCTGATCCTTATTAACGCCAAGCGAGTACCTGCTTACGTTCACGTGCTTCAGTAGAGCATGCCACTCTTAATCTCAGAGTTGTGGGTTCAGGCCCCACATTGGGCAAAAGATTCCCGCATTGCAGGGAGTTGGACTAGATGACCTTTGTGGACCCTTCCAACTCTTATCATTCTATGATGGTAAGTCAGCCCATTGTATCTCAGTTTCATTTGCACTGACAGGCAGTGCCTCTCCAGGCTTTAAGACATACCTGGAGATAATGGAGATTGGATGTGCTCTATTCACTAAGCCTTGGCTCTGTGCTATGCTATACTGTACTAAGAAACACCTAATTAAAATTGCTTCCCTGTAAATTTTTTAAATTTAGTGGTCCAAGGAGTTAATTAGAGCATACATCTTTCCCAGTGTAGAATCACAGTACCCCTGCAAATCATATTAGATTGAGGGGTATTTGTCTAAATAAAGATTTGAAAACCAGGCACCCTGATTCAAATCTGGCCTTTTACACAGTGCACAACACTACCCTGACCTTCATTCCACATTAAATACAAAGACTGAACAGCATTATTATTTGTACTGAGTGATGCATGTACATGTCTAAAGTTGCAGAACATATGACACGCTGTTTTATCTTTCTTAATATATAGTTGGCAGCAACACACTTATATTGCACTTATATATTATGTTTTTAATTTATGCCTGGTTATTTTGTTCAGTTCTCCTGTACTGTTCTTTGCAAATTTCCTTCTCTCCAGATTGTGGGGGCTGGGCAACCACAAAGTCATTGAAAAAAGTCGGCAGGGAGAGAAGCAGCTCAGCTCTGTTCACTGCAGCCAGCCAGCGAGGCATCTTTTTATGGGTGGTGAGCTTCGGGTGTGGAGGCAGAGTTCAAGTCCAAGCCCCTCACCGCGGAAAAGGGTGCCTCACTGGCTGCTGGCTGTATGAGGTCACACACATCATGTGCAGGCATGTTCATGTGATGTTTCACATCCGTGTGTGGCAGTAGGCACCCACAATCCTGAGGGCACCCCTGCTCTTTTGTGTCATGTAGTTAAAAATAATGGTTAACATGCAGGGCAGAAAGATGTATTTAAAGAATTCTGAAGTGGCTGAAACTATGCAGTATCAGGAACCTCCCTGCCATGCCCCTACTCTCACCCAACCCAAAAATGTATATATATTGCAAATATTATTTAACTAAGAAGAAAATGAAACTCTTTTTTTAGTAGTAAGGGAGCGACAGCAGGTCAAAGGGACGTTATGAAATGAAATGTCTATGCATTCATTGTTTGAAGTTAGTAGAGGTGGTGTTGCTTTTAAAAGTGCTAACTTTCACGGTATAAACTCTGAAGGAGTTAATCAGAGTAGATAACACAAGCTGTTGGAGAATAGATGGTGCATACTCCTTTCTGTCCTGTTACTGTACTTTTCTTTCCTAAATTCCTTAAATATGTTCATATTATGAAACAAGGATAAAATCTGTATTACACTTACTGATAATTAAAATACATCTAAAAAGTGATTCCTAAAGTGTCTGTAACTAAAATAACAGTACCTTTAATTTAGAAAATGATTGTGACATTCAGGCCTTGGATTTTAGGAGACTAGTACATCTAATTCATACTCTTCCCCCACTTTAATCAATGTTTCTAAAACTAAACCCAGTGCTTTTTTTCTGGGAGGACGCAAGGGTACGCATACTCCTAAACATTTTGTGAATCTAAGTTTGGCCTCATTGAAGGGCAGTATTTCAATAGTAGGAAAATGAGAGTACCCCTAAACATATATATTTTTTAGAAAAAAGCACTGTCTAAACCTAATCCTAAGGTGTATGGCTTTATGCTATACTGGTATTTCTCATGAATGAAGAAACAAATTTTGAGTGATTAAGTGGAATTGTTCATACCAATTGCCAACTACAGCTTTTTGCTCATACAAAATAGCTTGGAAAATATATACTGCATGTGTTTATTATAGTTACAGTTGCTATGAACATCTATAACTCTCCAACAATTTCTTTGATTTATGTTCAAAACCATATAGGGCATGAAATGATGCCTGCAACCTTACATTTTCCTCAAGAACATTGTGGAGAGCAGATATATTCCAAAACATCATGTTAGATTCCTTGTTATGTCTCCTTTTTAAAATAAATGTATGATAATCAATTACACATGCTTCAAAGCAACTGCCACTAGATTCCCCATCAGAAAATATGTTCTAGAAAAATAGCACCATTCTCTTATCCTATGGCTTCAATAATATTTTTCTCTCCTTCCATTATCAAAGGAAACATCACACTGTACAAAATGTTCCAGTCTCTGCACAACATGCATAACATAATAGTCAAATCCTTTAGTGGGTTTTCAGTAATGCATTTTCAGGGGGTTATGTGTTAAGAAAGGGAAGGGCTGTAGTTCAGTGGTACAGCACCTGCTTCACGTGCAGAAGGATCCAAGTTTAACTACCAGCATCCTCAGCTAGCACTGGGAAAGACCCCTGTCTGAAACCCTGAAGAGCCCCTGCCAGTCAGTGTAGACAGTTCTGAGCTAGATGGACCAATGTTCTGACTCAGTATATGGCAGCTTCCTATGTTCTTAAGAAAGAAGTGCATCATGATATAAGAATTAGTCATCCTAGTTCCTCTTGGCCATGCCTTTAAAAAAAGCAGCAACAACTCCACTGAAATAAGAAGTGGGACTAATGTTACCTGGGAAGAAACTCTGCCCTGATTCCACCTATCCCCACATATTTACTTACTTACTTACTTTACTTACTTACTTACTTACTTACTTACTTACTTACTTACTTTTGTAGGCTGCCTTTCCCCCAGGAAGCCTTTGCAACAATTAAGCAATTCATAAATTAATTCATACCAACAAAAGCTATCATATACATACAGAACAGCCGGAAAGTCTGAGACAACAGAAAGTCACTCAAGGTCATAGGTCCAGTGGAAAAATAATGTTCACTGCAACTTAGTGGAAGCTTTGTCATGTGTGAACCATACAAACTCCAGGGAATTATCACAATCTGGACACCAGTGCTGAAAAGATACTGTCCCGAGTCACTGCAACCTGCACTTCCGACAGCACCACATAACCTCTCTCATGTTCAAGCAATCTACCTAGTATTCACATTCAATAAAAAAATTATAGGTCTATTTGTAGAAATTTTGGAGAAGACTCAGCACCTTTCCCCCCACTTTGTTTGTTTTAAGGTGAAGTATTTTGCTAGAGGTTCCTGAAAGCTGTGGATGCTTTAATAGAAAGAGAATATGGGTCCTGATATAAGGGATACCTGCAATAGATTCACACAGCTGTGTTTTCCATGTAAGAAAACAAATATTGCTCCAAGGTCACCCAATGGGTATTTGTAAATGGGTGGGTATTTAAAATCATGTCTCTCCAAGTCATGTTCAGCACTCTCTATCCACTACAATGCATTGGCTCTCTCAAAGCTTCCTTTTTACATACCGTATATGCTTTCAAAAGCTTTTTCAAGTTGCATGACAGGCAATATTGGTATAGTGATGGGGGGTGGGATTTCAATGTGATAAGTGTGGGTATGTGAAGCCAACCCAGGCTGTATGCTTAAGTATGGCCAAGAAAAATCCCTTTCTACCTAGTCTCTTTGGTACTATTATCTATTAATTTGAATCAGTTTTCCCTCCCTAGTGAGGTATGTTGCCTTTAAAAAATGGATGTTTGCTTGTGCTCAGGCGTTTGAAATATTTTTCTAGCCTCAGATCCAGGAGTATTCCCTGTTTTTAGCAAACACAGGTGGAAAATGTAACTGAAAACATGCAGTATTCACAGTCTGTTCAACTTGACATCTTCTGCTGTTTCTCTGTGTGAAGCGTTGACATCATTTGAACCCTAAGCATGGTTAACATAAAACCACCTGGACTAAAGCAAATTAAAGTATTTTAATAAGATGAACATTGTCCTACTGTACCCCCAAACTTCCTTCCCTCCTTCCCCCACATGCCACCCCTCATATTAACAAAGCACCCGTTTTCACATTGCTCTCATAATGAAATCTTCAAGGAGTGATGGAGTTAAATCGCATGTGCACCATAGCCCTATTGTCCATGCAGCTCTGCTAGATGGCATCAACAGTTGTTCACCTATTTTCACAGTGGGAAATTACAAGGTACTCACTATATAGGAATAATCAGACAGAATCTAGGTCAAAATCAAAGGAAGTCTGCCCCATCCATCTGGTGGGGGGGTGTAGAATTCACATGCAAACATCATGGCAACGTAAAAACAAGGAACTGATTTGTCAGACTTATTATTTATTGTTAAACATTCTAAATGAAGGTAAGACTGCTTTGAGTAAAAACACACAAAAAGGTAGTATTAGCTCAGTCTGGTTTTTCAAAAGGCATTTGAAATAAATATAAAACTACAATATTAGAAAAAATATATAATCATTATTCAAACAGCTGACTTGAAACAGTCCCTTGTTCATGGGGAAATCTTCAGTTAGTTTTTCAAGTACCAGCAGTTCAGTCGAAAGATTCACCAACTGCCCCCTGGAGAAAACGGTAGATCTGCATTTAAATGGAGATATATTGTTTCCAAATGTGCACTACCTGGAAGGCAGATACTGTCAAGGTTTTTTACTGAATGGATTTAAAATTGCATTAGGTAAGTTTCATTGCTGTAACCCTTATTGCTTCTTAGGACTGAGGCTATTTATTTAGGATTTTGTCTGCATGCATATTTTTTGCCCTAATAATTAAACAAAGCTGCCCACTAACAATGGGGAATCACTGCTTTATAGAGTGTTTAGATATGACAAACGAGGACCATACTGGCCTTCTTGGATACAACTCTGACATTATTAAGTTATCATACAAGTTATATATAGTTATGTATAAAGCTTTACAATACAACTAGTTTAGAGTTATAAAACACTGTATAAAATGCATGACCAGTACATATCCTGCATAATTATTCAAAATATTTTAGCAACAATTTAAAATGTGTTTTCTAGCATTTAGCTCTGACCCTTTATATTCATGCATTTTTCAATGAATGATCTTAAGAAAGTGTTGAATCCCACATCACTGTAACTGCTTATTAACACACATGCTTTCTCAATTTTTAGACCTAACAGACTATTTTGACTAGTCAACAATACACATTTAAAACCCAGGAGACTTTTAAAATCAAATGAATCCTGGCTGGCATATTGGAAAACCATTATCAGATCAGATCATCCCTCTTTTTTCTTTTACTGTACATGAATGCAGATATAGACACATATTTCTTCAATACACTCACAGACAACACAAAAAAAACCTTCTAGAAAAGTTTTGCATAAGTATGCTGTTAAGGCATATGTAACGTTCATAAAGAAAAAGACACTCACAATCAATTTCAAACACTCAGACATTAGTCTAGGCAGCCTCCTGCTGAATTTCTGGTTGCAATGAAATGTCCCTGTAAACAAGGTTACTGAGAACAAACCAAGATATCCTTCTCAGCAACACCTTCAACAGGAGCCCTTCAGCTGTCTACTTAGTTTGTTATGCCTTATCTTATAGCACTGACATTCTAATGCTGATTCAAATTCTGGGTTCAAAATGAAAGATGAAATATCTTTAAGATCACTTAATATTGAAATACTGATGCAATAATAAGCAGTGCTATGATAACAAAGCAGATAGAATACTCTAGATGGTAACCTTTTAATTTTGGGAACAGAAGGGAGTATGGTAGTGCATACACTTAACGTAGTTAAATTATCTGCTTATTTTCATATCAGATACTTTCAGCATCAAATCACTATATTCTGTCTATTAAATATTTTTAAAAATAAATATTTTAGTGACTTAACGATAGAATACAATAATATTTATTTATTTTGTATCCCAACCTACATTCTAAGATCTAGGATGATGGGGAGGTAATAATAGCATAAATAAAGCAAGAAAATCTCAGTTTAGTACACATATTCCAGAAAAAATACAACAAAAACAACATATCAGCAATATCAAATAGCAGCACTGCTGATATCCAAAGGCTGGCACAAACAGCCAGGTTTTCACCAGTCTTAGGGATGCCAATAAGTGCTGAAGCCAATCAAATTTCAGGGTGGGGGCGCTCCAGAGCCAGGGTACCGTAATAGAAATGAACCACACATGAGTCACTGCCAGGCATACAGATCCCAATGACAGGATGCTAAGGAGCCAGAACCACTCCCCACCCAACTGCAGATATCAACTCCAGGGCAGGAACATACAAAATATATAACAAAACAAAAGCAAACCAATAACTCCCCCTCCCACAAACACATTTAAAAAGCCACAGAATAGGGTTGCCATATTTCAAAAAGTGAAAATCTGGATACAAAAGTTTTGTTATGGGTTGCCATACGTCTGGATTTTACCGGACATTACAGCCATTTCTGCCCACTGTTTCTGGACATATGGCAACCCTACCATGGAATGTTAATCAGCCAAATGCCTGATTGAAGAGAAATGTTTTTGCTTGGCACCTAAACATGTGTAATGAAGGTTTCAGGTCAGCCTTCCTGGAGAGAGCATTCCACAAATGGGGAGCCAATGCAGAAAAGGCCTGTTCTCATATTGCCATCCTCCGGACCTCTCATGGAGGAGGCAATATTTACATGCACTTTTCAGGTGGACCTCACAAATGGTTCACAACAGACCATCACAACAATAAGCATCATTTAAAAACTTACAACTATTATAAAGACAATGATAATAAATAATGGCACATGCATGCATCCCTATGGCCAACAATCTGCACATCCAAGGTATTAAAGTAGCTTCATATGTTACAAATCCCTGCATGAAATTAGAATGAATTAATTAGTATAACCATAAACTGCAACATGTTGCCATCTTTATTGTTGCCAAGTTTATTGTTGCATGAACATGCCAGGGCAAGCCTCAGTTGGCCATGGCCTTGAGCACCTGTGTGTAAGATCATCAAATATGATAAACTATGTGTACCATGCTCATTCCGGTTCAAAAGAATCAGTAGCCTATATAAATTAAATTGTGTTGTGAGCATGCCTGATGTAAAAATAAGTTACGATTCATACATCACATAGAATGCAAACCTGGCAGTAAAATGTCAGTTCAAAAATGCCCTATTTATTGCATTGGGGCTTACTCCTACATAAGCAGATATAAGATTTCTGCATAAAGGTAAAGGTAAAGGTACCCCTGCCCGTACGGGCCAGTCGTGACCGACTCTAGGGTTGCTCGCTCATCTCGCTCAAGAGGCCGGGAGCCGGCGCCGTCCGAAGACACTTCCGGGTCACGTGGCCAGCGTGACGAAGCTGCAACTGGCGAACCAGCACCAGTGCCGCACACGGAAACGCCATTTACCTTCCCGCTATAAAGCGGTACTTATTTATCTACTTGCACTTAGGGGTGCTTTCGAACTGCTAGGTGGGCAGGAGCTGGGACCGAACGATGGGAGCTCACCCCGCCGCGGGGATTCGAACCGCCGACCTTACGATCAGCAAGTCCTAGGCACTGAGGTTTTACCCACAGCGCCACCCGCGTCCCCCAAGATTTCTGCATAAATCACTTTAATTTCTAAATTATTCCTTTTAAAGTAACATCTAAACCAGTGATATACAGTGGAACCTCGGGTTGCAGACGTAATCTGTGATGGAGGCATGTCCACAACCCACAGCGTTCGCATCCTGAAGCATCGCGTCTGCACAGGCGCAATTTGGCGCTTCTGCACATGCGCAAAGTGCAATTTAGTGCTTCTGCACATGCACGAGCGGCGAAACCCGGAAGTAACCCGTTCCGGTACTTCCGGGTTTCCTGCGGTCCGCAACCCGAAAACATGTAATGAAGCGTCCGTAACATGAGGTATGACTGTATCCATATTCATCAGAATTTTAAAAAATCATTTCATTAATTCCCCCTTCATAAACTGCCCCAGTTTGGTCATATTAAATCATAGTTTAAACAAGCTATGGTTTGAGGTGAGCAAGTAGCATGCCTAGTAAACATTGCTCAAAAGTTTCCATAGCTCTCCTCCTTTGCATCTTTTGTATCACTGAAAAACACAGCAGAGTCTAACTTGTTATAACACCCAAGCCTAGGCTCATAGTTTGTTTCTCTCCACATATACCAAGAGCAGTAACCAAGGTTTGTTACTGGCATACTACACAAGGTTTGTTTGGATAAACAAACCTTGGGTAAAGGTTTGGATGACATGACAAGTCAGACTCTGGTTTGTTTAGTCTGTGGTGCAGGAGCAGGGGAAGAGTCATAGAAGTAGCACACATTAAGCCATGGCTTTAAAAAAAAGCAACTGTGGTCGGTGTGGCATGGCTCTGATAGTCTACTCTACTCCAATACACTTCTACCACTGAGTTCAATAAGGCTTGATCTCAGGAAAGAGTGCCTTCATCCTATTGGGCTGGGTGTTATACACACTGAGCTCTATGAGTCTATGAGGTCATCTCTTCATGCAAAATAAAACTGCATGCCTAAAATCTTGCCACAGCTGCCTTCTTCTAACCCTCCCTATTATAGTCAAAATGCATCACCTCTGCAGTATTCCTCTACATTGAAGAAAATTCAGATTTCTCTTCTGCCTTCGTGTATCTTCTACAAGTACTCCCCTAATAGCCATATTTAAGTTAAGCCTGTTTAATAAGACATATAAGTACATGGCTGAGGAGGGAGAAATCTACAACGTGAGCAAGTGAGCAATCACAGTTCTCCTCCCCTCCTCCTGTCTTCCCTCTTCTTTCTTTAACCTTTGAGAGGAAATGCACCAACCCACTGGCAACTTCCCAAGTATGTTTTCATGTGCAGTCACAGCTAACTGTAAGGAGCAGAATCCACTACATTAATAGCAACTCACAGCTTAAAAACACACAAAGGTCTCCCAGGCACACAGCTCAGGAGGACAAAGAAGCACAAATGCCTTCGTTCAAAGCACACACAAAACGTGCTCCTGACACTTTATGTCAGCCTTCCTCAACCTCAGTCCTCCAGATGTTTTGAGACTACAATTCCCATCATCCCTGACCACTGGTCCTGCTAGCTAGGGATCATGGGAGTTGTAGGCCAAAAACTTCTGGAGGGCCGAGGTTGAGGAAGCCTGCTTTATGTGCTATACATATATAGGTAGTTTAAAATGTGGGGTTTCTACCCCCCCCCCCACACACACTTGTTTCCTTCTTTGTAAAAAAAAAAAGAGTATGATGCCTGCATGTAGGGATTAAATGCCACTGTGTGTAGGGACAAAAGCAAGCCACTGAAACAATGGTGCATAGATCTTCCAAGTCATCTCTCACAGAAAGAGGCTCATCTCTCTTTTACTTTCTGACTCTCTCAACACCTCTCTCCTCAGGGTCTTACCTTTTTGCTTAAGATACTATGCAAAGTGCAATGCACATTGTCGATTGATTGCAGCATGTATATATAATAAACTATAATATGTAAGACAACAGAAGAAAGGTGCACCTCTCACCACATAAGGGCCCAACTACCACACCCCACACAAGAGGGGCCCAGTTATCTAGGTCATCCTCCTGCCAAACAGCAGCTCCCTGGATAGAGAGCTGTCCCATTCCTCTCCCACCTTCTAGATTTACAGTTCCCCAAAACAGCACAAGCAATACACAATACACAAAGGGGGTAGGGGAATCCCTTTTGACCAATACAGCTTCTGCTGCCACAAGTTTTGGGACCTTTGCGGAATTTAATTATCATCTACCTCTCTAAACCTTGATACTCAGAGGAAGGAAGATTGCATGAACCTCAAGCCAGATGTCACTTTCTCTCTTCCCTCTTGATTTTTGAACTGCTGTTTGTGTGTGTGTGTGTGTGTGTGTGAGAGAGAGAGAGAGAGCACAGGAAAACACACATAATCTCAACACAAACACAGCAAGCTTTCTTTCCTGCTCCCCAACCCCATACATATTTTATTGAAACTGAGACCCACTTTGTTCAATGGTACTTATTCTAATACATGCCTACTTGAAAGTAAATCACACTGAGTTCAATTGGAGTAAATCCTAAGTAAGTGCACATGAAAACACTGCCTCACACAATCAGTACCACAATGTGGTAAAACCATATTAATAAGAGGGAGGGGGATAGATAAGAATAATTCCCCTGTATTTAACTGGCAGGCAGGCCTGTTTGGCTCCTGCAAATCGCTCACCAAAAAGTGTTTTAAGAAAAAGAGCGGTGGTGGGGTGAGGTGCTAATGTCTCTTTCCCCGTGTGCCACCTCTCCAGCTCCCGCGGACGGATCGCGCTGCCCTTGGTAATCCAAGAGGCGAGGCAGCCAAGGTAGCAGCCGATTGGCAAAGCTGCGGAACTTCTGAGCTCCTTGAAAGGGAATCTAGGAGTGGTGGGACAGGCGCGCAGACGTACCCACACCCACAAACACCCACACAGGGTATCAGGCACACATTCCAAGCAGCCGCAGATCAATTAATAATAACAACAAGAGCAGTAACAGTAACAATACAGTTTGTTGCGCTTGCAGGCACACCATACTGGCAACAGCTTTAAAGTCAAGTCCTCTCACTCCAGCCTCGAGAATCTCTCTCCCCCCCCCCCCCCACCTGCGCACGGTGTTTCTAATTCTGCCTCCATCTCTGCATGCCGAGAAACTGCCCCATGATTGTGGCTCCTCGAACCCTAGCCAGCTGCAATGATCTTTTGTTGTTGCTGTTGTTTAAATAAATAAATCCCCTTACACGAACGGAAAGGAAAGGTTGGGGAGGGCAGGAACAGGACAAAAACCTGCGGGAATGGAATCTGTCACCATACTCAAAGCACGCAAGAAAAACAAACAAAAACCCCAAGCTATCCTTAAAAAGAAAAGAAGAAATGGTAAAGAGGTGGCGGGGAGCGGGGAGAAGGAGAAATCAATAAAGCCCGGGTGGCTGGTTTGAGTGATTTCTATGAAAAGGAACTGACTCGAGAGCAAGTCAAATTGAACCAGGTCTGAAGGTGGAAAGGTGGGGGGGAGGAGTGTAACAGAGCTTCTATCAGCTGTTCGGCTCTTCCCAATCTAAAAAAGAAAGGGGGGGAAAGGGAAAGGGGGGATGCCCCAGATGTAATGTTAGTTTTCAGATGTGCATGATAAGATAAGGTGTGGACTCGGTTTACCTGGTCAGGGCAGAACCGCAGGCGGTTTAATCAGGTGAGTCGTCGGGGACTGTAAAGAAGCCGAAGCCGGTTTCTTTGCTAGGAAAGTCTACAACCCCATGCAGGGACATTGCAAAATCTTTACACACGCCTCCTTTAACTGGGCTTCCGCGACCTCAGCCGGAGAAAGGGGGGAGATGCCTGCCCGAGGCAGCTTGAGGCCACCTCCTCGAGCTCTCGCCCGGAGATCGGCGGGGTCTCCCGCAGCACGGGGTCCATTTAAACGGCTGCTCCGCACCAGGCGAAGCCGGCTGTGAGGGGGAGAAAGGCGGCGGTGGGCACCCGAAGGATGCACGGGCCTCCCTGTTTCCTTGGTAGAGTCGATCCGCACTCAGTCTGACCCAGGACGTCACTCTGCCTGTCTGTTTTCTCAATGATAACTTGGCAGGAGAAGGGGGAAGCTGCCAGGTCCCCCCCTCCCCTCCTTCCTTTCTCTCTCTCCCTCTCTGAGATCATTACTTGGTATGTGCACTTTTCTCGCATGCATTTTTTAAAATATATAAATATATATGTAATAATGCCCGAAGATCGTCTTATGCATAATCATGGTGATCGTTAGCAGCCTGCTCGGTTGTATTTGCATTGATTTGAGTCTGCCTGTGTGGCTGCGTGTGTTGTTTCTTGCTGCTGCCGTTCTTAAAGGGGCTTGGTGGGTGGCTGGGGTGGCTGGGTGAGAAAATACTATTGCCTGTTTGTACAAAGAATCCACCAGCATTTAGAGATCCCAACATATCCTCCAACTGGCACCATTCCTCCCAGTCATTATTCCATAATCAAAATATGCAGATCCAGTCAGTGGATCCTGCCAAATCCCAATGATTTCCTCATTTGTCTTTTCCCATTCATCTGATTAACCACGTTGAATGTTTGTCTGCTGTATTTTCATTACACAAGTGAACATACCCCAGCGCCTAGACAAAAGGGGGGGGGGGCAGGTGAGAACCCGTTTGGGGGATGCATTTTTATTTTTTCGCCCAGCTACTAAAATTTCAAATGTAATAAAATATTGCTTAAACTGCTTTTATTACATCCAATATTTATTAGTTATTACAATAATAGAACTACAGTACTGGAAAGTCTTTCCAAATCTGGAACCCAAAGGATTGATTTGCTCTGCTCTGCTCTGATTGTGCCACAGAAATAGTGCTTCTAGAATAACCAAAATCGCTCAAATCAATGTCTCAAACTGTAATTAATTGCCTATGTCATATCAAAATTGTGAGAATATAAAAATAAACTGTGGGCAGGTCTCATTTGTTCTGTAATGTTATGACCAGTTACTTGGTTTCAGTATATTATGCATCAGTTGGTTTCAACAGTGCTCGGTTTCAAGTGTTTGTCATATGGCAGTCAACATCCACCAAAGAACCATGGCCACAATCAATGCCTGTGGAAAGACCTGTGTGTGCATAGCAGGAAATGTTTTTTCATTTCCTCCCCAATTTTTCATGACACTATGAAAACTGCTGCTTGAACTCGTGATGAAAGATATATGTCTGTTATTTATGCCTAAGGTGGAGCTTCAGGTGGAGCTCTTTCCCATGTACTGGGAAATGGTGGTCCATCTATTTGACTCATAGTCTACCGTCTGGATAAGGTCCAACTAACAGGAAAATTCTGGCATAGTGTTGACGTGGCATAGCCATCATCAGTTGCCAGATTTTGAAACAATCAGATTAAATCCACTAGCAAGTATCTAGGAAAGGGCTGTAGTTCTAATAGCAGAGCACATACTTCACATGCAAAAGTCTCTGGGTTCAGTCCCTGGCCTCTTCAGATAGGTCTTGAATTGACCCCTACCTAAAATTAGGTGCTTGGCTGCCAGTCATTGTAGAGCTATGGACCAAAGATTAGATTCCATATAAGGCAGATTCCTATGTTGGTTCAAGCAATTTTTTTATATACTTTTGGAGTTGTAATGTACTAATCTCAGTGCATGTTGGGAGCGTCTCTGAGCAACAGTAGCAGTCAACACAACAAATTGTCTGTTTATTACTTCTCTATCCCACCTTTCTTCCAATGAATTCAAGGCAGCTCAAACTTCTCCCCCCACACATTTTTAACCTCAGAAAAACTTTGAGGCATGTTAGACAGACTGAGACAATGGTGACTGTTTCAGCAATCAATGACCAGGAAGCTTTATGGCTTGAGGATTTGAACTTGGTTTTCCTAGTCCAACATTCTAACCACACTGACTTATGGTGGGTTCAGTAGTACATAACAGGTTGTCAAACTTGAGGCAGTGGAGCACATCACTAGTGCCGAAGAAATGTCACCTAAAATGGTTGTGTCTCCCAGGTGTAACACATACAAATACTCTGTGGTAACCTCCCATCCACTGTTAATCTCCATCACCACCTACTATTGACCACCAGGAACCTGGAGAAAGGGCAGGGTGATCTGTAATGTGGTGGCAAAACTCCAGGCAGTAAGTGCTTTTGTACATTACAGCACAGAGACAGATCTGTCACTTTAGGGATACCATTTTTGGTGTCATCCCCATGACAGCTGTAATGTGCGCTCCAGCCCAGATTCAGTGCCAAATGCTCCTACCAGGCTGTTGCCAAGTACTATCAGAAAGAAAAAGAATAAGGCATCCAGATCGTATGGTGGGTAGATTTCTCCTGCAACAAATTGGACACCTCACATGAAGTACTCTTGCACAATTGATTTATATGCTGTCAGTACTGGTGGTACTGGATTGTGAGATGCCATTTATTTCAGAATATTATAATACTCCATACAGCACAACAGGTTCTATTTTACTTTTTTTTAGAACATCCTATTAGTGCCATATAGAAGCAGCCTCAAGTATCTCCTGCTTTCTCAGTCTTGATCATGCAGTTTAACATACTTTGAACTAGTTTAGGATGCAGTGAGTAGCTGCAAAAATCACTAGAGGAATCAGCAGTCCAACAATTTCCTTGTAATTGCATTTTCTGGACCAGCTATTATATGCACACAAACTTATATAAGTCTATAACTTCAACCAATCATTCCCTGTCAGGAACAGTCCTCACCTAACAATATCCATATGGTACAGTAATAAATTGCTAGTATTCACCTAATATGGAACAAAACAGATGTAAGAAAATATGCTGTGCAAACCTACGCATATTTACTGAGAAGTAATTTCTACTATCTACTGTGGGACTGATGTACTGGTAATTCTATTTGGGATTCTAGCTTAAAACAACAACCCAGCATTTTCAAAGCTAACATAAATAATCATCCTTTTAAACCAGTTGTATCTATAATAACATATAAATACAACTAATTTGTACTTATTTAGAATGTTTCATTGTTCCAAGCATCCTTCAGGGTTCCAAACAATTTACTTGTGAAAGTAATAATCAAATATTTATATGCTAATATATATGGTGCTGTTTAGAGTTCAGTGTGGCAGCAATATGGAAATCAGTTCACACTGGAGGCCATTTGCCCAGACATCTGAACATACACTATTTTAAATTCAATTTTACAGCTTTGTCTTCAAAGAACTTCATTGGTAAAAGTCCAATATAAAAGCCCATCATCTGTATAGTCTACACTGCACATAACACATATACATCAGAAAGTGTATGTTTGTGTGTATAATGTGCACTGTATGAATGTATACCGTGAGAGTGAGCTGAATGTATACAGTGTGAATGAGCTGAAGATACTGAACAAAATGCAAGTTTTCCAAGTTGATGGCAGTTAGGCATCCAATAACCACCCAGGCATTTAACCAAAGAGATCTCAAATGCTATCAGACTATGTGGATCTATACACAACAATGTACATCTATGCATTGAGAACAATATGAGTTAGAAACACATGAGCAAGTATACTTAGACTGCAGTGCAAAACCATAATCAAGAGAGCTATAATATACAATAAATAGCTGCACTTGCCCAGCAGGCTTTGAGCTTCTGGCTGAAATACTAAATATCCCCATGCAGCATGCTTTTGAAACTTATGAGCACCTGGAGCAAAACAGGGGTGGGAGTAAAAAGTTATACTTGACACATTTAGACCTTTGGTTACACTTAAAGCAATTCCAAACATCATGTACTTATAGGAATAAGTACATGATGAAAACAAATTAGGGCTGGTTTGTACATGTGATGGGAGTGCTGAAATTCCTCCAATAAGTATGTCTTAGTTATGCATATTTAGGAGTACTATGATGTATGAACTGGAAGTATATGCATGTATACATGATTACATGGGATGGCAGTGATTCCCATGACATAATGACTCTAAAAAGTGTTGCCAAGGTAGTGCAGCCTTATATAGTCATGTAGTAATTATATAGTAACTGCTCATTCACACTATGACTATTCTCAACATCATTACAAGAATACACAAGCCCAAATGTGATGATCTTTAAGGAGAGAATCTGGCATACAAATCATAATATATTGATAAATATATTTCAAGAATACTGATTGTGTGAAGAAAAGCATGCTAAGAATGTCTGGGGATAATTAATTTATTTGCGGTTACCTGAAGAATATGTCATAAAATATGATCCAGTGTGATGTAGTGCTTAGAGTGCCTGACTAGGGTCAAGTAGACTAAGGTTCAAGCCCCAACTCAGCCATGAACCTCACTTTTAGCCTAATCTATGCCACATGGTTGTTGTGAAGATTAAAGCAGGAGGGCAGACCATGTATACTAACATGAGTTCCTTGTTGGAATACAAGCGTAATGAAAAATAAAATATAAAATATTTCTAATCCATGACTTGGATCCACATTCATGTGTTAGTGATATGCATTTTGATGTATGCCTAGTCATATATGCCTAGGGAGACCCACCATCTGGATTGAAGTTCCTGAGTGTTGCAGGACTCTCTGGAGAGATGTGCTATGTTGCATGGTTAGCTATAGCTGAGGGATAAAAATCAGGGTCCTATCACGGATACATAGAAATGTGTTTGCACAGGGGTCCTTGGACTGGAGCCCATATTTTCTAATATAGTTCTAATTCACATTACTGCCTGTCAAAAGAGAGTTGGGTTATATTTATGTTCCTTCAATCTCTTCCCCCTTTTAACACACAATCAAGGCTTAAATCAGAGTTACTTCATTGAATATATATTTTAATATATCAGATACATTGGTAGCTTAAAAATATAGTATACAAATTATAATTTGGGCCTATTAAATTATAAGCTGCAATATTTTACTAAAACATTGGCCATATCACTTTAATGATATCACCTTAATTTTTGTGGTGGCTTCCCCTTGTGGAATGCTCTCCCCAGTGAGACTTGCCTGGCACCTTTGTTACATATCTCTAGGTGCCAAGCAAAAGCATTCTTCTCCCAGGCCTTTGGCTACTTAAACTGTGGCCTTTTAATCTGCCTGAAGGGACGTTATTGTTTTTGTTTGTTTTTATGGTATGTAGTTTTGTGTTTTTACATTGTAAACCCCCCTGTGATCTTCAAATGAAGAGTGGTATAGAAATCTAATTAATTAAAATTAATTATTAATAATAAGGAATTTCTAAAAGACCTGAATGAAGCGGCTACAGAATGACAGGGTATAGGGCTTTGAGGGGATGAGATATTATTCTGATTGACTTACACTGTTACAAGCTGTGGAGAACATTGTTGCAATCAGCAGTACTGCCAGTATAAAAATGGGTTTGAGTGAGATCTGCGACCAGCTCACGCAGCATAACTGTTTTATGGGAACATTACAAAAATGAAAGTCTTACTCAATCTAAACAGGAAAACATGCCCCTCTGATTTAAAGCTCAGCAGAAACTTTACTGAAAGCATGCTGGCTTGTTTTATGATACAAACCTTTATGGGAATTAGAAATTTGCTCAGAATGAAGGCGTTATCAGAGTCACTGGACTCTAGAACTGAGCTAGTTCTGTTGTGAGAATAAATGGGCTAGAGGGCAGGGTATAGAATGGACAGGGGACAACAACTTAAGTTGAGGGATCAAAGGTTACAAGGATGTACCTTAGAAAAGAAATGAGGCATTCTTAAACGTAATTATTGTCAACACACTCTGCCAGCCTGGGAGAAATTGTCTGCTTTATCCATGATCCAGAACAACTTTATTCATGGTCATATAACATACTACAGAGGTAAGCAGCATTGTGTCTGTCATTACTTGTGTCTGGCCCAGCTGATCAGTAGACAGACCAATCTGCCTGAGGATTGTTTCCAGACTGCTGATCACCAGACCTTGCATAAGCAAGTCTACTGTGCTAGATTCTGGGGAAACTGACGTTCAGGATTTTGAAAAGTCCTTAACAATTTCCTAGCCATTACTAGTTAGTGGCTAGCAGCAAATGTAAGAATTAGCCTTGACAAATCTGGTAACCTAACAAGGGACAAGAAGAAATCACTCCGTGATGTTTGAATACAAAGGATGAACTAAGATTCAAAATGCAAATGCAAGTTTCTCAGATTCATTTTTATGTCCATTTCTGTATGAAAGCCTGCCATGTTTGGGGGAATTTTTATGCTTACTTCTAATCAATGGGCCAAGGCTCAGGAAGACCAAAGATTGGACAAAGGAGGACAGCTTATTGATACTGCAATGGAAGTGTTATTCTGTATAACAGACATTTACTGCTTCTTTGAAGTTTACTTAATGCTGACTTCATCTAAAGTCTGCTGGGCAGTTCTGGACTACTGAGATAGAGAGGTTTGCCACACTTATTATTCCTTCTTAAAACAAAATGTAAATCTTGCCAATTGGAATAAGAGTGAATTGAACAGAGATGGCAGGATTGTAAAATGAATCTTTATTTAACTAGAAATGGCTATCCTATATATATATGAGCAAAACCCTGAGTTGCTCAGATAGAATGTGTTACTGAAACCAATTGCTCTTTTGTACTTTGTGTGTTTATGCTGGAAGTAACTCATGAGTTTCTAATAAGCAAAGCAAAAGATAGTTGCACATTGTTTAAAATTTTACAATACACTAAAGAAGCCCTAGAAATTGGAGAACCATTTGATATGGAAAAAGAGTTTCCATGAGCAATGATGCAAAAACCATCAATGAGATAAATGCTTTTGGAATGGATGCTAACAACACAGCAAAATAGTTTATTCACAATATGAAAAAAAGAAATGATGCCATATTCAGTGTATTAAAATAGGTGAATGATCATTTGGATACAATGGCAATATCAATGTGCAGCATTCTTAAAGACCATAGACTGCAATTATTTTTTTTAAGTGTAAAGAAGAGGAGTCATTGTATTCATATCAAGGAGTGTAGCTTTCTTTTGATTCTCAAACATGACAAAATCCATTGAGAGCTACATATGAGTACTGAAAAAAATCTCTATGTCACAGAGATTTGCATTGTTTTATCGCTGTGGAAAATGAAATCCATGGAATAGCAGTACATATACACTGAAAGCATTACCTCTTAGAATCCTACTGCACCTCAGATTTTTATATGATCTTGCCTACATAAACACACCTTAGGTTTGGCGAGCATATGAAGATGCTTTACCCTGAGTAAGATTATTGCTCAACCTAGCACAGTTGTGCCTCTTTTGCCTGGGATTGGCTCTCTCAAGATGTTAGGGAGAAGTTATTTCCAGCCCTGCAGTAAGAACCATTTAGTTTTTGATGACAGGGTCTAAATTTGGCCTAACCCACCTCACAGAATTATTCTGAGGTTAAGCGAGAACTATTCACATCACCCTGAGCAAAGGGTGGGATATAAATGTAATAAAAAATTGTACACAAAATACCATTATCTTGACCATAGCCCAACACTCAGCAGTTGGCCTGATTTCACATGACTGCAATATCAAGCGATGATCTATCTGCATGTGTGAATCAACTCTTAAGAGATATAAAAGCAGAGAGAAATGGTTTAGCAAACTGGGAACAAATATCGGGTCTATGCATTTCTGCATTACTTCTCCCCACTAACACACCAGCTCCAGCACTTCAGTCCAGGGCTGTTTAAATCAGAGGTCTCCATGACATCTGGTGAAGGAATAGGACTTTCAACCACATTCTTTTGGGGTTTGGACTATAAAATGGTTGTTTTTTGTATGAGAGATTCTTCTATACAGGGACACATGTTAACAGGAAAGTTAAAGGTATGCACAGGAAACTTCTGCACAGACGGGTCAAAAGTTGTTGGGAGAATAGTTTGCTCAGGAAGGTTAAAAGTGGACAGGAGTGTCAAAGGTTCAACCTAGGAATCTGACAATTAAGAAACAGAAAGTTAAGAACTCTACTTTCCTTCTGACTAATTAAAATAGGGGTGGTTAGCCTGTGGCCCATGAGCCCCTGCAACTTTATCTGCTGATGTGATTGAATGATAAACGATTCCTTTACCTGCCCTTTAGAGAGGATCTAAAAAGAGCAGTTAGTTTATATCCATTTTCAGCACTAAGCACCACAGTGCCGAGATAGAAGATAAGCATATATATATATATATATATATATATATATGGTAAAAGGTAAAGGACCCTGGACAGTTAAGTCCAGTCAAAGGTGATTATGGGGTTGCAGCTCTCATCTTGCTTTCAGGCCAAGGGAGCCAGCATTTGTCCACAGACAGCTTTGTGGGTCATGTGGCTAGCATGACTAAACCGCTTCTGGCACAACGGAACACCATGATGGAAACCAGAGCACACGGAAACACAGTTTATATTCAAATATATGCACTCCCTCTGACAGCCCTTTAAAGAAGATCTCTAAAACCTTCTGCCTGCAGCATTTTCCTCCACCACAGTGCTAGACTGAGGATGGGTGGAAATACTGCCTTTTACTAGAATGGGCACAGCTGGAAATGCTGGTTGTTTCTGCATATGCATGTATGCTTCTGTATGTACGTTAGTGCATGCAAGAGTATGAGTAAGAGAGAGAGAATTCTGGGAGACTGCATGCCTGGTGAGTGCATACTATATGTGTGGTGAATGTGCACATGTGGTAATTATATATGTATGTTCTATATGTGTTGTGTGTGTGCATGCCCACATAGATTGGCCAAACCTACTGCTACTACATGGCCCTTGGAGCAGTGACTGCCTTTCAATGCAGTTCACAAAAAAGACTAGCCACCGCAGGCTAAAAGGAGACTGGTAAGGATCAGAGGTGACATGCCTTCCATCTTAATCTTAGCTTAAGCCTCTAAACTGTGCTTTTAAGATAACTTTGGCTTTTTAACAGTTCAAGCATTAAGTGAAATATCAGAAGAAGCAGACTAGTACAGCAAGGATAGGAAACTCCAGACTTGGAGGCTGAATGAGGCCCTCCAGACATCTCTATCTGGCCCTTGGGACTCTCCCTAGGCCACATACTTTGTTGTCTCTAGAGTGGTACCTCGGTTTACAAACTTAATCCGTTCCGGAAGTCCGTTCTTAAACCAAAACCGTTCTTAAAACGAGGCACACTTTCCCTAATGAGGCCTCCCGCAGCCAGTGCCCTTCCACTGTTCAGATTCTGTTCTGGGACCAAGGTAAAGTTCTCAAACCGGGACACTACTTCGGGTTTTGCAGAATTTGTAAACTGAATAGTTCTTAAACCAGACTGTTCTTAAAGCAAGGTACCACTGTACTTTGTACCTTCCTTGAATGTTTCTGCCTTGATAGAACGTATCTTTGAATTCTGAGCATGCCTCTTGCTTGTCTGGATGGAGGACAGAGCTGTGTGAGAGAGTGTATCCAGAAACAAGCCTACTGTACAAGATAAAATTAATTGCTTTGCCTACTTTTGGCTTATGACCCCACCCACTTGGCTTCCATAAGATTGCCTAGAAGGGAATGCAGTCCTTGGGCTGAAAACATTCCTCACTCCTGCAATATAGCATAAAAATTAAATTAAATATTTTCCACTTGCTGCTTTTGCATTTTATACGGATTTTGCAGGGGTTCCTCCTGGATGATTTTGGTATCTTATCGTGTTGATAAAATCTACAGCCATGGCTACTACTTTTATTAATTTTTGCTTTCATATCAAGACATAGCTGTTAACGTTTTCCTTTTTTTAAGGGAAATTCCCTTATTCTGAATAGAATTCCTCGCAAGAAAAGGGAAAAGTTGGTAGATAATCAAGACAAATCCAACACTTCTGATTGTGGTCAGTGCCAACTTCAGCACCAGTCATCCTTCAGCTGCTCCCGGGTCTCAAGCACCCCAACAGGTCCCATTGCTGATGCTGACCTTGAGTCTGCACCACTAGTTAGGGGGTATAGCAGCTGCCTGCCATTTTAAATTTCTCACAGTACTATGGAGCACATGGCACAGGATCTCTCCAGAGCACTGAGGGAAGTTTTTAATGGTAGCCAGGGACCCAGTTATATAAGACAAAGACTGCCTTGCCAAAGTCATATGAAAGCTGGAGCCAGCCAATTTTGTGACTATTGAATCCTGAAAAGTACAACCCAAGACGAATACTTCTTAAAACTCAACTTCTGAATTATATCAGGTGGTTGCAAGTCTTTGCATAATTCCCTGTGGGCACCAGTACAGTAAGAGCATTTAGTGGTGCAACTCTGTTGTGTATATCATAATAAATGTTACCAAATTGTAAGGGTAAAGGAGAACAACAAAGAAGGGGGGGAAATACATGTTAAAGCAGGGCAGTGGGATTTGTTCTGGCCTGAAAAACAAACTAGACAGCCTCAGTTAATTTGCAGGTTTTACTAACTTAATTAGGAAGAGTGACAACATGTTGGGATCTGTGACAAATTGGTTATGCCCCCAACCCCACCCATGCCAGCCGATTCAACCAGCCAACTGGAATGTCCAGTAGCTGCCTGATAGTGCCAGCTCTAAAACTGGGAATGTCACCATGTTCATCAAATTTGGATTGTGAGATCTTAAACCATAATAAACTTTAAAAGGGGTGGGAAAGAGAGAAATTAAATTCTTTCATTTTTTGAAATGTTCTAGGATTATAGTTCCTGTTTTTAGAAAAAGCAGAAAATTCACTGCAGGCCTAAGCTGCTGCTTTCTGTAATAGGATGTTTACTATCTGACATCAAGCTGCTGTTGGGAATGCCTGATTACAGCACAGAGGAACCTTAAGCACTGCTAACTATAACATTAATGGGGAATACATTATTCAGTTATGTGGCTGAGAATTCTTTTAACGGGGGTATATAAACCGAGGAGAGAGATAGGGAGAGACTTTAGGTCCTGCTGGTGGGACTTAAAACAAAATGTTGCAGTGTGGGGTGCTCCTGTTCAAGATGCCAGCCAGCCATGCCCTTTCCAATTCCACCCTACACACTTCCTATTTTCCCTCTCCCAATGTAGGCAGTAGTCTGTGTCCACAAAACATGATCAATCTTCATTAAGCTGTTTCGTGGTTCTTCCCATGCCTTTCAGGATTATTTCCCTTAAAAAAATAAATCTTCTTGTTGTTTGGTAAACCTTGGGTTGCCCCTAAGCCTGGTGACTCAAACGTAATAAAACATGTTTCTCCTGCTGCACTTTAAATGGCAGAAAAGTGAACACTTCTATTTTTTTTAAAAACCAAATACATATAAATATTAAATAATAAGAAGGCTTCATAAAGGTGCAATGAAAGACTAGTAAGGGCATTCTTTTCCTTATCATTCATTACCCAATAACATTTGAAAATAAAATGTTAAGTAAAGGAGTGTTAATGTGTAATTAATCTCTGTTTATATGATCTTGGTAATATTCCCCCAGAACTATAATGTTGGGGGTTCTAATCTATGCTGAATGGAAAACTAGGGTGTATTCATGTTTATTCTAGACTGGCAAAAAATGCTCGTCAATGTAAAAGGCAATGCAGAAACAGATTCCCATATCACAGCAACTCAAGAGTAGCGCAGTGAATTCACATAGATGAACATTGCACCACTTCTATGGATCCCTCTTAGTTGAGCCATCTAATTTCAGGGGTGTGGGGTAGTTTACAGCAGCGTTCCAAAGTGCAGTTTTTTTTTTCTTCCCCCTATAGGAATGAATGGCAGCCATTAAAAAAAAAAACCAAGTTAGTAAATAAAAGAATGTTCTCCCTAAATACTGTTTTTGCCTGGGAGAGCAAGTAGAGCAAGTTATGATCCTCTCGGCAGTCTTTCCAGTTGAAAACCGTTATTTCCCCCCATAGAATTCAATTGAATGAGCACATCGTTTTATATCAGTGTGTGTGTGTGTGTGTGTGTGTGTCTTTAAAAGCACATTTGTCTCACCTTTCAAGCCTGCATACTTTTGTGATTTTCTGGTTGGCCTAATAAAAATATTGCCCTAATATGCTTTGATTTTTCTTATGGACCAAGGTCGCTAGCATAAGGTGTACAAACTACACACATAACTTATGAAGTGGCCTGCATTCCTTGATTTTCTTTACTATAAATATTATTTGATCCATCTAAACTAAAGGAGAATGGAGAACATGGGGGAGGGGGACAAAACCTAGCCAGCTAGCTTCCTCCCTTTCTTGACTGAATGTAAGTTTAAGATTGGTTTTGCCATCTGTGTACAAGTAGAAGACAAGAGGAAAGTTCATCTCCTTTGTTTCCTGGCTGATCTTGCCTTCAGTCACCAGGGGAAGGAGGATTTCCCATGTGCTTATAGGCTGACCTGCCTCTGAGAGAGAATTCATACATCACACAAAAATAAATGTGAGGACCTGCTTCTCTGCAAATGTAAGAAAGCCTTCAGATCCTTCCATTACTTTTCTTAATACCTGCAATATTCAATTTACACTCATCCTAATTATATTTTGACATGATACATTATAAAACGTTCCAGTCTGCTGGATACATGATGCATTTTTAATTCTTTTTTAAACTTCAGCAGATCACTTTACCTGTAGTTATTTTGAGACAAACTGCAGTATTGAAAATGCTTTACAAACAGCCTTTCAAAAAAACCCACACAATGTATTGGATAAGTGGTCAAATGCTTAGAAAAATCAAATGTTAGAGGAATGTAAGCATGTTTATATTATGAGGACAAAACACAGTGAAAACAAGGCACTGCAGATTTTAACTTGATTACCAGTCCATAATCAAAGGATAAGGAGTTGACCTTGGCATACTGTCTCAAGGTAACAGTGATACACACACAAACACAAATGTACACAGACACACATACACATTCAGGTACTTTCTAACACAGAATAGACTTTAAATTCTTAAAGGGTCTGTTTAGCACATATTTTTGTATGTAAATTATATTACCAAACCCAGGTATAAACCATACAATTAACCACTTATGGAATCATATAATTATAGCGTAGAAAGGAACCTTGGAGGTCATCTACTCCAATACAGAACAGTTCTGTGTTGAAGCCATTATTACCAGTATGTCATCAAAACAGTTAATGTTGCTCTATGGATACTTCACGTATTTTATATTACTGACATGTTAGGGAAATTAGTCATATATTTGTTGCCAGTATCATTTGAACAGATATGACGATGCATACTAATTACCTTATTGCACAGTTCTCCTTTTTTATATACTCCTTTTCTAATTAACTTGTTTTGTATCCACATTTGTATAAATGTGTGTTAGATAACTGAATTAAATCAGCATTGACATTCACTTTAAGGTGAGTCCTCTTTTTTTGCAGAATGATAGGAAATCTTAATTTTTATTTTGATAATTGTATATTCCCACTCATTATTCTCTGTTATATATGTCTATGGAATTTCAATATTTTGAATTGACTTCTGAGTTGCAGTGAGCAAAACTCCAGTCATGGGATGCTTCTATTGGTGGAAGGGGGGAAGAGCTGGTTTTCACTGATTTTCGCTCCCTGCTGAAATCCACCCATTCTCTAAATATTTGTTATAGAGGGTTGACGGACCCAACTGTGTTGGGATGGAATGTGGGGGCTGCATGGTGGAAGTAGCCAAAATTGCCTTCTACCAACAGGAACTTCCACTGCCTTGAAAGCCCTTTCAGAAATGGAAGGACACTTGGGATCCAAGCCTTTGATTAAAAAAATACAAAAATCAATACAAACTGAACCTAGAGGATATAACCACAATTTACATGTACGGACCAAATATTGTTATATAATTCCACAGTTCAAATCCAACTACCGGCACTTACATTACAAATTGATCCCCAAACCTTCATGACTTATCACCAAATGTCCTTCTTTGAAACTCCCCTCTTAACATTGCTCCTAGCACAACCCCAAATTAAGAAGTTATATTTGCCTCAAATTCTCTTCTTTCAGAATCAAGCTGATTTAGAAAGCTAGATGCTTATTGCAAAAATCAGCACCAAAAATCTTTATCCTTGCGCTAAAGATTAAACATGCAAAGTGTGATTCTGGGAAAAATAATCAACTTAAAAAGGGAAATGTCTCCTGTCACAAATTGATTTTCATTGTAAGACTCAAGTAATAAGCTTTAACTTACTCTTCTTATAGAGAATATCGTAAGAATTAGATAATAATCGAACAAGAGAGTTACATAACATTTCAAAGGTTCTCCCAAACCATACATTGCATTGATTTTCTTGAAACATCATTATGCAATCTGACCAATGTATCATGCAGTCTTTAATCTTAACCAGAATATCTAGCTTTATGACAGAAAGGAGCCTCAGCTCTGGTATCAGTCCTAAAAAGAATGAAAGACAATATTCATATTTCCATGAAAGAGAACCATGGTTTGTCAAATGAGCCTTCAGGTATTCTCTCCAAAAATTACTCTAACTGTATTTTTTAACTCTTCCAGTCGATCTTGTAACTTCAATGACCAGTTCTTGTTTCATTCTAACCTTCATTCACTTTAACCTTCATTTCTTCTTGTATTTTGTCATGATTAGCATTATTTTCCCCAATAAATTTTATTTCTTAACTTTTTATTTTCTCTGCTACATTTCTATCCTATTTGTTTATCAGTATTTTGAAGCTATTCCAGTCCATTAATCTGACAAAATAAATATTTTATCTTTCAAGAGTTAAAATAGAACTAGACTCATGTATATGTTTTGATCCAGATTTCTGACTGAATTTAGTTGCAAAATGAACTAAATTGGGAGGTATTGTTTTTATACCTTTCATCATCTCCCAGCTGAACCAGATACAAACAAATCAATTAATCATTCCTCCACAAACTATAAATCAGTAGTTATCAACTAGTCAGTTGAATAATGAATATCAGTAAAACAAACCTTCAACTTTGATTTAAGCATGGAAGCATTGAAAATGATATCTAATGATCTAATGATCAGTTGTAGAAGATTTTAAAAGGCCATTCAATGGTGTCACATTATTACAAGATGAAACCATCACAAAGCACAAGAGATAAACGTTCCCAACAAAATTTTTCAAAACACAGTCAAAATATTAGCAAGCAGAATGAAAGAAAAAATTAATGCAATCTACAAACAAAATGGTTAACAAGACAGAAATGTCGTAACACAGTGGCAAGGAAGGAATCAGCAGCTTGGTGACTGTACAGTATGTGACTCTGTGTATGTGCTAAAGCCACCCTGGCTCTCCTGACCACTCCTCTTCCATGTCATGTTTGTGTATGTGCATGACAGAGAGAAAAGAGCAGTGGAGAAAGAGAAGTAGCTGCTACATGGTAGTCATGGGGGGGCCTTGCAATGGGTAGGGCAACCCAGAGAGTGGGAACGAGGGAGGGAAGTGGGGAAATGTAAATGGACAGAGTTGAAACAAACAGAAGGAGTTGAAGCCTTGGCAAGCAATCAGTTTCAGGCTATATTAACGGAGGAGAAAAATGGGGGGAGGGAACTGAGTAGGGTGGAGAGATAGGCCGTCCTGCAAAAATGTCAATCATTTTTGCACCACATCACGCTTCCCACTAGTACACCATCTCTAACATTCCCAAGGGAATGTGGAAAGGTTCTTCACTCCTGCCCTAACACTTCAAGCAACCACAATCACTTCAAGTCAGAAGCCAAACTAACATTCTTCCATTCTCTTCTCCCCAAAATGTGTGAAATCTAATAAATTTAAATGCATTATAAATGGAACTTTTTTTTTTTAATGTTGCAGCATGAAATGCTCCTGTTCAGACTAGGGTTCCAGCCTGCTATGCCCTCTTTTGGCTATTCCACTCATTCCTCCTCAGTTTTATCTCCTAGTCCCTAAAAAAATTCATATCACATTGTGTAGCCATTAAGTAAATTCAGTCCTCTTTTGGTTCTCCCTCCCTTTAGAGGTTTTTATCTAAAGTTTTTGTACTTGTGCAAACCTTGAGGTTCTCCTAAGATTGACGATACCTTCCTCTTGTATGCTTATGGTGCTGTTTTGGCTACATAAGAAATCACACATGGAGAATTAGTTTGCTATTAGTATATGAAACTGACACAACAGTAAAGATCAGTCATAGGGTTTTTAATCAATAGGTCTGCGACTAAAGGGATTGGTTGTCTACCAGCTCCTTCCAATTCTTGAAAGACCACACTAGCAAATTTAATGCCACAGAAGATTTCATTGGGATTCAAAAGATGACCAGATTTGAGAACAAGGCCAAATTAGCAAATTTAATGCCACGTAAGACTTAACTGGGATTCAAGATGACCAGATTGGAGAACTAGGCCAAAACTAACAATGAATTTCAAAAGGGACAAATGTCATGTTCTACACTTAAGGCAGGAATAATCAGCTGCCCAAATATAAGATGGGGGACACCTGGATTGACAGTAGTACATGTGAAAAGAATCTAGGGGTCTTAGTAGCCACTGTTGGATGCAGCAGCAAAAAAAGCTAATGCTATTCTACGCTGCATCATCAGAAGTATAGTGTACCAAACAAGGGAATTAACAGTACTGTTCTGTTCTACCTTGGTCAGCCCACACCTGGAGTACTGTGTGCAGTTCTGGGTGCCACAATTTAATAAGGATATTGACAAGCTGGAATGTGTACGGGGAGAGCAACCTAGATGATCAAGGGTGTGGAACCAAGCCTTAAGAGGAATTATTGAAGAAGTTGGATATATTTAGCCTGGAAATGAGGAGTCTGAGAAGAGATATGACAGCCACCTTTAAATATCTAAAGCAGAGCTTTCCAGACTTTTCATGTTGGTAATACACTTTTTAGAAATGCATCATTTCACTACACAGTAATTCAGTTTTACTAGCAAACTGGGGGTTAAACTAACCACTTTCCAGCCCTGGAAGAAGTGTGGAGAGTGTTCACGTGACACACTTACATACTGTAGCCGACACACTAACGTGTCGCAACACACAGTTTGAAAAGATCTGATCTAAAGTGCTGTCACATGGAAGATGGCGCAAGCTTGCTTTCTCATGCTACAGATGCTAGGACCCAAACTAATGGCTTCAAGTTACAAGAACAGAGATTATGACTAAACATTAGGGAGAACTTTCTGACAATAAGAGCTGTTCAACAGTGAAACGGGCTCCCTCGGAAGGTGGTGGACTCGCCTTTCTTGGAGCAGAGGTCTAGATGGCCATCTGTCATGGATGCTTTAGTTGAGACTCCTGTATTGTAGGGGGTTAGGCTAGATGACTCTTGGGGTCCCTTCCAACTGTACAATTCTATGATTCTGTGACTAGTGCTGGCTGGGAGAAACGCACCTGGGGAAATGCAGCCTGATGAGCAGCCAGAAGGTTGTTTGTTCCCATAGAGCAACTGTAAGAACTTTGTCACAGCTGCAGCTGAATTCAAGGAGAATCCCACTGTGTTGACAATTCATCAGCAGGTGGCAGTTGTGTTGTGGTGAGAGCACTAATACTACTCATGAATGTATAGAGTGTGATACGTGGTGTGCCTTGGATTTTTATATATTATTCTTATTGAATTATTGTGTTTGTATTTACTGTAGTTACTGCATCGTATTATATTAATCTTTGCACCACATTGGGGGGGCCTTGGCCAAAAAGCGGTATTGAAATAAACTTATGATGATGAACAACTTAATTGGAGAAAGCTAAGTTGCCGGTTCACAAGCTAGCAAATCAATGAAATAGTAAAAGACCAGCAGGGAAATGCATATTATAAATTTTGTTATATTTCTCATTTTCAGATATTCCTACCAAAAGAAAACTAAAGATCAACAAGAACTGCATCAAGTGGGCCAACACCTCAATCAAACAACAGCAAGTCATGCAGTAAAAGAAGCTGGGATCCTGGAATATTTCTAATCAGCTGTTTGGAGGGCAAGGGGGAGCAGGGAGATTGGATGCTGTAATAGAGGGTAGGATTACCAGGGTTCGCACATGCAGCTTCAGGTGTGATCAGTGGCTGTTTGCATGCACAATTGCCCACACAGGGAGGGATATACACAGAGAAGCCTGTTAAAGAAGATAAGCAGCCTAGCTGCATTAGGTGCAAGTAACTATGTTATTTATAAACTGTTATAGGAGTATTGGTAAAGTGTATGGAACTTGGCTCTCCTACAATGTTCAGCCAGCTGCTTCATAGTAACTAATAATGACATCCAGTTGCTGTTGTTTTGAAAAGTTATAAAATGTATATTTTCTGTTTATTAGTATTTGTTTATGGTCTCTAGGGTTGCCATATGACCAGGTTGGCTGGCTTTTCATAGATTTGAGACTGGCCATCCAATGGTCATCTCAGATACTAGCTAATGCAGCTTTTCAGTTTTCATAACTGTTTATATCTGTATCTATAACTACATATACATATATATCTATGCCTCCGTAGGGCACCCAATTGGGGAAGGGTGATTTAGGCAAACCTCAATAAACTGTAGTTCATATGGCAACCCTTAAGGTGTGACTATAAACAAATACCAGGATAAAAGGTTCTTTTCGTGAGCATTGACTAAGTTATACATCAGAGGAAGGGGGAGAAGGAGGAAGGAATGCACAAGCCTGAAACTCAGCTCTGTCTTGCACACCAGCCACATTCTGATGTAACAATAAACAATGGTATATCACTACAAAAATTAACTTAGCCTCTCGTGGCTCAAGCACTCATCTCTCTCCTCCTCCTCCTCCACTCACACCACCAGGAGAATGAGTTCAGAAGCTTTTATTCTGCTTTAAACATACCGGTAGTTTACCATCATGTCCAAAATCAGACAAACTGTTTGGTCTTAACTATGTTTAGCTGAAAGAAGTCAACATATGTCTATGAATTATGAAGCTATTTTGTTTCAGCGAACCATGGTTCAGATCAGGCATAGGCAAACTCAGCCCTCCAGTGGTCAGGGATGATGGGAGTCGTAGTCCCAAAACATCTGGAGGGCCGAGTTTGCCTACGTCTGGTTAAGATTAATAATAGTTTAGGGTTCAGGTGTAATGCTAAACTATGTTGCAAGCTCTTCACAGCCATATGAGCTTCTTTCATCCCTATAATGATAAAACAATGAACTGGGCCAGTATGTGGCCCTCATCATTCTTAGGAAGCATTTTAAACACCACTCTTAATTCATGCAGGAAGAAAGCCCATGATTGGCCCTGCTTTTCTCCCTTCTAGTCCTGAACTACTGCTTTTAGCTGACCATCAAGCTGATGGGAAGTGTCTAGCTGAAATGTTGCTGTCTGGATAAAAGCAGTGTGGTCATCCACCTCACTTTCTCTGTGATGATGTCAGGTGTTGCCACTGACAGGCAGCAGACAGCAGGATGAGGTAATTTTGACTGCTTCCTGGAGGAGGCACAACACAGTGGAAGCCAAGGTATGAGCTTTATGTATATGATTTTTCCTACAGATTAAAATGATAGAAGTTTTTTTTTAATTCAGCAACAAATATATTATGCTATACACAGCAAAGTGACATATATGACTTAATTTATTGTTGTCTGCTTTCTAAGTCTTATTCCTGCCTTGCTAAAGTTGGTTTATGGGTTTAGGGAGATAAAAATATTATTTGAAACCTGAACACTTATTCAAGAGTGAGCTCATACTTTGAATGCCTAGCCAGAAATGGAATGGACACACTCGTCAGAATTAATTATCATGTATTTGATTTAACTGGCCCTTCAATTAGATTGTAAGAAAAATTAATTCATGATCCTAAGCAAATTTACTCAGATAATAAGCCTCACCAAGTTTAATGGTACTTAGTCTGTAGTAATATGCTTAGGACTACAGCAATACAGTGCGATTGTATGCATGATGACATTTCACCCCAGTCCCTGGATATCCTCAACCAGTTGTTTCATGCAGGTGTTCCAAAGAATGGAGGCCAGGACCTGTGTCCAGCCCACCCCCACCCCCCACCCCGCAAAGCTGTCACTAGAGCAATAAGAAATTCCTTAGCATCGCCTTCTAGAAACAACATTCCAGATAGGTCAGCTTCTAGCTGAAATTGTTGATCCCACCACTGCTACCTTTTTGCTGCACATTTGCTTTATTTGTATGTTATAAAATAGAATAACTGGGCTGAAGATTTCTCATCCTGAGCTGACTGGAAGCTTTATTTATCATGCTTAAAAATAATACTAAAGAAACAAATGGGATTCATTTGAAAGTTCTTGTTGCTGCTTGTTTGCTAGTGACTCATATCCACATTGTTCTCTACTAACGTTTCTGATCTGTAGAAATGAATAGAATGGTTCCAATGTGAAAATCATGCCTGAGACCAAATGGTATGTTGAGCTTCTAAAAGTCTTTTTTGTATGAGAGATAAGATACAGACGTTCTCACGTAAAAGTAAAGCCCTTATTAGGAAAAAAAACTAAGCAATTCTGCATGTATTTTATTTATTTCTTCTATGTTTGGGAGTTCTTACTTCAAATTAGGCATCCCAAATCATTTATCATGCAAATTGGAGCAGAGGATTATTTGTGTCTTAAGAAATTTAGATACAAATTTGTCCTTAAAAATATCTTTCATAGCTTTTTTTCTTTTTTCAATGTTTCTTGGACAATTTTATTGTATAGCATAATTGTATTTCTCATTGTTTCCACTAAACAATCTTCAAACATAAGTTTTATAATTACACATATCTTAAAGGTGTATCATATATATATATATATATATATATATATATATATGCATGCATGAAAGCATGGTGAAATTATGAAAGTTTATACTTTAAAAAATAAATCATGTTTTATGCTACAATATAGTATATTTATTATTTTATTTATTTAATCATTTAATCCTACACTTCAAACAAGGAGTTCACACAAGGCTATCTGCTCTTCTCATTTTTATCCTCACAACTCTTGAGGTAGGCTAGGCTGAGAGATAGTTAAGTATAGGTTACCCGCTGACCTTCATGACTGAGCGGCACTTTGTACCCCGGCCTTCCCAGTCCAACATAGTCCAATGCTCTACCTCACTACTTCTCAATATATCTCAGAGTATATAATACTAAAATTGTTTAAAATACAGTGGTACCTCTGGATGCGAACGGGATCTGTTCTGGAGCCCCGTTCGCATCCTCGAGCGAACGCAACCCGTGTCTGCGTGTTTGTGCGCAGGTCGCGATTCGCCGCTTCTGCGCATGTGCGTGACATCATTTTGACCATCTGCGCATGTGTGAGCGGCAAAACCCGGAAGTAATGCACTCTGTTACTTCCGGGTCACCGCAGTGTGCAACCTGAAAATACTCATCCCGAAGCTACTTCAACCCAAGGTATGACTGTACTGCAGTCTTGGTTTGGAGGAAGGAGAGAAGAGCAAAAATAAGAAAATTCCTTGCCTAACCTTCCCTGCCATTGTTTTCCTCTCTGTGCATGATAAGGGTGAGTGTTTTCCTATAATGTTTCTAATACTTTCTGAAGGAACCATTTCAATCGGTTTTCATGCCTGGAAGTGCAGAAACAGTGCTGGTCACCCTAATGAATGACCTATGCTGGAGGAAAGACCAAGAGAGTACAACAGTTTCCATTTTTCAGACCCCATGAATTTCAAGATGTGCACAAATGTGTCCTTTTGGAAAAGCTCTGAGTTGGGAGTTAGACATTCTAACCTATCTGTAATATTGTTTCCAGAAGGTGATGCTTGGGAATTTATTCTTGCTATCATAGCATTTTTGCTGGGGGCCCCACAGGTCCTGACTTCTATGCTTTTGAACACCTGCATGAAACAACCTGGCTGAAGATATCCCAGGATCTAGTGTTAAATGTCATCAATATACTGATTACTTCCAACTCTACTTCTCCTTTACATCTGAGTCAAGTAAGGTAGTGGAAGTGCTGAATCAGTGTCTGGAATCAGTAATAGGCTGGATTAGGGCCAATAAACTGAAGCTCAGTCTTGGCATGATAGTGGTTCTGTGGGCAGGTGGTTTACCTGCTCCAGGTAAAGATGTCTGACCTGTTATGGATGGGATGACACTCTTGCTAAAGGATAAGCTTTGCATTTCAGGAGAAGGTGCTGATAATGAGGGTCCCAAGCATTCCACCCACTTAAAAAGCCCCACTGGTTCCTAGCTGAATGTTCTGAGCACATTCAAAGTGTTGGTGCTTACCTTTAAAGTCCTATGCTACTTGGAAGCAGGAAGGAATGCCTGCCCCTACATCAAACTACCCAAGAGCATTAAGGTGATCTTTGGAAGCACTCCTCAAGATGCCCCAAACAGAGGCGGATTTAGGGCAGCACAACCAATTCCCTTGCACTGGGCACCAAGCCGAAGGGGGTGCCAAAGGGCATCACAACTATGACATAGTACATGCACAGAATGGAAGGTGAGAGGTGAGGGGGAGCCAATTTTTGACCTCTCACAGGGTGCTGATGAAATTTGAAAGACCAAAGTCTGCCCCTGCCCCAAAACTGAAGTAAGGTCAGTGGTGACAAGGGAAAAGGCCTACTCAGTTGTAGTCCTTCCTGTCCATGGAATTCTCTACCTAGGGAACTTTACTGGGCTTCTACATTGTTGATGTTCATGTGTGTCTGCATGTGAGTGTGCCAGGTGAAAACTTTTTTTTTATTTCCGCAGACATTTTAAATGGTTTAGCTGCTGCTTTTAACTACTCTTTCACTGAGAGTGGTGGATAGTTTCCAGCCCTCAGGCCTAATTAGGCCCACCAGGACTGTTCATTTGGCCTGTGAGGCCATTTCAGCCAAGCCATGCCCATCTGCCCTACAGATAAAGACATGGCTGGATCAAATGAGTTTCTGCAAACACTGTGTGTCAGCTGATTGTTGGCCCTTGCAAACCACTTTGCCCTTGCCATTTGGGCAGAAACATTGTGATATCAGGTGAGTGACAAACAGGCAGCCTATTAGAAGCTTGCAGTCAGGACCTGACTACAGTAGGACTCTCCCCATCAGCAGCTGGCATTCAGAGGTTTGTATCCTTTGATGGTCTTATAGTGTATGATTTTTTTCTAATCCTCTTCTAAAGCCATTCAAGTTAATGGCCATCATTACATCTTGCGAGAGTGAATTCAATAGTTTAACTGTCTGCTGCTTGAAGAAGGATTTTCTTCTGTCTGTCCTGATTCTTCCAACATTTGGCTGCATTGGATGGTCACAGCTTCTAGTATTATGAGAGAGGGAGAAAAGCATCTCTCTATCCAGTTTCTCCACTCTTATCTGCTATACCTCTATCATGCCCATACTTTTCATACTTGTTGGAATTGTCTGCGTTGGTGCCTTCAGTATTTTACCTTTAAGAAACTCCCATCCAACTTGGGACTCCCTTTTTATTCAGGTATTCCTGACTATGGGATTTCACCCACTAGTTCCTTAAAAAGTGAAAACTTATTATGCCAATAAAGTCTGAATGAATTCATGAATGAATAAATGAAAACTTATTAAGATCCTCACCTATTGACACAATCTTCAACATGGCTACTCAAAATTAACTTGTTCATAACCCATTACACACTTATCTGGAAATAAGTCACACTGAGTTCAAAAGGACTTCTTTCTGAATAGAAATGTATAGGATTGTGCTGCAAGTCATACTTATTTCTTTTAGACTGTAATCCGTAAGTCTTGCGAGCAGTTACACAAGAATGAAACTTTAAAATAGTTCATTAAAATAGTCCTGGATTTAAAATATATTTTCCTGTTTCCTGTTTTGCTTATTTTATTGTGTATTTTTTTTCTTTCACTTTGTTTAAGATTAGGCAGAGAGAACTGATTTCTTTAGGTAATACTAATCTCTAATGCCTTTTGTGAAGCAGGCTCCAAATACACAAGGCATCCTAAGAAGCCTTTCTAAACTCTGCCATGCGATATTAAGGCTATTGAAGGGCACTAATGTGTTTGTGTGGAGTTTTTTTTTAAAAAGGGGCTGGGAGATGAAGAAGCGGTGAAAGTTAAGCTACAATACTTTTTTAATGTCATGTGTATTGTTTTAACAACTACAAATAGCAGGCACTGAGGGGCTGAGAACTGCAGCAGATTAAGGGGGTAACGCTTTTTTAAAACTTTGGAAAACTATAAAAATGTATTTGTTTTGTTGGGAATTTTCTGACAGGTAATTTTTAGACTGCACTGCTCAATGTTTTGTTTTAGTATATTGATACTAGATTTTTATTGACAGCATGTCTTTCAACTTTGTGCATTTGTGCATTGTGGATATTATGCTTTTTTACTTTGATGCTTATTTTTTAAAATCCTTAGACATTTACAATATATAAATTGATTAAATAATTAATTAAAAACAAATGTTTCCCTCTGCCACAGACCTGATGAAGATTGTCCCTCCAAAGCTGATATTTGCATCAGGAGGAGGAACTCCCAGTGTAAGACTGAACGGAAAAGAGGTTGGCTGGGAGATTATAAAAATGGATAAGGGAGATTATGGAGCTAGTTAGAGTGGTAGATGTTATTGGGAAGGGAAAGGAATGAACTATTAAAAGCAAGTGGTGGATGCAAGTCAATTCTGGAGGAATGATATGAAGAAAGGACAGGACAGAGACAGAAGAGGTGGGTGGAGGGAAAGGAATAAATGTAAAATAAATACTATCCTTTCTCTTAATTACAAAGCTAAGAATCTGAAGCTGGGATCCCCTCATGCAAAATAAAGGTCATTTGCTCATCGCACAAATATTTGCTTTAATAAAATAAAAAGGACTGATGCATGTTCACTTGGAAGACTGCACTAATAAGTGATCAGTTTCATATATTAACAAATCATTGGAGATACAACACTTCTGCATTTACTCTCACATTGCCCAATGTCACCTCAAATGCAATGCTTTTCAATGAAAGCACCACACATTCATCAGTGAGTCATCAAGCTCTGAATCATCACAACATGAGAAATAAAAAAGGATGTGAACCAATACTATGGATTGTTTGCATTTGCTTTTACCTAATTTGAATGTGTTTTGGAATGTCCTAGTTCTTCCACAATGGATTTGAACCTCACGGGGCAAAGTGCAATATTAGGAATGGATGCTTCTGCTCGAAAGGATAGTGAAAAAGTGGTTGTGATCATGAAAAGCAATAATTCATATAAATAAGTGGAAAATAACAGTAAATAGAGCCCAGGTTAGAGCAAGAGAACACTGCTTTTTCCAATAAAATGGATAACTATCTTCATAAACACAGACAGAAATTTATCTTAAAAGTTTATAAAGAAATCATAGAATCTTAGAGTTGGAAGGGACCATATGTGGTTTGTGGTTGCCAGACCCCTTTAATTCCACGATCAAGCAAGTCTTAAAATATAAACTAAGCTAGTTTACTCATGAGGTGATTTCCTGGTGGATGAACCATTATGAGAAACAAAGGAAAGGAGCTCTGAGGGAGACGGCAAATGTGTGGGGTCCGTCTCCTAGCCCCAGCCCACAGTTAGATGGAAGGACAAAAGCTGGAGTTTAGAGCAGAGTTTTCAGGGATGTGACCTAGAAGTAAAGCAGGAGAGAGCACAATGTTTGATTTCCATTTGAATCCAAGGCTGTGGCTATGGGACAAACAAGAGCTTTGTTGGGTGTTAATGCTGTGAACAACTCCAACGTAGGCTTAGGTTGTATATATGTGTAAATAAAGCAACTATCTTAAAGACACCACAGTCTCTGCTGTGCCTCGTTTCCAAAAGGAAACATTAACTCTGGGCAAGTGCCTTGAACCCCTGGAATCTTGCACTGCTCAGAGATTGGGGAGGCGTGCAGCAATATTATTAACCAATGAGATCAACATTTTCTTGCATGTTTTGGAACATGACATGTGGCACAAAGACAAAACCTTGACACTGCAAGACAAGAAAGATACTCAAGAATATTTTCCCACAAATCTGAAACTAACACTTCAATCATGTTTGTGCAAACTTCTGGAAACAGAATAGCATGCCCTAGCATGAGGGATGAGATACAAATACATCATCAGAGTTCCTAAGCACGTCAAACTAGGATGTTCTAGTTACCTGAGCATATTAATGTTCTGCTGCTAAATATGCGGTAACTGACAATTGTGAGCTTTTGGGATTCATAGGTAGGGGTTGTTTAGGAAAAACCCTCAAACTCTGCTTTTTCAAAAGTGGTCAAAAAGACATTTTCTCTCCCCCCTTCCCTGTGATTTTCTGGCCTGTACGTCACTGTTTTGGGAGGGCATTCTGTACTCTTTCTTTCTTTCTTTCTTTCCCTTTTTCTTGAGTGTGAGGAATTGAGAAGGTGAGAAGAAAGACAAAAGTGAGGAGGAATGAAAAGTTCACAACTGGGTGTGGATGTGCTTGCCATTCTGCCTCCTCCAACTTAATGCAAGAGCTGTTCTCTAGGATGTCCTGTTTTAGCAATCATAATAAAAAGGTAGTTGAAAACATACAAAGGATGGCCCTGCCTGCTTTATTTCTAGGGTGCACGTGAGACATTATCAATCACAGCAAATGCTTTCAGCCTATTGTTTGTGCAATTCATCATTAAAAACATGTACTGTGGCCAGCCTTTGATAGAAACAAATGCATTCTTAACCAGGTTGCCTTATTTCTGGTTTGTGTGATCTGCTACCTGCCGTGTGCACCTGGCCCACTTTCAGCCACATAGGTGACTTGCATGTGTGTGACCTGAAAAAGAGGTGAATAAAAGTCTTGCTTGCCTGCCATCACCAATTCAACGGGTCAGTGGAAACAAGACTTCACATCTTCCCAAAGCAAGCCGGACAGACTAGGGCTTTGGAGGGGCAGCATGGAAGATAAAAGGCAACTCACTCGCTTTGCTGTCACTACTGCTCAATGAATAGGAGGCTTTACTGTCACCTATAAATGGCCCTGGATCGAAGTCACTTTTTCCACATGAGGCAGCAAAGTTCGAGCACAGCCCCTGCAAGTTCCTGCTGCTATTTTCTGGGACTGCGCTGGCCCCTCAGCTATGTGCCTAGGCATGGCAAGCCTCCTTCCATGCCAAATGCCCACCAGTCCATCCTGGGAGCTTGGTACCAAAAAATGTACGTCCCACTAAGCTCCCCTGAACTTTGCACGGGAGAGGCACACAGAGCCACTCACTGTGACTCTTTTACTTCCCTTGTTTTATGAATAGAGGTGACTTCCAGGGCACGATACCTCTGTCTTTGTTAATTTCATGCCACACTAAAGTGGGAACTGAGCAAATGCAGATGCAGTCTCCTTCCAATACACACTCTGCTCCCTAGAAGACGTTTTCCTGGCAATTGACCGAGTCCAATATCAGCAACACACCTGCCTCATTAAAAGCCTCACTTTCCGGCTCATACAGATTTGCATTCCTCTCCAGTGTTTCCCTGGTGCACAACCCGCAATTTAACGCGTAGGCTGGATGGATGCAAGTGGCATTAGAAAGGATAAGAGCAGCAGGGGATAATGTGAGCTCCTCATGTGAAAGAGGCTATCTAGGACCCTCTGTCCCCTTTTCAGAGAAAACTCTGCCTCTTTTGCTGAATTTTTTGCCTGTCTATAGATGACATTTGGAGGCAGCTGTCCCCCTTCGAGGGCTTTTAATAATACAGAGATTGTCAACCCCTGCGTTGCTAGACCTTGGAGGGTTGGGGTTTGCTCTAAACTTCTTGGAAAGATAATAATTTGAAGGAGAGCGCATTCTGCTGACTCGGGACAAGGCGTTCGCCTAGAAAACCTTGACTCTTCTCCCTGTTTCTCCCATCCGTCCCACTGTTCTTCCCTTTCCCCTGCTTTTCCTCTCGCTATTCCATCGCTGCTTTCAAACAGTCGAAAGATACAAATCACGACGATTCCCTCCCCTCACCCCCGCTCCCCACAATTCACGTGCAATAAGGAACTAAAAGGGAATACTAAAGAAGGAGGGAAGCCAGGAGGGAAGATAGCAGCGCAAAATGCAATCGATCGATCGAGGAAAGGTACTCACATGACTGTGGAGCGAGCGGCTTTACACGGACTCTCAGAAAGCTGAAGGTCTCCTCTCGGCCCGTTTTTGTTTGTAGCTCGTCCTCTGCGCAGCTCCCGCAGCAAAGCGATCAAAAGCTGCAACACCGATCGCTTTGCAAAAGGGAACAAACACGGGAGGGTTTGTATTACTCCAGATTCTTGTATGTAGCCTATAAATAGCGAACTTTTAGATGGAAGCAGCTAACAAATGAGAAGAGAAGGCGTAATTTTGCACGGAGACACCCCCCCACCCTGCTTTCCGGGGCAGTTGCTGGAGCTGAAAGTTGTGGGTGTATTACAGCGAAGGAACTGGGCTTGATCGTGATTATGAATGTAGAATGTGTGGGGGTTTTTGTTTTGCTAAGCTAGTGGCATTCTGCCTCCCCTTGTTGACTACTGGTGCCTGGCAAAAATGTACAGTATCCGAATATTGCCGATATATTTAGAATAATAATGGAGATGGGGGATTTGTATAAAGGGGAGCCCTATAAAGCATTAGCTTTCTCGTAGGTTGAACTTGAAATTTTGAAAGCCTGTGTTCCTTATATCTGTCATTAACCCACTGAGTGACCTTGAGCAAATCACCCTCTTTGAATCAGTCTTCCATCTGTGAAATGGGATTCACATGGCTATCTCACACGGCTGTTGAGAACACAGCAGGAGTATAGAAGTACTAATAATTGGTGAACTCACCCGCAGCTTATTTGGGATAGGAGTAGGAGAGAAGAGATGCTACTGTACAGATGACCAATATCTTCTCACTAAGTAAACTTTGGGACCACACAAGCGTAGCGTTTGTCTATTCAGCCTAGAGCCACCATTGTTATTGGGCACTATTTGGTGGAATTGCCCCTAACGTCTTCTAAGGATGGGACTTCTACTATCTTTCTTCTCCTTCATTTACGTTAATAGATTCTGAAGTATTGGCGTTTTCGCGGGGGGGGGACTTCCCCCTCATCAAGGCGGCCCGTGGCTCACCTCTGGGGGCCATTGATTTCCGAGAGCTGGAGGGACTGGCTCCCTGTCAGCGGCGGAGCTGCCGCTGCTAAGGATCCTGAGCCCTGCAGCTCCGAGAGGGGTTTCCTCCCCGTGACAGGTAGCTGTCAGAGCTGCCCGGGTAGGAAGTGCTGACCTGTCTAAAGAAATGCATCTGCGTCTCTGAGAATTTTCCGGACAGATGTTGCCAGTTCACTCCGCGGAGGCTTCCATCAATTTGCGCACACTGAGTGGAGTTGATGACTGTTTGGGTTTGGCAGCGGCGGGGAGTTGTGTGTGTGCGTGGATGTGTGTGTGATGCCATCAGACATCCTGTGGCACCGACTCTCTGGGAAATGTCCGCTCCTATACAACAGGGCTTCTCAAGCTCCCTCGCAGCCAAGCTGTGCCCCACAAAAACTAACGCTGGAAAGTCATGGGGAAAGATGACTTTGAGTTCGTTCCCCTTTGGGCTTTTCTCAGCTTAGCTCCTTTTAAAATCATACTTTTTATCTTTCTTTTCTTCCTGCTTCTTCCAGACTTTCTTTCTTTTCTTTCTTTCTTTCTTTCTGAAGTTTGTTTTATCTTTTCCTGTTATGTGTCTTCCTCTCTTTTTGTCTTCTCCCTTTCCAGATTTTCTCTTTTGCTTCTCAATTTTCTCTTGCTTTTAATTACTGACCTAGCTTATTTCACAGCTCCCAAGGAAAAGCATGCAAAATCACTGAGGTTTTAAGGTACATCAGTGAACATGTTACTCATTTTAGGTCAAAGGCACAATTCATTATTTGAAAACTATGGTTCTTGTATTCAAGCCGCCAACCAATGAACCTGGTTTCAAAGCAGGTGGCAAGAAACTGTGGATTAAATATAGTAAATCCATATGGGTATTGTTATTTTTTCAAAGAGACAGAAAGATGCTTACTTTGACATTAGCAACTTGGATTCCATTCAGGATTCTTAAATGATTCAAGGTCATGGTCCTGTGCACAGTTACAGGTAAGTAACTACGTAGGGCTGTGACTTTAAAGTAGTTTAAAATATGAAACATGACTCCCACCCAATTGTCAAGACTTGGAGAGAACATACACCCAGGAAATGTGGTCGTGTGCCCTCATGCACATGTGTGTATGCAACATCAAAGAAGAATATGTATGGGCATATTTAGGGTTTGCAAACCCCTTGACCCAAAATAAACATGCATTTTTATACATTTAAAAACCTGACCAGACATAACTTCTATCATTATTAAGATGAGCATTTGATGATTTATAAGCAGGAGGAACTTTAAAAGAGGGATTTTGTAAAATGTCCAGTTGCTTTTTTTCATATATATCCTCCTTCATTTTCTCTCTCAGACAGAGAGATTTGGGGGCAGGACACTGATCACTGAATAATCCTGTTTGTATGGAACTTGTTAAATAGGATAAATAGGACATTCATCTAATTAATAAACGCTACAGTGACTCACACTGATTTACACAGGATTTAGTACACATTTTTGCATCCTTGAGAATGTGTTTTGTGCCAACAGAGGGAAAGCCGGCCTTCTTCTTTAGTAAACTTTTTGTTGGCCTGTAATCTGAATCTATCTATAGGACCATGGTCAAGTAACTACTAAAACAAAACCCCCTCTTGTGTTATGAGGAAAACTGCAACTGTAACACCTCTTCCCATTTGGGAGAAGTGGGAGAAGAATTCCTGTTTTCTCTCTGTGAACCAAAAGACAGAGTAACACACAGCAGTCTCCACATTAGAACAATTCACCTTTTACTTATCTCTTATTTATTACATAAATAACTTAGCCTCTTTAGAACTTACTACCTTGTGTTCATTCACTAAATAAGAATATACCCAACTTTAATGCTGCTTCTCCACCCACTACTTACCATTTGCAAGATCTGTATTAAATGTTTATAAGACCATACTGCACCTAACAGGACTTGGTTCATTTTGATTGACAGCAGGTTGGTCTTGTGGGCTGCTAATCCTTGTATAGCTTAGCTTTGTAGCCCGCCCGCCCGCCCCATGCTCTTTTCCAAGTCAAGCCTAAGGAAACCTAAAAACTGATGCTTTAATACTCCAAAACTGTGTGTGGGGCCAGTGTTTAGCTTGCAATAATTATGCAGAATTTAAATTTATTCTGCATGCAGAATCCAAATTAAAACACCTCACTTGCAAATATTTTGTGATGCGATTTTAGCACACAAATGAAAGTTTAAAAGTTTTGATGCAGGCCTGTGCTAATGTTATTCTTGATAAAAGCTGGAAAATAGAGAACACAGATTGTTAACTGGAAATGGATTATTATTTGGGTGTGATAAAAATGAAGGAAAAGGGCAATAACTCTGGTAGAGCACATGTTTTTGCATGCAGAAGGTCCCAAGAGCATCTCTAGCAAGAAGGACACGTAATGGGGGTGGGGGGACCTCAGACTCTGGAGACCTCCTGCCAGTCAGAGTAAATAATAATGGCTAGATGGACTAATGGCACGGGGAACCTGCAGCCATCCAGATGTTGTTAAACTACATCTTCCATCATTCCTGATCACTGCCCATGATAGCTAGGGTTGATGGAAGTTGGAAATCGGCAATATCTGGAAGACTATGACATGTGTCCATAAGATAGGCTGGGGATGGCTGGAGTGTTAGGCAAAGAGGAGGTGTGGAAGGGTTAAAGTAGATAATTGCAAGAAAAAGTAGTTTAAGAAAGGGAGAAGGAAATAAGGATAGGATGGAGGAAAGACTAATGTGGGGACATTGATAGAACTGGGAATAAATTTGAGGGAACTCAGGGAGGTGTGTTATGAGGAATAAATGCAGGTTGTCCTGCCCTATGTCTGTTGAATCTGGGATTTTTTCACCTAGAATCTCTTTTATTGAAAATTAAAGGATGAAAGCCCATCGACCTAACTACCTTTATCAAGAACTATGGGCAAAGTTTAATCACATTGGCCATCACAGTTTGAAATAGCGGCATGCGTTTGTGAACAAGCCATGACAGATTTTTTTATATATATCACCTGATCTCGCCTCAAACACTACTTTCAACAGAGGCAGTTGTGTAAAATTTCACTCATTCTACACAAGGTTAATACAAAATAAAACTGAAATCTAACTAAAAATACTTAGAAACACAGAGCTCACAGAGCTGTTCATGTGGGATGAAAATTTGTATATGACATAATGAATACCCCCCACACATGTTACCTGCCAGTTCTCAAAGCATGCTTGGCTATTTCTTCCAAGGAATGAATTTTCCATTTTTTTCCATACACAGATCCATAGATCCATCCGGAACCCCTAGTAATATGGATTTACATAAAAGAGGTGCAGCCTGCTGTTATCACTAGACATAATGGCCAAACATATTGTGATGCACTTAGGGTGACTTGAATCCAGTGAGATCTTCTGCATTGTACTATATGGGGATCTTCTGTCATGCAGAAAGGGACGGATTATACTAGAATATGAAATAATCAAACTGGTTTATTCTCTGAAACCAGAATCAGAAATCTATACTTTTCAAAAGTAACTGTATTGCAGAGGCAAAACTTTTCACAAGTCATCAAACTTCCAGGCTCTTTCTCACACAAATTTGAACTAACACCTCCGTCAGCTCTAGGCAAATGAAGGGCAAAAGTTCTGAAACTGGACATTGCAACCCAGTACTGAAGTGTAACTGAAGTGCAAACAGCTCCTGTCCTCAGATCCAACTGAGACTGTTTTGTTATGACTTATTTTCTGAGTTTATTAACTTTTTACAGTCAAAGAGCAATTAAAGATTGCAGGCACCCAAATATCATGAGGGTACTATTAGATTTTGCTTTTTCAAATGTGATATGAATAATATTCTTTCTTTCTATCCACCCACCCATAAAGTATCCTATCTCTGTGCTACTATGTATTTCTTTTTACCTTTCACTCAAGAATGGAGGCATAAAAAGATGCAGGGGGATGTTAACACAGGGTGGAAAGATGAGAAACTTAATTGCATGAATCTTTGCTTCAAGTGGATTTTTTAAAGCTTCTAATACTTCCTCAAGATAGTTAAAGACATTGTTTTCAAAGTGTGCTGTTTAAACAAACTTGATGAAAAGGAAGTTGAAAATAAGTTACAGAGATGGACCAACCTGCTTTATTTATGGGGAACATGTGAGACATTATTTAAACCTGGAGGGGGACCCTTTTATAGACAATCCTTTGATAGAAACGATTGTCATTTTCACTAGATTCCCTTATTTTTGGTTTGTGTGATCTGCTACCTGCCATGTATGCCTGGCCCACTTTCAGCCCCACAGGTGCCTTGCATTGTGTGCATAACTGTGTGTGACCTGAAATGCAGGTGAATAAAAGTCTCACCTGCCTACCTGCCCTAGCCTGCCAAGGTCAATTCAACGGGTCAGCGGAAACAAGGCTTCACGTCTTCCCCGACCGAGCGAGGACAGACTAGAGCTTTGAAGGGGCAGCGTTGAGGCTAAAAGGCAGCTCACTCGCTTTGCTGTCACTGCCGCTCATTGAAAAGGAGGCTTTACTGTCGCCTATAAATGGCCCTGGATCGAAGTCACTTTTTCCACATGAGGCAGCAAAGTTCGAGCACAGTCCCTGCAAGTTCTTGCTGCTATTTTCTGGGACTGCGCTGGCCCCTCAGCTATGTGCCTAGGCATGGCAAGCCTCCTTCCATGCCAAATGCCCACCAGTCCATCATGGGAGCTTGGTACCAAGCAATGCGAATCCCACCTCTCCCACCCCTCTGCCTGAACTTTACACGGAGACGGAACGAAACACACACAGCCACTCACTGGGGCTCTTTCGCTTTCCTACTCCTGCCCTTCTTCTTTTATGAATAGAGGTGACTTCCAGGGCACGATGCCTCTGCCTTTGTTAATTTCATGCCACGCTAAACTGGGATCAGAGCCCAGGTCCCGCAGATCTCAATTCTGCTGCACACCCTGCTCTCCAGAAGGGTTTTTCTGTCCCTGGCAATCGATTATACCCCTTTTAAGCAACACACCTGCCTCGGTAAAAGCCCATTTTCCTGCTCAGATTTACATTCCTCTCCAGTCCTCCCTGTCCCACCTGCACGAAACCTGCAATTTAACGCGTAGGCTATATGCAATTTGGGGGGGGGGGTACTTCATTGTGACGGAGGGGGATGCTTGGGAATGCTTGAAAAGCAGAGAAAGCTTATACATTTGGGAGGATACAAGGCAGCGCATGGGTACTGGCTAAGGTTCTTTTCGCACTCTTCTACAGGCTCCCTGGGGCCCTCTTTCCTCGTCTTCTGAAAGAGTGAACTTAAGCCTCCTTTGCAGAATTTGCAGCCTGTTTCTTTATCATATAAGGCGGCAGCTGCCCAGTGCCCACCAGTCATTTTTTGCTTGCGAAGTATCAGTGATCCCTGTAATCCTTGGGCTTTGGTTCTCATACGGATCTTATCCGTCCGATATTGCCCAATTTTAGGGGGAATGTCTAACTGCCACTATCAGGAGAATTGGAACGAAGCGACACATGGTCATTTTGCTGCCCGTTCTCAGCTGATTTAGACTCAGGAGACAAGGTAGTCACTTAGCAAACCTTTCTCTCTCTCTCCGTGGTGCCTTCCGTCACCCACTTTTCATTTACTATACCACCCCTCCTCCCCTTTCATAATTGCTTTCCGCTCACCAAGAATACAAACCTTACACATTTTTGCGGGGCGGGGGTCATAGGGAGGTACTCACATGGCTGTGCGGCGAGCAGTTTACACGGACTCTCTGCAGCTTGGAGGTCTGCTCTCAGCCCGCTTTGATTGTAGCTCGTCCTCTGCGCAGCTCTCGAAGCAAAGCGATCAAAAGCTGCAACACCGGTCACTTTGCAAAAGGGAACAAACACAGGAGGGTTTGTATTACTCCACGTTCGTGTGTGTAGCCTATAAATAGCGAAGTTTTTGATGGAACCAGCTAACAAATGAGAGGAGAAGGCGTAATTTTGCGCAGGGAGCCCCCCTTTCTCTTTGGAAGATTAAACCCCCCCAGGCAGTTGCTAGGGCTGAAAATTGAGGGTGTATTGTAGCAAAGGAATTGGGTATGGTGGTGATTATGCATGTGTTTATTGAGGGTTGTTAGGGTACTGTCGCGCTTTCTCGAGACATGCGCGCGGGCGCGCGCACGCACACAAACCACATTTGCTTGAGACTGACCAGGGTTAGAATCACTAACTGCACTTCAAAAGTTCTTAATGATAAAGGGATGGGGCTGAGAAGAGTGAGGTGAGGCACAAGAAGGGTTGTTTAGGGAATGTGGCGGAACCAAGACTGAGAGATTCTGGGACAGCTGAGTGACGGGTCTTTTAAATCAGCCCGTTCCTTTAATTCTGCTGAGGAACCTATTAAGCCCAGAGGATGCAATATTATTGCAAAGCACTTCGCAAACTAAAATATATCTTTTATACAAAAATAATTTGCCTCCTACTTTTTTTTTTTAAGCGTCTGACACAGATCACTCTTTGTCCTTCTTATTACAGAAAGATCCCCGTCTCCTGAACTTGGGGGCATTTCGCTGACCAGTAACTTGGCACCAAATAAACTTTTGGAACACACAAGCGTAGCGTTTGTCTATTCAGGCTAGTCTCACCATTGTTATTAGGTACTATTTGGTGGAATTGCCATAACGTCTTCTGAGGATGGGACTCCTACTATCTTTCTTCTCCTTCATTTACGTTAATAGATTCTGAAGTATTGGCGTTTTCGCGGGGGGGGGGACTTCCCCCTCATCAAGGCGGCCCGTGGCTCACCTCTGGGGGCCATTGATTTCCGAGAGCTGGAGGGACTGGCTCCCTGTCAGCGGCGGAGCTGCCGCTGCTAAGGATCCTGAGCCCTGCAGCTCCGAGAGGGGTTTCCTCCCCGTGACAGGTAGCTGTCAGAGCTGCCCGGGTAGGAAGTGCTGACCTGTCTAAAGAAATGCATCTGCGTCTCTGAGAATTTTCCGGACAGATGTTGCCAGTTCACTCCGCGGAGGCTTCCATCAATTTGCGCACACTGAGTGGAGTTGATGACTGTTTGGGTTTGGCAGCGGCGGGGAGTTGTGTGTGTGCGTGGATGTGTGTGTGATGCCATCAGACATCCTGTGGCACCGACTCTCTGGGAAATGTCCGCTCCTATACAACAGGGCTTCTCAAGCTCCCTCGCAGCCAGGCTGTGCCCCACAAAAACTAACGCTGGAAAGTCATGGGAAAAGATGACTTTGAGTTCGTTCCCCTTTGGGCTTTTCTCAGCTTGGCTCCTTTTAAAAATCATACTTGTTTATCTTCCTGCTTATTCTAGATTCTCCTTTTTCTTTCTTGGTTAATGCCGTCACACACACACCCCATCCTTTTAAGTTCTTGTGGTTTTGTCATTTCTCGCTCCCAGAGCTTTGCCCCTCTGTTTGACTTTCCTGAATTTGAGGAGTTTGCTTCTGCATCTCCAAAGCAGGGTAGCCTATTCCCAGCTGTCCCCATCACTTCTGGCTTTTGCAGGCAACGCGTGTTTTCCTCTGCCTGTACAGCAGTGGCGCACTGAGTGTCCAAACCTAGGACACATCCCCTGCTCCGGGGACCTTTGACATCCCTTCCAAACGCGGCCGCTTCCTGCTGCGCACAATGGATACACGCAGTGCTTATCTTCACAATGGCCACTGTGCGGATATGATCAAAAGGTAGAGAAGAGATTGCTTTCAATCTCTAGCGTGTGTATATTAATTTAATGTGCATCATATATACCGATTCTGGATAATAAACTGTATGCCATAAACACACATGCTAAGAAGCGATGATTATGTCTTTCAGATGTTCGTGCACTGAGCGCTTTTTGCTTGGGAATGAAGTCTGTCACCCCGCTGCTCTTCCGTGCAAAAGGGTTCAGGAAGCAGGCTGGAGAGAGCCGTCCGCAGTCCCCTGCTGCTCCCCTCTGTGCTGGGCTGGGGATATTAAATCGTTACTTCTGGCAGGCTCCGAGATGCTCTCAAGTGGTTTTTAGTCTGGCGCTCTGGTCTATCCATATACATTTCCAATCTCATGGCTCATAAACTATTAGCAAAAGGATTTCATTATTCACCTTCTGTATCCTACAAAAGACAGAGGGGTAAAATATATTCCTGGTAACAATGAGAACTGAGCTAGGTTTAAATCATGCCGAGCTGGAGAGCGAAGCCTCCGCAGTTTCAGGGTCCGTGTAAGCCTTCCCCTCTGTAGGTATGCCCATCTATCTAGCAATCTAGCTTTTCGGATGAAATTGTGTCACTTTCCTCTTTTCTTTTTCCCCTTCCTTTTCCTTTTTTTTTTGCACACGGTTGTGCACATTTGCTTTGCGCAGAGGCAATTGTTCAGGAGAGATCAAGTGGCGGGGAGAGAGGGAACCTTTTCTTGAAGCAGGGGGTCGAAGAGGAGCGTTTCACATTGTGCATGAAACGGCAGGGGGAGACTTCCAAAATAATCATTAGCAAAGCTGAATAAGTAATCGCAGAGCAAGCCCAAGCAGGTGCCAGGTGTGTCAAGAACGTGTGGAAGTTACTTTGCTCCTCGCAAGAATCTGATCGACCCAGCAAGCGCCCGAACACAAAGGCAAGTGTGGCGGCTGCTGCTGTGGCTCCAGACAACTGATGGGATGGTTTTCCAGGGAGCCCAGAGAAGGAGCCCTCGGGGCGGAGAGAGGGTCACCAACGCAATTTCGAGAGACTTCAAAGCTACCCGCCGATTTGCATTCGGATTGAAACATCACCAGGAAGCCATCGGGTTGCCTGTGCCCCCTAAAAGTGAGAAGAGAAGAGTTGGGTTATGCAAACTTGCAAACACTATGAAATGCTGTGGGAACACATGGAGGGCAGTGGGATGGGGGGCAGAGCAGGGCAACCAGAAAGCTCAGCCCAGAGGACATCCAGGGCTAGATTTCAGCTAGCACAGTCCACTTGGTCTCCTTTTATTCTTGAAATGGTCACTCGCCTAGCAAATGTATAAACAGAAGGCTCAAATATGTGTGTGCCCCCAAAGCGCGCGCGCGCAGACAAGCGCGCGCACAGGCCCCTCGAAGTGCATCACCTCATCAAGAAAGAAGAATAATTTCCAGGAAATAAAAGAGAGGCACCCCGCGCAATGAGCCTCCTTTCCTTCTTCTCCTTGCTTCCCAATGGGCTGCAGCCACATTCACACTGACACAGGAAAAAGCAGTTGGGGAGGTTTAAAATCAGAAAAGGCAGCGGGAGAAAAGAGGCACCACCAACACTTAGCAATCTGGGCAGCGCACGCAACAAAAAAATTATTTGAGCGAAGTCTCAGGTCATTTTCAAGAAACAGGCCAATGTTCTCTGGCTGCTTAATATACATGGTGTGGGAAATGGCAGGAAAACCCACAGCGAAGGGCTAGAGCCATAAAGAAAGGAATCCAAATTACCACTTAATGTCCATATGTATTTGGGGGCCAAGGTGGGTAATGAAATAAGGTACACTTCAAAGATAAGGTTTTAAACTTTATATAATGACCTCCTTTTTTTGCATCTCAAGTCATTTAAAAGGAGTGGGGGAGGGTGTTAATAGAGACTTGCATGATGCAGTGGTTTTAAATACATATATATATTATTTACAGGTACTAAATAACTGTGTGGGCTGAGTAATTAAGCACCGTGAGGGAAAGCAGCAAAGTGACTGACCTTGGGTGACTTTTTAATATAATTAAGACCTCAACCTGAGAAATATCTGAGATATATACATATACATATATATATATATATATTGCACACACGCATACCGTATACACACACACACACACACACAAATACCTGCTACACCTCTTTTGGAGCACAACTATATTAACTGAAAGGGGTTGGTATGTGGTACACTCAACACTCTTTCTTACGACAGTTATTGAAAAGGGTTTTGTTTTGTTTTGCCCTGTTTCACTCACCACATTGATCAAAGGTGGATTAAAAAGATCAGATCACATGAAAAGGTATCTGTTCTGATCGCTCTGAAAATGCTAAACTGTTTCAGTGTTAGAGATAAGCCGTGGTGGCGTGACTTGTTGACACAAAGGTCGGCAAGGGTTACCTCAGAAGTTTTAACGGCCTCGGAGCTAACATTTCCCGCCACTTTTTCGCGCCAAAACAGCAAACAGACGGGGCTGAAGAGAAAGACTTTGGGTTGCCCGCCCAGCGACAGCAAAGCAAGGCGGGGCAAAGCCAGTGGATGCGGCTGTCCTTTGCTGCAGCCTCTTGTTTTGCCAAGAGTTGGTTCCCCTCCGTGAGGGAAAGCAGCAGAAAGTAGATTTAGGAGTTTGTTGATCAGTTCATAGGCAGCACACAGTCACCCACCACCTTTTCCCCAGGAAATATTTCCTCACCTCTCCCTTCCAACATCCTTCTTATGGTTTCATAGTCCCATAAGAGGAGGAAGGGATGGGGGAGAAAGATCTCACCTACAACCCCATCTGAAAAACAAAAAGGCTTATTTACTTCTGTCCACTCAGGTTTCTTTTGTTGAGCAAAGGCAAAATTATCTCATGTACTACAGCTCTCCCTTGTGCTCCTAGACTGAGTTTTTATTGCTCATACCTACCCTTTAAGCAGCTGGAGTGCATTCCACACCACAACTAGCCACCCCTGTGTATAACTCAGGAGTTAAAGAGTAACTCCTGCTGGAGGTAATAAGTAATAAAGGGCTTCTGTAACAGTGTGTATGTGTGATGTGCTCCCTTTCTTCTCCCTACCACCCAGCAAAAAGTAAGAGTTTTGGATGAGAACCTGAGAGGCCAGGGTTCAAATCCTTGCTTGGGCATGAAGCTTGCTGGGCGACCTTGGGCCAGTCACTCATTCTCAGCCTAGCCTACCTCACAGGGTTGTTGTGAGGATACAGTGGGGTAGGTCTGATCCAGCAGGGTTCTTTATACAGCCTTATGTAAATATGGGCTGTACATTTCAACTACCATTCTGGTCTTTTTAAAATTTATTTTTCGTCTTTCTTATTCTTATGCAGAAATGAAGTCGTTTCTCTCCTCCTCCCAGTTTGCATTGGTGAGTTGCACGCCAATATAAAAAGTCCCAAAGCAAAAACAGCCCTTGCAAGCAGTTTTATTTTGCTGATTTAAAATGTAAGTTTTATTATAATACAACACACTCTGAAACAAAGTAGAAGGGTTCCATCTTTGCACTGCATAATGCTTTGTTCAGGAAATCTCCAGGATTTTCCTAACATCCCAGGTTTTAGGGGCACTGAGTTACACAAGATCATAAATTAATCTGCCACCGAAGCAGAGCACACACCTGATATCCAGGAAGGCACAAGGGCTGGCTAGCTCCAGCTGATCCCACATTTGATTTACTCTGGGTTATTAAGATGTATTTTGAAATGTTTTGATAAGAAAATAGGAGTCAGCAGTTTGATTTGGAAAGCCTTTTGTTGCTGAAAACGGCTGCACTTTTAAAAGCCAAGGCATTTGTTGTTATTGTGGATGTTTCCATGATCCACCCTCTGCTGCACTGTTGTAGCTCATCAATTATTGTCAGTAGTTAGCTCTTCCTGGAGACAGTTGTGTGAAGTTCTTTAGACAGCCTGTCCACTCCAGGCCTTTAGCACCTGCAGTTGTGCCAGTCCAGGAAATTCATCTTTGGCAAAGGATTTTGAAACAACTATAAAGTCAGCAGCTCTGATTAAACTAGTCACCTAGGAGAAGCATCTGTCTTCAGCAGAGTCCTGGAGTCCTGCTGCACAGCAAACCTCCTGTTAGATCAGGGCCCTGCCATTCTTCCTATGTAAGGCCCTCCGGCAGCAGTCTTGGCTAAGGATGTTTATTTCATTGTTAATACATTCAGACATTAATGCAAGCCATGGCCCTAAATGCAGGCAGCTTGTTTTATGCTCAACTTCATTAACTTTATTCCTAACTCTGCTCCACCTGTCTCTGTCCCACACAACAATCCACACCACAATTTCAAATAACTAGAAAATGCAATAAATATGTCATATATATCCTGGAAAAGTTTATGATGTCATAGAGTGATATGAAACACTAGTCTTATTCAGGGTAAAGCAACTGAAGAGACATGAAGAGTAGGATTTAGTTGACTGCCACTCACTAGGGCAAATCATAGCAAGTCTTTGTATTTCCTGCCCCCTCCCCATTATACAGTGCTTGCAAATTTGATAATAGTATCAAGAACCTAGTTATCAATTATTTTAAAAAATATAATAACACAACTTTCATTATTTATAGCAGCATTTAAACATTTTCTTAATAGATCAGTAGTTTCTGATAAAGGTAACAGGACAGAAGGAATCATTATTGTCCTGTAACATATTAAGCTCCTTTCCTTTATTTTCTGTTTATGGGCACCCTGAGGCATGATCTCTTGATCACTGCTATACAGGGCCACTTGCTACTCCTACAATATCTCTAGGAGTGAAAAATTCCAGAAGTCCCCATTCCAAGAAGTGGATGTGGTAAATCAGTGTGACCACAACCAGTCTGTCCCAAAGCTATCCACCTTATGAAGTGGTAGTTTATAAAAGAGGAGTACACACTTAGTAAAGAGTCTAACATTTAAGTAAGGCTGCAAGCTGATTAATCCAGGTGATGGAACATAAAATTAACTAGTCATGTTTTGTAACTGCAAGTGTTAGCTCTGACTCCTTCTTTCCATCTGTGTTTCTTATTATTATGACTTTCAACATGTGAGAGTCCAAACCATGTGGATAAAGGTCCCCTGTACAGTTATGGGGTGCGGCGCTCATCTCCGCTTTCAGGCTGAGGGAGCCAGCATTTGTCTGCAGACAGCTTTCTGGGTCATGTGACCAGCATGACTAAACTGCTTCTGGTGCAACGGAGCACCATGAGGGAAGCCAGAGCGCACGGAAATGCCATTTACCCCTTTACCTCCTAAGTAGACATGCATAGGACTGTACAACATTTTTATAAGCAAAGTTGTCATGATCTTGTGTTTCCCTATATTCCTGCTTTTATGTCTTCTGTTTTGCCTTCACCTTTATTTTAAGATTATCCATCTGCTCTGGGTCAAGAATTCTGGCCTTTAAAAAAAGAACACCTCTGCTTGGTTGAACTCTGCGTGCACGAACTGAGCAGCAGCTCATATTCTTGAATGAAATAAAAACAGCTTTCAAAAATACAGCTTTGCAAAAACATTGTACAAATAACACTGTGGAACAGAAAAAGCAGGAAAAGCAGTGATAACAAAGGATGAAACAGAGGGCTTATCCACACTTACCTTTCCTTGGCACTTTCTAGCACAGCCCATGCTTTGAAGATCAGCATTCAAATGCTCCCCCCCCAAGCTTTCCTCATAAAAACCTACTCTTTAAAGCTGAATTGGAGCAAATGGCAATCTGCAGAAAACCCTAGCCATTTGCTCTGATTGAGTACTAAAGATTGTTTTTTTTGTGGGAAAGCTCTGGGGCAAATAAAATACCACGGAGCTTTAAAGTACAGCCTGGAAAGAGTGAGGCAAAAGACAAGTGTGGATAAGTACTGAGCAAGGTTGGGAAGAAGGTAGATATGGATCTACTGGTAGATCCATAGGTGATCTTGAGTAGATCAACAAGGGTTTCCAACTTCCAATTATTTAACAATAGCAACTAGAAAAAACCCTTTCTCACTCTAAGTTATGATAATTAAACAAAGAAAATTTTGGTGGAGAACAGAAGCAGATTTTTGCCAGTCCAGTCCTACCATGTGCCACAGTGAAGCAACCTTCATGGGAAGGGTGGGGGAATGAAGGCAGGAACTGGAGTCTGAATCGGTACATTTTGCATTCTGTAGTTAGTGCAGAATACTGCAGCATGATCACTGACAGGGCTGTGATCCTGAAAGTATCAACCTCTGCTTGAAAATTTGCACTGGCTACTAATTTGCAACAAGTTCAAGGTTTTACTGTTAGTATACACAGTAGCCCCTCGGGTTGCGAACGTGATCCATGTGGGAGGCACGTTCACAACCCACAGCGTTTGCAACCCGTAGCGTGATGTGATTCAGTGCTTCTGCACATGCGCAAAGCGCAATTTAGTGGTTCTGTGCATGCGCAAGCACCAAAACCTGGAAGCAACCCGTTCCGGTACTTCCAGGTTCGGCGAGTCCGTAACCCGAAAATTCGCAACCTGCAGTGCTTGCAACCCGAGGTATGACTGTACAGCCCTTAGAAGCTTGGAACCAATTTACAGTGGTACCTTGGATCTTGAACGTAATCTGTTCCAGAAGTCCGTTTGACTTCTGAAACATTCAAAAACCAAGGTGCAGCTTCCGATTGGCTGCAGGAGCTTCCTGCACTCAAGCAGAAGCGACGTCTGATGTTGGGCTTCCGAAAAATGTTCGAAAACTAGAACACTTACTTCCAGGTTTTCAGTGTTCAGAAGCCAATTTGTTCATCAACTAAGCCATTCGAGGACCAAGGTTCCACTGTACTTGAGGGACTGCTTTGCTCTGCAAGTGGCTACATGACCAATTCAATCCACAGAACTTTCATAATTCCAAGTGCCATATAGTGTTCATTCTATATCCCTGAGGGGTTTATTTTTCAGTATGACAGCACCTATGCCTATTTACTTTAGTAGGCACCTTCATACTCTTTTATCTACTTTCTAAAAACTTTTTTATTTCAGCTATCAGTTACATAAACTTGTTTTTAAATTCTTGCTGATTTTATCTGCTTATTTTTGCTAACTATTTTCCTGTTTCATGTACACTGCTTAGAGATTTTATTATTGTTATTAAGTTGTTTATTAATTTCAGTACAATCCATGAAAGTTCATGAGAAGGTATCTTCCTATTCCAATCTTTCTCTGCACTCCTTTCCATCAGTGACACATATGCTGAGGTGCTCTCTTGAACAGAGCTGTGTTCATTTTCTCTCTTAACAATACAAACCACCAGGAGATTATGCAAATGGCACATTGGAAGTTTCAGTCCTTCTTGTCACCACACTGCTTACTACTAGAAGCATAAAGCTCCTAGACTTTTGGCTAAGAACATATCACAACAGCTTAGACAATGGCAACATTAGGATTGGGAAGGTGCTAATTTCCATATACTAAAGCCAAAACTCAACCACTTTGACTCCAAGGCTTCAGTTAATGTTACAGAAGCTCAGGCAATGCCTAACAAGGTCTGGCATACTGGGTAGATATGGCTGGAGCAATCTATTCTGCTGCCCTAGCTGAAAATTAATGTTCCTGTCGGCCTCATCTTACTGCATGCTGAATGCTTGGGGATTGAAATGCTTATCTGGGCCTTGTTTTGAATATTCATTTTAAATTATGACGAGGCTTCCTAGTTCTTCACAGCTCATTTTATTTGCACCATACTTGATGATACTTGAATAGGGAACAGAGGGTGGTAGTTATTACAGAATAAGAAACATGGATTGGGTATGTTTGCCTCCCTTACTATATATGGTCCTAAACAAAGGGAAAAAATCTTGTTACACAGAACACTAGCAATTTATTTGGCCAGGGCTGCGTCCTATTCTTGTAAAGAAGCTGGTAAAATGCGGTCTTGACTATGCTACCACTCAGTGGATTTGTAACTGGCTGACTGACCGAACCCAAAGGGTGCTCATCAATGGTTCCTCTTCATCCTGGAGAAGAGTGACTAGTGGGGTGCCACAGGGTTCTGTCTTGGGCCCGGTCTTATTCAACATCTTTATCAATGACTTGGATGATGGACTCAAGGGCACCCTGATCAAATTTGCAGATGACACCAAACTGGGAGGGGTGGCTAACACCCCAGAGGACAGGATCACACTTCAAAACGACCTTGACAGATTAGAGAACTGGGCCAAAACAAACAAGATGAATTTTAACAGGGAGAAATGTAAAGTATTGCACTTGGGCAAAAAAAATGAGAGGCACAAATACAAGATGGGGGACACCTGGCTTGAGAGCAGTACATGTGAAAAGGATCTAGGAGTCTTGGTTGACCACAAACTTGACATGAGCCAACAGTGTGACGCGGCAGCTAAAAAAGCCAATGCAATTCTGGGCTGCATCAATAGGAGTATAGCATCTAGATCAAGGGAAGTAATAGTGCCACTGTATTCTGCTCTGGTCAGACCTCACCTGGAGTACTGTGTCCAGTTCTGGGCACCACAGTTCAAGAAGGACACTGACAAACTGGAACGTGTCCAGAGGAGGGCAACCAAAATGGTCAAAGGCCTGGAAACGATGCCTTATGAGGAACGGCTAAGGGAGCTGGGCATCTTTAGCCTGGAGAAGAGGAGGTTAAGGGGTGATATGATAGCCATGTTCAAATATATAAAAGGATGTCACATAGAGGAGGGAGAAAGGTTGTTTTCTGCTGCTCCAGAGAAGCGGACACGGAGCAATGGATCCAAACTACAAGAAAGAAGATTCCACCTAAACATTAGGAAGAACTTCCTGACAGTAAGAGCTGTTCGACAGTGGAATTTGCTGCCAAGGAGTGTGGTGGAGTTTCCTTCTTTGGAGGTCTTTAAGCAGAGGCTTGACAACCATATGTTAGGAGTGCTCTGATGGTGTTTCCTGCTTGGCAGGGGGTTGGACTCGATGGCCCTTGTGGTCTCTTCCAACTCTATGATTCTATGATTCTATAGTGGAAGAAGTAATAATATAGACACATGTGCCCTCCTGGCCATATACAGAGTGCCTTTCACTCCTCACTAAAGATTTGCAACAACTCAGGAGTAAGGAGAAGCTAGAGCAGATGACATTGTTTCGTTTAGGATTGGTGCTTATAAATTGTTTTTATTGATTTTCTAGGTGTGCTATATTTTCATTGATTCCTTTAAATTGTTTTAGGAACTGTTTGTGTGTACACACACCACACACACACACAGAGAGAGAGTTTTATTTTATAAGCCATCTTGATTTTTACTTTTAAAGATGGGATACATACCTTTAAAAACAAACAAACAAAATTCCTCCAAAGTAATTTGAGACACAGTACCTCTCTCTTTTTAAATTTAGCAGCACATGTTATGGAATACTCATGGGCAGTCTTTGGTTGCGGAATATGGTGAGACTTTACCATCCTAACACCAATTTCCTCAACTAAAGGTATAATGCTTTGAAATAAGACCTGGATAAAGGAAAAAACTCTCAGACAACACTTTGCAGCTTAGTGCCCACTCAAGAAAAGAGGCAGAATAAATCTTTTTTCTTTTTAAAGTGTGTATTGAAAACTAATTACAGTAATTGTTCTCTCTCCTACACTTTGTGTCTACTGAGGGCTATCCACTTTGAAACTTGCCTTTCTCAGACATAACAGGAAGCTGCACTTTAAAACAGGTCTGGGAACCTCAGGTCTTGAACCAGAGGCTTAATTTGGCTCTCCAGGCCTCTCTTTCCTGCCCTCATAACTCTGCCCAGGTCATTCCCCTCATCAGGCCATGCCCCCCAGCCCTGCTCCACATCCTCTTTGAATGCTTTTGCCTAGTTGGAACCTATTAACTATAATGCCTCTTGCTTTCCTGGATCTAGAGATACGTGTGGAATGTGTGCATAGAAACCTCTGACTTGTGTGTTGCTGGAATGCAGTCTATTGTATAAAGGTAAGAACCACATCCTTTCCTCTACCCGTTTTTGACTCTGGCCTCCTCTCCTCCTCTCACTTCCAAAGAGACTGATTTTCAGATCTTGCAGGTTCTGGTTTGCTATCTTGTTTCCTTATCCTACCTTACAAATCAGCTTTTCTTTTCTTTTCCTTTTTTTTTCAAATCAGTGAAGAAAGGCGGGAGAATGAACCAAAAACAAGAAAAAAGGAGAGGAAAAGAAAGTGAGGGAGTTGCAAGACACCCCCCCCCCACTTCTCAGGGAACCTGACATGACTCTGTAAATAGAATGCAGTTCTTCACAGTGATCAAATTAGCTCTCAAGGAATCATCCTAAACATTCCACTGAGAAACTAAAACAGCTTGTCCCATTAGATTGTCTGTGGCAGTCTTTCTTTTGAAAGTGCTCTCGCCTGATCTGACCTCAGAGTATCAGTTTAAAATAGTGTAAGGAAGTCCTAGCAAGTCTAAGGTACACTTAGTGGTGAATAATTGAGTAAGGGAACAGTTCACCTTCGACAAATAAAGAATAGAAGTAAGGAAAGAGTCAAAATCCTGGGACTTCCGGGGTGGCGCCACCGGCAATGGCGGACTCCCTCTGAACTGGGGGACTAGCTCCGCGGAAAACGGGTCTTCTCCGCTACGGCGAAGCGGGGACCCTCTTAAAAATCACAGGCGGATGAAGCCTGTGACCATGGGACTCGGCGGGCACCTTTAGCGCCCCCCCAACCCGCTAAGGAACCCACTAACGGGCTCCGAAGTGAAGAGGGGGAAGTGGCGCGGTGCTGTGAGTCAACTGCTATTTCCGTGGAGTGAAGCCGCATAGCCGTTGCCGGAGAGCGCTGCCTTTTTCCTGGGACAATTTGGACTTTAAAATAAGCACCCGTGAGTACTTAGACTTTGAACAATTGGACATCAAATAAGGACTTGCGAGCAGGAAAGAATTGGACTTTAAAAATTTACTCTAATTTGGTACGGAACGGGAAGGTCTAAACAGGAAGTCAACCTTCTGTTCTTTTGTAAACAGAATAAAGCAAAGACAATTGAAACTAGAGCTCAGAAAATCGTTTGTAAAAGATTGGATTTCACCATTTAAAATTGCGGAACCCCCCTTCGACAGCAGGAGAAGGAGGGGATCTTTTTGGACTGTTTAAAGTGACTTTAAAGTGAAGTAACTTTCCTCCGTCCTGATCCTGGAGCGGGGTGTCAGGACTGACGTTTGAAGTTTATTGACCAAAGACAAGTGTCGTTGACAGATAGCTAAAAGAAGAGAAATCTAGTGATTCCACTGTTCCCTTTCGCATTTTAAAGGAATATATACGGACAAAGTATCTTAAAAAAGGAAACTTTGTTGCAAGAACAAATAGAAGTCTTCCCCCTAGGGGGAGTCTGTGAAATTGTAACTGTGAAACTGTAACTAACTCCAGGGAGCCGGCAGCGGTTACAGATTACAACCGTGGGAACAGGCATCTGACCTTGCAGGACAATGTATTCAGAAGCCTTGTTGTGTGCTCTCTATAAAACAAATGCCCTACTGGAACAATTACACGAGAAGGTGAATTGGATGGCGACTTCGACTAGAAATTTGGAACAGGCAGTGGGAAATTTTGAACAGACAGTGGGGAAATATGTGGAGCCCACTCAGGAATTAAATCAGGAGAGTGTCTTGACAGAACAGGAGTTTTTGACATTAAATCAGGAGTGTGTTTTGACAGAACAGGCCCAACAGGAATATGACTTTTCGGATTTGACAAATGAACTTGGAAAAAGCCAGATTTGGAAAGGAAAAGTCTGGCTTGGTTTGGAAATGGGGGGCTGGATTGACCCCCCTATGCTGGGACGTTTGGAGTTTTCAAATATGGCAACGGGCCGTGAGATGTTTGGGACTGTGGGGGCTCTCAATTTTGGAGGGTCTTTGAAACATGCTTTTAAATACTACATGGAATTTAGTGTTGAACATGGAAAAGGGGCTGATTTGTCGAGAAGGGCTAAAAACATCGTCAAGCTGGAGTTACCACGAGCAGGAGACAAGGGAAAATACAGTTACAAATATGAAGAAGAGCTGCGGAAGGGACATGGAAGAGACTTGAGGGCCTCGGATATAAGGTTGCCAGGTTAATGGGCTAGATTGACGGGAATAAGGACTGACAAAACCCGGAACCAGGAGGAAGGGACGCTGGATGAAGAGTGGATCTGTTTGTACCCCTTTTTTCTACCATTAGAACTGCTTTATAAAAGTGATGAATGATAGAAAAATGTTGGAATGAAATTACTTGGCTTTAGCAAAGATGTTTAAAGAATTATGAAAGAATATTATGGTTATGAGAAGTTGGTAAGGATAAGATTTAAGCTTTAAGTTTTAAGGTTTATTTTATTATAGAAAGATAAGATCAAAATAGTTTAGGGTAATGCAAGGATAGAATTTTATGAAACATGGAAAGGATTTGCTGGGATAATTAATAACTAGGATACAAAGAAAGGGAGGAGGAGGAGGTCTAAGAAAGAAGGCAAGGACAGTTAAGGATTTGAAAATAATGAATTTGTTTTTAAATGTTTTTAAAGGTTTGTGATTTTTGTATTTTCCTTTTTTTCTGTTATTTTTTCTTATTTTGAATTTTCTCTCATATGGTGGGAAGGGTTTGTTTTTTGTTCTTTTCTTTTCCTTTCCTACTTTGTCAACTATTTTTATTGTTTGTACTTTCTTTGGTTTCTATTTTATTTTTTTATTTTTTGTAACATTTTGAAAATTTCAACAAATATCTTTTTTAAAAAAAACCAAAATCCTTGTAAAGAGGCTTATTGGGATTGTTCAAGCTGCAATATCATTATTGCCCTAACACACCATTCTAGCTTTCAAGAAAGGAGATGAGGGAAAGGAAACTCAAATCCTACTCTCTTTTGTAGGCATAATCCACCATCTGCATCCAGATTCACAAGCAGACTGCACCTGCCTGATGCACGTTCCTATAATTTTGTGACACTAGGCGACTGCTTCAACTGCCTAGTAGGTTGAGCCTCTCCTACATACAGCTAACAGGTGACTCGTATTTTCCTTTTCATGTCAGAAAACCTACAGGATCTTTGCTTTAATTTGATCCTTCATTTCTATTCCTAGGACTATGCTGAGTGCACTGAGATCAGTGCTCACTGAATGCATCTGTCTCAGAGGAGTGATAAATATATATATATAGATGTAACTAGAGAGGGAGAGAAATTTGGTTCACTTCACATTTAAATCCCTGGCTTCTAATTAGCTACTGGGCTCTCAGTTCAAGGTGCCAGTTTTGGTGTATAAAGCTCTATACACCTTGGGACAAGGATACCTGAAAGACCATCTCACCCTTTGTATACCCAGTTGATCACTGTGCTCTGCTGGTGAGGGCCTCCTGCAGTAAACATTTTATCAGACAGTCTGTTCCACACAATATAGGAATCAGGCCTTAAATGTTGTGACAGCTACCTTTGGAATTCCCTCCCCTTGAACATCTGTTTCCTGCCACAGTGCTGCCTACTGAAAACCTTCCTCTTCCAACAAGCCTTTTAAGAGATAGCTTTCCCAGTCTGCAACTGTACTGGAATTGCTTTTAAGATGTTTTAAATATGCTTTTATTGTTTCATCTCTTGTTGTCCCACCCCCTGAGCTCCTATTGGACGAAGAGTGGGGTATAAATTTAATAGAAATAAAAACATGTGAACCTAACCTAATTCACATATCCCAAAACAATATATGAACCAAAATGCAGCCCTCCTTTGAAATTTGCATTTCTCTGAATTTTGTTATGTTGGTCTCCAAACCAAAATATTTCTATGAAAATGTATGTATTAGGGGGAAATGTGCATAAAAATGAATGTATTAGTGATCACAGGATACACACTGCATTATATTAGGGAAATTTGCTTGCAAAACTATGTATATGAGGCAAAATTGCCTATAAATATGGTATTAAGGGAAATGCGTGCTAAAATGCTGTGAATTTTTATGAAGACTTAAAAAAGAATCCTGCAAACTGATGGAGAAATGGGACAAACTGGATTGGAGAAATGAGAAACTGGGAAAAACAAAAATTCACCCATCCCTATAGGTAACTGGGAAGATAAATATTAAGGAATGGATAATATTGGCTCAAGTTCAGAAACAGCAGAGGGTTGTTTAAGTAAATGGAAATTTGCAAAATCTTAATTTGAAAGCAGAAATTATGAACAGCAGTAGGCAGCAAATTGAGAAGGGCAAAGAGATTGACACGTTAAATAATATAGATTCTAATATTGATTTCTAGCAATATGTGTGTGCTCTTTCTCTTCTATTGGAAAAATATGAATACAGTGAAAATAATGGATTTGTATAATGGTGTTTCCAGATGGGTACCTAATATTGCAAATGGATATTTTAGATATCACAAATGGATTGTTGGCAACATTTTTTTTTTTTAATGCCAGATTTTCTGTGGAAAGGGTAAGTCCAGAGTAATGGGTGGGGGGAAGATTGGCTTCTATTCTGATGCCAACATTGTCATGTGGAAGCAGTGATAAACTTGCATACATTGATCACAAAACTTGCATACATTGATCCTATCAGGACACATATGTAGATATCTTAAGTAAAATACCTGCTTTGTTCCCAGATTCCAAAAAGTTCTCTGATACCATTGATTTCTACAGAGTAAGCAACAAACTGTATTTATTGTACATTTTTAAACTTCCTCAGGACCTCATATAAGTTTTGCTATTGCTTACAGTTCTCAGTCATTGTTAGTGTAGTGTTTTTCAGCCAAATATTAGGCTTTCTTTTAAAAATGAGGAAGAGACCTCAGAGAAAGGTAAAACATCGTATAAATTAAGAACTTGTTTCATTAATAAGAAAAAACAAAGAACTACTGTGCCGGTCTCTAATTAGATTCATAAAATGTACCAAACATTATGAAATGCTCTAATATTTCAAAACATGTCAGTGAATCAGGTGAGGGACTGGAACAAAATGTTCTGTTAGCAGTGCCCTTATTCAAAGTCAGCTTGAAGAGAAGCAGACAAATGCTAGTTTGCAAATCACATATCAGATATATGGGTATGATCATTTCCTTGGAAGTTTAGCTCATTTAGGTGTTGAATAAATGTTACCTCTTTGCACGATTTTTTAAAAAAAATTGACTGATTGATAAGTTTTGCATTAGGTGAGAGATTAATTCCTGGGAGTATATTTTCATCAATGACATTATTATTGGTATATACCAGTGTGAGCTACGGAATCATTTGAATATTACTGTATTCCAAACTTGAGCTTCACTGAATAGCCCCCATTTCTCTTCCAACTAGAAAAATTGACAGTTGAATGACCTAGGTTTGGTAATCACAGTAGAATTCAGCCCCAGCAGATTCTTATTGGGAGTTAGATGCAAAATCATCAGGGATGAAGCTCTCAGAGATCACTGCTGGCACTGACTGTAATATCTGCCAATAGCAGTAGCTTCATCTTTCTAAGGACTCCTTTCACTCAGTTCAAAAGATTTGCTAACCCCCTGATTCCATTTTTGGAGCTCTCCAATTTCAATCCCATTTCCCCATACAACTGGTTATAATACATAAATGTACCATCATAATCCAGATTTGTGAAACAATGTGCACAATATACATTCTAAGCATACAAAAATATTTCATTTAATGCATCTTCCAGTAAAAGGCAATTTGTATCATGGTAGTACTGTACTGAATTTTTACTTCTTCATTTTTTTCTCAGCACCAACTGACACAGGTTTTTGAATCAAATCAGAATCCATCCTGAAGCGGCACAGCCAAACTTAAACAATATTGTTTAAACGGATTAAGGGAAGTTACAAAGGTTTGAATTCCTGATTAGCAAATGTGTAATGAGTACTATGAAGAAAAATGGGAATCGCCAAATGAGCACCTTTGCTTAATTGCAAATAGAGAACAATAACAAGTGCAAATACCTTCCATCTTAATGCCTTCAGCTTTGTTATACAACAAATATAAAGCAAGAATTTAATGAGAGGTTTATCTGCTGACTATTGTATCTTGGAGATTTATACAAGTTAAAAGAGTAAACGAAATAAGAATAGGAGTCCTAACAAAATCCTAATACTGTATGTATGTGTGTATATATATATATATATATATATATATATATAAAACCTCACAATAGTTGTTCATAAATAGACTATTGACTTTCACTGGGTTAAAGAGCTCATGTAGTGATTAAGTTTGGGAGGCATAATTGTTCTTGTCACGCAAACTCGGCTTGCAGTCAATATCTTTTTATCATATACATTTTTAATCACATATTAATAAACAAGAAGGTGTGTTTTATTGATGGTCGGATTAGATTATTGACCAACTCGACAACTCTGTACACCAATTCAGAAAATACAAACAAGGTCAACATGTAAAGATAGGGTAAAGTAGATCAAAGAATGTGCTTTTCCTTAGGTATTTGAATGATTCATTTATTTCTTTTCTGCTCAGCAACTCAATATAGTAAACAGTTTCAAGCTTTTTGTACACCTCCCCCCTGCAATATTTGGCCTTCATAGCAGAAGTAAAGCCTAAGAGTAAACTTGTGCAATAATTTAGATTACAACCACCTTCAGAGAGAGGTTACAGCACCCTATTAAAAATCATCCTATAATACTGGAAGAGCAATATTTAAAGATTTGTGCACAATATTTAAAGATAAATACATTTTCTTCCTCATTCCAATATACATTTCTCTCTCTTTCAAATACACACGTGTATACACACAAACACACATATTGAGCAGCTCCCCATTAATAAGCCCCTATTCCTTATACCACCTATTGGAAAGAAGAATGAGGTGCAGCATGAAAAAGTAACAGATGGAATACAAATAGCCATGTGTGCTGTCCCATGCACACATTCAGGCTTCCCCTGCTTCCTATAGAGCTCCTTTCCACCCACCCACATCCAAAAACCTCCTGAGGGTCGGGGGTTTTCTGAGCTGTGTGCAAAATAAATAAATTTTAGTGCTGATCATGAATGCATATGTTCAGTTATTTCTGTTAGTGTCCTGCCTTGTTCTTTACAGCATTTCTAGTTGCTACCAGCCTAAAAATTACGGTACACTGAATACTGAAAATGAACTTTTGACAGATATAATGACTTTTCAGAAAATGACAGAATCATAACATTCTTCCTTTATATACAAATTTTGATCCAGCTAAAATTGGAAGAGGTCTAACCAAACTTTTCCAACACTGTCTTCTCAGACGGCTCTTAGGAAGGCTTCCATTATAATAGTAAAAAGGTAGAGGGTTTCCCCCCCTCTATATTATCTTGCTGGTACTGCTATATTTTGTGTGGGCCACTAGTCAAGGGGAACACTTAAGATCTTTATATACCAAGGTAAGAAAAGGCTCGGTGTAATGACAAAGAAAGAACTACCAGTGTAGAAAGTTATTAAACATTACCAAGTAGCCCAAGGGCACTGTACTCTTGAATGGGGATCTTTTAAAAAGGCAGATGTGTAGAAGAGAAATGTGTACTCCATTAATACCATGAAATACAATAAGAAGGGAACTCAAACATAAATGGAGAGCTGGATTGCACTGCACATTGCCACAATAAATATCCTTCTGACAGAAAACAAAAGGTGAAGCAGAAAGATATCCATGCCAAATGTAAGAGAGAAACCCACACATTGGATAAACTGTTCATCCTTGTTAGACTGTGATCCTTGTAATGCTGCCAAGTGCACTGAGAAAAACTGTGTTACAATTGCCAGTCATATAAGCTAAAGCTACCTGGAGGCACCATTAACTGGTGCCTTTCTCCTTGCCAGAAGTTGTCAAAGTTTTTATTTGTTCTGGCCAAGACATGCCGTTTTACTGCTCCATCACTTTCATTGGACTATACATCTGCTACCCCAATATGCGTGTTTGCACACACCCCTTGCTCTTCCATCAAAATCTAAAATGAATAAATAAAAAGAAAGATAGAAACCTGTCTTGGCGGGGGGAGGGAAGTAGGTAACAAAAAGTGTAGTTTATAAAGGAGCTGCATGGATTTTTCATCCGGCAATTTCTGAAAGTAATACTGGGGAGCACAGTTGCAAGCCTTCCTCCTGCAGAGGAAGAATGAGAGTATTTTGCATGGCAAAAACTGACATGGTGATAGCTTCTCATCATCTGACAATCAAAAAAGGATGTTGCAGGAAGTCAAAATATGCTCAAAACCAAAGTCATAGAGTTCAGAAAAAGATTAGAGTGACACACAGCTGGAACTTCTGATACTGAATTGAAAGCTGCTGTTAGCCATGGCTCTGTTGATAAGTTATATTTACAAGACAAGAAGGCCAAAAGTACACATTATGTCGCCCCTGCCCCATGAAGCAAATTAGTAAAAAGAAAAGAAAGAAGGGGTTTCCTTTTCTTTCCACTGCTGGAATGAATTTTCTGCATGTGGAAAACTAGCATGTCAGGGAAAGATCTAGGCTAGGATACTATTATCATTATTAATTAGATGTATTAGTCACTTTTCCCAGTAGTGATGTATGGAGGTGAGAGCTGGACCATAAAGAAGGCTGATCGCCGAAGAATTGATGCTTTTGAATTATGGTGCTGGAGGAGACTCTTGAGAGTCCCATGGACTGCAAGAAGATCAAACCTATCCATTCTTAAGGAAATCAGCCCTGAGTGCTCACTGGAAGGACAGATTGTGAAGCTGAGGCTCCAATAATTTGGCCATCTCATGAGAAGGGAAGACTCCCTGGAAAAGACACTGATATTGGGAAAGATGGAGGGCACAAGGAGAAGGGGACGACAGAGGACGAGATGGTTAGACAGTGTTCTCGAAGCTACCAGCATGAGTTTGACCAAACTGCGGGAGGCAGTGGAAGACAGGAGTGCCTGGTGTGCTCTGGTCCATGGGGTCACGAAGTCGGACACGACTAAATGAGTAAACAACAAGAGTCACTTTTTACCAGGATCTCAGAGCAACTTATATTTAAAATCATAAACTTAAATGCAGTATACTACTAACAATTTATATAAAACATTAACATTCTCATACAAACACCTACAATTCTCTCTCTCTCTCTCTCTCTCTCTCTCTCTCTCACACACACACACACACACACAAAAGCAACAACAGCCAAAGGAAGCTTTGGCATCACAGTAACAGCAGAATAAAATCAGCTCCATCCATGAAAACCATGAGAGGGGAATGTAAGTCTATACCTTGACTTGAAAGCATGTCATTGAAGGGGCCAGGTGGACCTCACCGGGAAGAGAATTCCACAGATGGGGAACAACAAATGAAAAGGCTAGTGAGTGGTTAGTGATAATGCTTCCACAGGTCATTTCAAGCAGCCCAAAGTAAAAGAGTTTAGAATACTTGAACTGGTCAAGTGATGCAATATTGATTTAATAAGAATTACGTATACGTAGTAAATAAGCCCTGTTATCTCAAACTTGGTTAGGTTTAGGCATAGATATCACAGATAATTGTGTAGCTTGTTTCTTCCCAATACATCCCTCTGTTGCACCTCATCATGGATGTTTTCTTACTCAAATGTGTTTTTCTTACTCAAACATCTGATTATCTCAATATTTTTTTATGACACTGGATCATTCACAGAAGTATATTAAGTGGTGATGGTGTTAGGATAATGTATTAGTGTTATACCTGTCCTTAATCTGTGTGAGGTTCTTGATGGTATACAAAATTGCTGCAAAGGAACCAAGTCAATGAATTATTTATTCATTGAAGTTTCTAGCATAGTTTACACAAGAAAACAATAAAATGCATCAGAAGCTGATCCTGCTGAGAGTTGAATACAGTGATACCTCAGGTTAAGTACTTAATTCATTCCGGAGGTCCGTACTTAACCTGAAACTGTTCTTAACCTGAAGCACCACTTTAGCTAATGGGGCCTCCTGCTGCCGCCGCGCCGCCGGAGCACGATTTCTGTTCTCATCCTGAAGCAAAGTTCTTAACCTGAAGCACTATTTCTGGGTTAGCAGAGTCTGTAACCTGAAGCATATGTAACCTGAAGCGTATGTAACCTGAGGTACTACTGTATTACCTCTATAGTGGCAAAGGGACGTCTGCCACCATACCTGAGGGCAGTAGGCTAACTTAGAGTGTACAGACCAAGCCATGTGTTACACACATCTCTTGTTCCCCAACACCTCACAGCCACCACCTGCTCCCCAGGATCTGCCTCCTCAGTTGGCTGCTCCAGTTGCCTAATGTTTGTGCTGGCCCTCGCCTTGAGATATATAAAAAACTGGAAAAACACATACTTACTTCAACCGAAGGTACATCAGGGTCACCCATCACTTCTGCAAGGCCAAGGGTAGCCCAGGACCTCCATACACATTGCCCAGGCTTGTGCTTCGGGGAGATCACCTTGGTGTTGCGGTTTGACCTTAGCCCCAGAGGCGCACTCCACAGTCTCTCGAGACAGACAAATGCCAACAAAGAACACTTTACAGATCATGCTAATTCTGCTTTAAAAAGCAGTGTGGGATCGGGTGTGAGAGCTCTTTGAGGAAAGACATAGCTTATAGTATGTGGAAAGGCATAGCTTATAGTATGTGGTAGCAGCTGTTTCCTTCTGGATCATGGCCTAACTCGCTTGTGGTGACATGACTTTTTGTAGGGAACAGCCTAGGGCACCTCACTCCAAACATTTTTTTCACAGCTACACAAGGTCGCTATACAGTTGCGAAATTACTCTTAAAACCTTAAAGATCTCTTAAAATCTCCATTAATGCCTGTCATATGAAACATGCAAATTGATAATAAACTAACTAATCTGATACAGTTTTACTGCATTTGTAAATCCTAGAACATTTTGTTGTTTTTTTTATTAAAAGTTGAATACGTAACGAGGTCCCTCACTACAAAAGAACAGAAAAGACTTTTATTCTCATTTCCCAAAAGTCCTTAATGTGACATCTGTCCCTGTACTGTCACCTGTTTTAAAGCTAACAAACGCATGCCATATAATACAAGATTTATAAAATTAAAAACCCACCCCTTTTAAGTAATATTCTTTAAATCTTACTTTCTGACAGTCCTACTATTTGCTCAGTAACTGTAATAGGCGTATTTTTCAGAAAATACTGAATAAAAACTGACAAGCTATCAGGGGAATCTGAATGCATAATTGATAGGGGCATAAATTAATATGATTAGGCCTTTATTGGGTACCACTGCTGCCAAACCTACAAAAGGGGCATGGAATAAAACATGGCTATGTTCTCAGTGCTGATAGGCATCAATATGTAATGCATATTATCTCTAGCCTTCTCATGTAGTCTGCTTATGACAGCACTCAACCTAATTGAAATTTTTATCTTTCTGTTGCATACAGACAGTTCTGACTAGCTTCTTGCATGGTAGCAGAGAGAAAATCCAAATGACCCAAATGAAGGGTTCTCTGTGGAGGTTTTGCATCCTTTCTGCAAATTACTTTGAAAAAATGCTTTTCAGTTTTCTGTGTGCTTTTTATTTTAAAGAAGGCATCTACACAAAGCTGCATTTCAGAACATTTGGTTTGCCTTATCCTGTTAAAAGTGAGCCCAACAATGCTTTCCCCATGGAAGACAGGCCCAAGGAAGAAATAAGATTTATCCATAAAGCTATGTATATCCTATATTCCCGATTATAGTCTTGACACCTTAACTCCAGTTGCATTGTCTTTGTGCTTAGGGAGTACTGTTATAGTGGACTAGAGGTAGGAGACAAATTTGACTCAGTTTGCATTTAAAGGTGAACTTATCTAATTTACATTTTCCAAAACATGTAAACTGAAACACAGGAATATTTGAACATTTTCCCTTATCTGAATTTTGCAATGCAATTCTGCAGCCCTGTGTACATAGATGTGTACACAGACATGGGTAAAGTGTGCATATAAATGCATATATTAGGGGAAATAACATACAAAATACATCATACACGGGGAAATTGCTTTGTAAAAATGTGTATATGGGGGGGAATCACACAAAAATGCTGATAAATTATCATGAGGAGCTAAAAATTTTTAGCAAACTGATGCAGAAATGTGAAGAACTGATCTTAATATTGGAAAAGTGTGAAACTGAAAAACGAGAAATTTAATAAATAAGTAAATAGCTTTAGTTAAAGAGATAGCGCCATTGTTACAATTAATTAGTTCACTCTGGAAACTTTCACTATAAAACTGGCTGAGGTTTTAGATACCTATGATTAGAAATGAAAAATACATATTAAAGTATAAAAATACACAATATAAAGAGCTTACACTGGGATTGTTTGCACCAGCCTAAATAATCTTTTATCAGTTTCTATACAAGTCTAAACTCAGCAGCTGACAGCATGAGCGAATAATTAGTATGTTCCATCTAAAATTAATTCCGAAGTAGACCTCCCTATTACATGGAAGATAAATCCTTTACTGCCTCACTTACCGTTTCTAAATGCTAACATTTGTTTTTTAAAGTCTAGTTATCTCTTTTGCTGAAGAAACATAAAATCATTTTTACAAACCCTTCAAAATGCTTACCTCGTCTAACAAGAACGGGGAGCCTCAGGCAAGCGGGGAGGGCAAATGCGGCCCTCCAGGCCTGGCTGTTTGGCCCTCGGGACTCTACCCCAGGTTGCATCGCCCTTGCCACCACACCTACTACTGACCCTGCTTCACACCCTCAATGACTGCCTTTGCCTGACTGACTTCTTTTCCTGAATGACTTCTTTGAACTTCTTTGCCTGACTGACTTCTTTGAACTCTGACAAGGCCTCTTGCTTCTCTGGGTGGAAGACAGAGAGGATTAACTAGCTGACTATACAAAGGTAAAATGTACAATAGTTGTTCCACCCACTTTCACCTCTGGCCCCTCCCACCACGGTTGTGTGGCCCCTGGAAGGTTGCCCACAAGGGGAGGTGGTTCTTGAGCTGAAAAGGGCTCCCGACCCCTGCTTTGGAATAAAACACATTTATGCATTTGTTGTGCTTGCAGGTTATTTCCTTTCTGCTAATTTACCACTTCCCAACATTCTAAGGTGCAATCCCATAATAACAAACTGTAGGTCATCCATAAATATTATAAGTCTGCCTGTGCTTTCAAAATTGCTCAGAGAACAGGGGTATCTGCGCCTGTGATTTTCCAGCAATTTGTATAGCTCATAATATATAAAATACTTGCATTTTACACCTGCCCTTGGCAGTTATAAATTTAAAATATACGATAAAACACAATGGGCTTTCTTTTGTGTCATAACCAAAAAGGTCAGGGCATTTTATTGTGTCTTAAACAACACGAGTGTTGATATTTTGGAGCAAGACCATGAAAACTAATGGTTCATAGAGCTTTCACTGTAACCCCTTGAAGAACTTTAAAGTTCTTTAGAGCTTTGGTGGTAAAAATATTTTTAAAAATTCAATTAAAAGCCCATGACAACCAAAATCAGTTGCCTGAGGTGGCTGCATCAGTCTGCCTAATGGTAGGTCAGCCTAGTTACTGAAGATCCATCATATATACATATACAAGGTTGTATCTAATGTAGGTAAGGTAAAGTCACTTAGCAGAATACTTGTTCTGCGGGCAAAATGATTTGCACCAGTGGAACATTGTTGGGCAAAAAAAAAAAAAAGTGTTAACAAGCAGTTTGCTTATAATTTCGTTGCACAACAGATTGCGCAGTCTGTTTCACATTGCATTTCCATTAGTGCAACTGCTGCATTAGCTCTTCTGTTGCACAACATTAAGACTCACCCATCTGCTAATGCAAGAGTCCTTGAACTAGTAGACAAGAGAACACTGGATACAGCCCACAGTTTTTAAGGACAGTAAAGCCATAGGGGGAAGTATCTGTGACATAAAGACACATACACAAATCTATCGACCTCACCTAGAGCTCCAGAAGATTGCCCTTTCTGCCTTATGCCACATAATACACCCAAAGTTATCCACCTTTGGTTAATAAACTTAAATGAGTCAAAATCTGCAATTTAAGTGCATGTCATGAAATTTTGTTCGAAAATCTCATTCTCAGTGTTAATATTTTCTCTCCATAGGGCCTGCTGGGAAATTTCAACATTGTGACAAATCCATAATATCAAAGTGAAAGATTTTACATGTTAGTAAAATACTCTGCAAGAAGCCATCCTTTTGCAAAGACCATTTATCATTTATGGAAAGTTGCTGAGTAAATCCTTTTGACTTTGCACCATCACATTCATCCTTGTTCCAACTAATGTAATTCAAACATAGTATTGATATTTCTCCCCAGCTTTTTAGACTGTGGGGGAAGGGTCCATCTAAAGCTGGTGTCACACTGTGTTTGATGCAAGTAAGTTTCATATTTGTCTCTTTATAGAAGTATGCAGAAGATGTACTTAGCCATATTGATCTTTGAGGAAATGTGGACAAGGTAGATAATGTGAAACTTTTATTGCCATTACTGACTGTTGCACAGGCTCTGGAAATTTTTTCAGTTATTTAACTAGATTTGTTGCAGTACTTTTTTGCTGTGATACTAAAAAAAAAAAAAGCAGCGAAGCTTCTGCAGCCATGACACCACTTCCTCTAGAGTAGCACATTGTAGTCAGTGGAATTGCTTCAAAACTAAATTAGATATTTTAGGCTGCTCTTTTTAATATCTCCGTTGGATTAATTTAACAAGAATAAAAAGGTAAAGGGACCCCTGACCATTAGGTCCAGTCGTGACCGACTCTGGGCTTGCACGCTCATCTCGCTCTATAGGCCGAGGGAGCCGGCGTTTGTCCACAGACAGCTTCCGGGTCATGTGGCCAGAATGACTAAGCCGCTTTTGGCGAACCAGAGCAGCACACGGAAACGCTGTTTACCTTCCCGCCGGAGCGGTACCTATTTATCTACTTGCACTTTGACATGCTTTTGAACTGCTAGGTTGGCAGGAGCAGGGGCCAAGCAACGGGAGCTCACCCCGTCACGGGGATTCGAACCACTGACCTTCTGATCGGCAAGTCCTAGGCTCTGTGGTTTAACCCACAGCAAGAATATGGGGGTGCAATTGTGCCCTCACAATTCACTTATTTAAAATTATTTATATCCTAGCTTTGCTATCCTGCCTGGGAGATAAGAGTGGTGTGTAATAAAAAACAATAAAATACAAACAAAGAATATAAAACAGGAAGGCGTAAAAGAAAGGTACATTTCTAAACACAAGCAGTGAAGGAGCCATGTGGATCTCCCAGAGGAGGAAGGCCACCACTTAAATGCTCACTGACCTGGAAGAATGTAGAAAAGCTGCTTTTTCTGGAAAATTCCTCTCCATAATTATTTTGGCTCCCCTTACTGGCACAGCGATCAAGCCCAGACTGGACCAGATGCTGGCAAATGACAGCCGTGAGACCAGCTCAGAATCCAGTAGATCCCAGCCGAGCCCAGTTCCTCCTGTTCACTATTCCACTATTTTGGGGCATCCCATTGGCTTCTGCCAGAGATCTTGCTAGCAGCACTTTCCTCTGCCTGCCTGTGTGGGAGTGGGGAAGGTCAAACGTTCCTCCTCCTGTCAACCAGTTCTCCCCAGCAAGTCCCCACCTTGAGCCTTGCATTAGCATTGCAAGTGTAGCACTGGATGTGGAAATTATAAGTGTTCTTCAGGCTCTTCACGCATGCCAGCCTGAGCAACCAGCTACACTCTTCGGTTGTTGACCGTCACTGTTCTCGTTCTCCCTCACAGTATGAAAGATGGGTTTTTTAAATAAAAAAATGGATAAACAGCTCTTGAACAGCTCATACAATGTTTTAAGTGTGAACAGGTTTTTCTTCAGCATGTGTTCATGTTCTGTGCTCTTCACATTTATTTATTGTCAACAACCATATTTATAGTGACTATTAAAGGGCAGGGGGAACCTTCCTCCCTATAAATGTTTGGCTTCCCCTCTGTCCTTTTTATGATATTTCAGGAAAGTGATGGAGTGATCTTGTTCAATGCAGTTGTCTTGTTTTTATTTATTTTCTTCCACAGGACGGCTCGCTCCAGGGTGCTTTCAGATATCAAATTGCATTTTTCAAGTGTATTGAAACTGGGTTAATTCTGGTGATCTTGATGTTTGGCTTTGATTTGCTGCTTGTTACCTGCAGAACTGCTCTGGGTAGTCCTTCAAAGTAACAGCAATCTTTCCTCTTACTTTTTGAGAATGGAGTCAGTGGTCATCAAGCCCAAATGGGTTCTTTCATTAGAAGCTTTTAAGGAACAATAAGATAAAAAGAGCTTGTTCATTAGGGCAATGGCCCATCTAGTCTAGCATCCTGTTCTCATTATGGCCAACCAGATGCCTATTGGAAGCCTGAAAGCAGAACCTGAGGGCAACATTACTCTGCCAACTTGTGATTAACAGTAACTGGCAAATTTTTGTTTCTCTTGGTTTCTATTTTTTTATAACCTCTCCTCCCACCCTTTTTCTTTCCTGTTCATGTTGTTGTTTAGTCGTTTAGTCGTGTCCGACTCTTCATGACCCCAGGGACCAGAGCACGCCAGGCACTCCTTCTTCCACTGCCTCCCACAGTTTGGTCAAACTCATGCTGGTAGCTTCGAGAACACTGTCCAACCATCTCATCCTCTGTCGTCCCCTACTCCTTGTGCCCTCCATCTTTCCCAACATCAGGGTCTTTTCCAGGGAGTCTTCTCTGCTCATGAGGTGGCCAAAGTATTGGAGCCTCAGCTTCAGGATCTGTCCTTCCAGTGAGCACTCAGGGCTGATTTCCTTAAGAATGGATAGGTTTGATCTTCTTGCAGTCCATGGGACTCTCAAGAGCTCCTCCAGCGCCATAATTCAAAAGCATCAATTCTTCGGCGATCAGCCTTCTTGATGGTCCAGCTCTCACTTCCATACATCACTACTGGGAAAACCACTTATTCATACATACATACATTTGTTGTTTAGTCGTTTAGTCGTGTCCAGCTCTTCGTGACCCCATGAACCAGAGCATGCCAGGCACTCCTGTCTGTCTGTCTGTCTGTGCATACTGTGGATCCAGAATTGGCCTCCACAGTCACTTACGGACTCATTGTTAAAACTGTGTTTATGGAAGACAATCTTACTCGGCTACGAGTGATCGCCAAAGAGAAGAGACAGAGATACACACTTACTTTACTGAAAGTTTAAAAGTACATAAATATGTGCACTAAGCATGGTGAGACGTAAACAAAAGAGAGAAAAAGAAAAACAGAAACAGCACTCATGAAGAAGGGAAAGTAAAGGGAGGAGGGGGGAGAACCCCAAAACTGTATACTTTACAATGTTGTTATTGTACTTCACCAGATCTCAATCTATTACAGTATTTGAAAGAATGGATTCCAAACATCATTGATTTTGTCTATGGCACGTCTGCATTTATATGCAAGTTGTTCATATGTTGTAAGTTTGCATAAGTCTTCAATCCAATCGTAGAAGGGAGCTGCGTTTTTATTTTTCCAATTCATCATTATCAGTCTTTTTGCTGTGGTAAGGGCACAGAGAGTCCGCTCATATTGTCCTTTTGTAGGGTTCCATGTGCTGGGCATATAATTCAAGAGGATATTTTCCTCTGTAAATGTAAGGTTGTTGCATACAGTTCTGTTGATGATTTCAGTTACCTTCAGCCAAAAATCTTTCAATATAGGACCCTGAAAAAACATATGTTCTAGAGAAGCATTATCCCTATTGCATCTCCAACAGTTAAGATACCTTAGATAGCCCTTTTTTAAAACAAACGTAATGAGGTCCAGTATATTCTAAATATTATTTTTTTGTTGTATAAATCTCAATTTAAGGTCCAGAGACACCCTTGTTATAGCACTTAAAACAGTTCCCACTGTGTGGTTGAAACTGAGACCTCTAATTCTTTATTCCATTCCTCCCTCAATATCTGTATATCAAATTGGTTTGCTAGTAACCAAGATTTATATATGTTGATGGCCAGTTTTTTTGTTGCGTAAGAATTAATCTTTTTCCAATTTAAATATACTTCTCCAAATTTCCACATCTGTTGGCATTTTTTTAAAACGTCCTCATGAAAATTCACCAGCATTTTAATGAGAATTTATCCTAATAAGACTTGTTTTTGCGTGCAATTTTGCCTAATACTGTATACACATTCTTGCAAAGCGATTTCCCTGAATACAATGGATTTTTAAAAGTTATTTTCTCTAATACATGCCTTTGTATGCTCATTTTACCCTAGTATATGCATTTTTGCACACTTTACTTGGCAATCCTCTGGTGAATGGAAGATGTGTTCTGCTGGCTAAAGCGCAACTTTGGATTCAACCCATAATATTTTCTACAGTCAGCACCACCCAGCTTACTTCTAAAGCTATCAATATTACAAGAGACAAGCATGACCTGGGATGAAAATGTATCGACCATTCAGGCTTCGCATATCATGAAAAAGTTCCTGTGGAAATAAATCCATTTTTGATGTTAAGTTCATCCCTCACTCCTTTGATTTCATAATCATGTTTCCTCTTAGGACCATGGGTGAACAAGGTTAGAATTCTCCCATTAGGGTCCCGTCCCATCTGAGGGCTATGTACGGTATATCTACGTGCACAGTCATTTCCCTTCCATATTATTCAGCTATTTATATACAGCTTAATTACCAATGATTCTGTGCTATGGTTTTCCTTGGTGAAGACCAATGGATCTTCATGAGCCAAAAACCTCCGTTTCCTGCCTTCCTAGCTTCTTCCTCCATCCTCAAGTAAGGAGATATCCACATAGAATGCATTCTAGGATCCCTGATTAAGACAGGCAGCCTTCAGATCTTCAAACAGAGGACTCAGTACAAAATTCAACTACACACCTCTCATAATATTTGCACGCATAATTTTGACTCAAACCTTTTATAACTTTTGGGGTAAGGTATTAAGAAGGTTATCACTTCAGTTATAAGACAGGTGGTGATTTATGGACCTATCTCCTGTAGGGAAACTAAAGATTAAAACTGTAGCTGATTTGTGATTAGTGGTTTCCAGAAACAACAATTCTGAGGAAAGTAGACTGAAGAAAAGCTGAAGGTGTTCATAGAATTTACCTGTTGCCAAAGTGGGTGAAGGGCAGAAAGACAGTAGGCTGCTTTATGCTGTGTCAGACCATTGGCCCATATAACTCAGTGCTGTCTTCACTGACTAGCAGCTGCTCCCTGGGAGATGCCAAGGATTGAACCTGGGACCTTCTTCATGCAAGGCAGATGCTGGTGTGGTGGTTAAGAGTGGTGGACTCGTAATCTGGTGAACCGGGTTCACTTCCCCGCTCCTCCACATGCAGCTGCTGGGTGACCTTGGACTAGTCACACTTCTCTGAAGTCTCTCAGCCTCACTCACCTCACAGAGTGTTTGTTGTGGGGGAGGAAGGGAAAGGAGATTGTTAGCTGCTTTGAGACTCCTTAGGGTAGTGATAAAGCAGGATATCAAATCCAAACTCTTCTTCTTCCTCCTCTTCCAGCAGAGACAAGCTACTGGGTCTATCACAAAAGTTCTGATTTTTATATTGTTAATGAGGAAACTGAAAATCCCAGAGCTGAGGTTTCTTTCAAAGTTGTAACTAGCTATGCAGCTAACAGATCTGCAGCCAAAGAGCCTCACAACTAGTTCAGTCTGCCCAATGGAGTATTGAGTTCGTGGTTCTCAATCAGCAGCTCCCAGTGTCGCATGACAAACTTCTTTTGAAGCTTAATGGAGTTTCAAAAGCAGCCTGTGGAAATGAGTAAAGTCCAGCTGGCATACCCAAGCCCTTGGATGTGCCTAAAATAGCTCAAAGCATAATTTGGACTAGTGTGATTGGCCATTCAGAAGAAAGATTCAAAAACTTGATCTTAAGACTATTTACCTGGATATAGTTCCATCAAAATCAAGGAAACTTTCTTCCCAGTAAAGTCTTTTTTTTTTTTTTAACGGTAGGAGTATAAAAGTCACATTTTATTCCAATGACCTATAAATGGGAAGTAATTTCTAATAAATGCCTGTGCATCCCATTACATTTTACTACTTATCACCTCTTCTGTGTCTTATGGACTAAGGGTATAAACGGCTTTAGCAAAATGTGATGGGGTACAAAGTTGTACATCAGTAACTGGCACACCTATTCCATGGAAGGCAATTTTCTGGGCCACAAAATTTGCAGGCATCAGTCAATAATTAGTATTCTTGGGTCATGGGGATGAGGAACATGTGAATGACAGCAAAATCTGCCATTGTATGCAGACATCTTGAATTATTAGAAGTGATCCTAAAGACATTTGAATCAAGTGAATGGTTGCAAAATATGATAGCAAGTGATGGCAAATTGCTTTGAGGGATGCTCAGGCCATCTTGCCTGATTTTCTTAGTTAATGGTCAATATTCTTGCCCAAGCTCATCTATTTTCTGCTTAACCTGACCTCTCCTTTCTCATTCTGCAGCTACTGGAGGATGTTGTCCAGGTTTGAGTGAAAGACGGGTGGAGTGAGAAGGGTGGAGACAAGGCTACCATCAACTGTGAAATTGGTCTACATTTTTCTGGAAGGACTGCCTACATGCAGTTGAACAGTTATGTCCTTGATTTTATTTATTAATTTATGATCCACCTTCTCAAGAAAACCTCTTGAAGTGACTTCCAAGATAGAAAAAACACAAGTCATCAATCACAATTGCACACACACACACCTGCAATTCAAATGCTTACATAAAAAGGGATGACAAGAAGTTGAGTTTCTCAATAGATGATGACCAATTGGTCTATTGCTAACAGCTAAAATGCTGAAGCCACAATAAAATTTACTCAGTGATTGCTTATCTGTTGTTATTTTATGTCTGAATAAAGGTGGAAAGGGGAGTGATAAAACATGCTCAGGAAAAGTACCATGGGTTGTGGTCCAAGAAAGTTGGGTGTACCTCCTTTGACAAAATCTTTACTGACTATGAAAAAGAGGCTGCTACTTTGTGATAATTATAGTTGTAGGTAACAATGCAAAGATGTAGTTCAAAAGTTATCCAATGAAATCCAATGCACACAGTTGTATTGCTCTGCATCTGTCACGTTTTGTATGGAATAATATATTTATTCAAATCCTTTTTAAAAAGTGGCAGAAAACAAACCTGTTAACATGCAGAATTTCAACAATAGACAGAATTTAGATAGCTGGGGTTACCAAACTGTAGTCCGTGAACCACCAGTGGTTTGTGACCGTCATCCAAGTGGTCCATGGCATGTCTCTGTGGAGATCAGTGGGAGCAACAACTATGAATGGCAGATGCAGTGGCTGCTTCATCATTCTTGGAACCCAGTGGGTACAACCAGAAGGTGAGCAGGACAGAGTGGAGGTCACAGGGGGAGGAGGCACTTAAAATAAGTGAAGTGGATTAGCAGCGAAGTTAAGTGGAGGCTAGAATGAAGAAGTTTAATCTGGATTCAATTAATAATCATACACCTTGCACCACAGTGTGTTACAACTGATAAAACATGCAGAAAAATCACTTAAGAGGTCTGAGAAGATTCTCAGCGATGTTCAAGTGGTCTGTGGGCAAAACATTTTGTGAACCATTGGATTAGAGCACTTGCAAATATTTCAGGCACGTAGCAGAGGAAATGCAGCCAAAAGATAAGGTTACCATTTTTTTCAATGTATCCGGGGACACTTCAACTTCAATGGATTTTGTCAGGGGACTGATTTGTAAATCCGGGGACTGTCCCCAGGAAACGGAGATGTCTGGTAACCTTACTAAAAGAGGCGAGTCAGAATACCACAAAGTAGGTACACAAGACTCAACACTTCATTGAAATGCAGAAGATAGTCAGCAAAGCACACTAACTGACTGACAGACAAGCGGAAAGTGATGTGGATTGTTATGCCTCCCAATGGCAAACTCACACAATAAGAATCATCTAATTTCCTTATATGAGAGTGGGCAGAAGGTTGATCTGAATATACTGGTAGATTTCTATGTGATCTCCATTAGACTGACAAGAATTTCTGATTCCTGATTGTTTTTACAACAGCAACAAAAACATAGACACCTCTTCCTCCCAAATTACACTGCTAAAATTAAAATAAGAAAAATCCTTCTAGTAGCACCTTTAAGACCAACTAAGTTAGTTCTTGGTATGAGCTTTCGTGTGCAAGCACACTTCTTCAGATACACATCTGAAGTGTGTATCTGAAGAAGTGTGCTTGCACACGAAAGCTCATACCAAGAACTAACTTAGTTGGTCTTAAAGGTGCTACTAGAAGGATTTTTCTTATTTTGACTATGGCAGACCAACACGGCTACCTATCTGTTGCTAAAATTAAGGAAGCTTGGGGTAACCAGGAATGGATTTTTGTGTAGAAAGACTGCTTGCTGCATTCTGTTCTGATATTCAAAAATAAATTAATGGGCTCAGAATTCTTAATAGCAGAGTCCAGTTGGTGGATCTCAAGGTTTTCAATAAAAGGCAAAGTAGATCTTGCAAGCCTGAAGTCTGCCTACCTTTGCCTTAGATAATTATGACATCATAACATTTACAAAATAAAACTACATTACCTACTTCTTTCCGGTTTAAAATGCAGTATTTATATAGCCTAGAATTCAAGATAGCTATTTCACTTGCCAAATGAAACAACTTTATTGAAGTGGAAATCTCACCCTCCAGCTATTTATTAATATAGTTTTAAAGGAATTCTCAGATTTTTGTTGGTAACTGCTCACTTAGGTTAAAATGCGATGCACTTGTTGGCTGTGCTGCCCCAGAGGGACTGCAGTAAGACAGACTTACTCAAGCTTCACTTGAACACAGAAATGAAAATCAATAAACAATTTGAACTTCTCAGAAGAGAATTTTTCTCCTCTAATGAATATACAAGCTTGGTTACAGCTTAATTTAAAGATTGAATTTAGTGTGTGTTTTTCCCTGCACTATAAGCATGACAAACACAAGCTCCAAGTGACATGTCCCAGAGGGGGACTTATTGTTAAAAAACAACAATAACTCGACAAACAAACAACCAATAAACAGAAACCCACCATAGCAGGGAAACTTAACAGCACAAAATGCATCTGTACTAGCAAAAAAAATGGTGTGGTCTGTGAACAAAGCCCAAACTGATGAACATCTTCATTTCAATCCTCTTTCTCAGCCTCTCTGGGTGAACAAAGACTTCTGAAGTTGTATCAGTATTGAGGCATTAGTCTCATTCACCATGTTTACCCAACCTCATCCTTTCCTTGGCCATTGTATGCTCCTTTTGCCATTTTATTATGCTATAAACTGCAAACGTAGATCTGTATCTGTAAATTTGTATCATCACATGCAGATCCAGTCCTTAGTAGGACTCAATCTCTCACAGAGAAATTATTTTAGAGCCTTTTTATTGATATAAATAATTTCACTTGTTATAGTTGATCACACAACTGGGCTTTATGTTTTGGTTTTTTTGCCAAGCACCGTATTTTTTGCTCTATAGAACGCACCGGACCATAGGAGGGGGAGAACATGAAAAAAAATTCTCCCCCTCTTTGTTCAGCGCCCCTTCAGTGAAGCGGCAGGAGAAATGGAGCCCCTTCCATTTCTCCTCCTCCTTCGCTGAAGGGGCGCTGCGCAGAGAGGGAAAACTGTGCAACGTCTCTCCAGCGAAGCGAAGCCTGGAGAGCAAGAGGGATCAGTGTGCACTGACCCCTCTCGCTCTCCAGGCTTCAGGCAGCTATCCGCAAGCCTTCGGAGCTGCCCGAAGCCCCCGGAGCGCAGCGGGAGTTCCCACTGCGCTCCGGGGGCTTCGGGCAGCTTCAGCGAAAGCTCCTTGGCCTTCAGCTCCTTGGCAGCTTCAGCGAAAGCTCTCCCTCTGCGCTTTGGAGGCTTCGCGTTGCTATTGCTGAAGCCAAGGAGCCTGCATTCACTCCATAAGACACACACACATTTCCCCTTAATTTTTGAAGGGGAAAAAGTGCATCTTATAGAGCGAAAAATACGGTATTTCTTCTAGTCGTCCTAACATGGAAAAAATATTTCTCTATTTATCTTTGTGCTACTTAGGACCACGGTGACAAAGGTTCACAGCTAGCGATGGGGTAATAGCTCAGAATCTCATTTCTTATTCAAAAAATATTGGGATATAGGAGTCTGTCATATCCTGAGTCGGATCATCTGCTCATGTAGCTCTGTCTTCTCTACTGTGACAGGCACTGGCTCTCAGGGGTTCTAGGAAGGGTCTTTCCCAGCCCTACTTGGAGATGCGCAGGATTGAGCCTTGGGCCATTTGCATGCAAGTCAGCAGCTCAAGGTACTGGGCATATGGAAAGTTTACAACTTATTCTGTGACCATTTGTTGTTGTTTAGTCGTTTAGTCATGTCCGACTCTTTGTGACCCCATGCACCAGAGCACGGCAGGCACTCCTGTCTTCCACTGCCTCCCACAGTTTGGTCAAACTCATGCTGGTAGCTTCGAGAACACTGTCCAACCATCTCATCCTCTGTCGTCCCCTTCTCCTTGTGTCCTCCATCTTTCCCAACATCAGGGTCTTTTCCAGGGAGTCTTCTCTTCTCATGAGGTGGCCAAAGTATTGGAGCCTCAACTTCATGATCTGTCCTTCCAGTGAGCACTCAGGGCTGATTTCCTTAAGAATTGATATGTTTGATCTTCTTGCAGTCCATGGGACTCTCAAGAGTCTCCTCCAGCACCATAATTCAAAAGCATCAATTCTTCGACGATCAGCCTTCTTTATGGTCCAGCTCTCACTTCCATACATCACTACTGGGAAAACCATGGCTTTAACTATACGGACCTTTGTTGGCATCTGTGACCGTTAGGTTGGCCTAATAAAATGTATTGTCCTAATGAGGAGTTCCTCCTTCTCCTCATGCAGAGCCTCTTTTTCTGCAGGTACTGTGCACATGGCCCATAGACCCCTCTCCCTTCCCATCTACAGGTCCCCGGTTTCCATATAGCAGCCCGTGTGAAAAGCTGTGCAAGAGGCACTGCTGTGTCTACAACCATAGAAGAAAGTGTGTAAAGACTTTTTTATTTTATTTAAAATATTTATATACTTTTCATTTAAAATATCTAAAGCAGTGTACAATGTAAAATTGTAAGGCACTTGATGGATAATAACTCTAATAAAACCATAAATCAGTATCAAACTGCAATACATGTGCAATCCAGTCTGATAGTTCTATGGTCCACCTAGTCCAGTATCCTTTCTCATTGTGGCCAATTAGATAATAATAATAATAATAATAATAATAATAATAATACAGTAGTACCTCGAGTTACATATGCTTCAGGTTACATACGCTTCAGGTTACAGCCTCCGTTAACCCAGAAATATTACCTTGGGTTAAGAACTTTGCTTCAGGATGAGAACAGAAATCGTGCAGCTGCAGCAGGAGGCCCCATTAGCTAAAGTGGTGCTTCAGGTTAAGAACAGTTTCAGGTTAAGAACAGACCTCCAGAACAAATTAAGTTCTTAACCCGAGGCACCACTGTAATAGTTTATTATTTGTACCCCGCCCATCTGGCTGGGTTTCCCCAGTCACTCTGGGCGGCTTTCAACAAAGATTAAAAATACATTAAAATGTCACACATTTAAAAACTTCCCTTCTCATATATGCCTGTGAAAAGCACGCAAACAGGACCTTAGAGCAACAGCACTCTCCCCTGCTGTTTCCAGCAACTTCAGAAGCATATTGTCTCCAACAATGGAGGCAGAACACAGCAATCATGGTTAGAAGCCACTGAAAGCCTTGTCCTCCACCGCATTTGTCCAATCCTCTTTTAAAGTTTTACAAGTTGGTGGTCACCCCTGCCTCTTGTGAGAGCAAATTCCATAGTTTAACTTTTTCACTGTGTGAAAAAGCATGCCATCCGGACCAAGTATTAATAGCAACAGCTGTCCAACAGCAACAGGGAGCATTCCTCAGTAAAAGCAAAAATATACAAGGTGGCCAAACCACACTCACTCTCATTTCACGTAAATCACATGGAAGGCACTTGCACCTTTTGCGCCATAGCTTTTTTTCTAGGAGGGCTAGAGACTTGCCTTAAAAAAAAAAAAAGAAAGCTTAAATCCGGGAGCACCAATGAAAGCCTTCGTGGGCCCCTGGCTGGTGATTTCTGATATGGTTTGAAGCAGTGCTTTTCTTCTAGGGAAAAATGGTGCTGGTACTACATACACTTGAGTACCTCCAGAAAAAGCACTTGTTTCAAGAAATTTTACCTGTATATCTCCCAGCTCTATTTGGAGATGTTGGGAGACCTGCTTCTTGGATCTGGTGCCTTGATTCCAACCACCTAGGAATGCCAAACTGTGCACTCGTTATTCCACTCACACTTTGCTTTCCTTGTGTAAAGTATTATCAAGTTCTCTGAAAACCTCTGGTTAAAGTGATAGCACAAATCATTCTTAGGCAGTGTACATAATACGAGATGACTCATTGTGCAGCCCAAGGTACTGGAACGGCGTCATTTTATGGCAGCCTTTTGTACTGGTAATGGAGATGATTCATATGTGGAAGCCTATTCCCACAGACTGGCTTCTTTAGATCTAGAAACAGTGTATTTTTGCCAAATTGGCAAAAATTAGAGGTAAGTATAATTGGAACTAGGGCAATATTGCTCCAAAGATATCTAAAACAACCAGGAACACATCTCTGATTGCAATAAAAACTCCTAAATGCTTCTATCTAGTGCATGCGTCACCCCCCCCCCCCCAGTTATAATCTCAACCTCACTCAAAGTGATTTCAAAAGCTTTTCATTTAAACTACTATTATTCTTTTGTCTACTGGGAGCCCAGTGCAAAGATGATGTCCTGTGTGCAAAAGGCAAGCAGGCTGAATAATAATTAATCAACCCTACTTAATATTCTGAAGAAGAGGAGCAACAATCAGTTGTGAACCTCTATGTATTAACCGGCAGATCATTGTTATTCCAGGAGGCATCATAAGGCCAAATGCAGGTTACAACTGGTTTAGAAAATCTCTTTAATTAAGATACATGAAAGTTTAAGTCTCCCATTATAAATATCTTATTGTGAATATAAAAGACATAATTAAATGGCATGGTGGTATGGCACTTTCATGTACTAAAAGGTGATGAAGCGAACTTGGGAACCATTCATCTATTTGGAAGGTGAATCCAGCAATGGAAATATTGTTTTAAAAGCATCTGCCACCTTGATAAACTAAAAATGTAGTTTAATAGGCCGTTTGGTGTGCTACTTAGTTAATGCTATTTGCCAAGAAGTAGCTAAGAAACAAACACAATAAAAATATTTTATGCATGCATAGGTAAGGCCTTAGGAAAAAAGGTTTAACCAATAATAATGATGCCACCTCTCTAATTTTCTATAAATCCCTCTCAAATCCTGCCTCTTTAATGAAGTCTCTTACACCACCTATGCCCTATGATCTCTATGCCCGATAGTAGGGTGGGGAACATTTTTTTGGTCTGAAGGCTACATTCCCATTTACCCAAACATCTGGTGGCTGCATGCTACTGACCAAGACAAAAGTGGCATGCCCAAAGTGGGTGTGGCTACCACACACACACACACATCACAGACTACAGTAAACACACACATGTACGCCTCACACACATGCACACTCACATTCACAGACACCCACTCTCCCCCACTCCAGGTAATTGCCAGAAGGGCTGCTTTTCCTGGAGAATGCAGTTAAGTGTTCTCTCCCCAGCTGCAATCTCAAGAAAGTCGCCCCGCCATCTACCCACTGCCACAACAATTAGACTTAGAAAAAGCCTTCTGTCTAAGTTAATAGGTCCCATCCAGCAACCTAATTGCAATAAGGGAGGGGTGGAGGAGAAGGAGGCACTGAGCGTCAAATACAGCCCATTCTGGTGGCTTCCCACTCCTGCATTTATGTGTAACTAGAAGAAATGCATAGGGTTGGGGCCGGGAAAATCTGTGACTTAGAGAGCTCTTTTTCACAGGTGGAATCTTCTTAGGGCTGAGATAAAGTACCATGCATTCTGGTAGTATATAACAATAATAGCAGAAGCAGTAATACTAAATTTAGTTATTTCTCCCAATTCATATCACATAATTCATATATCACTTACTCGACAGAATGCCTGTAATGCTATTTACATTGCAATTCAAGGCATGTCTACGCAGAGGTAGACCCCCAAAGCCTCCCATTGAATTCATTAGGACTTGCTCCTGAGTACTGTAAATGTGTATAGGATTGCAACATCAACAGCTATGGACAAAACAAATACTTTGGTCCCCTTAGAAATCAAACTGGAATCATTCATACAGTGCTTTAGAGGGTCACTTTCCTTTGGAGCAGAGAACACTGGACACACATGTCTTTATATGCTTGCTTACAGCTAGTAAATAAAGAGATAAAAGAAAGAAGAGGATAATGGCTTTCAAAATTAGCAAGGGGACCAAGGGGAAAAAAGCCAAATTCTTGCACTAATTTCCATGAGGCAATCTTACTCTTTTATTACCTTGCAAATTAATTTTAAATAAAATCTTTTCTGTGCACAATCACAACAATGTACCAACACCTAATAACTCCTGAATCTTTATATATATATATATATATATATATATATGCAGAAATTAGGCATATTGTGTAAAGAGAAATTTCAAGATGCGTTTAGGCTTTTCTTTTTCAATAATGCATACCACAAAGGGAATAAAGAAATTCTTTACCCAAATTAATGGCGAATTATTTTGTCATGAGAATAGGAGTTTATATTCATTTAAATGAAAGCACACAAATTGTTCTTGACAAGAAAAACAAAGCTAGCCTAGGGCAGTATTTTCATGATAGAGAAAGGCACATGCCCATGAATATCTAGTATAATATTAACAAAAACTGTTCAATTAGCTATTCATGCACCATTGTAATGAATATTTATTTGAATTGCAACTAAGTAACACTGATACCTTTTGTTCAGGACTTCCAGAGATTCAAAATGAAATGAACAATGCTCTGCTAGACTGTGTAGAGCTCATACCTAAGAAATGGACAGAAGACTGTCTCCTCCTTTGATCTAAGCTTCTCAGAGGAACTGATCAAACCGTTGACTTTTGAGATCTCCTTCACTGCTACTCCTTTTCTTACCAAAAGCTTCTTGAGAAAAGTGGAGGGTTTCTTTTTTTGTTTTTAAATCCTACAGATTCTGATTCTTTCAGACTCAAGAAATTAAATATACATAATAGGTAACCTAAATTATATCACCTCACACAGATAATGTGCCCGTTTCCAGTATGTGTTTGGAAGGCATCAATGTTTCACAGAGTGAATTGTGCAGCAGAACCAATGTACTATAGTTTAGTATAGAGCTGGAGCAGGGAAAGAATGATCCGATTAACACACTTGGTGGCCTTAGGCAGGCTGTTACCTATCTGCCATAGCTGGCTAATGATACTGATCTACCAAACGAAAAGGATTACTGAGACAATGACTGTGTTTGAGCGATCATATCTTGGCTTAAGGAGCATACGCAAATCTTTGTCTTGCATATACCTTTCCTTCCTCACTCTCTGCAAGTGAGCAAACAATCAAACCAACCAATCAGAAAGTCTTCCAGTAAGATAGCATAAACCTTGAAACTATGGTTGGTAGCTTAGGAACAATACAGGAGATTCAACCATGGTTTGAAGCTGGCTTTAAAAGCTGATTGGCTCCAAAGCAGAAACAGGAAACCATAGTTAATGGAAGACTTCGGGCTTTGTTTACCTTCTACCACAGCTGGAAGACTGAAAGGATCCCATGCACAGCCAAATGGTTCATTAATATCTAGGCTCACTAAGGAAATATGTGTGAAATGTTTTGAGCAATTAGGAAAAGAAGTGTCTATCTATAGGGATATTTCTGCTTTCCTAAACATTGCACGCAGTAGCTTATCATACCTTTGGGATACTTTTGTTCACACGTTTATTCCCTCTGGCATCCCACCGATGAAAATAGGGTCACTATAGTTATAATATCCCTAGTCTCACACTAGAAAAGGAACACTGCCTGAGGGGGCCCCCTTCCACTATAACACATTGCTGAAGGCCATGTGCTGCCTTCAATTACTGTGCAGAAGCTTGTTCTGCACTGGCTTCTGAAGTTAGGGTGTGTTAGTAAATTGACCATAATAGCTTCCTTTTGATAAAATGGAAGAGGGTTGAACAGAATGCTTAATTTCCACATTGGAACTGTCTGCATTTCGAATGAAATAACTGCAATTAAAAGCCTTCAGCAACCCTGAAGGGGGGCAGTCATGGGGAAGCTAGTGCACATGTGTATATTCTAAGAAATATTCTTAAAATGGTATCCTCAAAATATTGCCAGAAAGCAAAAATAGGGGCAGTGATTCATCAGAAAATGTGTATTTGCATAAACAGGCACAGGTAAAGGTAAAGGACCCCTGGACGGTTAAGTCCAGTCAAAGGTGGCTATGGGAGTTGGTGCTCATCTCGCTTCAGGCTGAGGGAGCCGGTGTTTGTCCACAGACAGCTTTCTGGGTCTTCTGGTGCAATGGAACACCATGACGGAAGCCAGAGCGCAAGGAAATGCCGTTTACCCTTCTACCGCAGTGGTACCTATTTATCTACTTGCACTGGTGTGCTTTTGAATTGCTAGGTTGGCAGAAGCTGGGGCAGAGCAACAGCAACTCACCCCATCACACAGATTCAAACCGCCAACCTTCCAATTGGCAAGCCCAAGAGGATCAGTGCTTTAGTCCACAGCGCCACCCATGTCTCTAAATAGGCACAATGCATGTCTGATGATATATCAGTGATACCTTGAAATTTCCAGATTGTTTTGCATCACTTTCACACATTGCAAGCACAAGCACCCCACTTCCAGCAATTCAATAGGCTCATAAATAGTGATGTGCTTTGCTGTTAGGGCCAGTGAGTATATGCACCTTATTCAGGCCCAGCATCAAGGGTTAGCATGATCCAGCATCTGCTGAGGATCAACTCTTCAGTAGGGCTCTCTGGACTTGTCTCTCCTCTTCATCACTGCATTGCAGTTGCTTCTTCACCTGCCTCTCCCTCTTACTGTGATGGCCTGGGAATCCGATTCAGAGGCTGAACCGGAGGAATCCCAGCCGGCACAGGAGTCCCCGCCTCCAGGGCTGGCTGAACTGGGGCAGGGCCTTGATTCTGAAGTGCCTGCACCTGTGCCGGATCCTCAGGAGCAGGCACCAGGTGAATCCACTCTGGCTCCGGAGGTGGTTGAGGACTCAGTGCCTACAGGTGAGTCTCCCCCTGGGTCCAGTAACCCTTCAGCCTCTCCTGAACTGCAGAGGCTCAGGGCAGAGAGGTGAAGGGAACTGGTTTCTCCCAGGTGGAGTGCTCGCCTTAAGGCCAGGAAAGGCGGGTCTCCTGGGGGCCGGGGCCGCCCCTGGCCTCAGAGAAGATATAGGCGAGTCAGCCCGGTCCCAGGTTGCGGGAGCAACGTCGTTGACGAGCTGTTTCAGCCAGCATCCAGTCCTGTTCCCCCAGAGTTCCTGTCCTTGCCTGGCTTCTCGCTGTGGACCCCGCTTCGCCCGAGGAGGACTGTCTGCCGACCCTCAACTCAGGTCCTGGACCTCGCCCCACGGTAACCTCCCCCCGGACCAGCACACTTACCCAAACAGTGGTGGGAGTAGTGGATGCCACTGCCTGCTTGCTCATTGGCCCCCTGCTTGGCAAGCAAGCAAGTGGTAGCAATGCTGAGGAAGGGAAGCAGCATATAGAAAAACGTTAAACCTTAAAAAGCTTCCCTATACAGAGCTGTCTTCAGATGTCTTCTGAAAGTATATATAATTACTCATCTCCTTGACATCTGATGGGAGGGCATTCCACAGGATGGGCACCATTACTGAGAAGGCCCTCTGCCTGGATGCATCAGCAACCATATATTTTTAGAACTCTATCAACAAACAAGAATACGTATTACTTTAATGCTTCAGTTATGTAGATATTATTTCCAAGCAAACTGACAGACAATCTGCAGGCTTGCATTGACCCAAAATCTGTATTCTGCCCAGTTAACTATATCACTCCTGTAAATATGACATAATAGGCATCACTGAAACCTGGTGGGATAAGTCCCACGATTGGAATGTAATAATGGAGGGATACAATCTATTTCAGAGAAACAGACCAGACAAGAAAGGAGGAGGAGTGGCGTTATATGTCAGGGATGTGTATACCTGTGAAGAGATCCAAGATTTAGAACCTCAAAGCCAAAGTGAGAGCATTTGGGTCAAAATTAAGGGAGAGAAGAATAACAGTGACCTCATTGTGGGAGTTTACTATAGATCCCCAAGCCAAACGGAGGACATAGATGATGCCTTCCTGGAACAGATGGCCAAGCATGCAAAAGGAAGGGAGATAGTAGTAATGGGGGACTTCAATTACCCGGATATTTGTTGGATGTCAAACTCAGCCAAGAGCATAAGGTCAAACAGATTCCTCACTGGCCTTGCAGACAACTTCATTGTCCAGAAAGTGGGAGAAGCAACAAGAGGAACAGCCATTTTAGATCTGGTCCTAACCAATGTTGATGACCTGGTTGGTGGGGTAGAAGTGGAAGGATCATTAGGCGCGAGTGATCATGCTCTTCTGAAGTTTACTATACAGCGGAAAGGAGCAGCCAAGCATACTAGGACTCAATTTCTTGACTTTAAGAAAGCCGACTTCATAAAACTTAGGGAAGTGCTGGGTGAGATCCCATGGACAGTAATACTAAAAGGAAAGGGAGTTCATGATGGCTGGGAGTTTGTTAAGAGGGAGATAGTAAAAGCAGAACGTCAGGCAATACCAATGAGATGGAAACATGGAAGGTGCCTAAAGAAGCCAGGGTGGCTATCTAAAGAACTTTTAACTGAGTTAAGTTTAAAAAAGGATGTGTACAAAAAATGGAAAAGGGGGGAAACCACCAAAGAGGAATTCAAACAAATAGCCGGCACGTGTAGACACAAAGTCAGAAAAGCTAAAGCACAGAATGAACTCAGGCTTGCTAGAGAGGTTAAAAGCAACAAAAAAGGCTTTTATGGGTATGTTCGTAGCAAAAGGAAGAACAAAGAAACAGTGGGGTCACTCAGAGGAGAAGATGGTGAAATGCAAACAGGGGACACAGAAAGGGCTGAACTCCTCGATGCCTTCTTTGCCTCAGTCTTCTCCGATAAAGAAAACAATGCCCGACCTGAAGAATTTGGAGCAAATGATTCAGCAGAGGAAACACAGTCCAGAATAACTAAGGAGATAGTACAAGAATACTTGGCTAGTCTAGATGTATTCAAGTCTCCAGGGCCAGATGAACTGCATCCAAGAGTATTAAAAGAACTGGCAGATGTGATCTCAGAACCACTGGCAGTCATCTTTGAGAATTCCTGGAGAACAGGCGAAGTCCCGGCAGACTGAAGGAGGGCAAATGTTGTCCCTATTTTCAAAAAGGGGAAAAGAGAGGACCCAAATAATTACCGCCCAGTCAGTCTGACATCAATACCAGGGAAGATTCTGGAGCAGATCATTAAGCAAACAGTCTGTGAGCACCTAGAAAGCAATGCTGTGATTACCAATAGTCAGCATGGATTTCTGAAAAATAAGTCATGTCAGACTAACCTGATCTCGTTTTTTGACAGAATTACAAGCCTGGTAGATGAAGGGAACGCAGTGGATGTAGCCTACCTTGATTTCAGCAAGGCATTTGACAAGGTGCCCCATGATATTCTTGTAAAGAAGCTGGTAAAATGTGGTCTTGACTATGCTACCACTCAGTGGATTTGTAACTGGCTGACTAACCGAACCCAGAGGGTGCTCATCAATGGTTCCTCTTCATCCTGGAGAAGAGTGACTAGTGGGGTGCCACAGGGTTCTGTCTTGGGCCCGGTCTTATTCAACATCTTTATCAACAACTTGGATGATGGACTCAAGGGCACCCTGATCAAATTTGCAGATGACACCAAACTGGGAGGGGTGGCTAACACCCCAGAGGACAGGATCACACTTCAAAACGACCTTGACAGATTAGAGAACTGGGCAAAAACAAACAAGATGAATTTTAACAGGGAGAAATGTAAAGTATTGCACTTGGGCAAAAAAAAATGAGAGGCACAAATACAAGATGGGTGACACCTGGCTTGAGAGCAGTACATGTGAAAAGGATCTAGGAGTCTTGGTTGACCACAAACTTGACATGAGCCAACAGTGTGACGCGGCAGCTAAAAAAGCCAATGCAATTCTGGGCTGCATCAATAGGGGTATAGCATCTAGATCAAGGGAAGTAATAGTGCCACTGTATTCTGCTGTGGTCAGACCTCACCTGGAGTACTGTGTCCAGTTCTGGGCACCACAGTTCAAGAAGGACACTGACAAACTGGAACGTGTCCAGAGGAGGGCAACCAAAATGGTCAAAGGCCTGGAAACGAAGCCTTATGAGGAACAGCTAAGGGAGCTGGGCATGTTTAGCCTGGAGAAGAGGAGGTTAAGGGGTGATATGATAGCCATGTTCAAATATATAAAAGGATGTCACATAGAGGAGGGAGAAAGGTTGTTTTCTGCTGCTCCAGAGAAGCGGACACGGAGCAATGGATCCAAACTACAAGAAAGAAGATTCCACCTAAACATTAGGAAGAACTTCCTGACAGTAAGAGTGTGGGGATGCAATAGAAAAATAGCACCCTTGTGCAAGATTGTGCAAGAGGAAGCATCTGCTGACTGTCCCCCCACACATAAGAGCTGTTCGACAGTGGAATTTGCTGCCAAGGAGTGTGGTGGACTCTCCTTCTTTGGAGGTCTTTAAGCAGAGGCTTGACAACCATATGTCAGGAGTGCTCTGATGGTGTTTCCTGCTTGGCAGGGGGTTGAACTCGATGGACCTTGTGGTCTCTTCCAACTCTATGATTCTATGATTCCTTCTTGCATTGTATTATGGCATTTTATTGGCCTGTTCTTGGCTATTTAACAGTTTTCACGTATAATGTTATGATTTATCACAGCTGTCAACCACCTTGAAACGCAATATAAAACTGATTTTATTAATAAGTAACTATTTAAGCCAATGAGTAGCGGCACTCGCCTAACCTGCTTTCTGGGAGGGTAGAGTGGAAGGGAGGGGGCGACGGCAAGGTTGGCATTGTGTAAACAGGAGCAGCGTGGGTGATGGGAGGTCAGGTGAGTGATGCCATCCCACCCTGCTGTCCACTGCTGAAGCCAATTTGGTTATGACCAAAGCTCTACATCTCATTGTTGTTTTGAAATATTAGTCTGTATAGGTTAGAAGCTCTAAGAAAACACTCCTTAATAAAATTATATGTACCAAAATAATGGCGGCTGTGTGTCCTGCTTTACAGAGAACAGTCCTCTATTTGAAGGAGTTCTCTGTTTGAATCGCTGTTGAATTTTAAGCTTATAGCAGTAGCCTATCAGCACTGAACAGGAATACATGTTTCCTGGTCAGTGTCCTCCCCACTATGGTGAAATGCCTTCTATGTATGTATTCTTTCTAAATGTGCATCTACACATATAAATCAGCATATGGACATTTTATGCAAATCTATATAATCTTTTCTTCTTTTTGTGTCGATGTGTTTTGGCAGTGCGTAAGTGCCACCCTAGCCAAATCTATTTCCCAGGAAACAGACAGTGAATTATAATTTGTATTTGAATGGCCCCAGGATGCTCACACGGCATTGATGCTGTGGCTTGCCATTAAGTGTGAACTGGCCCCTAGAGCTACCAGTCAATAAAAATCCTATATAATTTTTAATACAAGTTTAAAAGGTCTGAGAGTTTGGTTGCATATATGTGTGGAGATAGTTTTAAATTCCAGGGTGTTTGTCGCTGTTGTTCAGACTTTGTGATGTATTGTGAGAATTTTCTCATCAATCCTGCTGCAAGCATGGATAGCCACCAGAGCAGCGTGGAGCTCCGAAAGAAGCAGCATGTGAAATCCCAGAGCCTGGCATAAGCGTGGGCACAGAGTCGAGCAGCACCCAGTTGTAAAGGAAAAGACTGCAGCTTGACAGAAAGACTAAGTATACTAATTCAGCTGCTTCAAAGGCTGAGCTCAACTGAAAGAAAACATAAATTCTAATACTTCTTTGCAGGCAACAGAGAGGGAGGGAAAGACTGGACTGAAAAAGAAAAGTTTAGAAAGGTAAGTGAGTTTGCCTATTTTGCATGTCAGATGCAGGCATGGAATGATAAAGATTTAGATGTTTTTGGAAAAGTCTTCTCTTAGCAATTTCTCTAAAGTTAGAGCTCCAGCTCTGAACATGCCTAAATAAGAACAATGTGATTTTCTTAAGCATTTGAGTAGTTTCTTCATTTCTGCTTAAGTATGGAGGCCACAGACAAGAAATGTAAAGAACCCAACTGGATTTTATTTCTGGATGGTGAATTCTAGAAAGCCATTCAGGACCTCTGGATGACGGAGAGCATCTGGACCATTGAATTGGCCTATGTGATGCACCATTTTGGGTCGTTCCACAGAGAACAGGAGCATGCTCAGTCTATCCATAAGGTAAAGGTAAAGGTACCCCTGCCCGTACGGGCCAGTCGTGTCTGACTCTAGGGTTGTGCGCCCATCTCACTTAAGAGGCCGGGAGCCAGCGCTGTCCGAAGACACTTCCGGGTCACGTGGCCAGCGTGACGAAGCTGCTCTGGCGAGCCAGCACCAGCGCAGCACACGGAAACGCTGTTTACCTTCCCGCTATAAAGCGGTACCTATTTATCTACTTGCACTTAGGGGTGCTTTCGAACTGCTAGGTGGGCAGTAGCTGGGACTGAAAGACGGGAACTCACCCCGCCGCGGGGATTCGAACTGCCGACCATACAATCGGCAAGTCCTAGGCACTGAGGTTTTACCCACAGCGCCACCCGCGTCCCTCAGTCTATCCATAGCTCAAGGCTATTCTGCCTATGGGCCAGCAGGTGGCAACAAAGATGAAATATTCAGAACATTACAATTTTCTACTTCATGAATTTTTCTTCAGGAATTTTCATACCCTTTTGCTGGGTATGTGCTTTAGTATCAAGTATTATAATACAAACATACCCCAAATATCGCTGAGAATTTGGTGCTGCTAGCTGTTGTGTGGGAGACTTGTAGGGACATTAAACAGGTCTCTTCAACTACCTAATTGGAAAAGGACTTGCAATATGACTTGTGTGCAACAATTAGTAAGCATATAGTAATGCATGCAATTATCACTTTCCAGATATGTTAATGGTCAAAAGCAACATTTGAACTTCCAAAGCAAAGACGCTGCAGTTGCTCTTCAAAATCCCTTCAAAAGATACAATGGGGGTCACTTAATCAACACAACTTTGCTGCTGACAAATGGCTTCATTATCCCTGAGAGTGGGGGAGTGAGAAACTGTGATACCAAACCATAGCTACAAATCAGGGCATTGAATTAAAACCCCACCATCTCATTGCAGCAAATGACTGAATCCAGATCAGGGCTAGCAGGAGCTCCAGGGCTCAGACCAGAAACTCAGGATGTGGCTGATCCTGGGACCTAAGTTAGTAAACTACCAAAAATGGTGCAATCTCAGACCTTGGAGCTACTGGAGGCAGAAGGGTACAGGGGTGGGCAACACCAGTCCTTATGATTGTCAGTGCACATGAGCTCTATTGATTTGCCAGGCCTGGTAAAGAAAAGGATCCCTTTATCTACTCAACAAAGCAGTGCCTTCTGCATTCTGTACTCCCGGTTTCAGATTCAGCCCCTGACCTCAGTGATCCTGACTTAGAGGACGACAGAAGACTCAGTTAGCACCCAGGAAACAGTGATCCTTCCTGTTCCTAAACTCTAAGACCTTCTAGCAATGTTTCTGCACCAGAGGGAGAAGTGTCTTTACAAGTCTGTTGGAGTAAGATGAAGTGGTTTGGGGAGACAGCTGGGGGTGGGTTCCACATTACTTGTGGGCTGTTGGTTCACGGCCCCCTGCTGTCAAGAGAGTGTTTAACCTAACAGCAAAGAGACCTAAAAAATCTTAACAGTTCTTTGTCCTCTCTGGACAGACTGGAACTGCAATTGTGTTCTATTACCAAAATAGAAAGAGAAATCAGGTCCGAAGATGCAGAAACTACAGGAAGTAAGTGATGCAGAAACATCATCATCTGAATGCTTGGTAAAAAGTGATTGAACAAAAGATGACAAATCTAGATAAAAAGGCCACCATGAAAACACCCCTGAATTCACTTTAGCCTATGATGTTTCAACACATTCAAGGGTGATATCAGAAATTTGGTCTGTAATTCTATATACTCTCACTTTATTCAGTTGCTTTTTCTTTAGAGTAACCATGCACAAGACTGCATACTGTAAAGGGAGCACAGTCAACAATCTCTGTCAAGAAATGTGGCTCTTATCCCACCCCCTTCATTTCACCCTGGCACAGGTAGCCATGCAAAAGAAGAGCAGGATTGAGTAATCAGGTTCAGAGAGCAATTCGGTGCTATGAAAATGACCCAAGACAATCAATAAAAGTTCTGAAACTCCATGGAGCTCCTTGTTTGTGGAGACATGGACTGTTCCATCTCACTATGAAAACCTTGAGGTAACTGACACTGAATCCTGATAATGTGAGTTCCCTGTGCTCCTCTTCACAAGTTTAAGTGCTCCTCAAATAGGAATTGTACATCCCGCTTTCAAGGGAACAGCATGGTACCAGTTTCTATAGATGGTTAATGGGAGCTGGGTGGCACTGATAAATAGCTGTTTTGGCACATAGCGTGCAAAAATACTTGAAGAAACTAATTCAGTTGTCCCTGAAGAAGAGGAATCTGATTCAAAATGCATTAGACCTTAATAAACCGTTTCAAGTGCATCTCTTGACATTCCTCTTCTCTTCTTTCTGCTTTTGACTTCTCACTGAAGCTCTGCTTCCTCCCACTACATTTAGCTGCAGAGCAACATTGTGTTAAAAGGCTGAATTGTTGTTTTTCCAGTAGATTTCTTTTTACCCTAAGAACCTGAATGTTCAGATGCTTCAAGCATTCAAAACAATGTAAGATAAAACCCTTAAACTGAGCCATTTTAGCTGGGCTCACCTGAAACTATTCCAGCTGTTTGAGTCTTTCATCTATTGTTTATTTATTTGGTTCTTCCTCTCGGCAAATTGCCAGTTCATTACAAATCCTCAAAAGTTTCCCAATCTCTTGCCAGTGCAAAAAAATGGAAATATATTTTCATCCTCTTTGAGGGTCCAGACCTGCAGCCCATTTTATACCCTCGGGGTAGCCTGGATTATGCATCAGCCATGGGAAGGCCCGACAGGCACAGCAAGAGCCCAGAAAGCAGGACGAAAGCCAAGAGGTGATGTAGGAAGCACAAACCAATCACCCAGGCAATGAAGTGGAGATCGAGATATCCTAGAGAAAGGGAGGAGCCTCCCATTGGGAGAAGGTGGGAAGCTGATGGAGAAACAGCTCTCACCTTTGATCCATCACTGGCAGGAACATAAGAAACCGTCTTATACCAAGTCAGACATGTGACTTGGCTGCAGGGTCTGCCAAATTCTATCCCCAGCACAAACAGGCAGGGCTGGGAGAGATTCCTACTTGAAACGTCAGAGAGCCACTTCCAATCAGAGCAGACAATACTGTAGACATGGGAGGGAAGGAGTTTTATTAAAGCAGAGTACAAAAAAGGGGATGTGGGTGGCACTGTGGGTTAAACCACAGAGCCTAGGGCTTGCTGATCAGAAGGTCGGTGGTTCGAATCCCCGCGATGGGGTGAGCGCCTGTTGCTCGGTCCCTGCTCCTGCCAACCTAGCAGTTCAAAAGCATGAAGTGCAAGTAGATTAATAGGTACCGCTCCGGCGGGAAGGTAAATGGCGTTTCCGTGCGCTGCTCTGGTTCGCCAGAAGTGGCTTAGTCATGCTGGCCACATGCAAGATGGAGGAGCCAGGCCAGAATTCCAAAGTCCAAGATCAGGGCACACATTTCAAAACAGTATGAGAGCAGCAAAGCTATCCCAACAAGTTTTTATACCCACCCAGCAAGCTTTATAGCCAAGACAGGGCATATGCCTTACTCATTAGAATTAACCACAAGAGAATCCCTAGCCTGTGGGTGGGTGCTCTGTTGGGCAGGGTGCATCTGTTCTCATTGGCAGAGGTGTCACATAACCCTGGGAGACAACACCAGATCTGTCTTCTCCTCTGAATCCTGCTCAGTGACCCCAAGCTGTGGCTCTGAGCTCTCCCTAGCCTGTGGCAGTGCTCCGTCCTCCATAGCTTTCCTCAGACAGGCTCTGGTGTCTCAGTCTTCCATCTCCATTGCTCCTTATCTGCCTCTTCACCTTCCTCCAGAGTCTGCCAGCCCATGTCTGCACCTGAAGGCACTCATGGCAGGTCTAACTCAGTATAAAGCACCTTCCTAAGTTCCTGTTGACAAGGAGTGGGAGCAGCTCTGAGGGATTTCAGGCCGTCGTATTCTCCAGCCCTGCGCGGAGACACCGCAAACTGAACCTTGGACCTTTTGCAAGGAAAGCAAGTACTGTATCACTGAGCTAACTGTTGCCCTTCCCCAAGGTGCAAGAGTGGAACTTGACCCTCTCTTTTCTCTCCACATCTGAGACCATGGGAGCAGTCAGAGGATTACAGGGGTGAGCAGATAGGATCACAGAAGGTGTTCTAACCTCATGGCTAGGGAAGGACACCACAGCAAGGTCAAGTATGCAAAGCACTGTGGTAAGGAACACACCTTCATTCTTCCATAGGGCCAGCGGAACAAACATTTGGACAACCACCATGGTCAATATTAATAAACAGGAAAGTGCAACAAGCTAGTGTTATTCTACAGAAATGAATGAATGAATGAATGAATGAATACACCATAAGCACTTTATTCTTCTCACATAATTTCTTCTCAGTGACATTATTGAACAGGCTGTTGAAAACAAACATCGTTAAATGAGAAAAGAAGACCAGGTGCCTGCTTAATTCCCCACTGCAAGGTTTTCCCAGTGACGAATGCTCCCTAAATGGATTTAGCTTTTTGAAAAGAAGTCAGAGAGAAATTTGATGTGGCCCTCTGACCCCTGGTAAGCACATGTATCTTCACCTGTCACATAGCACACTGGCACTTGCTTACTTTTCTGCAAAGACTATTGATTTTGCTTATTGGCTGCAGGCTAGTCCATAAAGAACAAATTACAAAGTCAGAGGTCTACAGTTAGCAATTGCTTGCATGATAACAGGGAACTCAGCACTATTTGTGCCATATGGTATTCACATCCTTACAAATGCAGACAGACCAAAAGCACAAGCTACCAGTGTCATGGTTTCTGTTTTATCAAAGGAGTAAATAAACTAAGTACATTGTGTTTTTGTTCTCACCCCAAGTGAGTTAGATAGATTTAGGCTTTGTATATGGCCATAGTTCAAAATGCGCTCTTTTGAATAGGGAAGATGATTGTAGAGCTCTGTTTAGACAGTTTAGTTACAAATAACGTTTGTCTTTAGTGAATATAAATTTTTTTACTACTGCCGCTGTACTCACCATTGTGTTCAGGTGTACAATACCCAGTAAATTTTATGCATTTGCTTTCAGTCAACATATGTGTAATGGGTGGCTTGCGATAATTATGTCCTTGCACTTTAATTAGGGGTCGCCAAACTTAGTGAGCAGACTCTCATGTAACACTAAACCATGGATTAACACAATGTGCATGAAACACAGTGAGGTTGAGCAAAGGCCGAGGTTCATATGCTATCCCCACACTCTTCCTTTTGTGAGGCCTTGGAAACTTTTTTGACTTTACTTTTTGTTTCAAGGAATCTCAGATTAGTGATATGCGCAAAACAGGAACCCTTGTTTACAACGAACAATGGTTTGAACCCAGAGCTTTAAAGCACGGATGTGTGCCTGGAAAGAGCAGTGCAAAAGGAAGTATGGATGAGCCCATTGGCCAGTAAATGTTATGAACTACAAGTGTGGAAGCAGATATCTACAGTTTACAGATATGTGACACCTTTAAGGGATATGTAAATAAATATATAAATCATCCTTATAGCCCCCATATTATAATTTTGAACACAGATGTTAAAAGCATCACTCATGCTCCTCTCTCTCCCTGTGACCCTGTTCATCAAGACAAGAAATATTTTGAACTGCCCATTTGAAAGCAGCACTTATTGTATGCTGATTCCACTTGCAAAAGTTACTCAGACAAAGTTTGTACTTATAAGAAAGCCGTATCAATAAAGTATCAATTGATTTGTACTGGAGTTAGAATGCTTTCAGATATGTAATTCGAAAACAGCAACAGAAGCATTCCATATCCTGTTTCTGAATAAGTCTCCCCATTTGTAGACACTTTAGGAATTCGAAAGAATATTCTTTTTAAAAAAAACCATAAAGAACATTAATCTCTGAAGTGACATAAATGGCACTGTTACAAATCTTCTAATTACAAAACCAGACTTTTAAAGAGTTGTCATGACCTACCTCTACAGTGGTCCTCACCCCACCCCCAGTTCCTCACAAAAATGCTGTTTGTGGAAACGCTGTTCATTAAACCTTGCAAATCCATTTCAGAGCATATCACACAGCTTTTCTGCATTGGATTCTACCTACAACATTTCTGAAAATGCTACTTAAATGTGCAGATTGCACGTTTATGTGGACCAGGTTATTTTACTGTGCCAGCGGAGATTAAGTCATCCTATATTTGCCAATAAGACAGAATCCTTCTGAGCGCTGATATAGAGAAGGCAGAGGGTTGGCGAGAGATTGACTGGATGTGTCTCACAGAGCCTGCTGACTGTCTTGCATGCCAGCTGGGAAAAGTCTCCGTTACTGAAGCCACTTCATTCCCCCGGTGGGTCGTTCCGCCCCCCTCCTCACTTTGCAACCAGCATGCTCCAACACGTGGCCTTTTTGTGGTGTCAAGTGGATGGAACAAGTTTGTCATCCCCAGTACGAGGAGCAGCCACAAGCTGGAACATCTTCCACAATGATTACTGTTACTAATTCTGCTGTGAAATATGCAAAGCATCTGCATGGGGAATTCAGTGAAGTGTGGCCAAAATAGAACTTGCCTTTATGCCCAAGCTCTTGGTGTCCGGGTAAAACAGCACAAGGCAGATCATATGACCTAAGCCAATGGAAGAGATCATCACTTTTCACGGGAGAACAGCAAAGCGCTGACGCCCGAAGATTTGTGCTAAGGGAACACAGATAAAAATCTGCAAGCGTAACTTTAAAAACAGCATAACATCAAACAGACAGATCTAATATTTTAACAGACAGACAATTTGAAGAAAGGCCAAGATCACGCAAACATACATACAATTGTGCATGCACACACACACACACACACACACACACACACTGTATATATATAATGATCAAATGTTTCTTAGCTATGCTCACATTATTGTAAAAGGTTACTCTATTGCTTAAAGCAGAATAATAAAAAAGTGAGGTCTGTGAGAAATGCAGGACACACTAGTAAAAAAATGACAGAGGAGTGCAAAACCCCATATTTTCCTCCTCAGGAGAAACTGGAAGCTTTGAGTTATACATCCAGTCCTGTCTATCTTATCCTTTAGAAGATTTAACTAGCCTTTCATGAAAATAGATTGGTAACCCCGATCAATTTATGTGCATGTGATATAACTACAATCACTTTTCTCTGAAAGGCCTAGAGAAAAAACAAAACATCAAGATAATAAGAAGTTTAGATAAACATAATGATTATATTCAGATGAGGCTACTTTGGGAACGCTCAATAACTTCATGTGATAGGGCTTTAAAATAATTTAGATTTATGTAACAGGCTTTTTGCCTTTATATGCTCAAAGTGTGGATAGGTGGGCCATTAAGTTGCTGTATTTTCTCTTCCACAGAGGCAGACAAGCTTGCACTTGAAGCAGGTGTAGCTTTGCAGGTTCTCAGGCAGGAAGACAAAATGGCACAGGTGTTGCAGATCACTGCAGCAGCTTCCTCGCCATCCATGTCTCTTGGTCCTACACCCACCATGAGGCAGCACTCCAGGCCTCTGCCTCAAACTCCCCAGCTAAGCTCCCTCACAAACACCCCTATTTACAAGTCCTGGTCACAAGCTCCCAGAAGCTGCAACAGAATTGCTGCTGGCTGCTAACTCCTCCAGCAGTATAATTGAGGGGGAATGCAAATGAATTCAGTTCCAGGACTTTTTTCTCAGAGCAGTAGCAATGGTGTCAACTACCAGAGTGCCTGAGAACTGGGTGGAATGTATGGCTATTGGGCACCTCACTCTATCCTCACAACAGTAACAACAACCTTGTGAGGTAGGCTACATTCCGACAGTGACTGGCCAAAGGTCACCCGGTGATCTATGGCTATCCAAGAATGTGAACTCAATTGTCCCAAGCCAGAGTCCATGCTAACTGCTACACCACCCGTTGCCACCTTTACTCTATGTCAGGTGATCCTTATGAATTTGGCATTGTGCCATGTACATCCTTGGAGGGAGGGGGGCAATGGAGTCTCTTTGAGGGCATGGCTATGAGACTGACATGACAAGTTCCGGTACAGTTTGGAAGCCGCCTCTTCTCATACCATCAAATATTACAAAACACCACACGTCTCCCGTGATCTAGTCACAAAAGGAACAAAAATCCTGTTAAAGTGCTGCCCATGAAACTCCACATTGCTCAGGGAAGTGGAATGTGTGTGAGAGAGAAAAGCATGATTGTGTTTCTTTGGAGAGAAACTGTGAGCTGGTGTGACTGAGCCAGAATGGAGGAATGAGCAGCAGTAGTTTGAGACCAGATGGAGCTGCTGTTCCAGCAGCTTAAAAACAATCTGGAGGCTTTCTTTTCCTTAGCTTGGGAAAGAAACTACATGTGTTGTTTGAGAAATGAGATAGAGAAGGTGATATATTTTCTTTATCTTTTGCATTTGTAGATCACCCAGAAAACCCATTTTCCTGTACAAAAAACCCCTAAATGTTAACAATAAAATCAATAAAACCAATTATAAACAACAGTAGAATAAAAATATAAAAATCAGCATAGACACGGCAGCTAAAAGCAATTTAAAACCAGCAGTGGAATATCTTGCTGCAGGAATATAAAAGCACCAGAAGACAATACCCTTTAAAAGGCCTGGCAGCCAAAAGACTATAATGTGTGTGCCAGACAAGTATCTCTAGGAGCAGCATACCGTAAGCAACTTGTGCCTAAAGAGCTCCCTCCCTGAAAACTACCCCCCTAACTTCATTAGGCAGGTGAATGCTGTGAAGGGCCTCCAATGAGAATCTCAATGACCACGCCAGTGGATGTATATGTGTCTATCTCTGTTTGTGTGTGTTTAAATGTTAAAGCCAGCACTTTGAATTGGGCCTGGAACAGAGTTGAAGGCAATGCAAACTGTGAAGCGCTGGCATGATAGGTTAATATTTACCATTCTCCAACAGGAACCTGATCACTCATTTTTGGTCCAAATGAAGTTCCCAGAATGTTTTTGAAGGCAGATCAACACATTGCAGAATTCCAGCTGGGAGGTTACCAGAGTGTAGGTAACTGTAGCTTCAAGTAATAAAGTCACTCATTGCCCACATCATGGGTGTCCCCCCCTCCATGTGCTATTCAGAACCAACATACAGCAAGTGTCCTCATTTTTCAGGAAAAGTCCCGGACTTACAGAAGCTGTCCCAGTTTCTGATTTGATCTTGGAATGTCCCGCTTTCCCTTAGGATGTTCTTATTTTCACAAGAGAAATGTTGGAGGGTATGGAGTTATGTGACCCCCGAGCCAAGGAGATAAGTTACTATGCAACCTTTGGAAGACATCTGAAGGCAGCCCTGTCTAGGGAAGTTTTTAAATGTTTAACGTTTTACTCTGTTTTTGTATATGTTGGAAGCCATCCAGAGTGGCTGGGACAACCCAGTCAGATGGGCTGGGTATAATAATAATAATAATAATAATAATAATAATAGAATAAGATGTCTCTATTTTTATTGGAGAAATGTTGGAAGATATGATACAGCCACATGCAACAGAGCTCAAACAGTTCTTTTTTGCATTGCAAAGTACACATGGAAAGGAGCTGAGGTGTACTACTGTATACTGTTTACTCCAACAAGCCTTCCATCACAAAAATAACATTGTTTCCCATGGTCCCTTAAAGATGACCAAATACATTGTAGCATAATCCTTGCTGGACCAAAGCACAAAGAGGCCATCTCACCACCTCTGATTCGGAGCAGGCTGAAAAGTTCCCCTTATGTCCTTTGTAACTAAGTTTTGGAAAACTAATCTTTAAATAGCCATGTACACAAAGAAGTCTTGGGTTAGTGGTCATTAATAACTAGAGTGGAATTTCATTTTATTGATCATCACTATAATGATAAAAAATTACTTTCTAAAACCAATTATCCTGTTGTTTCAGTGGGTGTTTATTTTCAACCTGGTATAGAATAATTCGTTTGATATGAAAGATTTTCATATTATTTTAGTTGCGGATTGGTGGCTGGTAGCAACTCCCACAACTTAGAAGCCAGTTAATCAGCCATGGCTCTGAAATGTCTGGCTTGAAGTCAGTCTGCCCTAGCAACATTTGTCTTCTTTATATGTTTTAGATTTGAGAAGTGCATTTGCTGTAGGAGACTGTATATGATCTTTATTAAAAGCTAATAAAATAACAGAGACAGGCACTGATTCTTGTACAATTCAATGGGAGAAGGTGCAAAATAGGAATTCTGTTTTAAGCCAAAAGCAATTCATAAATGTTGAGACATTTCTACATTTTATTCCTCTTGGGAGAAGAAAGCTTGTCCTTCCATGCATAGCCAGGTGTAAGCTATAACTTATGTTCTGGCTGAAATGCAGGTTATATAGAACATGTAATTTTGGATTTGATGTTTCTCATACTGCATTTGTGAACACTGTTTAATATCCATGGAAATGTTTTAAGATTCACATTGTCTGTGTCATATACCCTTCACACACACACACACACAGGCGACTATTTGAAACCATTTCTAATCTGTAGCAATCTGGTTGTTTGTTGATAACAGAGGAAGGTATTCAGTACTGTAAACACTTTTGTTGAAAGATAGAGTTTCGCAACTAACATTAAAGCTTTACTTCCTCTAACCCTTATTTACGTCAAAAAGCTCTACACAAATATTCACCCTCCCTAATTTTCTGAGAAACATAACTGCACTTGAGGATATTATATTTTTACACTGCAAAATGTATGTCACAGGGTGATGAACAGGGGATTGTTTCTGATATTAGTTCTTTATAAATGTAGTGTTAAAATAGGAATCACAATCCTATGTGTGTTTGCTTCAAAGTAAATTCTACTGTGTTCAATGGTGCTTTGGTATGTATTGTTTAGGACTGAAACTTTAGGCTGCAATCTTGTGCACACTTAGCAAGGGAGAACGTCCCATTGAACTCAGTGAGTCTTACTTCTGAGTAAACATGTATAGATAGGATTGTAATTTTGGTCAGAATTAGGCCTCAATACCTCAACAGTAAAAAGCAGAGGGCTGGTTTACAGCTGCATAGTTATTTCTTGAAAACTGCAATTTTAACTTAAAGGTAAAGGTAAAGGTAAAGGTACCCCTGACCATTAGGTCCAGTCGTGACCGACTCTGGGGTTGCAGTGCTTATCTCGCTTTATTGGCCGAGGGAGCCGGCGTAGTTTCCGGGTCATGTGGCCAGCATGACTAAAAGCTTTGGATGAAGGGTGGTATATAAATTTAATAAATTCATAAAACAATAAATAAATAAATCTTGCACACAGAAAATTATCATTCAGCTCTCGTTACAATTTGCAGCAAACAGAATTCCTGTTTTGCATTTTCTCCGTCTGTTACATTAAAGTGCATAAGGAACACATTCAGCCAAGATAGTTTCCCTTGTATCATCTCACAGGTTTGCCACATTCTCTTCCTCCCTAAATGGCTGCATGACACACTTGATGAATGAGAATGACCTTTTTGGGGAGGTGAGGGTCACAGGGCAGATGTTTGGTGGCCAGGACTGTCCCTGTCTTAGCCTCGATTGTTAATTTGCTTCCTGATGTACTCTGTGCATACATAAGAGGCTGCAAAACACAGGCAGATTTTGGAAGGCAACCATATTGCATTTAATAAGTCATTTGTACTTCCACTGTGGACATCTTACCCAAATAGAAATTAAAATATTACAGCTGCATTTGAGCTGCTTTCTCTTGTTTAAGGAGAATGAAATCAATGGTATTGAAACTACAGCAGATTACACTTCATTATTTTTCTTCATTACATTACTTTCCGTGGAGATGATATTTAAAGAGAAAAAAAAATACTGATGATCATTTAACACAGCCAGAATTCACTTAAATGAGCTGCCAGAAGAATAGAACTCTTAAAATAATTGATCCCCCCCCCACATCATATGAAAAATGTATAATACTGTACAATGAAGTCCTTTTAAACAAAAGTCATTTTGTGTCCATTAAAGGAAACATAAAACACATTGTGGTGCTTAATTAACATACTCCTGAAAGAAATGATTTCCAGTTCATAAATTTACAAAATACTGAAAAAATATGGCAAAGGGGGCTTTTTATGAAAGCTTTGTTTGAGTTTGTTACTCATTGGAACAGCACAACAATCAAACTTGATATCTGGATCTTTTAATGATAATTTAACTGCACTTGCTCCTTCTGTAGTTTGGCACCCATAGTGCTGCTGCATTAAATCTGCTGGATGTATGGAGTGATTTGAAAATGACAACTATCTCATGACAGGCAATAGCAGACCGACAGCCTTTGGGGGGAAAATCTATACTGACCTCACCTCCATCCAACTCCTATTGACAGTTGTCATTCAAACTGTGATATCACATAAACACTTTCCGATCTGCAGCTTAAGTTTTCATAGTAGGGCAAAATCCTGTTAACTTCTGACCCACCTCTCAGACACCAGTCTGATGCATTTATGTTTGCAAACCATTGACATATCTTCCAAGCAAAAATCTATGGCTGCTGATATACCCTCGCTCACTCAGATACTTTTAAATTCTAAGCAAACATTTATTTGTTAAAATTTAAACAAATGTTTACAGAGAGTGCACAAAACCTCAGCTACACATTAGAAACTAGGAAAAAACCTTGCAAAAGTTCATTTATTTCATTTATCTTTCCCACCTGGTCCCAAATCTCCTAGGTGGATTAGAATGTATTCTTCTCATTTTATGGATTAGATTGACAGAAAGCACACAACTACATGTTACAATAGACATGGAACTTCCATTGAAAACAGCACCTTTGTGTTGAATTCTTCTGCTCCGCTTCATCACGTGCGGTAAAACTCACCTGTGGCATGACTCCATCATACTACGTACTTCATCTACTTTCCTGCACTTTATTAGCTCCCACTAGCAAGGCAACACATAGAGTGGTGAAGTCAATTTACAGGTAAGTTATACTACTCATTATGGAGGAAGAAAATTCAATATGGAGTAGCCATTTTCAACAGGAGACCCAGGTTCATCATAGCAGTTAGCTCCACCTTAAGTGCCTTTTCCAATGCCTGAAGTCCTATGATTTTCTATTTCCTTTGCAACTTCCACCTCCTTTGCCCCTGGTATTGGAATTAATAAGGAGTCCCAAGCCTGTGTTCTACCTATACAGAGATTTTGGGTCAATATACTGTGTTGTCATGTCCTTCAAGGATCTCAAAGAGGCACCTCCCTGTGGAACGCCCTCTTCAGATGTCAAGGAAATAAACAACTATCTGGCTTTTAGAATACATCTGAAGGCAGTCCTGTTTAGGGACTTTTTTAGGATTGTTGTTTTTATGATGTTTTTAGATAAGTTGTAAGCTACCCAGAGTGGCTGGGGAAACCCTGACAGTTGGGTGGGGTATAATAATAATAATAATAATAATAATAATAATGGCATGCATGATCAATTCTTCCTCTCCATTTTTACAACATCCCTCTGGGGATGATCAGATTGAAAAACACTGACTGGTCCAAGGTCACTCGGGGAACGTTGTGTCCAAGAAGGCTTTGAACCTGGCTCTTTCTGGTCCAAAGTCCAATACTCTAGCAATTACACTACATTATACTGTCTCTTCTTTGGGTTACTGGCCAGTCTTTTTAAAAATGGTTATTAGATAGATAGATAGATAGATAGATAGATAGATAGATAGATAAATTTATTGTCATTGTCCGTATATACACAGTATACACAACAACGAAAATCAAACACCCACCCAAAGACCGGGTTCACATACACATTTGCACGTATCTCCAACACTCTCATCCTATTCAGACATAATCTATAAAAACATATCATACTCCAGAATGTAACATAACCTATTAAAGGCATAACATAACCTAAAAACCTGTCTCATTCCTTCCTACTCCCTGCTTGCTATTTCTTGCAACTGGCCCTGAGATCATTATTTAGTGCAATCAGAGCTCTTGGATAGAAACTATTCAGAAGGCGTGTGGTTCGTGTTTTCATTGTCCTATATCTTCTGCCCGAAGGCAACAGTTCAAAGAAGTTGTGAGCAGGATGGGTGGGATCTCTCAGGATATTGTGTGACTTCTTCAAAGTGCGAGACGTGAAGATCTCATCCAGGGTTGGTAGTTGGAGCCCAATAACATTCTGGGCAATTTTAATTATTCTCTGTAAAGCTTTTTTATCCGTTTCAGAGCTGCTCCCATACCACGATAATATACTATAGGTTAAGACACTCTCGATGGTACTGTGATAATAGGACAGAAGTAGGTGCTGAGATAGATTCAGTCCCCTGAGCATTCTCAGGAAATACAACCTCCCCTGCACCTTCCTCACAACCATATTAATATTTGCAGTCCATGAGAGGTCCTCAGAGATGTAAATGCCCAGGTATTTAAAACTACCAACCCTCTCCACCTCCTCGCCATTTATGTGCAATGGTAAAAATACACTTTTCTTTCTCCTAAAGTCAATTATGAGTTCTTTGGTTTTTTTGGTGTTAAGCATAAGATTGTTTTCTTTACACCATTGAATTAACCCCTGTACTTCTTTCCTATAAGCAGTCTCATCGTTCTCACTAATGAGCCCCACCACTGTTGTATCATCCGCAAATTTGATGATTGTGTTGGACTTATACAGTGGGGTGCAATCAAATGTGTACAGGGAATAGAGAAAGGGACTTAGCACACATCCCTGAGGGGCTCCTGTGCTTAATACTAGAGTAGAAGAATAGTAAGGGCCCATTCTCACTGTCTGCGGCCTATCAGTCAGGAAATTCCTTACCCACAGACAGATCTTCTGATGTATACCCAAATTGGTCATTTTAAGAAATAACCTGTCTGGCAGAATTGTATTGAAGGCAGAACTGTAGTCCACAAACAACAGCCTTGCGTAGGTTCCCTGTCGTTCTAGATGACTCAGTACAGTATGGACAGCGATGGAAATAGCATCATCAGTAGATCTGTTTCTTCTGTATGCAAACTGGAACGGGTCTAGAGTGGATGGAAGACCAGCCTTAATATGATCTAGCACCAATCTCTCAAAACATTTCATAACGACAGATGTTAGGGCTATTGGTCTATAGTCATTGAGAGATACCACCACTGACTGCTTGGGGACTGGCACTATAATCGATGTCTTCAGGCAGGTAGGGACAGAACCCTGCAACAGGGATAGGTTAAAAATGTCCGTAAACACACCAGCTAATTCTGCAGCGCAGTCCCTAATAGCCCGTCCCATGATTCCATCCGGTCCAGCTGCCTTCCTAATGTTAATGCTCCGAAAGGCACGTTGTACGTCACAGGTCTGTAATAAAAATGGTTGTCTATCAGTAGTAGTTTCTGATGATGTGCTGGTAGCCAATGCTGTAGTGACGGTAGTTCCAGTTCCCACCTCAAAGCGACTAAAAAATTGATTCAGTTGATCAGCCAGGTTATTACTACGCATCCAACTGGCCCAGTTACATTATGGCAGTTTGGGGGGCTGAAAATTCAGCACAGTTCAGGCTTGGCTTGGCAAAGTTTTGTTTGTTTGTTGAAAATATTTTTATGCTGATTTCAGGGCAGGGTGGGTGGCGGGAGGGAGGGGAGGGGACTGCACAGGCAGCATATCCTTAAAATACAATGCAGTACTACAACAATATAATCATTTAAAAAGCACCTGCTATTTACTGACCTATCAGATTCCACCAGTGACTTCTTATGACCTGCCAGATTCTAGATGCTGGAAGACATAGGAAGCTGCCCTATGCTGAGTCAGAGCACTGGACCATTTCGCTCAGTACTGTCAGTGCTGACTGGCAGCCACTCTCCATGGTTTCAAGTGGGGGTCTCTCCTTGTGCTATCTGAAGATGGCATGGGTTGAGCCTGGGGCCTTTTGCATTCAAAGCACATGCTCCACCACTAAGCTACTGCCCTTCCCCATGTCAAAAGCCATGTCTTTTCATCCGAGTGCCAGGGAAGCTAAATTAGTAGCCACCAGATTGTTCTTCATACCTTCTGTCGCTAAAACATTTCAGTCAAACAATATTCTTATTATATTTACCCATAGGTAGGAAATAGGTCATAATGCCATAGTTTCCCCTATTCTAACCATTTTATCCTCCTCTTCCTTTTGTTGTTGTTGTTGATCATATTGGCTGTGCAAAGTAACACCACTTATCTCATTGCCACCCAATAATATAGATTGCCCAGTGAATAGCGTGAGCGACTTGTTTATTTGTCCTCTGCCCCTAAAATCTATCTCTATGGAAAGAGTTCAATAATATCTTTATGGCAAGAGGCAAACAAACAGGATTCAAGGAGGGGGAAACCTAATGTAACTGTGGCACTAAAGCATAAAATAAAAGCACAGGGTTTAATTTCAGAAAGACAACCCTGGAAAAAATGACTTGAAGATTGCAACCGTAATTTCATGATGGAGTTTTTGTTAGTGCCTCTAATTCACAGGAGCTGAACAAATAAGATCTGGTCTTCATGGATGTGTGGCAAATATGAACGTAGAATGAAAGGTTGTCCTTTAAAATTAGAGATAGTTTGGAGATATGGATTTATTCTTAAGGATATTTTCCTTCCTGGGTGTCAGGTGCCATTTGTCACACCCCAAGTTTTGCTGTCCATCAAGATGGGAAGGGGGTGAGGGAGAAAAAGAAGTGCTTTATATAAAGCAAGAAGTTTATGTCAACAAACATTTTACGCAGAAAGAGGCAGTCATGCACCTTTTACTAAAATAATCGTAGAAGAGGAATTAATTATTGTTGACATGCTACAATAGGATTCAAGCAGGGCCCATTGGCAGTAGGCAGATACAAACTATGGTTTTTAAATTCCCACAGTGCCTCAGGGCATCATAGGAGAGGGCCTGCTTTGCAGAAGGTCCCGGCATACTTGCAGCTAGTCTTGCTTATAGCAGATATGGCCACCCCAGAGGCTCCATAATGCTTCACAGTTGCATGGGCCACTGTTACACACTTCTTCTGTTCTTTTCTATACCTGAATAGAGCTCTGAAATCAGAGCACATACAGTCCTAGTTTCACTAGGTTATACCTGGCTCAAGCCTTGGGCTCTCCAGCAATCCCAGCCTCTGCATCCTGTATTGTCCATTCTTTCTGGGCATTTGACATTAAGGCAGCTCTGAACACTGGATTTGGCTCCTATGAGATACTTACAGCTCCCCTCTGCTCAAACCTATGCATAACACACAAATAACGGAGCACAGCTTTCTAATCCGCAGTTACATTCTGTGCCAGTCCTGGATCTCTTTGAAGGACTGGAGAAGACTGAAGAAAAACTGGTGTTAGGTGGAAAAGGCAGGAGCAGAAATGAAGAATCCACAGACTACTTAACACGTATTCTGCTTTGTCAGATCTGATCTTTGCAGTGGCACTAAAGAGATAAGCATGAAGTGACATGAAGTGTTTATTACCCAGGTAACAAGGAGACAACAGTGAAAGGATCAAGGCCCCTTCAAGAAGGATACAGCTGTCCTCAAAGCACTTAATCCCAGCCAATGGGCTTTGGCAGAAAAACAGGTTGCTTAGATAGCTTTGTTTCACTGTGCATAATTGCTTAAATCCAGGCTTAAAGGAGTTAAGCGCTCCCTTTTGGCTACTGATGGCACTTCAGTTTGATGGAGCCTTGGCAGAAGGATGGGGGAGGGCACGGAAACAAAGAGAAAACCTTTATTTCACCCCTATCCAATTTCGACAATCCATTCTCCATAAGCTTTCCCAAGCTTCATGTGCTTCCACCACATGGCATTTTCTTGTTGAACAGAACAAACACTGTTTGCCTGAAATAATGTAATTAACTCAGGATCAGGAATAAAACACAGATAAGTTACATGATATGCCCTTTGGGTGGGTGGGGTTTGTAAACGAAACCATAATACAAATGGCAAAGACCAGCATTCCCAGTGGCTGCTAGTGACTCTGGAGTTTGTGAGAATGGGGTGGTTGTTTCCACCTAGACAGGAAAAAGCAGATAGGAAATTCTGGTTCTGCCTAAGTGAAGAAGAATGATGTAGAATGTAGGCAGCAGCAGAAAGAGTTACCAGGATCGACTTACCAATTCTGTGGTGAGGTTACAGTGGACACTCATACATCAACCCCCCCCCTCCCGGAAGAGGACATGCATCACCAAAAAAGAAGCCAAAAGATCATATAGACTTGCATAGAAGTTGCACATGCTGCTTTATATATATTAAGATGTGAATCTAGAAATAATTGCTGTAATTTAAATAGAAATTCAATGCATTTCACCATAGTGGAGAAACCTTTGACTGTATGACCCATGTGCCTGCTCATTTTACACATTTCCAAAATAAAGAAAAAGGATAAAAGGAGGAATACATTCACACATGCTGATTTATATGTATAGATGTAAATTAACACATAACCAAGATATACATCTCACCGTAGCGAGGAAGACTGTGGCTTAGGTGACCTGTGTGGCTACTCAGTCTGCTGACCAGGTGCTGTTCATGGGCAACTTCAAGGCCTCTGCTCTTCTTTCCTCCAAAAAGTTACATCCAACTAATTCATAATCAGAGCACACTCCTTGACATGTAAGTTACTTATATCAATTTACTTGTGTAGGTCTACTCCCAGTATGCAACCCTTTATCTTTAGCCAGGCTTGGACTGGACAGCTTTTGAAATGGAGAACTGTCCTCTGCAAAGCAGAACTCATGGCCACCCTAGGTGAGGTGGATCACAAAGTACCAAAGGAGTGGCAGCCTCGGAGAAAAAGAAAGAAGGAGCAGGCAGCAGGGCTGGACTCATTTCATCTAGCCCATCTTTTCTATGAGATGGGAAACAAACCTACCTTCCAACGCTAGGCTGGTGGCTCTATCCCAGCCTTTCTCAACCTTGGGTCCCAGATGCTGTTGGACTACAAATCCCATCATCCCTGACCACTGGCCATGCCAGCTAGGAATGATGGGAGTTGTAGTCCAACAACAGCTCGGAACCCAGGTTTGAGAAAGGCTGCATCCTATCCAACTAGGTTAACGTGAGAAGCTCTTCCCCATGTCAGTGTTACATATAATATAACTGTTGCTACTTAATGGGTAAGTGTGTGTCTGTGGGGGTCTGGAATCCAGCTGTGGGCCTGACTGAACTGGTAGGCTCCTGGCAGCTTTCCAACGCAGCCAGGTGCTGATGCTCTGAACACCAGACATGGGGCTGAAACAACAGGGGAAGCCTGCTCACAGTTCCTGTTTTCTCATACCTGTTCCTGGTAAAGCGTTCCAAATTTGAGTGTGCACGTGTGCAATAGAGTTCTACAGGCTTCAGTGCCCTCCTTCAGGTCTCTAAAAATAACATCTCAAGAAAGAGGGGTGCATCATGATTCTAGCACATGTGTGTAAGAAGAGTTTGCATTTGATATCCTGCTTTATCACTACCCTAAGGAGTCTGAAAGCGGCTAACAATCTCCTTTTCCCTTCCTCCCCCACAACAAACACTCTGTGAGGTGAGTGAGGCTGAGAGACTTCAGAGAAGTGTGACTAGCCCAAGGTCACCCAGCAGCTGCATGTGGAGGAGTGGGGAATCAAACCCGGTTTGATGAGTCTACCGCTCTTAACCACTACACCACACTGGCTCTCTCTAAATGCATATAGACAGACATAAAATGCCCATGAACTGTTGCTTTCAGTTCCCTCACAGCCACAAAACCAGGTAATAAATGCTGCTGAATGAGTCTGACTTGCAGTTATTCTATGTATGTCATTCATTCATTCATTTTCTATTTAAAACATCACTAGCCCTCTGTTCATTACAAAAAAAAGAAAACTCCAAATTACGATTGCAACACATTGAAAACCTTATGCATAAGAACCGACAAAACCAAAACTGGCACTGTGGTAAACTGGCACGTCAAGGAGAAATATTTAGCACAGGTTGCTCCTTGATTAGCTAGTTTACTGCAGAGAAACAATCTTAAAGGAAAAAAACCCCTGGGACACAGCTACCATCTGAAATGGTGTTCTCTTATCTCAGTGCAGAGCACCTTACAGTGGGAAAGTAGAGAGAAGAAGATTCTCACCTCTTTATTCCACAGAACACCCCTCCATCCCAAATGCAACTGGTGTGAATGGGTAGACTAGGAACCTGTACTGGTTCATTAAGTTTTTGCTATTCTAGCCTTTATGGCTGTGGCCACAATATCCACAATATCCGGATAGCTACCTTGTTCCTTTCTTTCTCTCATGTATATATGCAGGGTTTCTATACGAAGTGGAAGCCTGGAGTCGGGCCTTTTTCAGGAACATTTGTTAAAACTTTATCTTCCAAGAAATGCATTTTTCTTTCCTGTAACACAGCAGCAGCAGCAGATCTGACAGAATACACTGTGGCCTAGTGCACACAATGGGTAGTTGTAAGATAATGTCAAAATGCCAACCTAGTTGCAGGTGGTGTGCTGTCCGGTGAACTGACTGGCATGAAAGCAATGACCCTGTTGACGTACTCTTTGTTCTACTGGGCAGTGATAGTGACATCAAGTGGATATATTAGTGAATTATATAGCTGAGCTGATGTGATAAAAAGGAACTGCTCATGTCAACAAAAGGCTTGATTGTAATGCGGGCTGCTAAAATGGCCTGCTTCCTCGACTTCATTTTCAAGCTTTGCAAATTCAGAGAAACTTGTTGCTTTTTGTAGAAGTCATTGCTTACACCAGAGGTAGTTAACCTGTGGCCCTCCAGATGTTGTTGGATTGCATCTCCCATTCCCTGACCATTGACCATCCTGGCTAGGCTAGGATGGATGTGAGGTGGAATCCAGCAGCATCTAGAGGGCTTTATGTTAGTCACCCTTAACATTCTGTGCGCTCTGGCTTCCATCATGGTGTTCCATTGCACCAGAAGCGGTGTAGTCATGCTGGTCATATGACCCAGAAAGCTGTCTGAGGACAAACACTGCACTGGCACCCTCAGCCTGAAATGAGATGAGCGCTGCTCCCCATAATCGCCTTTGACTGGACTCAACCGTCCAGGGGTCCTTTACATTTTACCTTTCTATGATTCTATAGAAGTAGTATAATAATATAATATAGTTATTAGGCAGGTGCTTCTACTGTACTGCTATTGGTGAATGCTAAAAACATATCAAAATGTTTTCTCACACCAGTGTCTCCTTGTATGTGGAGAGCTAGCATCTCTACAAAGACAAAGGCGCTGTATAGCCAAGGATTTTTAGTGAGGGTGGGTAAATTCAAATAAAGGTCCCCCCCCATGTGTACCATATATTATGTCACTACTTTCTGCCACTCCCAAATGCTTAAATTAGCTCCCAGACTTGAAAGCCTAAATTTCTGGGTCTGCCTGTCTTCCCCCCATTCCGAATAAACATATCTGCACTTGCTGAGCTGTTGTACTGATACACCATATTGGGTTTTTTGTTTCATTTTTCCTTTAATCTGGGACAACTCCCTTTGACTCCCTGTCTTTTCTCCAAGGCAGATAATAGACTCAGAGTTGGAAGGGACCCTGAGGATCATCTAGTTCAACCCCCTGCAATGCAGGAATACGCAGCTGGATCGAACCTGCGACTTTGGTGTTATCAGCACCATGCTCTAACCAACTGAGCTATCCAGTCTGTCATAAGATCAGGCTGTCAAAAACTGGGGAGATGAGAGCTCTCAGGCAGAACATATCAAAGTTACAACAACCCCAGGTTTCTACTTGCTTCTGCTTCCAGGATAGGAAGTACTAACCCAGATGGACCAATGGCCTAATCCAGCATGGCAGCTTCTTCCTATGTCATTTTCAGGAGAGGGAGTTTCAAATGTGAAGCATAAAACAGCTTTCCCTCAAATTAGCTGTAATCCAAATTTTAAGCCTCCATTGTTGAAAATGTGCATACAGGTTTCTTCCACATTAACAACATTGACAAAACTATGGTACAAGCAGCATAAGAGAGGCCTTGTGTGAAATAATGCTCTTTTTAACCTCCTTTAAGGGCTACTGACAAAATGATCTAAGATTTGTCTAGCCTTTACATTATGCATAAAGCGAGCATGGCTGCCTGTGAGTTTTTAATTCTGGCTTTTCTTTAATCTGCATTCACCATGATCCTATTTTAAAATCCCAAGTTTCCTACCGCAGACGTGTTAGCGTTAGGACAATACAACACACACACACACACCAGAAAAGAGCAAGCGAAAAGGAATATGTCACATACTGACTACAGGGAAACAGTGCAAAACATCTAATCACAGCAGTGCCAGCAAACTTGAACCTGTCCGAAAGGATCCCAAGCTCTCAATGTTTAATTGCTGTTGATGGCTCTTGGTCAGTCATGCATGGCAATGCGTGTGTCACGCTGCTTCCTGCCTGTGTTCATTCCTGTCAGCCTTCACTCCAGGTGATGGAGCGTTGCTTCTCTGACCATGTTCAGAAATGGGGCGGGGGAAACAGAGCTCTTGCAGACATAGAGCAATGTGGATTCACATAGTCAAAAGCGGGGGGGGGGGGGGGAGAATCAGCACCAAAATCTGGACAGCCAGGGCTGGTTTTCCTGCAACTTTTTCCTTACATGAATGCTTTAAAAATAAAAGTCAAACTATGGAGCGTCTGTGACCTCCAGCATTCCAATTGGCAAGCTTCAATTCTTCTGTTGAATGTAAGCTAGAGGCTGCATGGAGCAATTTGAATTACAATTGAGGTGCAATGAACATTAGCATTTTTGGTGAACTGGAGCTTTAAAACTGCTGATTTAAACAGCTAACAAGAAAGAAAGCTAGGCAGGAGAGGAGGAGGAGGAGGAGGGGAAACAGAGATGCAACTTAAATCATCTCGAAGCTGCATAATAGCATCCTGCCTCTTTTCTGAAAGTGATTGTTTAATGGTTTATAATACGCCAGGCCTAGATTTTGCCAAGCACTTAAATATGTGGCATGCATTAGCTATGTGTGTGTGATCTCATCCCAAACAAGCAAAGCTTATGTTACATTCTTAAATTTAAGCATCCTAGACACTAATCCTGAACGCTGCCATTCCACAACTCCACTTTCATATTGCTGCAGTTTGTGATATCCATTGGTAGTGACCTCCCAAGACATTTCAGTGCTTCAAAAATGCAACTAGCATGCCACTTGTTAAAAATGTAATTGACAATTTGCTGTTTTTTTTAATGGTTCCACAAAATCTAATGCCTGAGGTGGGTTGTATCACTTTGCCTGGCTCTATAAATTGGTGGAGCAATAGATGTACAAGGCAACTATTTACCTAGTAAATACTTATCTAAACCTATGTATAAACTCATTACTTTGACCACTCATGACAAGAGGGAGATCTGGACAGAAAAGAGCCGGCGACGCAACACACTCCTTTTACTAGCTGCACTGTATGGACATGACACACCAAAGCTGGATCACGTGCTATCACACTTTTCCTTAGTGCAGCACTAGTTGTGGTGGAAAAGAGCAACTGGGGGAGGTGATGCAACAATGCAAGTTTGCAGCGCTGCTCTCTAAACCTTGTTTTCACTTGTATTGTCATCAACAGGAATGTTTTTTTGCTTTGCCTAAAAAGTCCTATAAGTGAAATCACTGCTGCTGTCATGACCAGGCAAGTTAAGATGTCAGTCTAGTTCTTGCATCTTAATGCTTCTGGGGCTATTAACAACCTAGAATTAAAATCACCAACATATCAAATATTAACTATTTGAACCTGAATCAAAGTTGGTATTTATGATTTATTTATTTATTCTGAGTAATGAGCTATGTGCTTTTATATTCTGCATCGGTGGAAGATAGGTAGCTGCCTTATACTGGCTCAGGAAACTGGTAGATCTAACTCAGTTGTATCTACAGTTCTTATCCCAGAAATGGAACCTGGACCCTTTTGTGTGCAAAGCATGTGTTTACAAGAAAACCACATCCCTTTCCAAAATCTGTAGACTCAATTTGTCTCGTCTTCCCAAAGAAAAATGCCACCCAGACTGGCATATAGTGATGATATGAAATAGCCCCAAAAAGCCTATGATCTCTCTTTCACTTTGTAACTCTTAGGCTGCAGTCCCAAACATATCAGGGAGTAAGTCCTGTTGAATTCGGTGAGATTTTGAGTAGATATAGGACTGAGCAGTTGGACCTATAAAACATTGATCCCATGGTGATGACATATTCAAAAGTTTCTGGGATTATTATTATAGTGATCAAGTTTAATATTTGGTGAAATATGACTACAGATTCATCTTCAAATTAGTTTCTCCAATCAATTACTTTTGGGCATGATATCTTTTCTTTCTCGACATTTACTATTTTAAAAAATTAGTACAAAACTCTGCTTGTAGTGGCAAAAGAGCAATTTCATAATCAATTGGTAAGGGATTCCATACAACCAACCAATCATTTCCATTTCCTTGGCAATTTAGAGAAAACATTGTTCACAGTGCTGGAATTAAAAGCGCAAGTTCACTTCTGCCAGAAGTCTAGAATAGATGTTGATGTTAATTCTTTCGGTCCTTTTTTCTTTTCTTTTTTTCTTTTTTGGTCATGGAAATAAAATGAAAGATCTCAACAAAATGATCTGGGAAAAACACAAATCTGTCCAGAAGCTAAGAACGGCAGAGGCAGGCAAAATGCTACCTTCCTCCCACTGCCCTGTCATTGTAACTGCAACCTGACATGTCAGCCTTGGGGGTGTGGTTAAAAAGGACCTGCCCTCCAGGGTATGAAAGGAGACTTCAGCATCCTTGCTCATTCGGGTCTTGTATAAAAACTGACAGATGTGTCAAAGGTATGATGGGGCGGTGAATAAGTAATAGGGCTTGACAAGCTGGACCTCATCATTCCATTCAGCCCAAGGTGAGGCAACAGTCAGGGCAATTAAAAAAAACATGCAACATTCTAGATGGGCGATTATGATATAGTTCATGTTTTTCATCTATGCTCCCTTATGTCAAAGGAAATAGATATGTATTATGAGAACACATCTAGGACCACAGCCTATACCCTGGTATAATAATGGTTTGCACTATAGTTTAAATGTCAACTCCTTATGTTTGTTTTTACATAAAGAGTGCCGGACTTTCAACATGGATTGTGGAAAGAGCAGGTTTAAGCAGTACACATTTAATAATAAGGACAATGATTATCTGAATGATCGTCGGGCGTTTTAGTCAATGGTAGTGTTACAGCATGGATCTCAGAGGTGAAGAGGCAATTATTTGTCTGCTGAACCACCCTAATCCCTAGACATCCATAGGTCAACTTCCAGCGAAGGATCCAATTCAGATATCTTTGCTTGCAAAACATACACGCTTAAATTCCTTCTCAAAGTATCCACTTTATAAATGACACATGGATGGCAAAGTGCTGCCTAACTACGAAAAAATACACTTTCTTTAAAGAAGAGAGAGAGAGAACCTACAAAACGCTCTATTTTTCTAGGTATCGTCTAAAGACAAAAGCCCCCAACTGTACATATTTATTTTATGTGATTAATATCATTTTTCCAGAGCAACCTTGCAAAACACCCACCAGCAGAACTGAATCCCCCTCCCTTTGATGTCTTTTTGGGGCCAGCTGACAACCTTTTTAGAAATGCCCATGCCTTCTAATTTAACCTTTTGATTTGTTTTTATGATAGGTTTTTTTTATCTGCTTCATTGAAATCGCATCGACAAATTATTATTAGTTAAGCTTTTAGCCCTCTTTTATACTGTAAACTGCTCAAAAAGTTTCCAGACTGAAGAGTGGGATATAAATATTTGGGATACATATACAAATATATACTGCAATGACAAGGGCATGGCTAACTGTGAGTATCCAAACACAGGAGGGATGCCAAAAGGATTTATGGGCTTGGCATACAATACATTGGACGCTTTCCTCCAGTTGCAAAAGAGGACAGAAATATGAATGAAATTTGCCTTCGCTTTGTGCCACATGCAAATTTGTATCCTCTTTTGCAGCTGGAGTAAAGGGTTCAATATATAGGGTCACACACAAGTAATAAGATGTCTGACAGACAGAATGTCAACAACTGAAGCTTTCTCCATAAATGTATTTCCATTTAGCCTTCACCTGTTGTATTTCTGCCAGCCACACAACTCCTGTTTTATCTCAATAGCAACTCTTAATCATGCAAAGAACTGAAGTGTCTTGAGTTGTAAATAAGGATGAATTTGTTCAGTTTGTAATCTAATGCAAACTTATCAGTTTCACATTCCCTGTACCAACACAAAAATCAAAGTAGCTCTCTGCTCTTCCCCAAAGCATTTGCAATGCAGTTCTCCAACCAAAGTATGCATACAAAAACGTGTATAGTGAAAAGCGTGTTCATTCCTACCACAATCAGTAAAAACTATAAAAAATGAATTATATTAGGGGGATATTGCTTGCAAAAATGCATATACTAGGTAAAATTCTATATAAAAATTAGTGTACAGTGGTACCTCAGGTTACAGACGCTTCAGGTTACAGACTCCGTTAACCCAGAAATAATACCTTGGGTTAAGAACTTTGCTTCAGGATGAGAACAGAAATCGTGTGGCGGCAGCACAGCGGCAGTGGGAGGCCCCATTAGCTAAAGTGGTACCTCAGTTTCATGTTAAGAATGGATCTCCAGAACGAATTAAGTTCTTAACCCAAGGTACCACTGTATTAGGAGCAATGAGTACAAATTTTCACATGGTTTTTTTGTTTTGTTTTTAATCATAAATGTATGCAGAAATAGGGCAAACCAAACTTAAGCTTGGAAAATGAAAAACTGAGAGAAACTTACATTAAAAGATCTGTCCATTCCTAGCTGTAAGCCTAGTAGCTGTAAATTTAAATTTTTGAAAGGGAGGAGGTCAAGATTATGGGGGTTAGGACTACCATCAATTTATCTTTGGTTCTCAGTATGACATTCACTGCAAGACCAAGCGTGGTATTTCAGATGGCGGGGGGCAGGGGTAATAGACATTTAAGATTTACAACAATTTAGGTTCAGATGCCCATGGTTGGATAAATTCAAGTTTGAATTGCTTAAAATCCAGCTGTGTAACAAGCAAGCAGGAGTCAAACCCTTCTCTCCCCTCCCCCTCAAAAAGCATTTGAGTCTTAGATATGTATATACCAGTACTCACTTCAATGTTTATACCAAAAGCAGTAACCCACCTCCAAGAATCATCCTATCTTTCTCTCAGGGGTGAAACTGCTTTCCTAAAGATCAGTCATTGCCTTGATCTCATTTGTTGTCTAAAAACACTAATGCTACACCTGGTTAGACATTGTGGGAACCCAGGTTCAGACATAATGCTAAGCCAAAGCACGTCTCAGCTTTGGGCAGTGTGGCGGCAGCAGGACTGGGAAGGAACAAAGCGCCCATGATTTTAGCCCCATGCAACAGTGTGTTCACCTTTAAACCATAGCTAAGCTTAATGCGAAGGGACGCAGGTGGTGCTGTGGGTTAAACCACAGAGCCTAGGACTAGCTGATCAGAAGGTTGGCAGTTCGAATCCCCTCGACGGGGTGAGCTCCCGTTGCTCGGTCCCTGCTCCTGTCAACCTAGCAGTTTGAAAGCATGTCAAAGTGCAAGTAGATAAATAGGTACCGCTCTGGCGGGAAGGTAAATGGTGTTTCCATGCACTGCTCTGGTTCTCCAGAATCGGCTTAGTCATGCTGGCCACATGACCCGGATGCTGTACGCCGGCTCCCTAGGCCAATAAAGTGAGATGAGCGCTGCAACCCAGTCGGTCATGACTGGACCTAATGGTCAGGGGTTCCTTTACCTTTACCTTTAAGCTTAATGCTGGTTGAAAGTAATGTGTGAACCAGGCCAGAGTATAAGACAGGTCCCTGAAATAGGGTTGTTTCAGTTGCATGAGCTTAGGCTTGGTATGGGGCTTAGAGGACTGTGCCAAAGGCTCGAAGGTAATCAAAATAATCACTGTTTGAATTGCAGGTGCCAGAGCATTTTACTTAAAGTGAAATTCAAGGTCAATTTGGAAGGTCTGAAGGATGTTGAAATGTTATTTCTCAGGAGGGTTTTGCACATCTCCATTAGAGACTGAATCCAGGTCAAAGTAGTCAACAGATTAGAATATTTCTAAGACTGCCTCTGTCACCCTAGTACTTTTTTTAAAAAAGCAGAATTTTTCAGTTAGGAAAGTGACAGGAATGAACAAATGATTAACAGGAAGACATGTAAACAACTCACAAGGAAATAGCAGAATGGCTGCATATTGGCACAAAACCATCATGTAAACAGATAAAAGTGAATGCTCAAAAAGGTATTACCATGTATTTTTAAATTAGCTATATCTTTTAATTGGTTTTATACTTTAGCCTTTTTATTTTGCTATGGGCTTTTACTTATATGTGAACTGCCTTGGCATTTCTTCTTGAAATGAAAGGTGGTATATAAATTATTTTAATACTTACAAAAATAATAATAAATACATATAGCTAAACCACCAGATAAGCTTTTCACAAATAAATCAGACTGAATAAAAAGGTTGTCTGGAGAAGCCCCACTGTTCACATTCCTTCTTTCTTTTACGCTTTCTTTCTTCTGACATTTCCTCTCCTGGCTTGATTCTGCTCTTAGCAAGCTTTGTGTTTTAAGAGAGTGCCAGGCATGCACACTTTTAATGCTTCCACCCTGATGCTGTCATCCTTGTCAAATATCTGGAAGCTTCTTTACCAGAGTGCTGCTGACATAAACTCTGGCAGAGTCCAGGAAAAAACTGTGCTTTCCCTACAGGGCTAGAAGAAGGAACTGAGAAGCTGATTGCCAGCCATCAAAGTGTCTGCAAGGAATCCTTAGGAATGACCCACATGTCACTTTCCAACTTGCAGTCTGCTAAGATATGTTGGAAAAGTGCCCCAAAGTGTACTAAAATGGTTATGGCCAGAGTCAACTTAAGCTTGTGTACTCAAAAATAAGTCCTATTGAGTTCAGTGAGACTTATTCCAGCATTAGCATGCATAGGATTACAGCCTATAAATTGTGTGTGGCAAAGATCATCCTCTACTAGGGCCTCAGACTTTTTATATGCTCTTTCTAGCTTTACAGGCAGGTGGCTGCAAGTGTTTTTAGCTTCTTCCACACATGAGATTTTGAATACAAGAAGGAAAAAAGCAAAGAGAGAGGGAGAGAAACATTGCAAGCAGGTGCTAGTGATTTTAATTTTATCCATTTATTTTGCTTTCTCAAGGCCTATTCATAGCACCACATTGACACGACAACAGAGTAGGCCATGAGTCAGATCTAGTTCAGGGGAAGTGGATAATGTGACTTCCTGATCACAAACAAAACTCAACTTGTATTTAGCTGGATTACAAACAGGGTACATTTATGCTTCTTGGGCGGCTGTTTCATTTCTCCATTATCACTTTAAACAAAGCACACCCAGGGACAGACATACCTTGTATATGTGTTCAGGCAATTAGTGACCTACATGATGGCAACTGGAGAAGGCGGAGAGGACAGAGGGTGAAGAAAGAGCTGTGAGTGGAGGGTGGCCCTTTCCCCATCCTTTGGACCCCCTGGAGATGAGCTTGAGCTCTTGGTACAGCAAACTAAATATGACATAATAGGCATCACTGAAACCTGGTGGGATAAGTCCCACGATTGGAATGTAATAATGGAGGGATACAATCTATTTCAGAGAAACAGACCAGACAAGAAAGGAGGAGGAGTGGCGTTATATGTCAGGGATGTGTATACCTGTGAAGAGATCCAAGATTTAGAACCTCAAAGCCAAAGTGAGAGCATTTGGGTCAAAATTAAGGGAGAGAAGAATAACAGTGACCTCATTGTGGGAGTTTACTATAGATCCCCAAGCCAAACGGAGGACATAGATGATGCCTTCCTGGAACAGATGGCCAAGCATGCAAAAAGAAGGGAGATAGTAGTAATGGGGGACTTCAATTACCCGGACATTTGTTGGATGTCAAACTCAGCCAAGAGCATAAGGTCAAACAGATTCCTCACTGGCCTTGCAGACAACTTCATTGTCCAGAAAGTGGGAGAAGCAACAAGAGGAACAGCCATTTTAGATCTGGTCCTAACCAATGTTGATGACCTGGTTGGTGGGGTAGAAGTGGAAGGATCATTAGGCGCGAGTGATCATGCTCTTCTGAAGTTTACTATACAGCGGAAAGGAGCAGCCAAGCATACTAGGACTCAATTTCTTGACTTTAAGAAAGCCGACTTCATAAAACTTAGGGAAGTGCTGGGTGAGATCCCATGGACAGTAATACTAAAAGGAAAGGGAGTTCATGATGGCTGGGAGTTTGTTAAGAGGGAGATAGTAAAAGCAGAACGTCAGGCAATACCAATGAGATGGAAACATGGAAGGTGCCTAAAGAAGCCAGGGTGGCTATCTAAAGAACTTTTAACTGAGTTAAGATTTAAAAAGGATGTGTATAAAAAATGGAAAAGGGGGGAAACCACCAAAGAGGAATTCAAACAAATAGCCAGCACGTGTAGACACAAAGTCAGAAAAGCTAAAGCACAGAATGAACTCAGGCCTGCTAGAGAGGTTAAAAGCAACAAAAAAGGCTTTTATGGGTATGTTCGTAGCAAAAGGAAGAACAAAGAAACAGTGGGGTCACTCAGAGGAGAAGATGGTGAAATGCAAACAGGGGACACAGAAAGGGCTGAACTCCTCAATGCCTTCTTTGCCTCAGTCTTCGCCGATAAAGAAAACAATGCCCGACCTGAAGAATTTGGAGCAAATGATTCAGCAGAGGAAACACAGCCCAGAATAACTAAGGAGATAGTACAAGAATACTTGGCTAGTTTAGATATATTCAAGTCTCCAGGGCCAGATGAACTGCATCCAAGAGTATTAAAAGAACTGGCAGATGTGATCTCAGAACCACTGGCAGTCATCTTTGAGAATTCCTGGAGAACAGGCGAAGTCCCGGCAGACTGGAGGAGGGCAAATGTTGTCCCTATTTTCAAAAAGGGGAAAAGAGAGGACCCAAATAATTACCGCCCAGTCAGTCTGACATCAATACCAGGGAAGATTCTGGAGCAGATCATTAAGCAAACAGTCTGTGAGCACCTAGAAAGGAATGCTGTGATTACCAATAGTCAGCATGGATTTCTGAAAAATAAGTCATGTCAGACTAACCTGATCTCGTTTTTTGACAGAATTACAAGCCTGGTAGATGAAGGGAACGCAGTGGATGTAGCCTACCTTGATTTCAGCAAGGCATTTGACAAGGTGCCCCATGATATTCTTGTAAAGAAGCTGGTAAAATGCGGTCTTGACTATGCTACCACTCAGTGGATTTGTAACTGGCTGACTGACCGAACCCAAAGGGTGCTCATCAATGGTTCCTCTTCATCCTGGAGAAGAGTGACTAGTGGGGTGCCACAGGGTTCTGTCTTGGGCCCGGTCTTATTCAACATCTTTATCAACGACTTGGATGATGGACTCGAGGGCATCCTGATCAAATTTGCAGATGACAACAAACTGGGAGGGGTGGCTAACACCCCAGAGGACAGGATCACACTTCAAAACGACCTTGACAGATTAGAGAACTGGGCCAAAACAAACAAGATGAATTTTAACAGGGAGAAATGTAAAGTATTGCACTTGGGCAAAAAAAATGAGAGGCACAAATACAAGATGGGTGACACCTGGCTTGAGAGCAGTACATGTGAAAAGGATCTAGGAGTCTTGGTTGACCACAAACTTGACATGAGCCAACAGTGTGACGCGGCAGCTAAAAAAGCCAATGCAATTCTGGGCTGCATCAATAGGAGTATAGCATCTAGATCAAGGGAAGTAATAGTGCCACTGTATTCTGCCCTGGTCAGACCTCACCTGGAGTACTGTGTCCAGTTCTGGGCACCACAGTTCAAGAAGGACACTGACAATCTGGAACGTGTCCAGAGGAGGGCAACCAAAATGGTCAAAGGCCTGGAAACGATGCCTTATGAGGAACGGCTAAGGGAGCTGGGCATGTTTAGCCTGGAGAAGAGGAGGTTAAGGGGTGATATGATAGCCATGTTCAAATATATAAAAGGATGTCACGTAGAGGAGGGAGAAAGGTTGTTTTCTGCTGCTCCAGAGAAGCGGACACGGAGCAATGGATCCAAACTACAAGAAAGAAGATTCCACCTAAACATTAGGAAGAACTTCCTGACAGTAAGAGCTGTTCAACAGTGGAATTTGCTGCCAAGGAGTGTGGTGGAGTCTGTTAGTATCTTCAGCTCACAGGCAGAGGTACCTGGCCTCCCCCGAGGCAATTGAGCGAGATACTGTGTTTACCGTCCGTCTGCGACCCCGGCAGGCTAGGTAAACAAACCCGGCGATTCTTCTCATTAGTCGTGAGAAGAACACACCCTCTGCTTCTCTGCTTCTCTCTCCCTCCCTGCATTCTCCCAGGGAGGAGAAATGAGACAGACAGGAGTCCTTTCTACATGTTTTATTCCTGTCACTCAACAGTACATAGAAATGTGACTGCACCCTTCAGACTCCATCAGAAGAGTCACAACTCCTCCCCTGTACTTCCAGCACAGGTCAGATGACACACTGAGCTAACATCCGGTGCTCAGTACAGAGAATAGGCTCCACCTTTTCTCCAACAGTACATCTGCAAAACACAAACTCCTGTTTTGCATTCCAGCCATCTGGAGCTGGCTTTTGCCTTGGTGCTTTTTCCCAACATCCTCCCCCAAAAGCATCAATTGGCAAAACATGATCCAGAGAATAGAACAAACAGTTGTTATACACATAACAGTCCCCTGTTGTTTCAGTTCCACCCTTGGAACTCCCCACCACTGGTTTCACCAGTGTACCTCTCTGGTTGTCTGGCTTCCAAGGAATGAGTGCTTCTGTATTACCTTGGCTTGCTACTCTCTGTTGTGTCTTTGTCTCTGACTTAGACACTGCTTTAACTTGCTTTGAGTTGTTAACAATAGCAACACACGCAACAGTTAAGTTAGCAAACTCTTTTGAGTACCTCTTTGGTGGTACACCCTTTGTGACTCTCTCAGACCTGCGTATGAGGTGCTGATCCTCTGTGCTCACTGGTTCAACCTCTGGACTCTGTTGAGAACCAGTAGCTATCAGTGGTTCATCCTTCACCTGTGAAGGTCTATCCATTGTGTGAGATTTCCTCTCAATGACTGTTACAACTGAACTCTCTGAGCTATCACTGTCATCATCATCAGTACCACTGTAATCTGTGACATCAGAAAAATCATCATCATCTGAATCGCCACCTGTGGGAAATGTTTGTACAACCCGCTCTTGCTTTGGAGCACTCTCTAGGAACTTTGTGAGAATCACCTGACCAGATTCAGACAAAATTACTCTGTAGAGACCTTTTTCATATCCCACAAAAATGCCTCTGGCATTCTTTACTCCACCTGGAGCTTCTGTTCTCACATGAGACCCGAAAACCTTAAAATAGGCAACAGAAGGTTTTCTATTGAACAGCTTCTCAAAAGGAGAACATCCCAACTCTGTTGAGACTTTTCTCAACCACACATGAAGATAGGACGCTAGCGATTCGGCCCAATATTCATGTGGCAAATGTGAACTCAGCAATTGCGCATTCATCCCCTTTTGCAATTCTTTGTTCACCCTAACACAGACCCCCCTGTTCCACGCTTCGGTCGAAACAGCAACTTTGTGGTCTATCCCTTTTCCATCCAGGAACTTCTGAAACTTCTGTAACAGAAAAATTTGCTTCTCATCTGTGAAAAGACAATCAATGTTAGCATCATGCATATTTTTAACCTTGTCACAAAACTCTTGAAACTTTTCTAAAGTTTCTTGCGGTTTCTCCATCATATAAACCCAAGAATAATTAGTGAAACAATCCACACACAAAAGGTAATACTTTGCACTGCCTCTAGATGGTTCTAGAGGACCAATCACATCAGCATACACCCGCTGAAATGCTCTGTCGACCTTCTTGGTCAGCTTCCTGGTGCTCACACTGGTCACACCTGCAAGAGAGATTTCGTTAGAAACAGAAGAATTACATTTCATGTAATCACTTTGATCAAAAGTCAACAAATACAGTCCATCTTTCTCTTTGGCAGTAAGAAACAGTTCTCCATCTTTGTAGATCTTGCAGCTTTTAGCATCATAGGACAGTTTCAGTCCTTTCTTTGCAATCTGCGACACGCTCAGCAGATTAATTCTCAGTTCTGGAACCAGGTAAACATCGCTTATTGTCAAGTTCAGACTTTCAAGATACACAGTCCCAATTCCGGTCGCTTCCAACTCCTGACCGTTGGCCTGTTTCACAGTGAAGCTTTGCTTCCTCAACGTCGAAAACAGTTGTCTGTGCGGGCACATATGAACCGTTGCGCCCGTGTCAATTATGAACGAGTTCCCAACATCTGGCGTGGTTCCTTTCGCCATCATAGCCTTTGCAGGTTTCACCTGGCACTTGGTACGGCTTTTGCCTGACGCCTCAGGCTTCGTAGAGCTGCTCTTTGCTCCTCTTGACTGGCGCGGCTTCTTACAGTTTCGCTGTAGATGCCCAGTCTGTCCACAATTGTAGCATCGGACAGCACTCAATGCTACTCCATGCTCTCCAGTAGCATCAGCAGTGGGGGAATTAGAACTCTGTTCTTCCCTCCCCCTGTCAGCAACACCCATTGCACCTTGTTCAGGAACACCAACAGTTCCAACAGCCACAGTTCCTGCACTCTCCCCTCTGGGGTCAAAGCTCTCCTCAGCTTTTGATGAGCTCTTAGGAACTTGGCCAGCATCATCTTGGCTCACCCCTTCTGGGGTAGTTATCCATCCAGACCCTGATGAATAACTGTCTCTGGTCAGGGGAGATGAGTTAGGCAAGTCTCCCCCTTCTTGGCATCCATTTTGAATCCAAGCCTCCAGCTCACACTGTCAAACAAACTGTAAAATCCAACAGTTGTTTTTTCCTTTCTCACGCAGGCAAACTGCAAGTTGTTTACGCTCTTTTGCACCTGGCAGCTAAACTCTGGCTGCTATGGAAAGTCCCTTCCAAGGGCACGTAAACTTGTAGCCAAAACATTCTCTGATTTTGTTTCGCTTTCCCAGGCTCACACTCACAGTCCAGCCCCTTTGCCAGTAACTTTCCAACTTTCCGTTACCTAGCAACAATGCATTTCAATAGGACAGTTTATCAACCACAAGAATTTGTGGAATGCAGGCTTCAGCCTTTAAGCTGCAGGCCTCTTCCTCCCGGAGCTTTTGTTTTTCCAAAACGCAGCTCCGTGAACCAGTGAATTAATCGAACTGCGTTCACACTTTTAGCCCGAAATGCAGCATACCTTGAGCTCCGTTGCTCTGGAAAACACCTCTTCTTTCCACCAGCTGTCTGTTGAGCCTCTGGCTTCTTTCAGACGCTTCTCTTCCTCCTTGGAGCAGAGGAGGACAATCCACCAGCCTCTCATGCAGAGGTCGATGGATCGAAACCATCCTCTGCTACCATATGTTAGTATCTTCAGCTCACAGGCAGAGGTACCTGGCCTCCCCCGAGGCAATTGAGCGAGATACTGTGTTTACCGTCTGTCTGCGACCCCGGCAGGCTAGGTAAACAAACCCGGCGATTCTTCTCATTAGTCGTGAGAAGAACACACCCTCTCTGCTTCTCTCTCCCTCCCTGCATTCTCCCAGGGAGGAGAAATGAGACAGACAGGAGTCCTTTCTACATGTTTTATTCCTGTCACTCAACAGTACATAGAAATGTGACTGCACCCTTCAGACTCCATCAGAAGAGTCACAACTCCTCCCCTGTACTTCCAGCACAGGTCAGATGACACACTGAGCTAACATCCGGTGCTCAGTACAGAGAATAGGCTCCACCTTTTCTCTAACAGTACATCTGCAAAACACAAACTCCTGTTTTGCATTCCAGCCATCTGGAGCTGGCTTTTGCCTTGGTGCTTTTTCCCAACATCTCCTTCTTTGGAGGTCTTTAAGCAGAGGCTTGACAACCATATGTCAGGAGTGCTCTGATGGTGTTTCCTGCTTGGCAGGGGGTTGGACTCGATGGCCCTTGTGGTCTCTTCCAGCTCTATGATTCTATGATTCTATGGAGAACTCAACAAACCTGGGTCAGGGTGTGGAGAGTACAGCTGAATGGGGCACAGCTGTGTGCAACCCGAGGAAGTACCATTCACCTTGGGCCTGCCCATAAAAAGCAAGTCTATACAGTGAGATATTAGGGTGATGCCTGCTGTCTTCCAGGAACTCCTCTTGTGAGACATTTGTGGGTGAGCTGAGAGTTTGTTTAGACCCTGGGTGAGAAGCCGGAGGCTGAGAGGGAGGGAGTACCAGAAGGAAAATGAATTAATATTGATTTGCATATATTAGTAACTTTGCATTAATATAACATTTTTATATGTAGCTGTGTATCTTTGTAATATTTCATTTAAGTTGTCCATTGTCGCTTCCGTTTTTTGTATACCACTTAGAGATGTTTTAAAAATATTAAGCAGTATAGAAATTCATAAATCATCAATCAATCACTATATGGGGCTCTTCCGATGGCAGCAAATACTGTTCTTCCCCACCCCCCTGGGTAGAAAGAAGTGGGTTTTGTCATTCTGTGTAGCTGCCCCCTGTTTCTGGGACCAATGTTGATTTACTTCAAAACATGTTAAGAAAGAATCGCATTCCTTTGAGTTTAGCCAGAGGGGATGAAGGGACAGAATACCCAAATCCTGTCTGTGAAATCACCCCAGGCTTCAATAATCAACCAGGCCTCAAAACTGTCCAAAACTCCTTTTGTCTTCTAAAAATCCAAAACAGCTTTTCTCTGCTCTTCTCTGCTTTTCTCACAAGATGCTGTGGCAAAAGGCAAAATGTTACTTTTAAAGGCTAATGAAAAGGCTCTGTCATTGCCAAGAATACTCAGGCCTGAGAAACGAATCTTATCTCATTCGGTTGCAACATCTTGGACATGCTGAACCACTCTCACCCCCCCCCCCCTTTCCTGGGAAGGGCGCCAAGAGTCCAAGAGTCCCAAGACAGCTTTCTGTTCATGCTCAGAGGAACTCATGGGCAGGACTCCTGAGGGAGGAGAAAGGGGGGGGGAGGGAACTGGAAAGGGGTATATATGCTTGTGCACATGACTGTGAACTTCGTGCATGCTTTTGTGAACTATCACACTTGCTCCTTCTACCAGTTCATGGATGGTAGAAATTAAAGCCTTTTCTCCGAAACTATTCCTTGAGTGTCTGTTGACTCCCACTTCCCTTTCCCGGGCGCAATATTTTTCCCACCCGAGGGCAAGGCCTCATAAGGCTACAGGGAGAGTTAATTGCTGTGATGGGCCTGAAGATGAGGAAGTGGAAAATAAATGAAGGTTTAGGGAGGATGGGTTATTTTTAAAAAACAACAACAGGAAAGACAATTTGGATTTGAGCACCACATTTGTATCAGATCCTACCTGATTTCAGGGTCCAGGTAGCTTCATATGGAGAGAGGTGGCCCTTGAGATATTGTGGTCCTGAGCCATGGTGTCAGAGACTCGCTGAACTCTGAACTTGGTGCCACAAGAGGGTGAGATGTTGTTCGGCTCCAGTATTTTGGGAGGCAGTAGTTGAGAATCCCTGAATGGGTATGCTATAACTCTTACATCTTCCTAGAGAAATGAACTTCTGAAGTAGCTAAAAACTACAAACAAGTGTTCCCACTGCCCATTTTCCTGCCCTCTCCCTGTAGGCCCAAGGTGTCCAGAAACAAGTGCAAGAGGTGTGAAGGAAGCAGCTTAGTCTCTAAGGCTCAGAGAAGGCAAGTGAGTCGGCCATGACAGCAAGGAAGAGCAGCAGTAGGTCTCAAAGGTTTGAGAGTAGGCCCCTTGCAGGAAAGTGGGGCTCACCAGAAATGCCTACCCTTGACGGCCCTGAAATAGTGAGGGCAGCCAAATGAGGACGCAGTAAAAACTGCCAGTGCCAGAAGTCTAAAGTGTGGTGAGTTTTTGACCATATCTTAAGCAGTCCTGCCAGGCTATGTCCACTTCCCCTCACCTTGGGGAGAACTAGGTTTTTGAGCCTATTGTTCCAACCCGCAGTCTATATGTGAACTTCTGTGTGTGAGGAGCTCTGAGGTGCACCATCTAACCTCTCTTCGGTTCCTATACCAACAATCTAGGAACTTTTACCACTTTATAACTAACCTAAGTTTTATTGCCTGTGCAGCTTCTGTGAAGCACTTGAACCTGACCTTTGAAGGGTTTGTAAGCAAACCATTTTTTTAACTTAACCAAAAGTGTGTTCTTTTCTTGTGCTGGGGGAAAAGGGAAACTTTGGGAAGAAACCTTTTTAAAGGGGACATTTTTGAACTTACTTAAAGGGACTTATTTTAAAGGTCTAATGGTCTGTATCTCCATGCTTTCCTTTGCTGTATATTTTATGAATTTAAATCTCTGCTGGGTTTCTCTCACCAAGGAGTACTTGCTCCAAGCTTTGATCTTGGCATCCAGGAATTCTCCTTTATATATTTTTTTCCTGAACCAACAAGACTAGCCATCGATTTGGAAGGCATATCTCACACAATATGGAATTTAAGAATTTGTGAAGTTCTTCAACTGGGGTCCCCAATATGACATCCTTCTAGGTGCTACAAAAGTTCCCTTAGAGGGATGTCATATTGGGGACCCCCAAAAGTGCCTGTTTATTATGGGGCATGGGGAGGGTGTCTCCTTTTTTGCCTGGTTATTTGTTTTGGAGAGGTGTTTTGCATGGGGTGTTGGCATGGGGTGTTCTGAGCATCGCCATTTTTAATTTTGTGGAACGCGTATTTTGTGATTTCTATTAGCATTTCTTATATTTCCAAATGTGCTCTTTCATGTTGCTGTAAGTAAAGTTACTTCATGAAAGTAACATCTTCAAATGAGAACTATTGGTAGGCGCAGAGGGCAGGAAAGAAGCTATTTTTTATTCTGTTTTGCATGTGATATAGAAACCTGTATTGGGGGCGGGGGAATCCAAAACATCTCATTTCTGTAGTACAGAAAAGCATCCCATTATCCAAGTGCACTGGAGCTCTTTTTAAACACGTGGCTCAGGGCTCTTCTTTTAATAAAAGAAAAAATTGCTTTGAGCAAATACTGTAGAATTTTTTTTGAAAGTGAGAAATAATGTTAATGTGGAGAAGCTACCAACATAAGCCTGAATATGATAAACCAATTCATTCATCTTTAAGGAACAGTTTTATTTAACACAATTAATGCTGAAACAAATATTTAGAGTGAACTTTGGATTTGATCAGTTCTGTGTATTTACATGATATGAATTTGATTTGGGGTGTTTATCCAAGTGACACAAGTCCAACTATAGTTATCTAAGCAGCTTGGGCAACGTGCAAAATGCTCAGATAATGTGAGGACTGCTGATATGCTGATCTATGGCTCCATGGATGTCACACAGGACACATAATGAGCCTATGAGTAATGAGAATATCCTATCTGCAAAGATTAAAAGAGAGATATTAATGATCACAGTTTGTGGGCTGGTGGAAATATTATTCACCCTATGTGCAGGGCACAGAAATGTCCTTACAGTGGAAATAATGTTTTGAATTCACAGTATTAGGATAGATTGAAGCTGCATAGCAGCAGCACTGCTGCTTGAGGTATGCAACACAGAATAACAGCACATCTTAAGAAGGGCCAGCCCTACCATTGGGAAGTGTGAGGTGGCTGATATTGGATGTGAGGAAAGGGCAAGTTTGTTGATTAATTAACCTTGTTATTGCAGTAGGCACCAGTAAGCACCTATGTGATTTTCTGTGGGGTATTCTGCACCCTGATTTGGGGACAGGGGTGACATTTCCTATTCTGTCTCTGGCAGAAAAATGTCTTGGACTGCTACTGATCATAAGAGTCACATAAATGTGATTCTTCCCAGGTTTTCCGAGATGGAGAGGGAAAAACTATGTATGCTATCCTAACCTCTTGAAGGAAGTGTCTGACTAAAATACATTTTAAGATGCTAACCAACCAGTTATGCTTATACAGCTGATCAAGATGGAGTGTGGTCTGAAACTTGCTGTTATTTTACAAATGTAATATGTTCTGATTTTCCAATGTGGATCACTTTCCATACCCAAGACAAATTGATCCACTGTTTTAGTTGCTTCTTATATAATCTAGGTGATTTCCTTTTGTATCTTCTTTTTCCCTTGAACCTCTGCCTGTTTGTCCAATATATCAGGCAAACAGATTCTGCTTGATCCACCCCTTTTGTCAGACACAATACCATCAAAGGCAGTGATTTGTGAGCTTGAGAGAGCAGAGACAATGTGTGCCTGGGTCACTGGTAATTAAGGAATGTCAGTGGTCAAGAAGGGCGAAAATCAGTTCAAGCCAAACTGAAGCATTTAGGTATTTTAGTGCTGCATCCTTTTAGGTCTCTCTCAGCTTATAAATATTAATTTAAAGACTACCAACAAGGACAGTAAACGGATTTAGGCATAAAACTTCCTGTCAGGAGTGATTTATGCCCAATAAAAGGAGAGCTGGATAGAGAAAGCCTGCTTCGCTAAGTTTATGATAGACAGTGAAACAGTGCCATCAAAATAAAAAGGATTCCACCATGTAGCTTGCTGTATGGGGTGCCTCCGTTCTTAATCAGCATCATGCGGGTGATGTTTTCTTATTTATTGTATTGTTTTCTTTCATAAAGACATCTGATGTGATATGGTTAAAGGTCTGGGGCAATGTAAAGAATATAAGTGAGCTCTTATTTTTGTGTTCTTATTACCACATACAGGGCAATGCTAACTTATCCATTTTGCTGTTTTCTTTTTGCTAGCTGAGTGTTTACATTGAATATGAGCACGTCAGCATAATTTTTGGAGACGTGCTTTGTCATAAAGTCAGCACCACCCAAAAAGGTGTCACTTAGGAACATAGGAAACCACATAGCAAGTCAGGCCACTGCTCCATCTCTAGCTCAATATTGTCAATATTGGCAACAGATCTCCAGGGTTTCAGAGAGAGGATGTTCACAGCCCTACCTGGAGGTGCTGGAGATTGAACCTGAGGCCTTTTTGCAGGCAAAGCAGATGCTCTACCACTGAGTTTGAGACTCCCTACCAAATACCATTTGCAAAAGCACAAAGATAGACAGGTCAGGTAGATATGAAAAATTACTTTTATTGTAAGTTATCTGGTGGGTAGAGACACGGGGCTAAATATTTTGCATGACTGCTTTGCTCTCGAGTGTGACTGCTTTGCTGTTAGAGGGAATGATTTTAAGGCCTGGTTTATAAGCGTCAGGAGCCACCCTGCTATGGCAGCTATTTGTGCTATGGATGATGGGGCCCATAAAAACGTAATAATTGCCCTGCTGGATCAAGACCAATGACCTGTCTAGCCTAGTATCCTGTTCCCCTTTATAGCCAACCTGATGTCCACAAACTAAACATGAGAGCAGGAATCCTCCCACAGCTACTCTGACACAATGAATACAGTGGTACCTCAGGTTAAGAACTTAATTCGTTCCGGAGGTCCGTTCTTAACGTGAAACTGTTCTTAACCTGAGGTACCACTTTAGCTAATGAAGCCTCCCGCTACCGCCACACGATTTCTGTTCTCATCCTGAAGCAAAGTTCTTACCCGAGGTACTATTTCTGGGTTGGCAGAGTCTGTAACCTGAAGCGTCTGTAACCCGAGGTACCACTGTATTTAGATGCATAGTGCCATAGGTCTTGGAGGTAGCATATACAGTAGCTACCCTGACTAGTACCAATGAATAGGCCTATCCAGTCTTGGTTCAATCTCCTTTTAAAGTTGGTGACCATCGCCACATCTTGTGGCAGTGAATTCCATAGGTTAACTATGGCCCCATGTTGTTTGACAGATTAGGTGTGTTTTAAACTGTTGGCTGCTTTGATAACATTTTTTTGGTAGGGGAAAAAGTGGTATATGATGCAAATAAAAAAGTAAAAGGCTAACACTCTGTTTTTCCATAGTTTGTCTTGCTGAAACTTGAAATTCTCAGGAGTCCTCCCAAAGATCTGTTTATCAGCATTCTTGTTTCCAGTTGCCACCCACTATGCAGCTGGACATATGAATCAAGCCTAATACTTCTTTCTTTCTTTTTTTGCGGGATGTATGTTGAATCAAGAGGGACAAAATTTACAAGTGTTTCCGCTATGCAACTTTCACATTCATTCCAATAAGGCTTTTTACAAGTGGCACAAATAAGCTTTGCCAAAATGAATGAAAACTGTGTAGCAGCAGAGTTTTCACCCTAAATCAGGGCTGCAGCATTATTCTTGGCCTCTGACTGCAGAACGATTTCTGGGCTTATTGTGCCGCAGAATTTATTAACCTTGATAATCAAATTCACTCCCCTGGGCTGTTGCTTTGTTGAATGAAGTCACTTGTTCTTGCGTTATGGGAACAACAGTGAAGTCAATGAAATCTGACCACAAACCGACTTATTATGAAATTTCCTGACAACTGATTTAATGGCTTGGTCAGAAAGCAAAGTTATATGGCCCTAATTCCCTTGAAAAAGTAATTTTGTTTACAGCAGGTTCACCAAGGCTGTTTATTTTTAGAAGACATGTGGGACTGGCAACAAAACGATGCAGTGTATTCTCACTGCCAACCAGGCAACGGCCAAGCCTTCCACTAAGGTGCTCCATTCTATCCATCCTCCTTCTAGTGTTCCAGTTTTCTTTTCCAAGTGATTCTCAATGTTCTGTGGCTACCAAGCATGTTCAGTCTTCCTTCGGCTGTGTGTAGGCTTGCAGGGGTGGGGGTAGTTCCCTTAAGACTTTTATCATTCATTCATTCATTCATTCAATTATTTATGTTGTTTTGTTTTAAATAATTTTTATTGATTTTCTTTCTTGCAACAAATATCCATCATCATTACTAAACATTCATTTTCCAATTTCCCCCCTCCCTGTTGACTTCCCTCAACCTCCATTTCTGGTTTGTTACATCAAATGGTACAATCTACTGTTTATATATGATACTATGTTTTCCCATTGTTATATTTCTTTCTTCTCTGTAAATATAATTGTAAATGTTTATTTAAATCCTGTCAGTGAGTCCATTTTTTATTTTTTTTGTTTCTGCAAATATGTTGTAAAGGGTTCCTATTTTTTTCAAAGTCACTACAGTGGTACCTCTGGATATGAACGCAACCTGTGTCTGCGTGTGTGCGGGTTGCAATTCTCTGCGTCTGTGCATGCGCGTGACGTCACTTTGAGCATCTGCGCATGCACAAGTGGCGAAACCTGGAAATAACGTATTCCATTAGAGAACAGATCAGACAGATTAGAGAACTGGGCCAAAACAAACAAGATGAATTTTAACAGGGAGAAATGTAAAGTATTGCACTTGGGCAAAAAAAATGAGAGGCACAAATACAAGATGGGTGACACCTGGCTTGAGAGCAGTACATGTGAAAAGGATCTAGGAGTCTTGGTTGACCACAAACTTGACATGAGCCAACAGTGTGATGCGGCAGCTAAAAAAGCCAATGCAATTCTGGGCTGCATCAATAGGAGTATAGCATCTAGATCAAGGGAAGTAATAGTGCCACTGTATTCTGCTCTGGTCAGACCTCACCTGGAGTACTGTGTCCAGTTCTGGGCACCACAGTTCAAGAAGGACACTGACAAACTGGAACGTGTCCAGAGGAGGGCAACCAAAATGGTCAAAGGCCTGGAAACGAAGCCTTATGAGGAACGGCTAAGGGAGCTGGGCATGTTTAGCCTGGAGAAGAGGAGGTTAAGGGGTGATATGATAGCCATGTTCAAATATATAAAAGGATGTCACATAGAGGAGGGAGAAAGGTTGTTTTCTGCTGCTCCAGAGAAGCGGACACGGAGCAATGGATCCAAACTACAAGAAAGAAGATTCCACCTAAACATTAGGAAGAACTTCCTGACAGTAAGAGCTGTTCGACAGTGGAATTTGCTGCCAAGGAGTGTGGTGGAGTCTCCTTCTTTGGAGGTCTTTAAGCAGAGGCTTGACAACCATATGTCAGGAGTGCTCTGATGGTGTTTCCTGCTTGGCAGGGGGTTGGACTCGATGGCCCTTGTGGTCTCTTCCAACTCTATGATTCTATGATTCATTACTTCTGGGTCACCATGGAGCTCAACTCAAAAACGCTCAACCCGAAGCTACTTTAACCCAAGGTATGACTGTATTGTCCTTTTCACGCAACTTGTCCATTAATTTTGCTAACTCTGCATAGTTCATCAACTTTTCTTGCCTCTGTTCTTTGGATGGTACTTCTCCAGTCTTCCAATTTTGTGCTATTAACATTCTTGCTGCTGTTGTAGCATACATAAATAATGCCCATTTTTCTTTTGGCAGCTCTTGTCCCAAAATACCCAACAGAAAAGCTTCTGGTTTTTTAAAAAATGTTATTTTAAACATTTTTCTCAATTCATTGTATATCATTTCCATTTTTTTTTAAAAAATAATCTTGCAATCCCACCACATATGGTAAAATGTACCTTCCCCTTCTTTATATATCCAACAGTTCTTTTGTTCTGTTTTATACATTTTTGCCAATTTTACTGGTGTGGTATACCACTTATACATCATTTTCATATAATTCTCTTTCAACAATATGCAATCCGTGAATTTCAAATTCACTTTCCACAAGCTTATGCAATCCTCAAATTGTATATTATGACCTATGTCCTGTGCCCACTTAATCATTACTGATTTAACTTCTTCATCTTTAGTTTCCCATTCCAACAGTATATTATACACCTTTAATAGTTTACAATTGTCGACTATAATATCCTTTTGGAATTTGGAAACTGTGTAAGTAAATCCTCTCTTGGTGTCTTCTTTGAAGATTTCATCCCTTAAGACTTAAGTTTTGTACTTCTGTAAAACTTGGAGTTCCCTGAAACACACTGATACCTCCATCTTGTTTCTCAACAGCCCCATGTTGGCTCCAATACTGTTGGCACTCAGTACCTGCATTTGCTATTAGAAGGAGTGGTGACAGATATTAAAATTGTAGCTTAGGACCAGTTCGCACTGGAAACTCATTTGAACCAGTTCCTTGGTGTAGGGTAGCATTCAGCCAGCTGTTACTACTTACTACAGCCAGCTGAAGTCTTCTGCGTCTTTGCTACAATGCTCTTGCTTCTCTTCACTGCTGCTTGAAGCCCCATTCTTAGGAGGTTGAGATTGTGCCACCCTCCTTAGATGATGGGTGTTGGCAAGGGCAGTGCTATTGAGAGGCTCAGTATGGGGCCTACTGGCTAGCTGTAGCACCTATTGGTAGCTGTAATAGTCAGTTGGAGACTTTTGTACATGCAGAGGCAGGTTCACAAACTTCATTGCTAACCAGCTGTTAGGATGTATAAAATTGGCACACGGAAAGGATGAGACTTGAGTGGGATCAGTACAAATAACCCCGAAAACTATCCTCCATTTCCAGCATTGAACTGGAAGAATAGACCCCTGTTAGTGAAGCCTTATTTACCTAGGGATCCATCAGCCACGCCATCCCCGGACCTTGGAGGGAACAAAAGTACCAGGAAAGCAAAATCTTCTTTGGAGAAAAAGTTTATTGAAATCTGTGCACAGAGACAATATCTGTACACAGAGACAACCAGTTGGATAGCTCCTGAAAATATACTGGCTGTAAAGCAAGACACTTCAGCAAACTTTCTTATACTCTCTGAGCACTCTTCCCCCCTCCCATACCTTCTCAAATTATTCCCTTACATGGCACATCTATATTGCTTGCTAAACACATTTTATTGCTTGCTAAACATTCCCTCCCCTCTCCTTCGTACACGTGTCTTTTCTCATCTTTGCATTAGTAAGCATAAGACAGGAAAAGGGGCCTCTTTAGCAGGCCTGGTTAAATCTGCACTTTTGACCCGCCAGCCAAATTTAGCAGGTCTGGTTAGTTATTGCTAACAGCAGCGGTTTCTTGCTAGCTGGCTAGGCAGGAAACGAACTTTTGACCTGTCAGCCAAATTTTGCAAGCAGTCACTGGCGGTGTGCTAACTGTCTGGCCAAAATTTGCAGAAGTAAGATTAGCACAGGATTAGCACAGGAATTTACTGCAGATAGTATTTGAGAGCAACCTTTCTTAGGTACAGAGTTCTAAGCACAGAAAATATTGAGAGAAACCTTTTCCCATCTCCCTTTACTCCCTCCTCTTCTTTTGAACAATCTATTACTTAGATTCGTTCTGGGGTAGGGGTCTATATTCTCTCATTACAGCAATCACGCGAGGTCCCATCATGCGAGACATCATCTTTCCCATCATATTCTGCAAGCATTGCATCAAGCAGGGAATACAAAAGCAAAAAAGCAATAGAAGCATTATTGGGCCTATCACCATACTAACCCTGTTGGGTGGATTGAACTCTCGTGCTGCCTCCCTACTGACCAGAGCATATGGAAGCTGAAATCCTGGGGTGGCAATTCTTACTGGCACTTGTTTAGCAATTTCAATGCACACCTGGTTAAGGCTCCCACCCCTGCAATACTTGCATTAAGATAGGTTCCGTCCCATCTAACGCCTGGATTAAGATTAGAACCTGGTCCATCAGATGAGGTTGGTATAGTAACCTCATCAAACCCCTGTTTCCAGTAGTCAATGAGCACGCCATCTCTTACCACCGGCAAGATGAACCAGTCGTAGCAGAGGCCAGCAGGCCAGTAAGGGCGGTATGGCTCGGTAGGGTCAGGGCTGTGGGGCATAGAGCAAATCAATACAGAATATAACAGAAAAAAAAGGAAAAGAGAAAGTCCTTATGAAAGTATTAAATGTCCTGGTGGACTTCCTGGATCAGTCCCGGCACGGGTTTTCACGTTGGGGACGCTGCCCACGGGCGTCCCTCCCATCCATTTCTTCAGCTGTGCGTTGAGATATATCAGCAGAGCGGTCATCAGCGGAGGGTCTGGAGATGGTCAGCCGAAGGGGTTAATCAGGATTTAACTGCACAGTTCAATCTATAGTGGTCACTCTGGTGTGGTGGACCCAAGGGGTGATGCCGGCGAATTTCACGGCGGTGGGTGTGGAGAGCAGGACGGTATAAGGTTCCAGCACGGTTGTAGCTGCGTCCGTGCCCAATCGTTTACCCACACTTCATCACCTGGCTCGAACTGATGCAGCCAACACACAGGGGTTGTGAGCCTGGGTCCACCTGTCGAGACAAAAGAAAACTCGGAAGAATATCTGGACTTAATTATTCAATTGCATATCCTGACCAGCATGTGGGGACAACATTCTGACATATGGGACCGGTCTCCCAAGCACAATTTCAAAGGGTGACAGGTGGGTTCGCTTTGACGGGAGACTGCGGACCCTGAGTAATGCCAAGGGCAACATGGTCACCCAATTAGACCCGGTTTCCTGCGTCAGCTTGGACAGCTGATTCTTTAGAGTCCTGTTCATTCTCTCTACCTTTCCAGAACTCTGGGGTCTATAAGCAGTATGCAGCTTCCAGTTGATCTGGAGCGCTTTTGCCAGTCCCTGTAGGACTGCATGAACAAATGCTGGTCCATTGTCAGATCCTATGGACCTTGGCAATCCATAGCGAGGGATGATTTCCCTAAGCAGGCACCTGGTTACTTCAAATGCCTTTTCAGTCTTTGTTGGCCATGCTTCGGCCCATCCGGTGTAGGTGCACACTGCCACCAGCAGGTAGCGGTGTAGTCCACAACGGGGTAATTCAGTAAAGTCCACGACAAGATCTTCCATAGGTGCAGTTCCACTATGCTGAATCCCTGGGGGAGCCAGTGGTCCGGCTCTGGGATTATTCTTTTGACACAGCAGGCATTTCCTGGAAATCTGGGCTGCCAGTTGGTAGAGGTGGGCTATATAGAAGCATTTCTCCAGCTGCTTGGTTGTAGCATCTGGTCCTATGTGGGTTGAATCATGGTATCTCTGAGTAACCTGCCGAGAAAGGGACTCTGGAATCCATATCCTGTCATCAGGGGTAAGGTACCATCCTTCTTTGGACAATGTCAGCTCCTGAGCGTCTGCAGTGTCCCTTTCCTGCTTCGTATAAGCTGGCTTGTCAGTGGTGCTTAAAATTTCTTCTGGGACCAGTGCTCCAATAACCGAGGCGGGGGCCAGTTCTTGGGCTGCTTCCTTGGCCACTCTGTCTGCCAATCGGTTTCTTCTGGCCACTTCTCCTGGTCCAGTCTTGTGTCCATAACAATGGATAACTGCCACTGCCTCGGGCTCCCATACAGCATCCAGAAGGTTCAACAAGGCTTGTGGGTGGGCCACCTGGCTTCCTCTGGAGGTAAGCAAACCTCTTTCTTTCCATAAGGCTCCATGGGCATGTAAAGTCAGGAATGCATACTTAGAATCTGTATAAATGTTTATCTTCTGTCCCTTTGCCAGGCTCAGGGCTCTGGTAAGCGCAGTTAGCTCTGCCAGCTGGGCCGATGTTCCAGGCGGGAGTGACTTTGCTTCGATCACCTGGTCTTCCAGGGCTACCACTGCATAACCTGCCTTCCGGTGTCCAGCCTCAATGAAGCTGCTTCCATCCATAAACCATGATGGCCACTGGGGGTCTGCTTCATCTTTAAGGTCAGGCCTGCTAGAATACACTTCATCCATTACTTCAATGCAATCATGCGTGGGCTCCTCACCTACTCCTACCGGTAATAGGGCAGCTGGGTTGAGGGCTGTGGTGACTTGGAATTTTTAACGCAGATGTAGTAGCATCTGACATTTCCTCATTTTAGCCTGGGAGAGGAAATAGGTGCCTTTCGGCAGATGGCACGCTGACTCTTTCCTAAGCGGCCTCGCCCTCCTCTTCTTCTTCTAATGGTGGACCTCCCGTCTTCAGGGCCATCAACTTCTTTGCCTGGTACTTCTCCTTTTTTCTTCTGGGCCTCTTCCTCTCTCTGATTATAAGTGGTTTGGGCTATTTTCTAACATCCATTTCAGGGTGTGGCCCATCTGGATTTTTCGGCAAATATCGGGCGCTGCTTGGGCTACAAAGGCAGTTTTTATGATAGGGGCATGGATATACTGGTGGTAGGCTTCCTTCAGCTTCTTTAAGTAGGCTCCAGGGGCCTCCTCTGTTCCTTGCACTATTTCTCTGGCCTCCACAAAGTTGGTGAGTTTTCTGGCTGCCCTCCTCATGCCATTTAAGACATTCTGGCGATAAGTGGTGAGGGTATTTTACCCTTCAATGGTCTGATAATCCCAATTCAGTGTAGTTTCAGGATATCCAGTTGCAACAGCTTGATCTCCTGCCCCCTGCGCTCTCATGTGTGCTCGGGCTTCAGCATGAATTCGCCTATCCTCCTCTGTAGCTAGCAGGGCATCCATCAAATATTGCACATCATAAAAAGTGGGGTTGTATGTTTTAAAAAAAATTCCCTCAAACAGCTTAATGATTTTGGCAGGGTTTTCTTCAAATGAAGGGTTTTGGTTCTTCCAATTACAAACATCTGCACTAGAGAAGGGGACATGTTGAACTGTATAAGTTCTATTGGGCACCACCCCGTTAGGTCCCGTGGGGGCCGGAGGGTCATACACTCTATGGAGAGGCATCACTCTGGCCGCGCCCTCCTCCTGTGTTTTATGTGCCCTATGGAGGGTCACTCTTTTCACTGCCTTCCCCACTCTTTCTGCCACTTTCTTCTCTGTTCCCCTACACATCCCGCTGTTTTTAACATATGGGGACTGACGTCCACTTCTCCTGCATAAGGTTCCTTTCTCAAACGTTCTGCCTGTTCTTATTATCACCTATCAACTTAACTAATCTTTTTACAAATTCCTCATCCTCACCATCCTCTTCTCGTTCCTCCCTTTCTCCATCCTCGCCCAGGTCTACCAATGCATTGTCCACGGGATTGGGGGCTGGGCCATCTGTTCCCTGTGGCGGGGGTGGTGCCAGGGCTGTTGCCGGGGCATGAGGTGGTGGGGCATCAAAACTTTTATCTTCTTCCCTCTCTGAATCCTGGAGGACTGGGGGGTTGTCCTCCTGTCTTCCTGACTGAGCAGATACGGCTGCCTGAGACTTTTTGGCAGCATGACTTCAGCCAGGGGGGGGGGGGTTCTGTTCCACATTGGTCTTCCATGTGGAAATGTAGGGGATTTGATCAGGGTGGACATTCAAAATGTTCTGATATAATGGATTAATGAGTTGCAAATCAAGGGTCCTGATGGACGGCCAATTTGTTATTTTGGGGTGGGCCAATCTAATTTACACAATGTCCTCATCCTCCCCTCTCATCAGCTTGAATCCCCAAAAGCATTTCAAAGGGGTACTTTTACTTTGGCCAGAACCCATTTCTTCCAGATACTTCACACACAACAGACCTACAATCGCTCGGCCAAGGGGACACTAAGCCCTGGCCCACACTTGACAATTCAGCCACTAGAGTATCTTGACATGCAACATACAACATACAAAACACACCAATATAATTTCAACATGTAACACACTAAACACACCAAAATAATTTCAGCATGCAATACTCAAAACACACCAAAATAATTTTCCCTCCTTCTTCTGTTCCAAATTTTTGCTGGTGGCACTCTCCTGCACAACCAGTCCCCTTTTATTCCTGGTGGCTGGCACTCTACTGCGCAACCAATCCCCTTATTCCTGGTGGCTGGCACTCTACTGCCCAACCAGGTGAGGCTGATCAGACCTCGCCCCCTTTTCCTTGGGGGCCCACGCCCTTTCCCTTGGGCTTACCTTTTTCCGCTGCGGACCTGTCCCCTCGGCGCCGTCCTCTTTGTTTTTCTCCCTCAACAAGATGTCTCCACTGCAGGACAGTGTGGCTGGCTCCCCCCACGAAACAGGTGGGGTGCGCACGGGAGCCTGCAAACGCTGCTGAGCTGTTCACCTTGGTTGAGCCTGGCCCTCCGGTCCGTATTGGGGAGAGGGCTTATCCCGGACGAGCCCCCAAAGAAATGAAGCCTTATTTACCTAGGGATCCATCAGCCACGCCATCCCCGGACCTTGGAGGGAACAAAAGTACCAGGAAAGCAAAATCTTCTTTGGAGAAAAAGTTTATTGAAATCTGTGCACAGAGACAATATCTGTACACAGAGACAACCAGTTGGATAGCTCCTGAAAATATACTGGCTGTAAAGCAAGACACTTCAGCAAACTTTCTTATACTCTCTGAGCACTCTTCCCCCCTCCCATACCTTCTCAAATTATTCCCTTACATGGCACATCTATATTGCTTGCTAAACACATTTTATTGCTTGCTAAACATTCCCTCCCCTCTCCTTCGTACACGTGTCTTTTCTCATCTTTGCATTAGTAAGCATAAGACAGGAAAAGGGGCCTCTTTAGCAGGCCTGGTTAAATCTGCACTTTTGACCCGCCAGCCAAATTTAGCAGGTCTGGTTAGTTATTGCTAACAGCAGCGGTTTCTTGCTAGCTGGCTAGGCAGGAAACGAACTTTTGACCTGTCAGCCAAATTTTGCAAGCAGTCACTGGCGGTGTGCTAACTGTCTGGCCAAAATTTGCAGAAGTAAGATTAGCACAGGATTAGCACAGGAATTTACTGCAGATAGTATTTGAGAGCAACCTTTCTTAGGTACAGAGTTCTAAGCACAGAAAATATTGAGAGAAACCTTTTCCCATCTCCCTTTATTAGAACATTCTGTTTGTGTGTCGTAGTCGTGTGAAATCAGAAAGATCCCCCATCAAATGTCCTATGTGTCGCTTGTGGAAATGTCCTGCAACTACTTCAAATCTGTATTTTTGTGCATGTGTTTGCTAAAACAGCATTTCTGACTCCACTGAAAAATACAGGAACTGATATAATTGCAGTTATTACACTGTTGAAATATCAGCCTTTATGACTTTATTGCATGCTAGAATTCACTGCTATAAAATGGGTCTTCATAAAAGCTATATGAAGGGAGGAGGAGCAGGAGAATATATAGAGAAAGGAGAATGGAGTCATATATTTGGGGATATACCTTTTTTTGGCAGAGGGAAGCCCCACACTATATCAGAGATACGCTTTGTGGTCGGAATAAATGTGAAGCCAAGGTCCTTAGAGAGGATCGCTCTGAAAAGAAATGAAAAATGCATAAAACTTTGTTTAATTTATGGAATTTATATGCTGCTGACCAGTAAGTATAAAGTTCTGTTCCCTTGGTCCTCACTATCACTCATGTATTACTTGTCAGTAAATGTGGTGCACTCAGAACTTAACAGCTACGGCAATATTTCTGTTCCCACTGCAGCTTTACTACACCCATGAAACCCTGTAATCTTTAAATTCCCTCACTGTTAACATCTGCTGAAACATTATTGGTCCCAGCATAGCCAAGCTGCTCTGAAATTACATTTAGCAAAGTAGTTAATGCTAACAGTATAATTTTAGAAGCAACCATGTTTAAAAAAGGCTTTATAACTGGTGTGGCAACTGCATTTCCTTCAGATTGTATGCCTTTTTCCTGCTTCTGGTTTACACCATTATCTCATTTGTATGCCACTAGCCTTGCTTACAGAAGAATTTTCTGGTATTTATTTATTTTTAGATCAATATAGTCTCATTCTTTCCCTTTTCTTTGCATGTGTGTCTGTCTGCTCCAAATCCGCTGGACTATTTAAAATACCTGCCCTATTTGTGTGTGTGTGTGTGTGTGTGTGTGTACCAAAAAGATTTCCGCCACAGGATCAGATTATGTAAGTTTTTAGAAGGTTGAGGTTGGAAATTTAATCAGGTTTTAATAAGATGAATATATTTTGTCATCCAGCCAGGGTGTCTTGCATGTTTGAAATTCAAATTGTCTTGAATATGAACAAAATAAGCAGGTTACCACACTGTCACTCTTAACCAGGGTACATTTGTGTGCCATTATAAAGGAATGGCTGCACAGAGAACATTCAGCCTAAACTATCCAAGTGCTAACTATTATAAAGCACAACAAGGAAAGCATTCTTTAGATTTCCCTGTGTTGCTCTAAAACTACAACCTAAATGCACTGTGGTTTAATATGCCTCATTATCCATCAAGTACTGTCTGGCCTTGGCTGGATTTGGATGTAACACTAAAACATATTTTAATACTATGAGAATGAACCTTGGGCTTAAGCGGTTCCCACTTTCTTCTGCTGTGAGGAAATTAGAAGTATTCATTTAAATTTTCAGCTAACCACAGTTTATTGTGGCATCCAAAGTGGGACAAACATGGGATAGATTTTTTTTTTTTAAGGCCAGTAACAACTGTGGTTTCTGACACTATGCATAAAACATTGCAATTCCCAGTTTGGACAAAACAGCAAAGTGCAGTTAATTGAAAATAGAAGTGAGTATCCTTGCTTTCATTCTACAAATAATTTCAACCATGGTTTGCATTCTGTAGCCTTTCCGGATGCCCATAGTTTGGTTCAAGCCCAGGGAAGACAGGGTCCTCTAGTACAGCTGAAGTTCAGAGGGTATAATAATAATAATAATAATAATAATAATAATTTTTTATTTATACCCCGCCCTCCCCAGCCAAGGCTGGGCTCAGAGCGGCTTACAAGCAATAATAAAAACAAGTTAAATGATTACAACTTAAAAACAAAATTAAAAATACAACATTAAAATATTGAAACATTAAAATATTAAAATGTAGCCTTATCGCAGGAGGAGAAGGAAAAGAAATAAGAAAGAGAGGGAGGGAATCAAATTGGCTCCAAGCCAAAGGCCAGGCGGAACAACTCTGTCTTACAGGCCCTGCGGAAAGAAATCAGATCCTGCAGGGCCCTGGTCTCATGAGGCAGAGCGTTCCACCAGGCCGGAGCCAGAGTTGAAAAGGCCCTGGCTCTGGTTGAAGCCAATCCAACTTCCTTAGGGCCTGGGACCACTAGGGTGTTGCTATTTATGGACCTTGAGGCTCTCTGTGGGGCATACCGGGAGAGGCGGTCCCGTAGGTACGAGGGTCCTAGGCCGTGAAGGGCTTTAAAGGTCAAAAGGAGCACCTTAAATCTGACCCTGTACTCCACCGGGAGCCAGTGCAGCTTGAAAAGCACTGGGTGAATATGCTCCCATGGCAGAGACCCTGTGAGGAGCCTCGCTGCAGCATTCTGCACCCGCTGGAGTTTCTGGGACAGCTTCAAGGGCAGCCCCGCGTAGAGCAAATTACAGTAGTCAAGCCTGGAGATGACCGTCGCATGGATCACTGTGGCCAGGTCGGGGCGGGAAAGGTAAGGGACCAACTGCTTGATGCGGCAAAGGTGGAAAAATGTATAGACATGGAAGATGCCTCGGAGTCCTCCATAAGCAACTTGTGGTTCTCTGAAGAACAGGATATAAGTACAAGAAAGAAAGAAATACAGTCAAGCCCATGACTACCAGATTTAATCTCTTCATAATTATTCAGCCCGGACACTGCAAGAAGCCAAGTTACAGGGAACCAGGCAGAGGGCCTTCTCGATAGTGGCATCCGCCCTGTGGAACGCCCTCCCACTAGATGTCAAAGAGAAAAACAACTACCAGACTTGTAGAAGACATTTGAAGGCAGCCCTGTTTAGGGAAGCTTTTAATGTTTGACAGACTATTGTATTTTAATATTTGGTTGGAAGCTGCCAGAGTGGCTGGGGAAACCCATCCGGATGGGCGGGGTATAAATAATAAATAAATAATAATAATAATAATTATTCAATAATATAACATACTAGAGTTTGGACCTATAGTAAAAAGAAAGACCAGCCATGTAGTTCAACCACTATAACACCTTAAGAATGTTTATCTTTATTACTTATCTTTTCATAAGAATATATGTCAAGTTAACTATCTCAAATAAATCTTACCAATGCCTGAATCATGAACAGCAGTAAATGACATCTGTGCCAGATGGCAGTCAGCATTCATGCTTGTTTCCACTTTGGCTTGTATCTCTTTCCACATCTTGCTTTAGTCTTTGTTAATTTCCATTGCAAAAATGGCAGTGGCTGTGTAGGTTTTAGCCACCTGAAAAGATCGTTAGGTTAGTTAACCATTGTTACAAAGCAGCCCATCTTAGATTATAACCCATGATTACTCAAAGTTCTCCGTCCTGCCTGCCTCTGCTATCTTGTAGAGAAACGTGACTTTAATGGGAATGCAGGAATGTCATTCTTTTCTTATTGTTGATAATCCTTGTCTTATGGGCCTTGCTCTAACTGGTACGTACAATAAAATGTTATAGATGAGAATTACCAAAGCTGATGTATTGCCACATATAAATTATTAGTTTCAGTAGTACAAAGCCATGCCCACCAAAGACTCAAGAAATGTAATATATCTGCACACACAAAAAGACAGACAGACACACATAGATGGATCAGATTTCTAGCTCAGTAAATCTGATAACCAAAACTAGGATTATTGTTGTTGTTAACTCAATGTATTGGTCTCTCTTCAATATTAGGTCCCAGGGCAGGTTACAACAATTTAAAACTTAATATTAAAAATAGTTAAAGCAAATTAGTCAGAGTCAGGTGAGCCGTGAAAACACATATCTTAGGTGTTGAAAGTAAGGGTACAGAGGTATAGTTACAGTTACAGTACAACAGAAAATATATAATGAAGGTGACAGGCATATCTTTTTGGAGAGGTAATTCTGCAACCTAGGAGCTGCTGCAGAGAACACCATCTCTCGGACTGCTTCCCCCAACTTCTGAGGGTGGTGAAATTACCAAGAGGGTCATCTCTGCTGTTTTTAACACTTGAGAGGGTTTGTAAGGAAGGCGGTTGTCTGTCAGATTATGGTAGGTGAGGGCTATAGTCCTATATACAGTTATATGGAGTAAGCACCATTGAATGCAGAACTTTTTCTGAATAGATTGCACTGCTATAGTTTGCTGGTGCTAATGTTTTTTATTTGGAGGACTGGAACTCCAAAATGTAGTGAGGGGATATGAAAAATCTGTGTGGAAGTATATCCTAGTGATATTTACTCAAATCTAGATGGAAATGTGATATAAGGAATGAACAGGGATCAAAAAATGTTGAACAAATGGCGTACAAAGTAGCAGTTGGCAAGGTGGGACAGGAGAGGGGTACTTCTCTGACCTCCCATCCCCACAATCGTGGTTTACTAGGGGGTGGGGACACAGCAGTGAGACTGGGCAATGAAAACACACCTGTATTCAAAATTATCAATGGAGAAACAAACCTGCTTTCCCAAAAGACTGGACTTTTTGTGATAATGAAAGCAATGGGAAAATGCAGTGGGAAGTGTGGGGTAACACTTGCTTTGATACATGTTGTCTTGCTTCCCCGCAAACAAATTGGAGTGGCTGCTCATTAAATTACCTGTGTAAGTGTTCAGTAAACAGGTTGTCTGGAAGTAGCCAGGAAATACCAGTTGTTGGAGAGAGCAGGCTTTTGCCTTCAAGTCCTGCTTAGTGGCTTTTTGAAACTTTCAGGTTGGCTACTGGGGAAACCAGGATGTTGAATAGATGGACTCTGGGCCGGGCCAGTCCTACCATTTGGTAGAGTGAGGCGTCTGCCTCAGCCAGCAGCTTTAGGGTGTCACAAAATGGCAGCAAACAGTTATTTAATTTGTTCTTATTGTGTTTTTACTGCCAGAGAGGAGAAGAGGTGCTTATGTGATTTTTCTGTCTCAGGTGTCAAACTAATTTGGCTCACTTTGGGATGTTATGCACCTTGGCTCAGTGAGGGGATGGACTCTCGTTTACTGCTGCTCTGCCTTGGGTAGAGAGCAAAATGCCTTCGGCAGGGGACTCTGCTGCTGATCTGCAGAGCTTTCCTTGTTTTAGCAACATCATCCAAAACTGGTTTCAAGAGAAGTTTGAGAATATGAGGAATGTAGCAAGGAAAATAAGAAGGGGGAAAGAGAATGAGGTGGTGGGGCAATGTGGGAACAAGGAGGGGATGCGATACTTAACAGAAACAGAACAAAGATATTAATCAATTTGTGCGAGTCCGCGGGTTTTCGTAGTTTTCCAAACCAACAGTCTTGATTAGCAGATTCTAGCAGATGCCAGCAGGGGAATTATCCTCCTCCCCCATCACAAAACATGAGCCGTTTACAGTAGTACACTTTTTCCCTTAAGTTCTTAAAAAAAAAAACACACCAAACAACACAATCATTTTCTGAAATAGCTTTAGAGATAATTAGAGCTTGCTGACAGATGCCATACCCATATTTATCATTAATACTAAAAATAATGCTTAGCTCTATAAAGTACTTTAGCACATCATCATCCCCCCCCCCCCGCAATGTGTTGAATAAACATTTGCGAATGATTCCATTAGTTCCTGATTATTATAATTATGGGTGGACAGTAATGGCCAATATATGCCCAATCCTTTATTTTCCTCCATCCCTGCCCCATCATTCTCTCATTCATTATATATATAAACACACTCCCACAGTTAGGCTTTTTGCAATCAAGTGGTGTATAAATTTTATGAAATAAACTCTGACTTCCACAGTTGCTTTTTTTAAACAGATAGCAGAACTCCTCCTTTCAAAAGATTTCATCCCTTGGCCACGGGCTTTAACATACCACTAAGAGATCCACTGCCTATCTCATTGCTTAATTATAACGTGGCCATGGACCACAAGGAAGAGCTCTTGGCTCTCATAAGTCACACTGGAGTGCTCTGTGTTAAGAAGGTTTAAATGGAACTACTGAAGATTTTCTCCTGGTGCAGGAAATCCACCAAAAGCTTAAAGCCAGTATTACTGCCTTTATAGTGTTTTTGTTCTCCTTTCATACAAAGATAAGATAGCATATAAACCTCAGGGCAGCCAAGGGCAGAGTTTCGGTTGTCCCAAACCATTGTCTGATTTGTTGGTTAGATTTACTTAATAATTCTTTACAAGCATTACGATAAGCTTTAGTTATTGACTGTGCCATAAATAAAGCCCCACTGGATAATGTGCTGTAATAAAAAGTGGCGAAACAATGGTGGCTCACAGAACAGGTGTGTGTGTGTGTGTGTGTGTGTGTGTGTGTATACAGTCTTGCTGCTGAATGCAGTCTGAGGGGGAAAGGGGCACAGCATCCTTACAGGTGGATATTCCTAGAAATTATTGGAAGCTCAAAAAAAGGGAGCGAGCACTACGGCTGCACTGTTCAGCCACATAACTATTGAAAGGTCAGCAGTACTCAGCACAGTTGTTGACATCATCTGCCTGTGGCGCACTGGACACCACTGGCCATTCAACAATCACATGCCCTGATGGTGCTGATGTAGCTAATCCTCAGCTACCGCTCCACAGGAGTAGCCAGTCACCATGTCATGACGCCCCACAAGCCACCACTATACTGTAAAACCACATACTGTTGTTTTAGCATTAAGCTGGCCATTTGATTTGTTACTTCATGGCTATTGTACTCTTTTTCTCACTTTTCTGACTGCATCCATGTGAAACTACTTTGCAGCATCCCGTTTTATCGGAGTGTACTGTTCCCCAGCCTGATCCAGGAGCGGGGCTGACCATTTGTAACCCTGAAAACTAACTAGCATCTGTGCAAATCACTTGTTCAGGATGGAGACCTGGATGAGTGCCCCCTCCCTGTGAAATAGTTGACTGGTCTGATGGCAAGTTAGGGCTATGCATACACAAGTGTGTATCACGTTCTTGAAACAAATACATGTTTCTGGTTGCATGTATCCTACAAATGTGTATCCTACAGATGAAGCCATAGTATCAGCCATAGTTGAGGATCTCTGCTGCATGTATGCATTTTGGGCAGTGCACATGCATCGGTCAACAACACATAGAACCCAAAGTGGCCTTAAGTCTCAAAAAGTCACATGGTTCCAGTAGCTTATATTTTAAAGAAGCGTATTTCACGAGTGTTGTGAAAAACCTTTGAGACTAGGCAAATCTAATTGGGGGGGAAAGCACATTCAGAATAGTGTGTTAAGCGTCTGAAACCTCTGGTTCATTGTCATTCATTGCTGTTGAACGAAATGAAACAAGGAAGAGAAACCAAGGGTTCTGCAAAGTTTTTTTTCCTTAGAAAAAATACACACAGGAAAAAAAATTGAATTTAAAATTGCAGAGACATATTGTAACAGCTTTAAGACACTCCTGGGCATGTTTTAATGGTCCATTAATATACACCTCAGGCGGCTGAATGTGTGCGGCTGCACATCCACGACGGGTATTAATGAACCACTAAAACATGCCCCGCCGTGTGCTGGTGCTGTATGGCAATGCTGCATTATCAGTAAGGAATAAAAAGTAAGTTAAAAAGACCCTTCGAAACGCCACTGATTTTAAAGAAATCCTGATGAATTGCCTTTATGTCTCTGTGCATACGCATGCGAGTGAAGTGGATTGCTCAGATATTGAAATAAGTCCTCTCTCTTTAATAAAGAAATAAGCCAATGGCAGGAAACTATTATTCTGTCTGTTATGCCCAGGCATGCTGCAAACTATTCCACCCCAAAGGAGTTCAAGCCTTGTTGAGGGTTTCTGTCAATGCACTATTGACAGATAGGCAAAATTTCGGAAAAACCGAGAGGAAGAGAAATGAGTGGAAGTCAGGCAGGAGAAACAGGAGGCGAGATTCTTATTCTAGATCAGACTAGACCCAGGGTGAAGTAGCTACTTCCCAGCCTCTGTTACTCCCATCTGTAAAATGGCAGTAATAAGAACATGAACATGCCAAACTAAATAAGATATATAAAAACTTTATAAATAATAAAAAGGTGTGTTTTTGTTTTAACCACTCTGATAAATAAAAAAAGTTACAGGAAACAGAAACAGCAGACATCTAGAAGGAAAGAACCACCCTAGCTATTTGACTCTAACTTACAAAAGAGACCTTTATCTCAGGTCTTGGAAGACTAGGTCTGTGCTGTGACCCACTGTCTCATTCACAAGTAAAAATTTCCCTTATATTAGGGAATGCCCTCCCATCTGCCATACGTGAAGCAGCAACCACTAAGTTGCTTCAGACAACTGTCTTGCCCAGCCTTACACGTAACCCATTAGATAGGACCATGTTTTATGTATTTGATTCCACCAAATTCTGTTTTTTTAAAAAATCTGTTTTTATATTTCTGGGGGTTTGGCTTTAGGCTGTACTTTTGATTTAATAATATTGTTGGTTTTTACATTGTACGCTGCTTAGAGATTTTAAAAAATGTTAAGTGATTTATAAATGCTTTAAAACAAATAAATAGAACTTGGTTTAATTTTTTATGCATTTTATTTTGCTCACAAAATTGCAAAGCTAGCTTTCATAATGCCATCGTTAGGAAAATGCAACTAGTAATTAATTGCTCTTGCGCCTTTGAGAGAGGCCACTGCTTTTGACTAGCCCCCTCCAGGCCAGTCCATCAAAGTGTGTGTGCAATTGCATCCAGCTACAGAAGACAAGGATTGTTTACGTGCAAGTGATTCCATAGAAAAGGGGAGACCTGAGGTACATTTGGCCACTTGTCTGTAGGCATTGTGTGTATTGATTAGAGAATGAAAATTGTAAGCTGGCCAATATTGCCCAATGGACAAATCTCCAATTTTGCTCTCTGGGGCCAGTCCTACTGTTAGGCAGAGGAAACAACTGATTTGAGGTATCATGAAAAGGCAACAAATCGATAGTTACTTAATTTATTACTGCATTTCATGTTTTAATTGTTGTCAGAAGGGAGAAGAGTTGCTTGTGGGATTTTCTGCCTCAGGTGTCAAAATACATTGTCTGGCTTTGGGCACTAAGAACTTTGACTTGTTGTGGGTGGTGATAACATTATTTGCAGCTCAACCTCAGGCAGCAAACTGCCTTGAACTGGCATGGGTGTCTCTGCTGCTGAGCAAAGTCAGTGATTAATGAACAGCTACTGGAATGAAAACGCTGCTCTATCAGGAACTAGCGGACAGCTCCCCCCCCCCCCCGGATTTGAAGAAGGGACAGGAAAGGGAGGAGTGATGCAATGAGAAAACTGTAATAATAATAGAGGGAGAGAGAGGGTGATATAAACTCCATTTGGCCAAACCTCCCTCACTTAATGCTTCTCTAGTGGAGTAATAAGATACCTTCAGCGTTATAAATAGTAGCACAGATGTTGACAGAAAAATGCTCCCTTAATTACCATACAACTGCTTTACTTGAGTGAACCGTTTAAAGCGGCCTCCAAAGGAAGCTCACTCAAGCAATTCCGCAGATTACAGCTAATGAACAATATTTCCTCGCTCCTATTTAGTGCTCATTAAAATGTAAAAGTCTTTCATTTTCAACAGGCACACAATAAATAATTTCTCCCCCTTCTCTCTAGTCTGAGGAACAAGGCTAAAGGAAGGAGGGAAAGAGGTTACGAAGTGGGATTGGGAGCTGAGGGGCCAGATATGTGCACTGGAAAGCAGTGATCCATTCATTGAGGACTCCTCCCCACCCTTAATGTTGTTGCAGTGCTGGAGATGTGGCCTGTCTGAGATTCAAGTGTGCAGGCAGTTCACAAACCATGACCGGATAGTTAAGATCAGGGGTGAGCAAACTTTTTCAGCAAGGGCCAGTCCACTGTCCCTCAGACCTTGTGGGGGGCCAGACTATATTTTTTTTGGGGGGGGGGAATGATGCAAGAGCACCATGAGCCCTGGTGGCTGCTTACCTGTGTCTTGTGAGTGGCAGGGGCTGGCGGAGGGACGATGAGTGGCATGCGAAAGGGCTCCAGAGAGGGGCTGCTTAAAATGGTGGCTGCTTGAGTGCTGCTGCTGCTGGCACCAACAAAGCCCATCCCCCTTCCTCCTCTAGGCAGAGTAGGGAGAAGCCAGGAGGAGAGAGGGAGGAGGTGTTGCCGCCATCGCCACCGTGTGAGGGAGGGAGAAAGAACACATGTACTAGCGCTCCACGTGGCGATTCCCGGACAGTTTGCAGGCCGGATCCAGAAGGCAATTGGGCCTGATCCAGCCCGCAGACCTTAATTTGCCTACCCATGGTTTAGAGGGCTATTCCATGTTCAGTGACTAGGGCTGCCATGTCGTCTTTTTCTGGGGTAAAATTTCTGTCCAGGTGGATTTTTTAAATTTGCCAAAATGTCTCTGGCTATACTTTCTGGATGAGACATAGGCATAATTGGTGGTTGAATATCTGCTTTCCTCCTCTCTTCTGTTGTCCCCTCAGCAATATAGCACAGCTTCTATAGCCTACATATAGGAGGGTCGTCATAGCGCCCTGAAGACTGTATTCAAGGCTGTTCCCATCCACCTTCTTCACATTGTTCTTAAAACAATCCTGTGAGGCAGAGGTTAGGCAGAGAAACCATGGCTGGTTCAAGACTCTCCAGCGAACATGGTGGCCAAGTAGCAATTTGAATCCAGTTTCCCTTTCACTCCCCCAAGTTCCAGCCCATCAACCCCTCACCATTAAACTGCATTAAATGGCATTCACTTTGTAATCTACTACGTATTTTGGAAAGTTGTTTGTTTTATGAATGCATCTGGACTCTGCTTAAGAGACAGTAACCAAATTTCCCTCGCCTCAGTGCCTTGTACTTGCACATCTCAAGTGGAATACTGCAGGGAAGCCACAATTTCAAGGCATGGTGTAATTGAGCAAGGGAAATGACTATATGATATTTGTAGGTCTACCACCCTAAAATCCATTTTTAGATGAAAGTGTTTATATTTTTAGGAATAAGTAAATAAATAATTCAAGGAAAAAGATTTGCAGAGAGATGTATAATCTCTACATTTAAATGTTAGCATTGCCAGCTTTTCAGCTGGTCTCTGTAGTGTCGGTTCACTTGTGCTGGTTATTAGTGAGTGATCATGCTCCTTTCTATCCTGTGGAAAAGTCACCTGCTGATCACTGCTTTTAAGGCACAGGAACAGGTCGTGCCTGTTTGTTTTAACTAGGCTGACCCTAGTTAACATTGTGGTGATTGATTAACCATTTTAACTACTTAAAAAAAATTAAGTTGCAATCATATGCTCATTTACTTCAGAGTAAATCCAACTAAACTCACTGAAGCTTATTTCCAATTAAAGACGCATAGGATCAGATAGCAGATATGTAACGCTGAATATGTGTTCACTATTTAAGTAGACCCTGAAAGAATTGGCAAGGAAAAATGCTTGAAACAAGTGTGGGGAGCTACAAACAGGTTCACTGACTGATCAGGAACTAATAGATTGGCCTGCTCTTATGCAGCCTGATAAGCAGATATTAGGAAGTGAAGATTTCCAGAGCATGGAGGCAAACATGTCAAGAGCTTCATATCAAACTGCTCTTAAAAGAAGAACTAGGATGACTGGATGAAAAGTTGGCAATCCTCATTGCAAAAAAAATTATGGCTGCTCCCATCCCTCTATTTTTTTTAAATTTCCCCCCTCACTTTGTGCCTTTCCCAGCTGCTTTTCCCTTCCTTTAGCCATTTTCTCACATTGTAAGAAAAATAAACGCCAGCACTGAGTCTATATTGCTTATTATTACATTTACATCTTACCTTTTCTCCAAGGCGCTCAAAGTGGCGTGTACCCAGCTCCCGCTTTCCATTTCACCCTCACAGCAACCCTGCAAGGTAGGGTAGACTGAAATAGTGACTGGCCCAGGGTCACCCAGTAAGTTTCGTGACTGAGTAGGTGTTTGAACCTGGACCTGGTCTCCCAGGTCCTAGTCCGGCACTCTAACCACTACACCAAACTGGCTAAAGAGCTGCACACTCTTGCTTCATAGGCCAGTTCTATAACATTCCCCTTTGCTGAAGCGTATTCAGTGTGTGGGGGGTTTGTTTTTAGTTCCCTCTAATTCCTTCCTCATTTAAACAAGGCAAATCTGGTGCTGCTTATTTGCTGTGCGGCATTACAGTACTGGTGTTTTCAGCAGGCTGTACTTGGCTTTTAACTAAGGTCATTTGGAAATGGTCTTCAACACCCAGCTCCTTTGCTTTTTAATGCTTGCCAATTTAGCGTTGTATTCAAAGTGATTAATTAGTTTGTGGTGAAGGTTTATTAGGTAATCTTTCTGTCAATCAACATTCAGTGTGATCTCAGTGCTGAGCAGAGAACATCAAGTGATTTTATGAAGATAGGGGAAATGATGTTTTCATTGCATACAAAAACGGAGACACATGCAGTGGTGGAGGGCGGGGGGCGAAATCACATGAAAGGCTCAGAAAGGATTTTCCTCCTTTAGAATCATGAGAAAAGGGACATTTGTTTTCTGTTTGTATTAATTTGACCTTCCACGAGGTTTTATCCATCTGATTTTCAATTGGTTTATACTTTGTACATGAACAGACAAATTCTAACTATAGAAAGCCAGAGTAATTTAGGCCAACATAATTTACTCCAGTGGAAGGTACCCCTATTCCAGACTTCATTCAGGACCCTCTGGGAGGGGCTACTGCTGGCTGAGCCGATGGGAGAATGAGGGCCTAGGTTTTGAGGATTGGGCCCTAGGTAACATGACCAAGGGACGCGGGTGGCGCTGTGGGTTAAACCACAGAGCCTAGGACTTGACGATCAGAAGGTCAGCAGTTTGAATCCCCGCGATGGGGTGAGCTCCGGTTGCTCGGTCCCTGCTCCTGCCAACCTAGCAGTTCGAAAGCACATCAAAGTGCAGGTAGATAAATAGGTATTGCTCCAGTGGGAAGGTAAACAGCATTTCTGTGTGCTGTGCTGGTTCCCCAGAAGTGGCTTAGTCATGCTGGCCACATGACCTGGAAGTTGTACGCTGGCTCCCTCGGCCAATAAAGCGAGATGAGCACCGCAACCCCAGAGTCGGCCACGACTGGACCTAATGGTCAGGGGTCCCTTTACCTTTAACATGACCAAGGTGTACATAAGTGTCTCTCTTTCCACCCCCACCCTGCCTCCAGAACACCCCTTTGGGGGACTTAATCCCCTGTAAATTACACAAAGCTAAGTTCCACTGGCTCAGCCGAGATGAGAGACTTATGTCAGTGAATCCCCCCGCTCAAAAAAACAGCAAAACTTATTTCATGTGAGACTTTCCACTTTTGAATTTTCTTCTAAGCCAGATTGACTAGTGTACTAGGAAATAATAATGATAATGATATTAATGAATTATTTTATTATTTATATGCTGCCCATCTGACTGGGTTACTCTGAGTGGCTTCCAACAAATTGAAACACAGTCATACACCAAACATTAAAAACTTCCCTATACAGGGCTGCCTTCCGTTATCTTCTAAAAGTCAGATACCTTCTGCTGTGACTCTGCTTGTGTGTTGTTTGATAATCTGGAGCTATCAATTTGTAGGCACCAGTAGTGCATCTGTGCTCCTACTGTGTTGCACGCTGGTCTAAAGGAGAAAAGTGGGGAGGGATGGTCCTGTCTTTGGACATCCTTGGATGTTCTTCTAGGCAAGCAAAATCCCTGCATGAAGCAAAGAGGCATGTCATTAGAGAAGGGTTCTTGCTTAGCCGTTTTCTGACATTCTACTTTTTTTTATGTGGTGAGTTCTGAATACACACAGACACAAGAGCATTCAGTCAAGCAGCCTCCCGCCTACAGGATGGCCCAGACTCCATGTAAGCCCCAGACTGTAAACTCATAGGGGGCATGTAAAGGACAAAACAGAAAAGGGCAGGGAACAGAAATCATCAGATCAAAATGTGTGAGAGTATTCCATAAACACTGCCCCTATATTCATGCTTATTCATGTAAAACAAGCTCCAATGCCCAGTGATATGGGTTGTAATGTTTACTGTTTTTATTGGAACAATGAATAGATACCAACTGCAAACAAATATTAGGCAAGCATGGCAGTTCAAAGTTTTCAGCTTTTGGCTGTTTACTAAATACAATTAAAACACACAGGCTATTTTAGACCACATCATAAATTTTCTGTTGCATATCACTCTATGCAAATTGCATAGGAAAATTTCCCAAATATTTTCCGATACACATTTTTTCAGGAAAATCACTTCACTACCAGTGCCTTTAAATGCATATATAGCAGAAATTAACTGGTGTTTGTTTTCATCTTCATTCTTGCTAAATTTCTGCCTGCCATGCATAGCACCTTGCCAAGAGGGGGGAAAATCAGCAGCTCTAGGTATTTACAGTTAGATGACTATTACATTTACCTTTACAAAAGCTTTGCAATAAAAGAAGCGAGTTAACCCAGTGAGACACACATGCAGCTTCTAACATTGAATGTGCATATTACCAGAGCAGGAAAAAGCAGGGAAAATATAGAACTAACAGTCTTATTGCTCATATGTATTAAGACCAGGACTGATAAAAGCAGATACATTTTCCTTTTTGGATTCCTTCATAAAGATGTACCACAGACAGCATGTTGTCCCTGGGTAGGCAGGAGATGTTGCTACTCCTTGCTTGCCTGTAGTAGATAGATGGTACGTATGGCAATCTAACTGCAACATCCTGCCTGAATATGAACAACAGATTTGTCAGTGTGTGACAGGCTGACAGCCCAGCTCCCAGCTGCTTGTCCACTGTTGTTAAATCAGTACCTTGTCTAAGTGTTCACCAAAGAGGCAATCTGCTTCCTCCATTCGTACAGGCAGGTTGCCAGTTAAAAACAAGTAATGGCTTTAGGCTGCAGTGCCATAATGCATTGAAAAGATGCAATCTAAACCTTTGTGTGCTCCTTAGGCAACACATAGCAGCACTGGAAGTTCAAACTTTTTTTTTCAAAACAACAAAGACAAGTCTAAATGGAATCAATGAAAGGCAACCATGAGAATTTAAAATCAGTGATTTAACTAATCGAGGAGAGAAAGTACAGTTTGATTTGGAATCAGGAAAAGAGCCATATCTAATGTCAGTAAAGGATGAATTGCATTCTTTGTGAAATGATCATTGTGTATAAAAATTAGTTCTAGTCTGGAATGTGGCATGCTAAGCTTAAACTGGAAAAAAAATGTAAAATACAAAGTGGATCATGCAATTACATTAAATTTGGGTTGACACAAAATTACTTGCTGTTTTCTGTGAACATTTTTTTGCAATGATATAAAGCACTTCTTTTTTCTGGTGCCTTTTGGCAATCCTTGCATAAATGTTCGCTCATTTCTTGAAATTGCTTTCACTTTCAGTGTTGCTCATTTGCCTTCAGTGATGCCAGTCTGAAGCCAAATCTGATTGGCCATGATCATATTTCCTAATGCCCAGTGATGTCATTATGTCAGACATAGCAATATAACATTCTTTTGTTCTCTGATTAGGTGGGATCATTCCTGTGCTGAATCTAGGGAAATAAATGGGTGTGGACACGGTGGTGGACTTTGGTATTTCAAATTTCAGCAGAGCCCTAAGGCCAAAATTTGGCGCCCCAGCACTTCTCATCTGCTCAATTCACTATTTCATAGCTGCGACGCCCTGCAGCGCCCCCTAGGCTTAGTGCCCACTGCAGCAGAATTGGTTGTGCTGCCGTAAATCTGGTGAGCAAGCAGCAGCTAGTGGAGAAAGTGATACTGATTAAGCAATACTCAAAGGGAAGAAGAATGGAATGATCATGCAAAATTTTACATGAAATTTAGTACTTTCACAATTAAAGTGGGATTTCTATTCCATGCTTTAAAAAGTTTTGATCCAAAAATATCCAGTGCAGCTTTTTTTAAAATGTTCTCTCTCTTTGGCCTCAAATGCCTTTAAAATTCAGAATGGAAGCATTGCTGAAACTATGCTCATGATAATATAAGTATACAAACCAGTTTCAAAATGTGAGATGCTACTAAAATTTGTTCCCATTGTGGCAGAACTCCATACGTGGCTGTAGCACGTCAGTCAAAGGCAGCCACAAAGCAGCCCTTGACATAATGATCAATTATTGGAGAACCAAGAAGGATTTACACCATAGATTGCAACATCTAATTCTTAGCAGTTATGGTCCATTGAGTCATAAATAAGATATATTTAAGAGTCCCTAAGTACACATTTTTACCACAGACCCTGTTGGCTCAGGAGGAGCCACTAAAAGCTATTGAACCAATAATCACCACAGTCTTCATTCAGGTTCACTGTAGATTGTAGGATTTACCACGGCGTTAACAGGTATCCTGGTATTAGCTCTGTGTTCAGTTAGATGGGCATGGCTTAGCTTTCAGATTTGCATCTCCATCATCATTGGAACACTATAAAATACTCTATTGTGCTACAAGAGATTTTTCGTAGTCTGCAATGTAGCATCGGAGAAAGAAGAAAAAGAAGAAGAGTTTGGATTTGATATCCCGCCTTTCACTCCCTTTAAGGAGTCTCAAAGCGGCTAACATTCTCCTTTCCCTTCCTCCCCCACAACAAACACTCTGTGAGGTGAGTGGGGCTGAGAGACTTCCAAGAAGTGTGACTGGCCCAAGGTCACCCAGCAGCTGCATGTGGAGGAGCAGAGACGCGAACCCGGTTCACCAGATTACGAGACTACCGCTCTTAACCACTACACCACACTGGCTCTCGCTGGATTTTCTCGCTGAATGGTAAAGATGGCCCTCTCTTTTCTAATATTTTTTCAGCTGCTATTAATAATAACTATAAAGTCTGAACTTAAGTAACTCACACTCTTCCTTGCCCCAGATACTACAACAATACATTCAGTATTTAAAGTTTCCTTCAAAGCTCTGGTTGTTAACAAAGTGATTTAGATGTAAACTCAAATGAAATTCATAAGGCTTCTATGCAATATTTTGCAATAAAAAAAAATCTGTTGAAGTTTTCCACAGAAAGAGAACAACTAAAATGAGCATGAGGATGGAGATGCAGCATCTCTTTACTTACGTTTCGATGTAGGGAATAATTTGGCCATTCACTGTAATTAGGTGTTTGCCTTAGAATCAATGTGAATTAAAATTGATTTTGTGTTGTACTTAATTTGTACAATTTAGACCTCCAAATTGTTTCTTTTTAGCCTTTTCTTTCTCTCCACCACCACTCTGGAAATTCCTGGCTTCTAGTCCTCCTTCAGCATTTTGATGTAAAGTTCAGAACAGCTGGCTACTTTTCTTGTTGCTTGGATGTTTTATCTACTGAGCTGCTACAGCTGTCCCTGAGTCTACAGCTTGCACTGAGTTATCCCTGTATTTGCTGTTTAAGGCAAGCATATGTGGAACAGCCAATAGTGTAACGGAAGAGAAACACAAGAAACCCACTTCTGGCACTTTTCCCAGGCCATTTCTAGTGTTCTTGCTAGCATGTAGAACGGGCAGCTTTCTGTTTTAAAAATTCCAGCCTTCTAGGTAGGAGAGGCACTGAGACTAGGAAGAAAAATCTGGAGGGTCCAAGCACAGGGTTCAAAAGGTTACTGGGTTTTCATACATCAACACTGGCAGACCCGACAGAGCAGTGCTGTACTGCACAGGCCAATTGGCAATTCTCATGACAGGCCAAGAACAGGGATAGGGAACCTGCAGCCTTTCAGATGCTGTTGGATCCAGCTCCCATCAGCCCCAGTCATCATGGCCAGTAGTTAGGGATGCTGGGAGCTGAGCCTGGCAACTTATGGAAGGCCACAGGTTCCCCACTTTAGGTCAAGAAGATCCTAATAGGCTTCAGTTATGGGTGTACATGTGGCAGCCCATCAGTGTACAAATGCTACTCTTCTTGCATAGCAGTTTCCAAATGGTTGGGCAACTCTGCACATAGAAAGCAATTTTACGTGTGGAGCTTTCCCTCCATTGAAATGATTATGGGAGCTCTTGTTACCAGAGAGATATTGGTGTGTGGTGGACTAGAACAGCCCTCCCCAACCTGATGCATTCAAAACATTGTTGGACCACAACTTCCATTATTCCTGACCATTGGCCATGCTGGTTGGGATTTTTGGGAAATGGAACTCAGAACATCTGGAGGGTACGAGGTTGGGGAAAGCATGCGTATTAAAATCCCCCCCTCCCCCCAAAAAATGTAAGTTCAGAATTCTTATCCATTTTAGTAGATTGCAATCTACAACTGTGTAACCACTTGGAAACAAGCCCCATTGAACCCAATGAAATTTCTAAGTAGATATATATAGGATTGTACTCTTAGTTACTGAATGGTTTCACGACACTGTAGTGGAGAAGGCACAAATATAATATTAAAAGCAAAAAATTGTTCCTGAAATGGTGTTTATAGCAGATGAAACTCTGATTCACTAAATAACAGCTTGCTGGACAAATAATAGTATAATAAGAAATAGGAATATTTTTTCTTCTGTTTTTCTTCTCAGAAATCCTTTTTATTTTTAAGCAGATAATTTTACTTATAGCTTTACAGCAACCCAGATTTAGAGATAATTTCCTGTGAGCTTGATATTATGAATCCTATTTAAGTATGCTTAAGATCTCTCACTTAGAGTTAAGTGGCAGAAGAAAAGGCAAAATTGTCTTTGCAGATGTTGAGAAGAAATTCATTGCAGGCAATCATCATTTAATATCCAGTGCTGACTTTTTGAACAAGTGCTTTCGCTAAATGATAAATCAAATGAGTTGGCACTAACAATAATCTCTTAGAATATGAATGAGAAAAGCAAGAATATTAAAACAATAGAAACATTAACACACAAAACCCAGCCATTAGGAAAGGAATGGCATTGGGAAAATTAGCTGTTTCTTTTAGTGCATCTTTCTGCAACAATGCCTGGAGCACACACATTCTTAGTGGGATTCTTAGCATGCGCATTCATGCATGTAAATGAGTGTTGTCTGTACAACTCCCCAACTGGCCAACCCAATCCAATAGGTGGGGCTATGTGCACTGCTTGGAGGGGTGGTGGTTCATTTTTTAAGCAAATTAATATCTACTAATTAAGTTAGCCAGGATTGGATTCAGTGCTTGCCCCTGCCCCCAGTTCTCCTTCCTTACTAAGCAAATGATCGGTGGGGTTTCAGCATTGCTGTTGTTTTTCATAAAAAACAACAACACACATTTGTTTTCTAGCCCATATCCAAAAACCTAGTAGCACTCATTTTGAGAATCCCGCTCTTTAAGAGCAACTTGCAGAAAAATCATGTTTCCCCTGATGCAAGAGACAGCAATGTGTGCCCCCAAACAGAGGTTGGGATTGTTGGGTGTCCAACAGGGATTAGTGCACATTTCTCTGAGCTGGAATGTGCATAGACTTGCACATATGTGGGCCTCTAGTTAGATTTATGTTATATGTTGGATCCAGAACTCTCCATGTTAGGTCTGGCTGGGGCTGATGGGAGTTGTAGTCCTAAACATCTGGAGAGCACCATGTTGACTATGGTGGGCAGTGGCCCGACAAGGTTTCAAGCATGGGTGTCTCCTAGCCGCATCTGAAAATGCCAGGGTTTGAACCTGCAACCTTCTGCATAAGAAGCATATGCTGTGTCACTGAACTATGGCGTTTCCCCATGGCAGGGGTTGTGCAGGGTTTGTGCACACACTGGCATGGGTATTGGCAGGATGTGTGTGTGTGTGTGTGTGTGTGTGTGTGCAGGAGGAAAATAAAAAACTGAAGTGGGGAGCAGGCTAACTTCTCAAAAATGAGAACAGTGCCTGGACATCATGTCTCAAATCTCAGGTTTTACAAATGCTATAAATTAATTTTTTGTTAAAGAAAGCAAGCTGGGAATCGGGGGATTATGGTTCATCTGAGGAAGGATTCCCTCTTCCATTAGGATGCCCATGCACACTGCATTGGCTTCTCAATCAGGCTTTCAGCTCCATATAAAGCGCTCCCTCTCTTTCTTTCTCAATGGAAGAGCCCTGCTGAATCATCTCAAGGATCCCTCTAGTACCCCATTTGCTGTACTGGCTAGCCTGTGGTTTGTAACCTACCATCTGGCATACAACGAGATAGATGTCCTTCTGTTGGGTTGGGTGGATTGGCTAAGGTCTGAACAAAACTAGCCTCCCAAAATCTTCTCTCCTAATTGCAGGAGGTGAAATTTGGGTGGTTAGGTAGATTCACCAGATATTCTCTGGTGGGATGTGGGCAGAGTTCTCCAAAAGTTTTTAGATGGTTGAAAAACAAAACTCACAGGAAATTTCTCAGAGAATTCCTTTCCAATGAATTTTGATTAGTTGTGCCAAACATTCTTCCACTTAGTGACACAGTTTGTGTGTGTGTTCACTAAATATTTTCTCTGTCTCTCTGTGTGTTTGTGCATGTGTGTGTGTAATCGAACACTTGGAAAAGAGTCTGAAAAAGAAAAGAAAAAAAACCCCAGATTTGTCACGTAATGTTCAAATCTTTTATTTAAAAGCCCCCAAAACACCTTGCCCTGGGAAGGGCTTATCCTCTTCTTCTTCTTCTTCCTCCTTAAATTTATTTACACTCTGCCTTTCCGCCTGGGCCCTTTCTCAGTGTCTAGGCAAGCTAGCAGGGAAGTGGAGGTAGGCAACTAAACGGATGGGAACTGAGCTTATTCCAAGCTGTCCCCATACACCATCACCCAGCCACTGTGATTACAGGGCCTCCAGCTGAAGCCAGTTGAAATAGGATTCAGCTACCAATCCAGTCAGCTTCCATACATGGTATTGGAGGACTGTATCACTTTGTCCTTAATCTCAGGCAGCAAGCTTTTTGGGGCCAGCCCTTCTTTCACTGAATAATAATGCAAATAATCTACTTGCCACCATGTGGTAGTTTTCCTAAGAAAGAGAAAATGAGCCAAGACAACAGCATGGAGGTGTTATACTCATGCACTGTTTCCTGTATGTGACAGTATAGTCTAGGCCAGGCCTCAAGAAAAGCCATGTATTGATTTGGTTGTCCAATTCAGGAGGGGGAGCAAGGTTACCTCATTAGCCACACACCGCTTTGGATAAAAGATTTAAAATGATACCAGTCATTTATAATATTCACCTGCATCAACCTCAGGCTTATTATAACTATAATCTAACCTGTAATACCTGACCTAAAACTGTAAATCTTTAAGTGATTACATGGTCAGGGAAGTTCAGGCAGATATAATTTAATCATTTCAGAGCAGATTTAGCTGTAGGCTGGTTGCTTAGGCTGCTGGCACCTAGTCATATTTATGACACATTTAAATAAGAATAGCCAAAAAATGAATCAGACTTGACTTTGATGCAGGTAAGCATTTAGCAACTGCCTAATTGTATTTATCCGTGACAGAATCACAATAGAATCTCTTTATTAGATCTCAGTTCCAGAACATGGTGTACTTCTGCATCTCTCCTGGACCCTGAGCAGACCTGTAGGAATGCTGATGAATTTTGTTGCCGCTAGAGTTTAGAATAATAATCAAACATACTTAATCTGGTGTGGATTTTGCTGAACATGCTCTAAAATAAACCAAATGGGTGGCCATGCTTAATTCAGATGGTCTAAAAATAATAATGCAGGAAGTACCTTGACCCTGTCCTCTGGTTCCACATTTCACGAAAATGACTTTTCTCACTGCAGTTGCTGTCCTGGGTTTCTTTGAGAGGAAGGGTGGGTTGTAAATTTAATAATAAATAAAAAAGGAATATTTTACTTTATTTTATTTAAGATTCTTATATTTGTTAAGATTTATTCTATTTTATATGTTAAGATTCTAATGCGTTCCATTAAAAATGACTCCAAAGCAGTTTCTGTACAATAATTCAAAAAATATATATAGCAAAATATAAGATACAGTTAAAACATCAACAATAGGCCAACAACAAAAGTTAAAAGGATACAGTTAATATGATGCAGATAGAGACTAATTCGGACAATCCAAAATATTGATAAATCAGGAAAGGCAAGATCCTATCAATGTTGTGCCATTTTGTGCCCTTTAAGCACAGGATAGGGAGCTCCACATCTGGGGTGCCACTACAGATAAGGCCCTACAGGTCTCTCCACATGTTGGTGAGACAATGAGCAGAGTCCTTCTCCCAGCCACAGAGCATGGCCTGGCTGATGTGGAGAAATGTAGTGCAGATTCCGCTGGACAGGTGTTACCTGTCAATGCATGGAAGTGACAATCCTCTTGTGGCTGCATTCTGTACTAGCGTTTCCAGACCGTCTTCAAGGGCAGCTCAATGTAGAGTGCCTTACAGTAGTCTAAATGGAAAGTGGTAGTTTAGAGATCCCTAGGCTAATATAGCTCAGGTGGTAAAGTATGGGACTCTTAATCCCAGGGTCGTGGGTTCAAACCCCACACTGGGCAAAATATTATTGCATTTCATGGGTTTGGACTAGATGACTTTCATGGTTCCTTCCAACTCTCAGTGAAGTATACTGTGTGAGGTGTTCATTTGTTTTTTTAAAAGTGTGGTGACATTTTTGCTGGTGCGATCTATCGCCACTCCCCCTCCTTCCGTTAACAGAGTGCTCCTCTGTGAGCTTCTAGTGGGGCTGGGCACCACAAAAACACACACATGTAAACCTCCCGTTTTGTGAGAGTCTGGTATGCCAGAAAACATGTATCTCAAAAACACTAGCCATGTTGGCTGTGCTTTACCCTCACAGCTGGAGGCAGCCAGGCTGCCAAATACCAGGTGCTGGAACACAGGAGGAGAGACTGCTATGGTTGGCCTGACTGCACTGGCTGCCAATTAGTTTCCATTGTCTGAGACACTTCTTCGTGTGCCCTCTCAGAGGGTGGCAACTCGAGAACTCAAGGCCTATTCCGTGGTGGCTCCCAGTTTGTGGAATGCTCTCCCCAGGGAGGCTAATCTGGCACCTTCATTACATATCTTTAAGTGCCAGGCAAAAACTTTTCTCTATAATTAGGCCTTTGGCTGATCAAACATTCTATGGCCTTTTACATGAGTTTGTGGGAGAGAGGTTATTGGGTTTTGTTTTGTTTTTACTATGTATTTTCATTTTGTATGCTTATGTTGTGACCCGCCCTGTGATCTTCAGATGAAGAGCGATATTGTACAAATGTAATAAATAAAAAATCAAATCATAATAATAAGAATAGAGGAAAAAGCCACCGTCTCCAGCTATCTAGTGCATGACAAATCAACTAAGAGCCAGCATGGAATTATTTTGAATCCCATTGTGGTGACCCCTTATTTTATATTATTTCACTCTCACACTATATTTGTGAGACATCCATCATCCAGTAAGCTTTGTGATAAAGCAGAACTTAAACGTGGGTCTAGTCGCAACTCTAAAGAAATAGAACTATTAATGCTGGCAACATTGGGTCTCTGAAGGATAGATTGTACGTTTGTAAAGTGATGCTTGTCAGTTAAGAAAATACTTATTTGAAAAGGCTTGTGAGTAACGTTAGTGCCGATGTGTATTATTTAACCACATGCAATGGTCACCATCCACTGGAGATTCGTTTCAGCAACTGCATGCCCAACTATTTATATTCCTTTAAAGCGGGCATGTGCAGATGTTCCTGGTGGATGGTGCTCCTTATTTATCACCAACAGAAGAGACAGCCCAATATTTCATCTGATGAGCTATTATGGCTTTAGTGAACCATCTCTTAACCAGAAGCCTTTAACACTGTCTGGGGTTGTCTTTAATGCTTTTCACACATTTTTTGAGTTTTAGCATCTGACTTAAGTCTTCTGTTCAAAAGACTGGGCATAAAAACTGGTATAATGGAACCACTATTATTTTTTTTATCACCACCGCCTTTGTTATTGGAGATCTAATGACAACAGCTCTGTCTGCATCTCAAGTGCCCGACTTGTGCAGGGGACAGAGGCTCTTTCTGTGAGCCTTTAATGTCAAATGTTGAGCTGCTTCCAGAAATAATGCACTTTTAGCAATGGTAAGCCCGATATTTTTAAGAGGGCCACTGGAACAATATTGCTTAAAACATTATTTTAGGAGACTGGAAGAGGGTGGGTGGAATCCCTACTCCCCCCCAATCCCCTTTGTTTTAAATACCTTCCTTGTTACAAATTTGCTAGTTATGAAAAAGAGTAAGGAAAAATGCTATTTGCTTTGGTAATCGGATTCAGTGGCATCTAATCCTATATCGTATTTATGGCTGTGCTAGCTATTCAAAATTAAAATGAACCTTTCATCCATGTGTATCATAAATGGGCATTTATCAGGATTATATGATTTTGCAATCCATCTGAATATGTAACCGGAATTTGTTTTCTTTCCGTTTCACTATGTAATTACCATGCGACAATAACAAAAGTGACATGTTTGAAGAACAGATAAAATGCTGTAAATTGGCCAGTAATGGTGATATTTCCTCATCTTCTGAAAAACCCATTTATTCTCTCTCTCGACAAATCAAGGCATTGTCAGCCCGCACTCATCTTGTGGCCGGAGGGGCCCTACCAATTTCTAGATGTAAGTGAATACTGGAATGCAGATGAGGCCTACTAACTAAGGCTTTCAACTCAGGCAGCTGGTCTTAGCTTGCCTCAATTTCTAAATCATCCATAATGGGGCCAGGACCTCCGAAGCACTAAAAAGAGCGAGCTGACATGCTGGACAAACTGTTAATTTTTTTTCCTGAAGAAGCTGCTATATTGCACATCTGTCACTGCTATGCAGACAATTACTCACAGAGTGGAAAAAAATCTGCTGCTTGTTTCTAGTGTAGTTGTTAACTGACATAATGGCGAAATACAATGGTTTAGGAGAGGCATAGAGAGGGTTTCCCTCCTCCCTTTTAAAAAATTCTCCTCAGTTGTTGTTTTTTCCATTTTGAATGCTTCTGTATTCTGGAACATTCCACATATGTAAAAGCCCAACACCAAGGCTATGAAATAATAGTCACAGAGCTGGTTAAAAACATTTGGGGTTATCAACCTCAGCTTTCCCTCTCTCCTCTAAACATTCACATCATGCATTAGTCATTATTGGTGGTTTTTAAAATAACTGTATAGTTTATAAAAGGCATTTCCACATACAAAGCTTTGAATTTCCAATTGACAGAGGGTATTTACTGTAAAAGACATCTTTTGTCAATAATCTCCTTAATTTGAGATAATTGCTAAATCTTTATTACATAAGTGGATATTTTTATTGTACTTAAAAATAGGTTAGTATTAAAAAAATTCAACAGGGTAATAAATAATCTAGCCATGTTATTCCTCCACCCCACCCACATAGCTAATGGGGAGAGATTAGGGTTTGAATAGTCCTGTACACATGGGAGAAATGAACTTATAGGAGATAATATGGCAATTTGAATGTGAGATAACTGGGGGATCTTCCATTCAGTTGTTCACTGCTTTCAACAAGGAAGGTGGGGAAGAAGAACTGATGGTGCCAAGAGATGGGGAGAAAGCCTTTCCTCCTCCCAGGAGGGGAGGGGTTGTGAGCGGGAGACGATTCCCGCATCATGCAGCGGGCGCTCCGCCCCCTGCTTCAACTCCAGGGCTGGCGCCACGCCCCTCCCCAGTTGGGCACCCAATAGGGAAGCTCGGCAGGGGCGTGGCTTGCTGCTCAAACGCAGCCGCACCAGCCATCCCCATCATTGCACACACATTTTCTTCGAGTCACCCACCCTCCACTCCCTTTAGATTAGCTGTTCCTGAGACTTTGCTAAGGACCTCTGGTTGGTCGCCCTGTTTAACCAGGGGGCCTGGTAGGAGTTTTTTCAAATTGGCTAAATTGGCCCGGCCTCTTGGTTTTTCCGCCTACCTCGTAGCAACCGTCACAACTTTCGTGGTATTTGGCGGTTAGGCATTGGAATGTGCTGTTGGTGTTTCGGGGGGCAAGGTGTAGCCATGCCCCACCACCAACAATTTTGGGTATTCCGCTAAAGGAATCCGGCGGTCGTGGATCCTGTCCGATGCCTGTGTGGCGGGGGGCCATGGCATGACCCTCGGTGACATCAGGAAGAGAGCCTATAGTTGTATCAGCATCAACAGGCTTCCCCTACTGGTGGTTAACCCCTCCTCAGACTCACCCCTCTACGAGTGGGTGGAGTCTAATGTTCCGTGGTCCAATGCCTAAGCCAATACCTTCTCACATGCTGTAATCAATAAAGTTGTGGCCTTTACCTTACCCATTAACCTTGCATTCTGTGTCCACGTGTCTTTATTCCCCAAGCGGGGATCGGGTCCTCAAATCCCAATCCCCTGTTCCTGTTCCTGATCTGTCCCTGAAGTTAATCACAAGGAAATGGGCTAAAAGGCCAGAAACACTGGAAAGATGTGCTATATTCATTGGTAGGGAAACAAGTCAAAACATTCCAATTGCAAGCCAAAGCATAGCATTGTAAAGAAATCATGCACACTCTGAGTTTCATTGAAGCTTTTATTATAAGCATCCTGACTGGGACACCCAAGTTAAAATAACCACTCAGCCCTAATGCCTGCCCCCCCCCCCCGACAAAAGCCTACTTCACAGGATTATGGTGAGTCAGGGATAACTTTGTATGTTTCTCTGAGCTCTCAGTGGAGGAAGGGAAGATAAAAATGTAATGGTGTATAACATCTATGTGTGATGTCTGCACGTTCGTTTTGCAATTAAAAATTAGAACATTGTGCAGCTGGAAGCAAAGCCCTGCCTGACAAAAGCCAGCACAGCTGTAAAGGTCTTGCTCCATTTGGACTGAAATCAGAATTTCACTCTGGTTCTCATTCTGAGTTAAGTGGGAAGTTAAAGTGCCTAATGCCGCCGCCGATGTGTTATCAGTTAGGTACAGTGCGGGTATTTCACAGATATGGGAAAACTGTCCCCCCCAGTGTTGTTGGACTGCATCTCCCATTGGCCATCCCTAATCATTGGCCACTCTGGCTGGAACTGAGAGGAAATGGATTCAAGCGAAAACTGGAGGGCTATAGGTTACCCACACCTGCTTTCAAGGGGTGTTGGGCAAAGGTGGGCAACCAGATGTTGGAGTAGAATGACCACCATCCTTGACCAATGACCATGTTAGCTTGAGGCTTGTGGGTGTTGCAGTCCGACAGCAACTGGAGGGCACCACATTGGCCACTCCTGGTGTAAGGGGCTGGAGCATATGGCTCCACAGACTACTACCAAGCAACTCATGGTTAACCATGGCAATCCATAGTAAAGCAATCAGCCTTTGGCACCAGCCCAGCTCTTGTCAAACTTATAAAGAACTGAAGGCTATTCTTGTAAGCTACCCTGTGTACTATTGCAGCACTGCCTATCTGTCGAGTCAGAGCTCAGCTTGGGTAGTCACATGATTAATAACAGAAAGTTAACCAAGATGGGAATGATAGAGAAATATCCCCTCGTACAGGCATCCCCAACCTTCGGCTCTCCAGATGTTTTGGACTACAATTCCCATCATCCCTGACCACTGGTCCTTTTAGCTAGGGATCATGGGAGTTGTAGACCAAAACATCTGGAGAGCCGCAGGTTGGGGGTGCCTGCCTTAGTAGTTAACAACCAGAATGAAATAGGGGAAATCAGTGCTTTTTTCTTAAAAAAATGTTTAGGGGTACTCTCATTTTCCTACTCATATTGAAATACTGCCCCTCAATGAGGCCAAACTTAGATTCACAAAATGTTTAGGGGTATGTGTACTCCTGCGTCCCCCCCCCCCCAGAAAAAAAGCACTGGGGAGAATGTTGGTGTATTGGTTCTGTGTTACCTTTGCCCTATAAGCCAACTGTAGCACTCGTTAAGAATTACTCAGAATTACTCATTAAGAATTACTTATGCTTTCAGCGATCCTGCCAGTTTTCATTTACTATGTATTAATGTGGCTCATGATTAGCCTCTTGGTGAGTTGCTGCTCTTACGACATAGCCTAAGATGAGAAACAGGAAAACAGTTTAGAAATAGCTCACCTGTTGATTTAGGCAAGGGTTGAATGTAGGAGGGAAGAGATCAGTGTGATTCCTTCTTATATCCACAGCTAGTTTTCTAACCAGAATGCACAGGCAAAAATGCACCTACGTTTGTTCCAACTACAACGAAACACAAACATTTCCCTGAAAAAGTTGACAAGGAATCGAGTCTCATTGTTCCGCTGCAAATGCAGCGATGTCTGAATCAGGGGGATGATTTATGCTGTCTGACAATTCAAAGACAGGAGACAACTCTAATGTACAGATAAAACCAAAAGTGGCAATAGTAGATCATCACACTGACAGTTAATGGGACTGACTCGCTGGAGAGAAATCTGGATCTACTTAAAATGTCAGGTGTGTAAAGTAATGAGTCTGTGCTTAGTAGGAGACCTCCAGAAGGAGCCTTCATGGTCCACTCGTCAGTTGAATATATATTACAGCAAACCTGTTAAATCAATGAGTATTTAATACCTAATGACTTGGGGTTTTTTTCTTTGAAAAAGACCCATTCTTACCCCTAAGGCAACTTGTGTGATTCTAACAGATCAAAAATTTCTGAGAATGCAATCAATGTTATTGGAAGGATTAATATAACAACAAAAACTATAGTCAGATTTCATCTATTTGAAATAAGTCAGTGGATAAAGAAATGAATGACCAATTGCCAAATGCTGCAACCTTTTTCAAATTGTAGGAACTCTGCATGGGAGTATTTTTAAATGACAGGAACTCTAGGTGAGAAAACTAGTGAGATTCTTGGGACTAGTCAATGCATTATTATTATCATGCGGATGCACTTGAATCAGTCATCGAAGGGTGCCTAACCACCACCAGAAATAGGTCATATTGCTGGCATGATACCTTCCCCTTCCACACGGAAGAAGCATGTGGTACTGAACATGATGGTGACACAGAGGATGCTTGAAGCATTCTCTCATGGGATAAAAATAATGTACAGCCAAGGTTTTAGTTGCACACCCCAGTCTTCACCACAATTCTCAGAGGAATAACATAAATCAGGGGTTTTCAAACTGGTGGCCTGTGGCATGTCTGTGAAGAACATTTATAATTCTAATTCTATGGAATTTGAATTGCAATGCAGTAAATACGTACAATAGAAGTAAAAGAAGCTATAAAAATGCAATTAAAATGATGCAGCAACTAGCATAACACATTAGAATTGCTATGACAGGCATGAGCCTCAGCACTTTTCAAGTGATTCATGAAAAAACAAGTTTGGGAAGTGCTGGCATAAACTAAAACATTGGCTACTGATGGCTATAACCCTAAAATGTAATAGTGTGGATTTTAACTTTTTCTAAGCCACCTGGAGACCCACTTCTGATTCAGCTACATTAGTCAAAAAATAGCATTTTAAATGTGTTATAAACATGCAGCACCAGATGGTGCTATAGAGCACAAAACCTTTCTATGCGATTTCCCCCTTTTGTTATAACGATTTAATTTGTGACTTATAGCATTCCCCCCCCTTTTGTGTAGATCCACCCCTATATGTTTACTATACCTCTTTAATCCACCCCTATATGTTTACTATACCTCTTTACTCTTTAACATTTAAGGCATTTTGTTTTGTGGGGACCCCCCTCCCAGTAGAATTTATAATGTTCTGTTCTGGCTGGTCACAGTTTTGAAACTTTAATTTCAGTGTAGATGTCGAGTCACTTTCTGCTAATTCAACTTCTGGTTTTTTAAAATAAAAAACACATACTGAATTTTAAAAGGCAAAATGGAAGGGCAAATGGTAGGAAACAAGCTTATTACACAATTATCCCTCTACAGCAGAACATATTTGTATGCCTATCGTTTTTCATTTTAATCACAAAGTGGAGATACAGTGCTACATGCACCCAAAAAAAGTCAGTTTGATTATATATTAAATGCACATACAGTACTTTCATTAAAGCTGCATGTATGTACGGTAGTCTAGTATTACTTGGATAACAAATTAATCAAGTCTACTATATGCCTAAATTATTACCCATCAGCCACCAAGGCTCCAGAGGGTGTCAATTTATTACTCTACCAAAGAGAAAACGCCTGCTTAACTCTTCCACGTGGAAGCATCAAAAATACCTATGCTAGCATTTTAACACTGAGTATTGCAGCTTTGAATCAAAGGTAGGTATTGCCTTGCAATAAATTATTCTAAAATCTAAATTACAACCCAGCTCATAATTCTTGAAGTTTTATGACTAAATCTCTAAACCACCCTCCTTTCCTCAGATCTGCAATGGTTGATACCTAGATCTACTTACCTAAAATCACATTGCAAAAGGAAGCACAATTTGTTTGGGAGGGAAGCTGCAAATTGTAGCACACACTGGGGACATTTTTATAGCAGGATCACCATGTTACAGAATTCACTTTATGAATTACTGTGGCAAAGGCCATATTCCGGTAGCAGGCAGAGCCAGACACCCATCCAGAGCGATTTATTTCTTAATAATTGTACTCATATTTACCTTCCATTTTATTCACATAACTTTTTAAAATAAATATACATATTTATAAAAAGAAGCTCTCCAACTCCCTTTCTTTATTTTGCAAAGGCAAAACTCAGTAATACCAGAAGAATGCAAACAAAGTTCAATAAATAGCTGAACAGTAATTCCTTCTTTTAAGCTATTGGAAGTCTCAAGCTTCAAAATGTATTTGCACCCTCAAAATCATATGCATTTTTGCATACTTTTTGCATATTTGCAAGGAACAGAAAAGGGGAAGGACCTGAACATCAAAGCCTTCCTCACCTCACTGAACAGCTGATAGTCGGAAGGGGACCAGGGGAGCTGGATGAAATCCGGTTCATGCCCGGGGGTTCCCAACCTGAATTCGATCAGAGAGCAGTTGATGACAAAAGCCTTTGCCTGAGACACTGAGCAGTCAGAGTAGATAATTCCGACCTTAGCAAACAAATACTGTCACCTGAATCCTATATATTCTCCCTTGACTCCTGCTTCTTCCTTTTAGTTTCTTGGGACCTTTGTCTTTGGCCACTGCCTCATCGTAACCCTTCCCATAGCTGCTTCCTTCCTTTCCTTCCTTTCTATTGAAAACCAGTTACCGTATTTTTCGCACCATAGGACGCAGTTTTTCCGTCTTAAAAACTAAGGGGAAAAGTCTGTGCGTCCTATGGAGCGAATGCAGGGGGGGAGGCAGGCAGGAAAAGCCCCCAAGAGCCACACACAAGCTTCGTGCGGTTCTTGTGGGCTTTTCCCCAGGAGGGAGAAGGGACTGACGCGGTCAGTCAGTCCCTTCTCCCTCCTCTAGAAAAGCCTTGTGCAATCTCTCCAGCCGCAGGGAGGCTGCGCAAGGCTAAAGAGGAAGCCCGGGCAGTGAGTGCGATCCATCCCGCTCGCTGCCCGGGCTTCCTCTTTAGCTTTGCGCGCCTCTCCAGCCGTGGGAGGCTGAGCAAGGCTAAAGAAGCCAACTTTTAAAAAATCTCTCTATCTCTACCTCTTTTTCTTTTTTCGTCCTTTCTCCACCCCCTTCTTTTCCTCTGGATCAGTGTTTTTATCTAGATTAACGTTTTAGTTTGGGGGGGGGGATATTATAAAAAAGGAAACTTTGCAGCTTTTATTTTAGTATACAATAAAAACAGATTAAACAAAACACAAAAGAAGGAAATAGCACAGAAGAAGAAGAGAAAAGGGAAAGCCATTTACCAGAGGTAGATCTTAACCCTTGCCTCACCTGGGAGCTTCTCTGGGCAGGAATTCCCTCGACTTAAGTGGGGTGGGGGGAGAGTGGCAGGTAGGGGGGTATCTACCTAGACACTGAAGCCACATGTCTCTCCAATGAAAATTGGGAGTGGACATTGTGTGAAGTGGCTGTGGATCTCCTGCCGCAGACGTGTAGGACTGTATAGAGTTGGGAGGGCCACCCGAGGGTCATCTAGCCCAGCCCCCTCACAATGTAGGAATTACAGCTAAAGAACGCCAGGCAGATGGTCCCCCAACTGCTGCTTAAAAGCCTCTTGTGGTGGAGACCCCCAACACCTTCCAAGGTCATAGAATTGCAGGTTTGGAAGGGAACCCCAGGAGTCATCTAGTCCAGCCCCGGTGGACAGCGGGCACGATCCATCCCGTTGCGCAAGGCTAAAGATGCTGCTTAAGGCTAAAGAGGAAGCCAAGGCAGTGAGCGGGATGGATCGCGCTCGCTGCCTTGTCTTCTTCTTTAGCTGCGCTGGAGAGGTTTAGCTCCTGGCTGGAGAGGTTGAGCGGCTATGGATCCCGCTCGCTGTCTTGGCTTCTTTGCTCTTTGGGGCTGGGGGGGGGGGAACCCAGGCTTCCCCCGCAGCCCCGAGAAGCTCTGGGAGAAGCGGACAGGCTGCACGCAGCCTGTCCCTTGCTCTTTGGGGCTGGGGGGGAATAATATTTTTCCCCTTGATTTCCCCCTCTAAAAACTAGGTGCGTCCTGTGGTCCGGTGCGTCCAATAGAGCGAAAAATACGGTAATTGCCCATTCATATGACAACCAGGTGCAATGCAGTAGCAACTAATATATTACTGATACCACAGTGCCCAGGCAATGGCAGGTTCCCGGTTACAGTTTGTTACTTACTTAAAGCCATTGAGAATTGAGTCTTCCCCTATTCCTTATGTTTTGAGCATGGCAAAAAAGAAAAAAAGAAAAAGGCAGAATTCAGAAACTGGATTTTATTATTTAAGAGTACCTATTTTTTTCAGTCACAAAAGCTGGTGTTATCTCTGCTGATTTTCTCCTCCGCCCCCTACCCCACCCCGGCACATCCCATTCTGGAAGATCCTTTGAGACTCAAGAGTGGCTCTTTGAGGGCAAAGTGGGTGGCAATGGGAATGGAGGAGCAGGAAAACCCAATGGTTTAAGTGGAACTCTGCTTGCAGTTCTCTGGATCTCACTCATTGTGTTTGGTAGGGAATGTTATTATGCCAATGATAGCAGGTGGTGGGAAGTGTGACATCTGAATCCAGCCTTATGCTGGCAGCAGTATATGAATTCTGAAGTGATTACTTTAGGGTACAGGTATGATTAAGCCAAGCTAACACAGTCATTGAAATAAACCTCCAGTCCAGTGATAGAAGGACTCTTTAATGAGATTGGTGTCAGCACAAAAGCAAGCCAAAATATTAAGTGTGAAATTATGGCTGTTGATAAAATTAAAGCACTTCCTGTTAGACAGTTTCAAATCCTTTCACCTTCTCTCAAGAATATGTGCCTGAGAAGCCTCCACCCTGGGCCACCTTTGTCACCACCGTGTTTTGTTTTTTTCAATTAAGAAATATCTCCCAAATTATAACTATAATTCAGAGACTCTAATGTTCCATTTTAAATCCACTTAGCTAACAACGGGTCGGGATACACATTCACAGTGATTGGATAAATGACAGCAGTACAATTGGTTTAAAAACTTTGCTTTTAAAATGATACCACCTAAGATGCAACAACCAATTAAAATTGTACTCAAAAGGTGTGTGTATTAGGGTGAGAGAGAGGAGGGTGGAGTTACATGCGGCAACTCCTGGAATAATAAAGCTTGCCGTTTGTCATGCGTTTGTCATGCAAAATTGCATGCTGGGAAGCAAGATGTGCTTTATGTTGGCTCATCTGCAAATATGGTATATCAAATTAAATATAAAATTAAACTGGCCTGAAATGAGGCAGAGTCATGAGCAGCCTTGCCCATGAAGGCTGTATCTGGCTGCCACTGAGGCAGAGATGCAATCTTTTAGAAAGGTGAACTCTGTCACTCCTTCTTTCCTCACTAGAGTGCTGTTGAACCAGCTCTGCATCTATGCTGCCTTGATGAACAATCTACCAAGACCTTTTTGGAATGGAAGGGAGATGTGCAGCAATGTCTAATGCTATACTGTATCTGCACCATCTTATTAAGTACCACAGCAGCTTTCCATTATAATTGAAACGAGCAAAAGTGGCCTGTTCTATGAAAGGGTTGAGAAAGAAAAACTCAGGTGCACCTGTGCAGTTGGCAAGTCTTTAAAGGGATGGGGGGAACGAATCCAATCAGTTCTTGGGAATTTTGACAATATAAATGGTCAAGACCACAGAAAATAAAAAAGTACAATTAAAAAGATTAGCACCATTACAGAGTTAGGGTTCAAACATCAGGACTGCCCTAATGGCTGGTCCCTTGCAGCTTTTAATAGAAAACATTGAGGCTTCTGTATTCAAAAGTGACGGTAAGAATCACTGGATGTTTCTGAGAACAGCTGAACGTTTTTAGTTATTTCAAAGTTGAAAGGTTCGTCGTCGTCTTGTCTGAACAGCAGCTGGAGTGCCTTTCGGTTAGCTGAATCCAAGTCCAAGTCCTTTTGGCCTCTGGACTGCTCGGATTGGTTCGGCTATACCTTTGCCTTCTGGTCCAAGGCCTGTGCCAGGTGTCCAGCCCATACTTTGGAGCATCCTATTGCCAATGTTGCTATCTGAGATCGGTTGAGCATTTTCACCTACAAACCCTGAGATTAAAAGAAATACACAGCATTAATCAGGATGGCCATATGCAGAAGAGCAGGATAATCTCCCCGTAAGCCTTAAACCTTCTTATTCTCCTAATTTATCTAATAGGTTGCTAGAACAGGATGTCTTTGTGCACATCGACCTCAAGGTTGCATGTTGATCTGAGAATGTTACAGGCTAATTTTCCTTATTTGAAAGAGAAAAAAAGAATTATATAAATGCTTAACACCATGCATAATAACGTGTGTTGGAAATTACATTTCAGCATGACTCAAAGGTGGCAAGAACCATAGAAATGAAAACAGGGGAACCTGGTTGCATTAATCGTTGTTAAAGTATTGTTCAGCTCCCTTAAACTGCACATTTGTCACTAAAATCTTTGCAGTCTATATAATATTAAGTATTATGTGGTGATACTATTGGAGAGGCCACCGTCATAAAAATCTAATCTATGCTAACTACCAGCTACTTCAGCCTGTGTCACACCCGTCTGTGGCTATGGGGGCATGTGAGAGAACCCAGCTCACGGTGGCACTGGAGTCAGGCTGCCATGTAGATATTTGGATTGGGGTTCTCTCTTTTTGTCCTTTCCCACTTTCTGTGAGTTGTGCTGAGGTGTTGGAGGACAGAGCTGTGCATGTGCCATATGGCCTTGTCCTGAATATTCTAAGATACCTCAGGTGCGATTGAGGACACTGTCCTTTTTGTCTGATTTGAAATAGGGTGCAAATGCCAGTCCGCTCGGCTCCTGTATAAGAAAAGTGGGTTGCTGGTATCTTGTCCTGTGCCTCAGGCAGCAAATTGTTCTGGGCTGGTCCTGGGCAGAATGGAAATAGGTGAGGAAGCCTAACAAGCTCAAGCTCTTCACTGAAAGTTGGATACAGATGTATAACAACGAATACAAGAGAGTTAAAACAAGGGACTGGAAAAGTGAAAGTCTTAAAATTGCTCTTTTTAATATTAACAGAAACCAGCATTCTATAAGGAATTGAGAGCTGAACACCCTGTTCTTCAAAATGTGCAACTTTATATAGTGGTGTTACTATTCTTGATGCCAGCCCCTCAGTGGAAAGTACGCAATTTTCTGTGAGTGACAGGTAATTGGAAGAGTTTTGTTTTTAACTGATACTTAAGTACTTTAATATACAATATAATGAAAATTTCCTCCTCAACATAGGATATAATTATCAGAATTTGAAACTCCATGCATTTTGTTCCATTCAGCACCTATAAATATACAAGCCAAAAAGCAGCTTTGCTAATTGCATGCCAAGACTACTTACTGTTGCTCCTACCGTACTGCAAGCCCACCTGATCAAGTGCTGGATTTTTATGTGGATTCGCACTTGCTTTAACCCTAGCCTCAGCTATTAGAGCTCACTGAATGGTTTTCAACAAGCCACCCACCCTCACAGCATAACCTTCCTTACACGATTGTTTTAAACACAAAATGAGATATGCTAGGGATATAAAAGCGTATGCCACAGTGCAAAGGGTTACAGAAAGAAAACAGGTTGGTGGGAGGTATCCAATTGTGTGCGTCCACTGGGAGAGCCACGTTCTGCTTAGGCAACAGGCTTTTCTCTTCCTCTCCTAGCTCCTGCAGCCCCCACTCTCATTACATCTGCTTTGGAGGGTTGGGACATATTTGTGAGCAGGGGGTGGGGACAAAAGACAGGAGAGGAAGAGGAAATCCACTTGTGCAACACTGGGCATCATTCAATGTTTTTAATGATAACATGTTTAAAGGCAGGCGCTGCAACTCTCCAACACTTTGACTTTGTTTCTTGAGACTGACAGAGGCCAATTACAGTTCAAAAGCACTTTTCAGTGGATCAAAGTCTGCTGTCATTGCATACTTACTAAAGGATAAGAAAACTAGTTCATTTTTTTATTTTATTTGCTATCCCGCTTTATCACTACCCGAAGGAGTCTCAAAGCGGCTAACATTCTCCTTTCCCTTCCTCCCCCACAACAAACACTCTGTGAGGTGAGTGGGGCTGAGAGACTTCAGAGAAGTGTGACTAGCCCAAGGTCACCCAGCAGCTGCATGTGGAGGAGCAGGGATGTGAACCCGGTTCACCAGATTACGAGTCCACCACTCTTAACCACTACACCACATTTAACCACTGCCACCCCTTGTAGCACAAGTGCAGAGGGAATGTTGCCTTATTGTTTGGTATTCACTGTTTGGTGTTTGGGAGCATCGCATGGGCTCATGTGCTCCACTTCGCTCATGTGGGCATTCCCACTTCAGTTTTGGTCAGTGCACTATGTCTGACGGCACCAAATCATTGTTAGCACCAGATCATTTTGTAACTGATGGTCACAAACAGGTTTGCAAACTATGGTTTGACACAATGGTTACCAAAAAATATCAGTGCAGTTTGGACATAATGCTGTGTCAACATTTAAAAGGAAGGAGACAAATGTTTAAGTGAGAGAAGGGACTTGGAGAAGCACCTTGTACTTGGTGTGTTGTTCATAATCACCAAACTATGTTCTGGTGATAGGGATGAATTCCATCTAGGCCTTTTTAAGTTTGCCTTTTTTTAAAAAAAGGCAAGCTGTATGCAATCTTTCATTGTTTGTGGAAAACTCTGAAGCCTCAATTTGAGAATGACTTTCTGTAGTGATTTAGCAAATTGCAGGCGTTCTAATTGGCTTATTTTGAACATTGCCTTCTATTTGAGGCAACAATTACTGTAACCTTATTTCTTGCAGTTTTTCCTTTGTCACCTAAAACAGAGAGAGAACAACCACATGCAAAATTTATTGGTGCTCATTGGTTGAAAGGTAAGGAACTAAAAACTACTTTTACTGTACTTTATATTTATCGACTAATTAAAGCAACTACTTGGAACATCACAATTAAAAGAATTAACTTCCCAAGGGGCTGTTTCTAGCAAGTGGCCCCAGAAACAATTGGGGGCAACTTTCTAACCATGTTAAGGATTATAAATACAGTAGCAGTTTTTTCCCATCTATAAGAAAAGTAGCTATGCAAACAGCTTGAGAAAGGCAGAGAATCTCCAACTGTTTCAGCAGGAAAGACTTCGTGACAATCTCTGCAAGACCAGAGTTAATACTGTTCATTAATAATAGGCTGCTGCACCAGTGGCACAATGCTTTTTCTGCTGTTTAAGGACTGCAATGTCTGATTGCTACCAGAACAAACAGTGTCAGTGGGCAGCTCACTGCAGTTGTTGCCACAAACACAGTAAACGGAACACGCTTGCTTGGCCGGTGACTTTCATTGGTAGAGCAAAAGCTTCAGAAATTCCCGGGAAATCACAGTAAGCCAAAATGTACAGTCTTGTAGTTCTACCAGTGCATATTTTCACAATTCCTGGAGATAGTCCTTATGCATGTAAATGTTTTAGAGACTTAATATAAAGCCCATAAAAGAAAAAGGGCAATAAAGTTTGTATATAGTAAATCAAGACACTCCTTTGGAAAAAAAAAGAGAGAAAAAACAAACCTTGCAATTAAATTTTTATTTCAAAATAATATTTATGATGTCATTAAAGGTAGATTTCTATGAAAATTAAGCCATGTAATTTTTCTCAACAGCTGTTGGAACAGGTACATTCTGGTTAAGCAGAGCACTAGCATTCAGTGCCATACCCTTGATTTTACAGGGATTGCCATGAATTAATTTAATTCCATCTGTAAGCTAAAAATCAGATCAGAGGTCTAATGCTGCTGCAGGCTTCACATCTGTTTAATCATTTTGGGATACAACAGCTTGCCGAAGTTCAGGTTTTACATTTGCTTAAGAATTTCAGTAGGGCTCTCAAAACACAAAAGAACCGCAGAAACTTTGCCTATATTTTAACATGCACATCTTGCAGCTTTTGCTTTGGTACCTTTCGAACTTTATTTTTATAGAGGTTTTTTAAAAAACCAAAAAACAATACCAGAAGTGGCCTTGATTAAATAAACAATTTCTTGCTTAATCTGTGTGAACATTAATTGCTAGCACTGTGACTGAAACACATTATTTCCTGTTCAGGCTCATAAGAAAACTGATGTCACTTCCCCTTTAACACGAGTTTAATGTTGCAAATCCAGGTATACTTACCAAGATGTAAGTCCCAGTGAACTCTGTTGGAATGTGCTGCTTTTGATAAGCCAAAAAACAGCAGCTATGTTAACAGAAACCGAGAAGCACACTACTTAGAAAAAAATGCCACACAGAATACGTTTAAGATACCTAGACATGGGCAAAATGCCGTTCTGATGGAGCACAAATACTGATTGAGACTAGAGCATCTTTTAGGGGGAGGAAATCAGATCTCTTTATTTATGCAGATGCTTAGTGGTGGAAGCTTTATCTGTGGTTGACCTGTACATTCTATTTTTAACATTATATTTTTTGTGGGGGAGGTCTATCTATTGATGTATGAACTCTTGTTTGTTTGATTATTATAATACATTCATTTATTTTAAATCACTGAATGCATTAAATCTGAATAAAATGATACATGAATAAAACAATTAGTTGTAGAAGAAAAATGTTCTCTTTTTAGATGATGTCTGTATGTGTCAAAGCAGGCATATTAGAAGTGTTCCCTCCTGTGTGAGAGAGAAAAGAGATTGTCTGTTCTCATATGACAATTAAAATCTACACTTTTTGAAGTACTTAAAAATATTAAGTACTAAAAGTATTAATAATAAATTACCATTTTAAAATAAATTATTTCCAATTAACTAGGAGCATTTTAGTCTCTTAAAAACCACTTTATTCTTAATCTTACCTCACAGTCAGTCTCACTGAACTCAGTGAAACTTACTTCTGAGCAGATATGCACAGGATTGTACCATCATAGAGCAATCCTTTGGATGTCTACTCAGAAGTAAATCCCATTGTGCTCAATGGTGCTATTCAGTATGCATAGGGCTGCAGCCTAAACAGTGCAGCACTGAATTTTGGGCCTGGAATCACCACGTATGAAACGTAAGTGGTTTAGAAATAAAACATGACATGGAAATGTATCTGCGTAGGACTCTCCAAATAGTTCCAATTAAATGATTTTGGATTAAACACAATGTAATATCTGCATGTAAAGTGGAGCAGTCTGATCATTTCCTAAGAAGGCACTATTTCATATTGAAGATATTTTTTAAAATTTTTTTGCTAAAACTGAGGCCGTCTTGGTTCTCTCTTCCCTTTTATAAGATTAACACATGTGAATTTAACAAGTTTGCTGCAGCAGGACACCCCACAACTATTATTTTCTTTTCCAGCACTCCTGGCAGCCCTAAATCCTTTAAGTCCTTTCCAAGAAGGATCTCTTTTTTGCTTGGGCAATTTTTACACTACGTGGCCTGATAACCCTGATCCCCTATCCTGGATCTCACTATCGCAGCAGAGTCAGTCTTTTCTACCTTAAATTCCCAAGGAGCACCGTGGATGGTAATTCACTTGAGTAATTGGCTCAAGAGATGAAAATCTTGTATCTGCCTCTCTTAGCCACTAATCTATCCAGCTGACTGCAAGCCTAATTGGCAGCTTGTTTAGTAATTTGGCTCCTAAAGTGTTGTATTGATGTTGGATAAACAGCCAATGGAAAACAGGGAGATACATGCTGCTTCGCTTTATAACCTAGTGCACCTTTCCCCCTGTTCTCTGAAGGCATTTAATATTCAGAGTATTCCTTTCACTTCTCTATTTGCGGCTGCTAAACCAGCCTGCAAAATGTAAAGGTCTGAAACTGCTTGATGCAGGAAAGATGTGCTGTAACAGTGCTGCTCTCGAAACCACAAGCCGTCTTGATCCATGATTTTTTCCTAAGGGTTCCCCTAGAGCAAATAAATCAGTGAGAATAATTCTTTTTTAAAAAAAAAAAAGCTAATGTTTATATAGATACAAAAATCACTACCAGTAACCAAACTAAACCAAAGTAATCCAGTTAACTATGCTGAACTTGCACAGTATTGAGGAATAATGCAGCTCAATGCTTTTGAGTTGACACAAATGGCCTCTTTTGTGGTATTCAGATTGTTGGTATACAGAGACGCTCACATGCCTGGTGGGATGGTTTCCACAGGTGTGAAGCCTTTTGCTCAGTGGAACTTCAGTAAGGGAGAGTTAGGCCCATGAGGCTTGAAGTGGGCAACATGCAATCACACCAATGCTGCTATATGGACTGTATGCTCTGCTTCGCCATCTGCACGCCTAGAAAGTGAATGCTGAGACCTTTTGTTTGAATGCTAATCTGTATGTTTCAATGCAAAGTCAGTGGTAAGACCTAAATAGCACCTTTAAGCAAAAGGAAGGGTTTGCACCCGGTTCTCCTCAGGGTATGGCCACAATTCAAGTGGCAGAGCACATACCGTATTTTTCGCTCTATTGGACGCAGTTTTTCCCCTCCAAAAATTGAGGGGAAATGTGTGTGCATCCTATGGAGCGAATGCAGGCTTGTGCCATAGCCGTGCGCAACCCTTCCGGCAGGGAGAGGCTGCACGGGGCTATGGCTTCTTTAGCCCCACACAGCCTCTCCCAGCAGGGAGAGATTGCGCTGGGCTAAAGAGGAAGCCAAAGCAGCGAGCGGGATCCATCCCGCTCGCTGCCTTGGCTTGTTCCACAGCCGCGCGCAACCCCTCCGGCAGGGAGAGGTTGTGCGCAGCCTGTATGCTGCTCTTTGGGGCTGGGGGGGGGGAGATTTTTTTTATTGATTTCCCCATCTAAAAACTAGGTGCGCCCTATGGTCCAGTGCACCCTATGGAGCAAAAAATACGGTACTTCGTAAGCAGAACCCCCCCCCCCCGGCAAAGATCAGGTAGTAAAGCTGGAAACAACCTCTGCCTGAGATATTCGAGACGCAGTCAACACTGGGCCAGATAAAACAATGACCTGACTTGCTATAAGGCACCTTCATGCATTCACTCCCTTTATCTTCTGCTAGCATCTTCTCAATCCTCTCTAAAGAGCATTTCTGACTTCTTCCCATGAGCAGCTTTTAAGAAGCACTTTGGGAAGAGTGGGGTTTACAAGGCTGGTGCTGCATATTCATGATACAGCACTGTGTACTGGGGCTTATCGCAGAATTGTGGTGTTGGAAAGGGACCACAAGGATCATCTAGTCTAACTCCCTGCAATACAGGAATCTCTATGCCCAACATGAGGCTTGAACCCACAACCCTGAGATTAAGAGTCTCATGTTTAGCTACTGAGCTACTGAACCCACCTTTTCACCTGACAAGACTAGAGGCGGCTCACAGATAAAAACAGCAGCTAAGCCTGTTCATCTTTATGGTCCAGCTCTCAAAGATGAGAGCTGGACCATAAAGAAGGCTGATCGCCGAAGAATTGATGCTTTTGAATTATGGTGTTAGAGGAGACTCTTGAGAGTCCCGTGGACTGCAAGAAGATCAAACCTCTCCATTCTTAAGGAAATCAGCCCTGAGCGCTCCCTGGAAGGACAGATCCTGAAGCTGAGGCTCCAATACTTTGGCCACCTCATGAGAAGAGAAGACTCCCTGGAAAAGACCCTGATATTGGGAAAGAAGCACAAGGAGAAGGGGACGACAGAGGACGAGATGGTTGGACAGTGTTCTCGAAGCTACCAGCATGAGTTTGACCAAACTGTGGGAGGCAGTGGAAGACAGGAGTGCTTGGTGTGCTCTGGTCCATGGGGTCACGAAGAGTCGGACACGACTGAACGACTAAACAACAACAACAACAAGCCTATTCAGGATACCATATTTCTGAAGTACATAGGAAGAGCCTACTGGATAAGGCAAAGGTCCATCTAGTCCAACAGCCTGTTCTCACAGCGGCCGACCAGATGCCCATTGGAAACCTCCAAGCAGAAACTAAGCACAACAGCCCTTTCCCCACATGTGATTACCAGCAACTGATTTTGGGAAGCACACTGCCTCTGTCAGTGAAGGTATTATAATTATTATTTATTAAATGTGTATACCGCTCTTCATCTGCAGATCTCAGGGCGGTTCACAACATAAAATTGCAATACTACTAGCCACTGATAGTCTTATCCTCCTCAAATTCGTCTAATCCTCTGTTAAAACCTCCAAGTTGGTGGTCCATAGTTTAACTATGGGCTGTGTGAAAAAGTACTGGTTATAGGCATTTTTGCTGGTTGTTCTCTTTGATAGAATCTTTAATTGGACCGATCATACAATGCCAGCAGAACCATTTGGTGTTAACAGGGACAATATGCAAGCTTGTTATACAATAGAAAAACTGGAAGCAACCTTTCATGCTCAATGCATTGGAAATTTACCCCAGCTTATCTAGCTAACCCAAATCTGTCCTTTTTCTATAAACAGATCAGAAGGTTGACCTTCACCACAAGCCAGGCCTGGGTAACCTCTGTTGGAATAGTATAATCACAGTAGTTTCAAATCATCATTTTGGCACTGCTCATATTCAAGTCTGATTTTTAATCACTGCTGCATTAGACGTCAGCAAAATAGTTTTGCTGGCAATTTTTAAGCGGAATGAAAACATTTAGCCTTTTGATTACCTTGTTAAACAGAGTCATGATGACCTTATAGCAGTACTTGATATTACATACCATAATAGAGAATCTGTCAGATTTTTCATTAAAACACATTCTTATAAAAAAATAGAGTTGATAACTCAAGTCATTCCAAAGTGCATCAGCCTGAAACACAACATGTAGCCAACTAACCCAGACAAAATATTGAAGCATTTATTTTTCATCAAAGATTATCTACTACCTTGAGCTACCGTTATATGCCAGCATTCACATTAAACATGTGAAATGTTTAAAGCAAGCCTCTGCTGCTTTTGCTTGTTCTAATTTCACTTTGTACATGCGCATGTGTGAACATCACCATGAAAACTGGTGGTGTTTCATTATTCTCCTATACAAGAACTTGCTACCTGGAATGTATGCAATGTGTGAAGTGGCTTAAAGTTATACAGCAATTTAAAAAGGCAGCTCCAAAAGCAAAAGGCCAAGAAAAGCTTTCCTGTACTTTTAGTGCCAGAGCATTCTCTTCAATGTAAACCTCACGTTTTTGTATTTTATTTGTTGGGTAGGAAGAGGAGGAGATATTGCCCAAAGTTTCCACAAGTTAACAATCGAACTGTGGGGGACAGTACAGAGAAGAAAATACAGAAAGCCAGGGGTGTGGAGAAGGGAGAAGATGATGGATGTGTGATGAGAAAGTGCTAAACCTTTGGTGTTGTTCTGCTGAGACATAGAGGGGAAACAAACCAGGAGATGGACACAACTGGTTTCAGTTCCAGGGAAGAACAGAAGACAGACAGTTACAGAAATCAGACTTCAAGCCTTACACCAATGGAGAACCTTCTGGGTGACTCTGTGGTCTCAGAGACACAGGATTACCTGAGGGTACTGCAGTTAAGTTTTGTTCTCCAACATATCTGTAGCCTCTTTGATAGTGTGTGTTTATATAGTACGTAAAACCAGTTAATGCAGTAGGAGTGGAGTGTCCCTTGCCCATTGTTTTGCTACCTATACTTTGCTCAGGGGGCAAAAATGACTCTATTGGATGCTGAAATTGGAAATGCTAGAGCCCTACTTTCCTAGTCACGTTCCAAGGAATCAGGAATCAACAATGAAAGCACTTGTTTTGTGAGTGTGTGCCCAGGTGCATGCATATCCACACAAACTCAAGGGCACTCTGTTTTTGCCATAAAGCCTCTTAAGGACTCATACGAAATAGTATTACAGTTCAGGTGTTTAGCAAGCCGACAAAGGCATTCAGAATGACATGCTCCCATGTCAGATATTATATTGCTTCACTAGTCATCAATTCCTTCAGGTATTTATTTCCTGAAATAAATTCATGGCTGCCCTAAGAGGAACAACATATTCCAACCATTCTTTGTCATTTTTAAAAGGCTGTATGTAAACTGTAGGCAATATATGAGGAGAAGCATCTTTTGTTTCAGGTGGTACACCCTTCCTGGTTTCTTGCTGCAATGTTAAAAAAGGAGCTTTAGCATAGACTATAAAGTCAAACGTTTCCTCTTTCGAGAAAAAAAAAATACAGATTAGGACCCTATTACTTCAGCTGTTGACTGGAATTATCTGATAGAATTCACCTTATTTTCTTCACCGCTTTAGTTCACCTTTACAGATGACATTTTTCAAACTATAAAATGCTCTCCACTGCTAAAAGTTTCTTGCTTCAACAGTTTTTCATTGCTGTAAGAGTAAATCTACATCCTTTGTTACTAATACACACGGCGCTATTGGTATGTGACTTTGTCTCAAGGCTGAGAACAGGCTATAAATTTAGAAATCAATAGCTAACTCTATCAATATTCATTTTACTTTTTCAATACAAAATACAAAGGTGAAAGAGCAGTAAATAAGCCAGAGCGCTGAAATAAATTGGGTGTTCTTGTCACAATTAATAAATGTTTAACCAATAACACTTCTAGCTACAGTAGTCTACAGCCTTGTAACGTATCTAGAAGTACGTAGCGGCACAGGTGCTGAACAGGATTCACAAATACACAAACATCTCATTCCAACTGTTTGTTAGCTCCACCATGCTATCTATCCTCCATACATGCATAAATAAGGCTGTTCAACATACTGCATACAAAGATAGGGAAAACCATTTGTCACCGACCGACATTTATGAATGTGGCAACGGAAATCTTTTCTTCATGCACTTGCTAGGCTCGCAAGTCTATTACTGGGAGGCTGGCCTTTTTGCCAGATCTGAGCCTCTGGGGTAAGGTTGGAAAAATATCCAAATAATTGAATAAATAAGGCAGAAGAATTGAATTATATTTAAACACCACTGTGAGGAATATAATTCATCCAGTTACACACAAGCTAAGGCATTTTAAGTCAAGGGGAGCAACTAACTAGTTGCAAGATTGCATAGGTACCTTACTTTCACAGTTTATTTCGTGGATCTTTTAAACTCTTAGTGGAATGCAACATTCCAGCAGAGCTTTGTAAATTAACTCAATACAAACAATTTGATTATCTTATTTGATTTCATACTTCTTTTGAAACAAAAACAGGTCCAGTCTTACTGGGCAATGCTCAGTTCCCAGGGTATTTAAGTGTAAGGTTTAATCTTCATCTTCTATGTCCTGTAGTAGACAGGGGTCTTACAGCCATGCGTATTACTTCAGCTGCGAAGCACACAATTAACATTTCTCTTCTCCCCTTGCTACTGCCATTCCATGATTTACAGCTACTTCTACATTCCTGATATGTGACAGCAAAGACAAAAGCAAGTTTGACAACTCTGAATAAAAAAAAGAAAGAAATGCGCCATTTTGCATTTTAAACTCACTTAGATCACAGCACCATCATAACTGCAGGAATAAAATGGAGTAAACGTTCACTGCCCTGGTATTAAACACATTTAACAAAACAAGCACTTTTGTTGTAGAAAAGCCTAACTAGACTATTGAGTGTTTTTCAAAATAAGGAAGGATCCTGCAGTGACCGGCATCAGCCCTGTTGGGCCCAGCCCACCCATGTGCCGATGAAAGGCCTGTTTGCCGCTGTCTCCATTATCAAGTGGTCTCTGGGTGGTCATTTGGGGATCCTTGAGGTGTGCAGCCCTGGACTTGGGCCCCAAAGACTGTGCCAGCTCTCAATCCTCAAACACCCTCAAAGCAAACGTAGAGGGAAGTTTCCCTAAGCAGATGAAGTGTGTGTTTCCCCCCCTTATAAATTCAGTACTCCATTATAATAAACATCAATTATATTTTTTACCTGCCCTTCACCATGAGGGTGAAAAGGAGAGTTATGACTATTTAAAAATACAATATTAAAAAGTTAAATTACAGTTAATTGGGTGGGTCCTAAACTCTGTATCTTAGGTGTCAAAGAAGTGTGTCTTCGGTGTATGACAAAAGCTACACAAGGTACCAGATACACTGCTGTTGGAAGGGAATTCCACATAGAGGGGCTATTGTTTCCAGGCTGACCTGAGCCACAACACTTCGTTTTCTAGAAACTGGAGTACTTAACAAAACCAGGCCCATAGATCCTGTCACTTTTTACAGCCTTGTCGCTTCAAGAATGGTTCCCTGGTGCTGTTCCTTTAGCAGTTGCCTTCTACCAGCACAAAGGCAACATATAAAAGCACCTGTACTGTGACCCTCGGGACAGCAGGGCCCTTGACTTTACCCCACCCTGGATGTGGCCATTTGCAGGCCTTTAGGCCCACCCAGGCCACAGAGTTTGGTACAAGCATCTCCTACTTCTGCCCCCTTCCACAGGATGGATTTCTTTGGCAGGAGGCAAAGCCGGATGGCTTTTGCGTGCGCTGCAAGGAGAGTATGCTGAGGTAGCTGCAGTAGTGCTAGCCCACTGTTTCTGCCTCCATATTACAGGGAAATGGGGGGGGGGGGGTGAGAGGCAAGGCTTGCTGGAGTTCATGGCTGAGCTGAGATTTGAATGGGGGGCATCCAGGGCTCACCGTTTATCCTCTTAACTGCTTTGCTAATCCCTAATGTGTGGAGCCTCCGCTGTAGTTATCGAGAGGCACTTTTCTCTGTTTTTATTCCATAAGTTGGCCCTTATAGAGCAGTAGCGCTGTAAGAATCTCAAAATCCCTTCTCAGCCTCTTTTGTTTCTTTTCTTTTTTTTCTAATAAAACCACATCCAGTCACTTAAACATTGTAAAATTATGGCTTGCGGGGTGGGGTGGGGATCAAATTGTTTTTGTAGAAAACAGAGGACTTTTTACACTACTGCCACCACCAGAAAGTTAAGCAAGTGTGCCAGATTTCAGTAACAGAATAAAATACTGAATAGGTTGGAAGCCTGGGATGAAAAGGTACACTAAAGTTAATTTTATGATGCTTTATACGTACATATACTTTACAAAATGACTTCCTTCTGTCACTTGCAAGTTGTGAAGCTAAAATCACCTTGTAGAAATAATTATATTATCCTCTCCTCAGCCATTAAGCATTTTCCTACTCACTACACATATGTTCAGAGTCTTAGGACTTGACCTAGACACACTCTTTTTCCATATTACTGCCACTAAGGTGCTTTAGCAATATTTTTCAGACAGTTCTCTTGGTCTGTCACTGATGCCTGAAACACCATGAAAATCAAAAGCCATTCCATTGAAATGCCAAAGTTAGATAACTTCACGGAAGAGCTCCACAGGCCAGTTCAGAATGCAAGAACTACGTTTGTGTGTGCACACTTTATATATGCCAGCAAAATGGATTGGAGCAGGCTTTACCTTCTAGGAACATAAGACTTCTTCTGACCATGAAAGGCATTTGGGCAATTCCTTGATCCCCATGCAATCCCAGAGCCATCGCCCACACTATTTCAGGGGGTCCTACAACCCTCCCGAATAGTGTGGGAAGTGGCACTGGGGCTGCAGAGGTAGAGGGTAACTGGCAAGCATTGCTTCCTCCTGCTACTGGGCGCATCACCTGAGTGGATCCATGCTCAAAGGGTGCTTCCATTAGCAGGAGGCAACCCATAAATTATATTTCCTTGTTGACAAGTGTGCAGTACAGTGACATTCAAGCACGTACAGAAAAAGACAATTAACACAAGTTGATTTTATCACTTCTCATGTACACTGTAAATACAGGGTGCCTTCTGAAATATTCCCATAATTGTTTTAGGAAAATGTAGCCTCTTTTGTATGCAACATGCGGATTTTAAATAGTGTGCTCAGTACTGATATTAAACACTTAGCAAACAATACAAAGCAGAATACAGAACTCCTACTTGGCATGGGCTCCGACAGAAGGCTTACGATCTCAGCGACACAGAAGATGGATTTAGATACCTTTTCCACAACACATGCTGATTTTTCCAGTCACCATGTGCTGTTTTGGTAATTGTGCAAGACTAGTTTGTCAAGAGGGAATGGGGTAAAGAGAAGGTTCAGTGCACAAAGGAGGTCAGTTAGTGCTCTGTGAAAACCACTCCATGCATTAGCTGTGGAGTCTGTTCTCCACTGAACTTATTTAAACAAACAAGTTCCACTAACAACATAGTAAATGAAAAAGGCGATACGTGTAGTCAGAGAAAAACTGGTCATCTAAATTAATCCGGACAATATACTGCTGAAGAGTGAAGGGCTACTGCAGTAAATGCGAGGCAAGGTTCTGATTGGGCTGCCTTGACTGTGGTTCTTCTCTGACCTGGGCCATCCCATGCTTGCTGTTTGCAATGGGAGGGACGCTTCCGTTGATGTCAGTAAGGTAGTCTTTTCCCATATGAATAAACCAGGCAGTGGCAAACGGATCGGGGCCAATCAGTGAAAGAAAAGGGATGAGCTGCACTCTTTTAAGTGTCAAGTTGCAACAGCTCTTTTCTACATATGCTCTTGGGCTGTAATCCCATGCATGTTTAGTCAGATGCAAATCAACTGAAGCCAGTGGCACTTGCTCCCTAGTAAGTGGGTTTAGGATTGCTGCCTGAAAATGCTCCTTTGTCAAACCACCCCAAGCCCAGTTTTGTGCAGGTAAGCCCCAACCAGTTTCTGGGTTCTCTCCCGCCCTCCATGCTGTTTTACAGACTTAAGACATCTGGATGTGTCGTCATGGTGAATCTGCTTACCGGTGGGTCCTGGCAGTGGCGCGGCTTTTCTCCTTCGTTTGATATCACCCATACATAAGGATCCCAAATGCACACTTGTCTGTCTGTAAGCAATTACCAGAGAGATGTATTAATAACTGGTAGGAAAAATAACAACTCTGCAGAAGACTGTGTATCACAGAATCTGCTTCCTAGTCAAAATAGTTTAAATAAACATAGAGCTACACGTTGGAATCTTTCAGATACTATTTGTATTTCTAGTGCTTAGAGTGATGTTACTTATGTAGCCAAAAGGGCATTGGCCATACACTAGAGGGAGGTATCAAAAAGACTTGGAGAAAGTCCAAAGTTTGCAGTAATACAAAACATTTTTTGGGGGGGGGGGAATCTAAGAGTGAGGACTGAGCATGCTCACTTGGCACAGAATACTACTGTGCAAAAAAAAAAAAAATTTAAAAACTGGCTGGGATAGAGAAAGGAATGTTATGTCTAGAATTCAGATCAGAAATACTCCACACTGCAATATTTTGTTGCAGGTTCCACATCCTGAAAATGAATTATGTTTATTGACAAGCAGCCAGTATTTAGAAACAATCTAAATCACCGCTGGAATAAATAAATTCTAAAAGAAATACTTTCAGGTTTTAAAAACTGACAATCTTTCTGAGTCAACATAAAATGAATACTGATGCTACTGACAAAGCAATAGGTAAACATACTTAAATGATCACAATATGATTGACTATCAGTTGTCTACTAATATCTGCTGTCAGAATAACATATATATATTTTAAAAATCAGTTAACAAGCATCTTTTCACAGGTGATAAACAAGTGGGAAACAAAACATTATTTTTAAATAGAACATTCTGCTGGCTTTATAATAAAATGGCATTGATCAAATTCAACAAAACCTGTAATGTGTAACATATATACATTGCAAAATCTTCTCTTTAATGTCTTTTTTAATTTAAAATGAGAAACACAATTGTTGATCACAACTTATCACACCTTCTAATTAAAAAATCCATGTTAATCATGCATTATGTGGAGCACTTTTATTTGCCTGTCCTGAAAATACTTCCATTTCATTGAATGATCCAGAGTTCTGGAACTGAAGAAGAGAGGCGGAATTTTTTCATAATCCGGTTTCCACATTGTTCATAACTTTATACATCGTTCTGAGAGGTTTTGACTCCTCTTCTTACCTTGGCATCCCAGAGATCATGGATAAACCTTGATTAGAGGGGGGTCTCATTACTCCAGCTTTACCAGTGGGACTAAATCCTCCCTATCACAAAGTACAACAAGGTAGTCCTGCCATGTACTGGATTATTGGGTGGTAAGGAAACTAAACAACTATGCTCCAATTCAGAGATCTATCTGGGATACAGTGTACACTTCTATTTCTGACTCCTAGGGTTATAGTACTGTTGTTTGGCTGAAAGGACAAAGACATTAACTTCAGGTAAGACAAGGCTATGAGAATCACCGCAGTTCAGAACTTAACCAAGAGATTCATTTCTTTATTTCTTTTTTTCAGAGACAAAAAACAATAAAAAGTTGCAGCCAAAGAACAAAATACCCCCAAATTAACACTTTCCCTAGCAAACATTAGGTAGGCAGTTTACACCTGACTTCATTAACAGATATCAAGAAGGAGGAGAAGTTTCTGATGTTTGTTTCTTACATCCTCTCTGAATCTTTGGCAGAAGTTTGGAAGTGCAGGAATGCAGCTTTTGCTCACTCCAAGCTGAAGATAATTACAATGACTTTGGTTGTAACATGCCTTCTATATTCAACCTATAGTGTGTGTGTGTGTGTTTGCTTTATGAAGCCTAGTGCAAGAGAAAGGTATCAGCAAACCTGGAAGAAACTTGAAGTCTGTGGAAATTCCTAACATCTGAAAAGCCCCTCTCAAATTTAGCACACACAAAAAGGTACAGTGGTGCCCCGCAAGACGAATGCCTCGCAAGACGAAAAACTCGCTAGACGAAAGGGTTTTGCGTTTTTTGAGTCGTTCCGCAAGACAAATTTCCCTATGGGCTTGCTTCGCAAGACGAAATGTCTTGCGAGTTCTTGCGAGTTTGTTTCCTTTTTCTTAAAGCCGCTAAGCCGTTAATAGCCGCTAAGCCGCTAATAGCCGTGCTTCGCAAGACGAAAAAACCGCAAGACGAAGAGACTCGCGGAACGGATTAATTTTGTCTTGCGAGGCACCACTGTACCTGAAGTGTACACATGTGTAAAAGGCATACATGCCTTGCTCTAATTCATGATGCTTGCAACTTGCTATGAACTGGGTTTGTGCAGGGCGGGGGCATGAATTTGCTAATTTGTCATTAAACAAACAGGCTGAGGAGGGAGGGAGACACAGGACAGTACATGTGGAGGTGAAGGCAATGGAAAGATTCTTCCTCTCCTCTACATGAACAAGAAGGGAGGGGCCACTGTGTGTTTGTGTCTGTTTCCTGAACGAGAGAGTCAGGTATCTGTCTGCTCATAGAGTCACCGTACAACCGTTTGGACTGGGGACCACAGTGTTTCCTTAATAATAAGCCAGCTGTCTTCTATCACAAGTCACGGTCTGAAGATGTCTAAACTGAAATATAAATTAGGCCAAGCTTTAAAAATAGGAGCTTGTAGATGTCTCAAGTTGGTCCAAAAGTGACTGTAGACCAGTAGATGAAGAATATATGAAATCTAATATAACTTACACAAAGAAACTAAGCCTCCCTCTCCTCTGTTCATAATATTATTGCAGGGTCACTGACAGCAAGGGACTTTGGGGCACAGCTCGTTCTATAATAGATTGCAGTGTTTGTCAGGGCTGTTATAATGAAGGGAGGCTGAGAAGCAATGGAAAGGAGGGAAACAAGAATTCAAGCAGGATGAAAGATAAAAATTAATAAAGTCAGCCAATTGAACCTGGAGACCCTAGCTCCAGGAATAACAGCTAGCTGTGCTTGAGTAATTCTGCTCACATTGATTATCTGTTACACTGCATTGAGATATCTAGATTATTGATCAGTTAGATTATGGAACTTGGATCCCCCCTCCCCGCTTCTCCTGTGGCACATGCAATGGAGTTGCAACAAATAACACTAAGTAAGGACTACTTTGTTATTGTTGTCACCCTTTGTGTAGAACATAGCAGTTACTTTTTAATTTAAAATCAATGAATGTCTGAAAGGCAGCTGTGTTTCTTCAGCATAAATGAATCATTTGTCTTTGCAAGCTCAACAATCTGATCACTAGCCAAGGTGAGGTTTGTTTGTTTGTTTGTTTGTTTGCTTGCTTGCTTGCCACTGTTCTGAGAAAAAATACTTAAGTTTTATCAACATTCTGAAAACAAGCATTATTATAAAGAATTAAAAAGCAATCACTATTATAAATATATATATATATCCCATATGCTCTCAAAACAAGATAATCAGATTTGGTCAAGTTCAGAGTTTTAGCATTTAACTGTAGCTGCATTTAACACATCTTGAAAAGTGGATGAATAAAAAGATTAGCAGTTCTACTTTTTCATGCATAGCAAAAATTGTGGGAAAACGAACTTGTTATGCACACTGTGAGGCAGTGCCTCCGAATCGGAAGATCTCAAAGTTGGGATTTGAGAATCCCAACATGAGGTGGAAAGCAGAAGGGTGAGCTCATTCACATATCCAGTTGATCAGAGTCAAATGAATTCTATGACGCAGACTGCTTCATTTTCAAGCAGCATTATTTTATTTATTTAACAAAATTTGTATACCACTTGAATGTAAAAAGCCTCTAAGCAGTCTACAAAACTATAAAATCAAAACATTAAAATTATGATGGAAGCATAGAACTGTAGAGCTGGAAGAGACCTCCAAGGGAAATCTAATACAACCCCCTGCAATTCAGGAATCACAACTCTCAGGAACCCCTGATAGATGGCGATGCAATCTGTTTAAAAACCTCCAATGGCGGAGAGACCACTCACCAAGGCAGTCTGTTCTACTGTCAAACAGCCTGTACCATCTCAAATTATTCCTAATATTTAGTCAAAATCCTGTAATTTGCATCCACTGGTTTGGGTCCTACCCTCCGGAGCAAAAGAAAACAAGCTTGCTCCATCATTCATGTGACAACCCTTCAAATATCTGAAGATGGCTATTGTATCATCTCTACGTTTTCCCTTCTCCATGCTAAACATACTCAACCCCCTCAACAGTTCCTCTTCAGACTTGGTTTCCAGACCCTATATCACCTTGGTCACCTCCCTCTGTACACATTTCGGCTTGTCAGTATCCTGGTGCCCACAAACTGTGATTCCCACCCAGTACTCCTGGTGTGGTCTGACCAAGGCAGCATAGATCTGGACACTATACTTCTGTTGATGCGGCCTAGAAATGCATTCACCTTTTTGCTGCTGCATCATACTGTTGACTCATAGAATCATGGAATTGTAGAGTTGGAAGGGACCACGGGGATCGACCTCTACGTTCAACCCCCTGCAATGCAGAAATCGTTCACCTAACATGGGGCTCAAACCCATGACCCTGAGATGAAAAGTCTCATGCTCTACCAACTGAGCTATACCTTGTGTTAAGCATGTGGTCTACTAAAAACACCTAGAGCCTTTTTACACGTACAGCTCTCAAGCCACGTGTCTTATATTTGTGCATCTAATTATTCCTAAGTGTAGAACTTTACACCTGTCCCTTCCTGAAACCCTGGAGATCTGCTACCAGTCAGTTTCAACAATACTGGGCTAGACAGGCCTATAGCCTGACTATGAAGCATAAGGCTGCTTCCTACGTGGTCATCACTGCTGCCTCTTTAAAAAACTTATTTGTTACCAGTTAAATGATATACTGATGTCCTTCTTGATCTCATGAAAGCTGCTATGGGACCCTTATTGGTGGAAAAGCAAGGTAAAATGCTTAAAATACATATTGGGAAAGAAGCTAAGCAAAATTAAGTATTTCTGTTTCTCTTGATTTATTTAATAAATGTTTCAATTTCCAAGCAGCAGGACAAGGCAAAACGGAAGAGACTGTGCTGCCCTGCCTTGGACGTTCCTTAGCTGCAGACTTGGAAGATTGCAAATAGCTAATTCCCCTGATTCTTCTCCACTTATCCATAGCTTGCTTCGAGCTATCATTTATAAATAGCGTTTTGGCAGGAAGCTAGGCATGCTCTATGGCAGGGGTGATAGGAATTGTTAAGACCACCTTGCCTGAAAACTTGGCTGCTGACGTGCTGGTGACAGGGACTCGAGCAAGCTGTGTCAAAGGGAATAATTTTAAAGGAAAGACAACAGAAACTTGTCGCCTCATTGTATGCATTTACAAACAGGGCTTTCCAGAGTATTAGGCCTAGTTAAAGCTGCCCCCTGGATAAAAAGTGTTCCCGAGCAGCCTCAGACGAGCTCGGGAGACAAACAGATGTGACTATGGTCCCTGGCATTTGGCAAGAACACTCACTGTCACAAAGAAAGATATAAGCCTGGACAGGGCATCAGCTGCACAACAGTGGAGCAGGCCTGCAAGTGTCACGGCAGCGGCAAAGTTGTGGCAGAAGGAAATAAAAGGGCTGGAAAAGCCAGACTAGTGTGAACTTACACTAGTAGGCCAAATATATATTTGTTATTGTCATGCCTTCTGACATTAAATGAACAAACAACAGAAGACGGGGAAAACTGTGGCCAATTCTTAATTTTCTCTCTCTTTTGTCTACAATATTTAAGCATGTCTTTTCTTGATGCAAGTAATTACAAGAACTGGAGGAATAAGAGAGTCTATTTTGAGACACTGGGAAGGCGGCGGCAGCAGCGGGGGGCTGCAGGAAAGAATTTGATGATGATATAAATGGAAATGTATTATTGCCATTAACAGCTATTACCATGTCATCAGGCAATTTTTAAAGCAGATTTACCAATATACAGCAGCTGCTATTTGATGGCAACATTTCCCTTGCTTTCTTCCCTCTGTTGAAGTTCTCCGTCCCTTACAATTTAATTTCACACCTTATTATGTTGCATGGCAAATTAATATTTCCTGTAACTTAACCATACAACTGTTGCCATCATTGTGCCCTAAAAGATTAAGAAAATACTCTGTTAAGTGAAAGACAGCATAAGGGTACTGCTGTCCTTTTCAGGGTCAAAAATTATAGAGCTGTAGAGTTGGAAGGGACCCCGAGGAACATCCAGTCCAAACCCCTGCAATGAAACAATCTCAACCTAAACATCCATGGCAGAGGGCCACCCAACCTCTGTGTAAAAATCTCCAAGGAAGGAGAGTCCACCATCTCATGGGAGTCTGCTCCACTGTCAAAAACGTCTTATCATCAGAAAGTTCTTCATGGTGGTTTAGTCGCAAACCCCTTTCTTGTAACTTGAATCCATTGGTTTGGGTTGGTCGCCCTCCTCTGCACATATTGCAGCTTGTCAATATTCATCTTAAATTGTGGAGCCCAGAACTGGACACAGTACACCAGGTGTGGTCTGACCAAGGCAGAATAGAGTGGTTCTATTACTTCCCTTGATCTGGACACTAGACTTCTGTTGATGCAGACTAACAGCATTAACTTTTTAGCTGATGAATCACACTGTGTACCCATGTTAAGCTTGTGGTCTACTAAGATCCCTAGATCCTCTTCACATATGCTACTGTCAGGCCAGGTGTCCCTCCTCTTATATTTGTGCAGCTGGTTCTTCCTGCCTAAGTGCAGAACCTTACATTTGGCCCTGTTCTCCAATCTGTTAAGGTCATACTGAATTATGTCCCTTGTGGCATTAGCTGCCCTCCCAGCTTGGTGTCATCTTTAAATTTGATGAGCATCCCCTCAATTCCTTCATCCAAGTTGTTTATAAAGACAGTGAACAACAACAGGCACAGGACAGAACCCTGTGGCACCCCACTTGTCACTTTTTTCCAGGATGACGAGGAACTATTAGTGAGCACTCTTTGGGTTCAGTCAGTCAACCAGTTACAAATCCACCTAACAGTAACTTTGTCCAGCCCATATTTTACTAGCTTCTCTGCTTTACTTTCTTTCCCCCTTACATATGAAAAAAGGAGAGCAGGTTTCATCAATGGTATTTTCCTTTACAACCGCATTTGCAACTCTTCCAAACCCAGTTAGTTGTTCTGAACTAGATATCCAAAATATTATTGAACCATGTCTCAAGGGGTAGCTCCATTTGGGCTCTCCACTGATACACTATCACTAGACATGCAGCTACCAGTGGAAAAAGAATTAAATCTTAATGCTGGATAGCTTTAGTGCACAAAACCACTTCCCTATTTATATGTTCTCTAGTAACTAAATACTCCTACTTCAAGTTGAAGCCAATGCAAGGTTTCTTTTAAATTCATTGAGAAAGATAGCGTCTTTTTGAACAATTTATACCTAAGGTTGTTGTTTATTTCTTTTACACTTCACCTAGGTAGAATATCCTTATTAAAAATGGCAAATGGAAGATTAGTTCCCTTTATGACTTCACTGAAGTTCCACAGGTGCAACTTCTTTCATCATAGGGAAAAACCACACGTGCAGAGAGCGGCCCTGGTTTGGAACTCAAAGCCTCAGAAGCCTTTTTCCTCCAGCATATAGACTCCCTAACATAACCTGAATTTCAGAAGGAACTATTTCTGAATGGAACAATGGTTAACTCATCTGTGGAAAAAGAATACATGTGCCACTGATTCAGAAAGCTTTCACTGCATTGCATCTTTCTAAACCTGTTTAAACACTCTCTTTTATTTCATTCTTTCAAGCCGTGAGCTGATTTCATTCTGTACTTCAGTTTTAGGCTGCTGTTAACAAGCCTTTAACCCAATTAAAATCATGAAATTCTGTAGAAACAGTCACAGAATACTGGCACAGTATCAGTGAGCTCCTGCAGATGGCTGTAGAACCCTTTGGTTTATGCCTTTTGGATGCCGTTAGGTCATACATAGGCTTGGAAAAGAGCGAGTCTGATGGGGTCTCAGAAGGATAATGTAAAGTGGCTAGAGTTAAGTTCTTTTCATCTTAAGAATGACAGAAGAGCATTTTGGTAAGTGAGGGATTTATTTCGTTTTATAAGGTGCTATAATGCTACTAATTCAGAGCACAAAAATCCCTTTAGGCATTTTAAAGGATGGCCACAAGTTGCAACATTTATGAAGGGCAATTACGTTGAACTGAAGGGAACTTCAGCACAGGCAAGTTTAGGACTGCACTACAAGTATACTAAATGTGCAGCCTCCCTGAATCCCTGCAAGGGGCATAAAGTATGTACAATTGCATTTGGAATCGCAGACTGATGGTGTCTAATTTTGTAAAGTTGCCATGGGAGAATTTATACATGGTGTATAGATGTCTTACATAAATCAGTATGTATGCTCACTATTTAATACTAACTTTATGGGGGATAACAATTTGCACCCACATTCACCACTGATAATAACTGAGCATGGGAGGGGCACATAATTCCATGCCCACTGTACTTGTTTTTTTTTGGGGGGGGGGATTTGACAAATGTGTTAATAGGCCCTTGGTATTACATAATTATGTCTACATTATGAAACTCAAATAATAGCATTCAATGCAAAGTACCTTACAATGGAAGTGAAACTCTTGCTAACAGTATAATACATCTTAGTAGCAGTTTGCATTACTAAAGATGCTGTTTCATTTTCATTAATTCCAAGCCGTTAAATCTTAACAGAACACAAAGGCAGGTTAAGCAGTGGAGTGTATTCTTGCCTTGCTCTCCATTCTCTTCCCTACACCTCTACTGTTTCCCTGTGTTTAGATCGTGCTTATATTGCTACCCCTTTAGCACTTTCACAAAAGACATTCTGTAAAGTTAGGAAGGTGTAGCAACTCATGCTTTCTTAAGTCGTGCAAAGGGAGATAAACCTAGCTACCCTTCTGTTTTTAAACGACCAACCAGAAAACCTCTGGAAATGAACAAGCTGAAGATAGCCACCTCCTTTCACATGCTCCGAGGATCTGTTAATATAGTGGTAATATTGCTTATTATGGTAAATAGCTTGTGAACAACGAGCAATTCTAGGAATTTTGGCAAGTGAAGATTTTGAGATGCTGCACCTGTGGAAATTCCGCCTCCTCCACAATCCGTTATTAAAGGACTCTATTAAATGAGGGTTCCCCAGGAAGCCAAGATGGATAAGTGTTTGGGAGTCCCTTCTGTACATTTCATCAGCAGCCATGTCTGAATGTGGTGCAAGCAGGCTCTGCTCTAGTTTGAGCTTGAGGGCTGTTGTTCTGCCAGCATTCAAGTCTATGGTTCACACAGCTCAGCAGCAGCCCCTAGTGTTTTCGTCAATACATCTTCTAAAGCATCTCTGTAAATTAGGGAACAAGAAAGGTCAGGGACCATCATGTGTTGGTTCTAAAGCCTCAATACAAAACGTTAGCTTTGTCTAGGAAGCACAATGAAGGAATTAAGGTCTCAGGAGTTGACACAGGCCTTACGTTCGTGAAAACTGCTGCTGTTGCTGTTATCAGCATGGGTGATGTGGATCTGCGGTTGGACAGTAGCTACTGGTATGGGATGAGATAGATTCTGAAAGCCCTCAGAAAATCTAAGTTTCATCTTCTTTTTAAAAATGTTCTTGAAAAAGAGGGATAGCTCAGTCAGTAGAGCAGGAGACTCTTCATCTCACGGTCATGGTTTCAAGTCTCTTGTTGCGTGAAAGTTTCCTGTATCGCAGGGGGTTGGACTAGATGATCCTCGTGGTCCCTTCCAACTTTACAATTCTATGATTCTATGAAAAGTCACTTCTAAAAGAAGATAGGAAAGTGTATCTGCCATTGTAAATTCGTAATTCTTAACACATTATTTACAACAGAAAAGTGTACTTTGTCTTCTTGTCTGCTCTTCAGTGCTATGGGAGAAACTTTCCATGAACTGGGAAAATTCAGGGACAATTCATACTTCATGCACGCAGCAACAGATTAAAAAACAAACAAACCATGATCTAACACGGCAACCAATATATAATCCATTTGAAAACAGCAGCAGAACTGCACACTGAAAGCCTGCTGAAGCAAAAAAGCCTTTTCATTTTGTCTAAAAGATGAGGGAACCAGCAATTTCCACCTGCAGTGCCACCACTGAGAAGGCTCTGTCCCTTGTTCTCATCTATATCACAGCCCTAGATGAAAACATAGCAAGCAGTGCCTCTGATATATTGTAACCCTTGGACAGGATATGTGAAACAGATAATCCCTGAGATAATGAGTACTTTAAAGGGCCAAACCAGCACTTTAAATAGATACTGCAAATGAATGGCTAACCAATGCAGCTGAAACAAGATTAGCACATGAAGTACCTGTCTGGTCAGTGCTACTTGAAATTTCTGAGGTTTCTTTGTTTTTGTTTTTTAACAGGCAGCCGTCACAGAAAGAGTGCTCACAGAGAGCCCTGCAAAACCAATCTGGAAGTAACTAAACCAGGGTAAACTGAAGCTAGCTCTGCTTTCTTTAAGGAAATCAGTCTTCAGGCAACCAGGCAATCATAGTTGATAAAAGACACTCCTGGCAATCACTGTCATCTGGATATCGAGGGACAGCATTAGATCCAGGAGAACCCTGAAGCTACATATGCCATTCATATTAGGTATCGAGTTAGTCTCCAAAAACTCCAGAATTTCCAACTAACAGCACTTAATCTGGTACAGGTTAAGTTTTACTTTGCTTAGCACTCCCAGCCCCCAACCTATATCCACTGCTGAACTGATACAAGACACCTGTCATTTCCATTGCCTTCCAGGGTTTTGATAACAGACACAAGAAGTGTTTCATCTGCATATCGGGATGTGTCCAATGATTGCATGAAGGGAAGCTAGCTTATGCAACCAACCTCTCTCTTCCCTTCCTCCCCCTGCTGATGCAAGCTCCTTAAGACCAATTTCCCTCTCCCATTACAGCCTCATATAATACAGCCCCCACTATTCAGGAGTTCCCCCTTCCCTACTGGGTGTACAAGGGGAAGAGGGGAAAGAAATTAGCTGTGCATGGGGCCTACGGCTATAACCATAGCCCAAATCACCGGAAAACCTTTTGCAGATCTTTCATATAGATCAAGGGGGGGGGGAGCCCCAGCTGATGGGAGCTGCAGACTGACAATACCTTGTAGGGAAACAGGTTCCCCATCCCTGATGTACATGATGTACACAGGGGAAGCTTGTGGCATCCTACAGACAAAAGGCCCCAGAGGGGTGGGGGCAGAACAGCCATCTTCCAGCAGTCTTCTGGGGCTGGCTAACCACTGTAGAACAGAATTTTGCAAACCTTGCAGGCAGCCCAGAAGGATAGCATGGTTGAAATGTCACTGTATGTGTGGTAAACATGTGCCATATGAAATTTGATTTTGGCTCGTTGACAATGAAATTGTTTCCATTTTTGCATAATACAATGCTCCTTAGAATTTGCTTTCCGCTCAGAACTAAGGTTTTATTAGTTCTAAGGCTAAACATGAATTTGTTCTCAGGAAGTCACAGGCTTTGCCTGTTAGGAAATGGTGGAAGAATGAAAAGGAGACAGGAGAGAACTGTTGATCCTATGACCAAGTGGGAGTTCCCTCCACAACTTCTATTTTAAAAAGAAAATGCATTGGTTCAAGTATGGCTGAGTATTTTTCTATGTTTTGATTTTTAAAAATTGGAAGAAATGTATATAAAAATAACTACTGAAGCTTGTTTCAGGATAATGTTTCTGAAGTCTCAATACTTAGGTACCTAAACACTTCTAACTTTAACTTTGGTCTTCAAAAAAGTATTAGCATTCACTGATGGTTAAAAACAGCCTCTTCGCGAAATTTCACATTGCTCTATTTTATATAGATCCTATAAAATATATGCATATCTTGTGACCTATTACTCTTTCTTTTCAAGATAGCAGTCTACTTTTAAATTGAGTTTTAAAACCCATTATGAAGGTTTGAACACACAATTTAAAAGCAGACGACTATCTTGAAAAGAAAGAGTGGTAATAGATCACAAGATATGTATTTCTCTTTTTCCTTCTGCCACATTATAGTTTCACCTATTTAGGTCACCTGAATCAAGAATAATGTGAAAAACACAAAACAAAAGGGGGGGAAATCAAGGAAAGAAGGTATAAAACCATGACAGCAGTGAAGATTTGTTATTCACAGGTGCAAAAACATGGAAAGGAAATTAAAATGGTTAAAACTGGAGATGGTTGATATAGAACAAGTTCCTTGAAATGCAGCATTGGCTAGTTATATTATCCTATAATTCTAAAATTACTGATGCAAAAATAGACAGTCTTCCACATGTTATATGTGTGCAGCCCATAGGATGATATACTGTGCCCTTCTACTGCCATTCACATAATGGATTTCTGTTCACAGAATAACTCGGAGGCAGCCACCACAACTGCTCCAATTGAAAGGTAGAAAATACACAATTTATTCTAAGGATCTAACTAGACCACAGCTTTCTGCATTCCTTGTTAGGTGCTATATTACAAAACTAGGACTAGGGGAAGCATTTTCGGAATGACAGGTAACTTTGAGCTAGGGAACACCATAAAATGGTAACTTGAAACCAACCCTGTGCAGATCTGATGTCCACACTGGTTCTTTATCAGCTCCTTGCTAGCAATATAAACCAACTGGGCTGCAGTGATCCAAGCAGTACACACTGTTCCTAAAATGAGAGCTGCCAGGACATGCTTACTGCTCTCTGCTTCACGCGCCATTGCAAGAAGAGGAAAGGTACCTCGTCCTATCTTGGCCAAGACACTCCTGTATTCTTTCATACTGTGGCCTACAGTTTTCCTTGCGTGTGTGGTCCTTTCCCAATTGTGCTTATTCCCACAACTGTACCAGCTATGCTATCAGCAGAATTTTCCTCTGAAACAATATTCAGGATGGCTAATCTATAAGGCATTTTAAAGCAGTCTTGGGCTCCTGATTTCTTTCAAAATTTTTATATTTTTATACTTTTAGAAAAATTAAGGGAACATGTCTGCTGCTTCTAAAAGATGGGAAAATACAAGAATCTCCAGTGTTGAAATTTCATCTATTATTTGCTTGGCTATTCAGCAAAGCTGAATGTCAGAAAACTTATGTATCTTTCATAGCAAAGTTTTGGGGAATTGTTGTCTGGCAGTGGTTTGAGCAGTCAGTGGCAACACAGAATGCTAGTTTCATTTCTAATGTCTACAGATGTAATTCTGACAGCTGCTATCTTGGCAAACTGTACATAATTTTCTACTTTGGGGGCTGGAAAGCAGAGGGAGCATGAAATTCCTTATTCAGGCTGCATTCTAGGAGCAAATGCTTTGCCCTGAAAAAAAATACATCCAAACCTACTTAGCAAGGAATGACAGCGGCTAGTTGTTCACACATTTTATAGAAGCAACAAAGGCTGATACCAAGAGACTTCAAGTAACCTCTGAAGGGGATGTGGGTGGAAATGCTGAAATACACTCATTACAGTTATCAGTTATTAGAATAATGGATACAATGGGACAATTGATTTTAGTGGCCTGAGCATTCTGTAACTGCCTCTCAGACATGCCCGTAAGACATACAAAGCAGTAAATTTCATATAATCTAAAGATTTCCTTCTACACAGCCCCAGGAAATTCAGTGCAATTTGTATGTTATTAAAACTTCCAGCAGTTACAAAGGAATGCCAACAGTCCTCACTTGGGCTACTTGCAAAGCATTTTAAATGTGTTTAAAATAGTATTTGCAGTGGGGGTTTTTTTAAAGGGGGTACTCAAGGGTACTCCTGCCCACCTAGCAGTTTGAAAGCACATCAAGTGCAAGTAGATAAATAGGTACTGCTCTGGCGGGAAGGCAAACAGCATTTCTGTGTACTGCTCTGGTTTGCCAGAAGCGGCTTAGTCATGCTGGCCACATGACCCGGAAGCTGTACGCAGGCTCCCTCGGCCAATAAAGCAAGATGAGCGCCGCAACCCCAGAGTCGTCCACGACTGGACCTAACGGTCAGGGGTACCTTTACCTTTACCCAAGCGTAAGCAGTACCAGCATCTCCTTTGTTGTTTTTAAAAAGTGTAGCACTTACTGTAACAACTTCACGGGGAGTACCAGCACCTATTTTTCTACAAAAATACACTGGTTCGCAGTATAGTATATAGTGAGCAAGTATAGTAAGCCAGAATGGAATCACATCTTGCCATGAGGCTCACTGGGTCACCCTGGGCCTAACCTGCCCCACTGGGCAGCTGAGAGATTAAAATGCTACCCTGAGCTCCAAAGTGGAACTGTGGGCTAAAAAATATAAACACTCTATCAATAAATGGCTCTCCAATCAATTTCCCAGTTGTGTTTGTATGTAAAAAGAGGCTTTCAAGTCTTGCTTCCCCCCGCTTACAACTCTCACCAGGAACATGCAGAATAACCTATGCTGGGTGACAGGCGGTGTAAAATCTTTTAAACGCAGTTTCTAAAACCAATGCAGTTGAGTCTTATTTTGCACTGGGCAGGTGTAATCAGAATTTCACACCGAATCCAGCTATTGGCTTGCCTCGCTCTGAAGCCTTTCCTTAGGCTTAGCTATAACAATGACATCACCGGCTCAACACCCATTGCAACATCTGCTTTCACACTACTAAGAATGCCATTGTATTAACCAACAAGAGCTATGACCATTCCTTTTTCTTTTCCTTTCTTTTTTCTTTTTTGGTTAAATGTTAAACAGATGTGATGGAACAATTCAGCTCTGTCAAACTCCTTTTATACAATGCCAGTATGCTGAGATTGGGGCTTTAATGGTGACACATTTGTTTTATATGGAATAGTAACATAATGTGACTATGAAACGTGGGGGGGGGGGGGGGGATTCTCTTGCCAATAAATTCTCATCTCCATGCACAGTACTCTAACACCTCCTAGCTGTTCCAAACCTTATTCAAAGTCAGAGGCTGTCATAGATTTACCTGCAATAAGCAGGTTGCATTTTTAAAAGAAAACCTGGCAGGAAATAAAGTCCAATTGTACTGTTATTCTTAATGCTCTGCACCACCACGCCTCCAGAGACTCATGAACTTTATGCCAAGCAAAAAAGACTTTAAAATATCTGTATTAGAGTCTTACTGTCCTTAGAAAGGATAATGCATTGTTTTTACTTGCTTCTAATTAGTAATTTAAGCATATGTTCAGCATTTAACTCTAAATGTTTGCCTTTTCCCCAAGCTCTGAGACAGCTGTCCAAGATGTGAATGCCAGAAAGCATTTAAATATCAACATCTGTTGAATTATGTTAATGCAATGTAATATAATTGGGCATGAGTTGGAATTGATCAAAAGTGTGTGAATTAGACAAAGGCAAATCTAAACCAATATTTCATTTCACAAACAAGTCAAAGGTAACAAAACTGTGTTTGTTACTAAACCAACATGATTAGAGCACAATTTTCAGGACACCCAGGCCCAAAAACGATATAAAAACGTGAAAAGGCAATTGTAAAAGGAATAAAATATAAAATATTATTGCAGAAATAATCTACCACTAGTATTTTGGCCTAGGATTTCATACACATTTTTAGAAACAGCTTGTCTTACAAAACACCAATTAAAAACAGGCTTTATTTTATGGTAAGGAACAACTCAGAACAGTTGTTCTCAGACTAATAAACCACAGTTTAATAAAACATGGTTTTGCGTTTTGTGTGAACCCTGCCCAGCAGCTTAACAATGATTTGTTTACTGCTAAAATACATTGGTTTTAACTATGGCTTGGTATTACATGTGAACACAGCACCATTCTTTAACCATGTGTTGTTGCTTTTTATCCACCTCACCACAGAATATTGTCAGGCTACAAAGGCAAGAGCAGCTGGAAAACACACCAGACTTGGGAGAATCAAGAATTCTTTTTGGCTGTGGGAAAACTTGTGCTTCCTTTTGTGAGACACATTATGTAAGCACCAGCTCTGTGAGTACAAACTGAACTGGAGTATACCCCAATGCAGAAAAAGGAACTGTGCTTAAATTAAAATGTCTAAATTCTTAGTTGTTTTTGCAGGCATGCTTATACGGCGGCCTGAATTTTTGTTTCTGCTTGCAATGTCTCCTTGAAGGAGAAACAACCTTGGTTGGTATATTTTAAACTATGTGCATTTAAGATTGATCTTTTTATATTAAAATATATCATTATATTAAAATATATCATTCATCATTCTCTGGAAAGCTGTTTTTTGTTTAAAAAAACCATTTCAGATTTGCAGCAAGCTGTTATTCAACTGAGCATTGTTGTGTTTTTAGTTAACGGCAGCAACGTATAGGAAAGGAAAAGTCTGCAAAAGCTTTGCAGCCCACTTGTGAAAAAAGATTAACTTCACACTGACTTTAGAAGGGGTGGGGAATGCACTTGAGATGTTGATCAAGCCTGCTGCATAACTCAATGAAAAAACCTGCCTTTCAATGAAAAAACATTCTTGTCAGTGACATGCTACTATGATAAAGCTCTGCACACGTTCTTAATTTGCGAGTGCTATAGAAGTGTTAATTCTCTGTGCTTTCCTGCTCAATCACCCTCTCCTCTTTCCAACAGTTTTAAGCAACCTAACTTAATAAATGCACCACTATTTAAAATATATATATATATTAAGGAGGTAAGCCTGCGTGAAGCATTTGGGTTAATATTGTTACCAGTGGATCTTATCTGACAGAAGCTTAAGCATGAATACCAGGACTGTTAATAGGCTTGGTAGGAACTTGAAACATATCAGATTACATCCAGAGAATAAGTGACAGTAGAAGGTGATTTTTCCAGCCACTTCCTGCTTCTCTGGCAGCCTCCCCAAAACCCATTTCAAAGGGTCAGGATGGGCCCTTTGGGCTGTGACATGGTGGTGGTGGGCAGGCACTCCTGAAAATCAGGTGGGGACATCTTGTGTGAGGAGAGCTTTTGCTCACAGAAGGTGCCTCTGTGTGATTTTTTGCAATCCCCTCCTCCCTCAGCCCACCCTATTCAGGAGCCCCCCGATGCTTAGGGGGTTGATGTGGGGAGAACCGGGAGAGGAAATCAATTTCTGCCTTCCTCTTTTGCCTGCCCCAAACTGGACACAAACCATTGATTCCCAAGAATTTAGTTTTCAGCGTGCCAGTTCCTGCTAGAATCCTGAAACTTTCATTTTTTACCGCTTTTAAAAACAAAAAAAGCACTTAATTGATGCAGGTAAGGCAGGATGCTGTTTCTTGTACCTGAGCTACTCATGGTTATAGAATGAAAGGTGAAAAGGGCAGCACTGTCCCAGCATTATTCATTATTTCTTTAATGAAATTATTAATCTCCTGCTCTTCAGTCAAAACAGCTTACAGTTCCTTTCAAAACAAAACACTGCCTGTTTTTAGGCTTACAGTCTAAAAGGGCATGACACAAAAGGAAAAAGGACTGGGAGGGAGGAAGAAATAAAGAAACTCAGATGCAAGATCTTAATTACAAGCTGCACTTTTTTCGGGGGGGGGGGGAGGGTACGCAGGGGTACGCAATTCCCCTAAACATTTTGTGATTTTTTGTACTTTTGTCCAATTACTGCATTTATTTTTCCCAATTTGAACTATAAAATGGTGGTATTCTTGAGTCAAAATGAGAGTACCCCTAAACATTTTTAAAGAAGAAATGCACAGGTTACAAGTTATTCTAACTAGCCGCTGAGGTAGAAACGTTGAAGGAGAGAAGGAGTCAAAAACTGTTGGTGTCTCGATGGTGCCAGTGAAGTGGTCTGGTACCTCTTCTCTAGCTTCCTCTATTGCAGCTGGTTGTACCTGTTGCTGCCAGGTGATTGTGGCAGAGGGAGAAGCCTGGCTTCTTAGTAGGGTTGGTGGTGGCCCTACATCCCTTCTCTTCCCTCTTCTGCTACAGGGTGATGCAGTGTCTGCTAGCAGGTGACGGCTGAGGAGGACTCAATCCTCTTCTCCACACCATCCCACCCACTAGTTTCCATACACGCTTCCAAGCCTGGCTTTGGCATTTGCTTCCTTCACTCTCTCAGTCTGCCTGCTTCCTAACTTGCCTGCCTACTTCTACCCTGCATTCCAGTCCCCTTCAGTTGAGAGCTCAGGTCACCTGAAATTATCTTGCCTTTGGGTTGACCCTTCTGTGAGCAGGAGGAACAAATAGCTGTATTTCTTCCTTAAACACACACACACACACACACACACACACACACACAGCAAGAAAAACATTCCTGCATTTTGCCATTAAGGTATGATGCTCACTTTGTATACAATCTGTTTCCACCTTTTTGGGGCTGTCATTATTTCCTACAAAAGCTACATCAAACAATTATAGTTCTGGTAATTAACCAGTAAGTGTAATGTACAGTTTTCCTACCCCAATCTATTAACAGCTGCTCAAAAAATGTGGTAATTAATGGTTTCATTTATTTTTGGCAAACCTGCAACACAACAAATAATTTTCTATCTACTGCAAATTAGGACTCCTTCCCAAACAACAGATGACGTGGTGGGGGAAAGGGAGCAGGCGTAACACTTGCACATCTTTGCCTCTTTAGAAGATCAAATAAAGAGCAGCTGTAATTCTATTTGTCACATCTGTGTAACAAAATATAGTCATCTGTATCATCAGAAGAAAATGAACAAGCTGCATTCAGATGGAAAGGGATTTCCCACCAACCTAATGGGAAAAGGCTTGCTATAGAGGCATAATGGAACTTCTTGTTCTCAGGTCCCCCACCAGTGTCCCTGAACCCCCCTTTTTTACATAACCTGTAGTTATTAATACCAGAATTAAAGATAACATAAATATACATCTATAATTTAGTCCAGATATCATCACAATAGTCCCAAGATCAACTAAGCTAGCTGTGTTAAAAAGAAAATGAGAAAGCACAAGATGTAATCTTTTGCAGTGTTTTGTTTAAATACAATTCAAATTAATCCCTCATTTCCTTTAATACTAACTCAACCTACCCCTTGTAAGAGTTTTCAGATTCTTCAGAGAACATTTTAAATACAAACAAACAAACAAACAAACAAACCCCAATGCTGTTATTTTGGCAAGTAGATGCACTGGAAGCCAAGAGATCCATTTCTTAATTTTTCCATCAGTCTCTCTCATTTTTTAATATTGTGAAAAACAAAACAAAAGGGGACACTTGAAATGCTTGTGGGGAGAAAGAAGAAGAGACAAGCAGATACATTGCTTTTTTTTAATTTGGGAGACTGCAAGTTTTCATTTTAAACTCAAGTTCATGATGCGTACAGATTAGAGGACAACTTCTCCAAGTGGGAAAATCATATCCACATCATGATAAATGGAATCTAAGCAGTATAGCATACATACCAGCCCCCTTTCAATACAAGGTATTTCCAACACAACTATATACACGGATATCTGTGTCCAATTGATTAACACTTTTCGGACCCCTTTTGAGAGCTTCTGTGGCAGACAGATAGCAGCTGACCAGACAAAGAAAGCATCTCTCTTTCCGTCTCTATATCAGCAGTTTGGGTACTAGCTAAAAATATTGGCTAGGGATCTCACTTAAACTGTGAACTGGATTGCATATTTAGCTCACCTGCTAGCTGTTTTCACCGAACTGTTTTTCTTGTGTCCTCTCTCGGATCGGTTGTCCCGCAGGAGTTGAAGCTACACGGAAAGTTCAGAAGACATATAAAAACTATGCAATGATGCTTGCATTTTTAGAAATAAGTCCTACTAAGCCTTGTCATGTTTTTGTACTACGTTGTTTCAGCAAAGGGCCTGACAGCCCTGACATACTTTATCCAAAGTGCATCTACTGAAATGGCAATACGATATTACCTACATTTTAATTCAGATCCTCTCTCATTTATTCCTATACGCCTTCTTCTACAGAGGCAGTCTTGTATTATAGTAAAGTTTCATGTCAAGATGCCTAATTAGTAATTCAAAGCGTACTATGCCATTACAATATGTTTAGCTTTAAGATGTATCACAGTAATATTGTAACTTCACCATCTCCTTTAATTTGAAATGAGCAGCAACAGAGCTTTGTACTTAGAGGAACCGATTTTAGAGGCTCACGTTCAAATCTCTGAAATTACTGTTTTATAAACTCTCTAAAAATGAGACTAATAAGGACCTGACAGAGCTGTTGTAAGAATGAATAATGATTATAGATGCTAAAATTCTACATTATTAGTAATAGATAAAAGTAGCACCTCATAATTACTGTTGTCATATCAATCCCACTGCTTTGCCATTATTTCTGGATTGAGAATTATAATGAAGTTCAGTAAGATTTTAGTAATGGGTTGGGTTGGCATCCCCGTCTGTCTTGAGAGACAATGGAGTGCGCCTCCAGGGGTGAAGTCAAACTGCTGTGTTAGCAGCACCGAAGTGACCTCCCCGAGGCGAAAGACTGGGCGGTGTGTATGGAGGTCCTGGACTGCCCAGACAACAAGACCCTCTGCTTCTCAGCTTTGCTGATGTGGTCCAAAGGAAAGCAGAGCAAAAATCATTCTCCCACCCATCTTCATTCTGACATTAATTTCAATAGGGGCTTTTGAAATTAGTATAAGCTTCATAATTAATTCACACAACAATCCTAATCTTACTTTTTTTGGTGGTGGGGAGGAAGGATTCCACAACACATCTACTGTCAAATCCCAAGCCCTGCTGGTTCACAGTGATTATAATGGGAGGTTGGGGGGGGCAGAGCATTTTCCATCTTGCCTTCCCTGGAATGCCCCCCTCCCATTGATTCCGGGGGGGGGGGTGTTAATAAATTAGTTCCAGGGCTGGAGCATCTCAGGGCTATTTTAGGTGGTGTGTTTAGCAAATGAGGGCCTTAGAATCCTATGGATCTATGATAACCTTCAACATCCTCCCACCATTTCCCCACTATTTGGGACCCAACAGCCCTTTGGCTGCTCTCACCAAGATCTTAGGTTTGTTTCCTCATTGTTCAAACTTCACAACACAATTTTATGCAACAGTAAGAAGTCCCCTCCCCCTAAGGTTAAACCACATCATTAGTTATTATTAAAAACCTATGTTTAGAAGACTGACACTTGTAAATAATGAGCACAGCAAAAATAGCTGTATGTACTCACTAGCACGAAAACAAACCTCAAAAGGGCACTTAAGATTATTGCTTTAATGGAAATAAAGTTGAATAAAATTCAATAAGCAAATGAGATAAGCAAATCATTGTACCTGTACTTGAGAGGTCTTTGTGATGGATTTTTGTAAACAAATCACTGGAGGAACTAGGGATTTCAGTTTGCCACTTCAGTTACAAGAAAATGATGCTAGACTGGAAAAAAAAGCCCGCTAATGAGCTTAAAACCTAAATCCTATGCTTGAAGACTGCCCAACTCCAGTATCAAATGCATTTCTAAGAAGATGAATGTGGGTGTACCTCACCAATATCACACGGAGCTCCAGGTGAGGAGCAGTTTCAGGGCCCCTCTCCATTTGTTAAACTGTTGAATACGTTGCTTCTATTGTGCTTGCAGCCCATTTTGTGTCTTTGCTGAACAATTTGCATGCATGATTTATCCATTTCATACGCAGACAATGTTCATTTTCCAGAGAATACAAAATCCTTAACTTCAATGGAACCCTGGCCACACAGTTCAGCACTGGCAGCTTTAGACGTGAAGGTGAACTTTTTGTGCTATTTTGGTGTGGAGCACAGTCAGGCAGATGGAAGCCTGGTGACCAAGTCAGTTTTCTGCCCCTAAATATGGCCCTGGGAACTTAATACAGTGGTACCTCGGGTTAAGAACTTAATTCGTTCTGGAGGTCTGTTCTTAGCCTAAAACTGTTCTTAACCTGAAGCACCACTTTAGCTAATGGGGCCTCCTGCTGCTGCGCCGCCACTGCACGATTTCTGTTCTCATTCTGAAGCAAAGTTCTTAACCCAAGGTACTATTTCTGGGTTAGCGGAATCTGTAACCTGAAGTGTATGTAACCTGAGGTACCACTGTATGTTGTGAGTTCCTAGTATCACTCATTTTAAAATGCTTGCCAGAGACTTTATTTTTGCTTACATCTCTGCTTTATAGCTGAACTATCCTATCGATATGGCAGAGATTCCTTTATTCATTATCTTGGAATTCCTGTTTCATTAAACTATAAACAACAATGCTTATTAGCAAGCCTTGTAATTTATCTGCTTATAAGGTAAAAGGTAAAGGGACCCCTGACCATTAGGTCCAGTCGTGGCCGACTCTGGGGTTGCGGTGCTCATCTCACTTTACTGGCCGAGGGAGCCGGCGTACAGCTTCCGGGTCATGTGGCCAGCATGACTAAGCCACTTCTGGCGAACCAGAGCAGACCACGGAAACACCGTTTACCTTCCTGCCGGAGCGGTACCTATTTATCTACTTGCACTTTGATGTACTTTTGAACTGCTAGGTGGGCAGGAGCAAGCAGCAATTAGAGCGTGCCCTAAAAACACATGCTGAACTAAATAGGTGCTAGGTCTGGTCAGTGTGTCTATATATGCAACTGGAGATCCATGAAGGAAAAGAAGAATATAACTTTAATTAACTCCAAGTGCCACCCTAAACCTCTTTAGAGTTTTAGAGCACTGAGTTTTGGTGGACAATGATAAGTGCACAAGATAGTGGGCTCCTCCTCCCTTTTCTAATGTCAAAAGGTGGCAGCCTTCATGGTTAAGAGAAGGTGAAGCAGAGCTATAAGTACCACAAAAGGGTATATAAGGGCAGAACAACCTTCTTGATGCCAGTGGGCCATAGCGGAATAGAATGGGTTCCTAAGAACCTGAATGTGAGTGCAGCTGCAGGACTGGGCCTAGAGCAAATGGAGCCCCAGATGAGGCTTCTCAGAATAGAAATGTAAAGGGTTTTTCATGAATGTGGTTTTCCTGCTGTAACTGTGACTTTGACGGTCCCTTTCAGAAACAACCAAAAAGCTAAAACTGTGCTGCCCAATTTTTTTTGCTAGCTTACAAATAATACCTGTTGGTCAGTCAACAACGGCTGGTGTCACTTTCCACTTATTCTTCCCTGCTGTCAGGGAACTGACATCGGAGATAGAGGTGGAGGGAAGGCTCTCCAATGATGCTGGAGAAGGGCCCAGCAGGGAGAGAGGCAGCTCAGCAGATGGGGAAGCAATTCAGTGCAACACCAGGAATAAGGAGGGGCAGATGGGGGAATCGGCGAGAGGGCTCCCAGACTCTTCACCGGACACCAGCGGGGAGAGCACTGGTCCTCCGCTACCCACGCCCTCCCTGCGCAGAAGACTTCCGCACAGAGAAAGTAGGAGGAGACTGGGTGTCAAACAACTTTTATGTTGGAAAAGGTTTAAGAAACGCCCACTGACGGATTCTGCTAGCGACTGAGGCAGCCACGAATTGAAGGGCTGTCCAGACAGAAAGGTTTAACAAGGCAACATAGCCAGGAGAGGCGGCAACTTACGCACGAGCAACCCCATACCATTATACCTGCCATTGCTGCTTATGTCCACTTTGCGGCCTCCATTTTTGTTATAGCCCTGAAAGATCTTTACAGTGATTTGCTAACACAGGTGTTTGTCATGCATCCAATATATGTGAAATGAAAGTATTATCAAGGCCTCTTTTACACCAGCTAGCGGAATATCTATATTTTCATGATCTAGTATTCTGGTTCTATGAAGACTCTGCTCTCCTCAAAAGATTATCAGTGGTTCAGAGAGGCAATTTAACAAAGCAAAGACCCCTGGAAATGTTCTCAGCCCAGTTCTAAAGACTCTGCTGTGCACACATGGGGGCTCTGATGTGTACACATGCTGCTGCACACAAGACTCCCCTAATTCACTGAAATATCCTCGAGAGTGAATTGGAATGCTGATAATTACTGGGCCTACACCCACAACCCTTTTGTGGTAAGCTATTTGTTGTTAAAGTATTTTCAGATGTTTTCAGTAAAAAAAAAAAAGTTATTATTTTGCTCCTTATTTCAGAAATTGGTGCTCCTGTTGTACGGACAGGCGACAGTTAAAAACCTTCAAATATATGAAATAAACTGTTCTTGATCAAAGTGGTTCTTACCTGGCTATGTTCCTTCCTAGCCCCAGGGCTAAACCAATGGCTGAGGGAGGGAAAAAAAAAAAGGTTTAGTAGCATAGCTAACTGAAGCACGAGCTGTCATATGACCAGCCTATGCGTGCTCTCGGGTATTTTATTGTCCACCAGAAAAATGTAGCCTTTGGCTATGATTTATTTAAATGGGATATTTTACAGAACTCTCAAGGTCTATAGCAGTTTTCAGAGGAATATAAGAATGTATCTCATTCTGTGGATTTATCCTGCTTGGGCAAGTGGATATATACTAAATCATATTGAGTTTCATGCCACAGATTCTGAAATTCTTTATATATTACATCATTTAATAATATTTTCTCTGTGTGGGTGCTGCTAAAATCTAACGTTCTTATTACTTAGAGTAACAGAAATCTTAAAAAGTGTTTACAACTATTGGAAGCATGCTTATTAATTTGGAGGATTTGGGTTTAATGCCTACGCACTGCTACTACTGTTGCTACACAAACACACAAACACATGGTGTGCATAGGTTTGCTGACTTAATATCTCTAAAATGCAACCCAGCGTGGAATTATGTGTTCTGTTTCCATTTGAGCAAGTAGGAGGGACTGATAGAACAGCACTGTATCTCTCCAAGTGTCTGAACAGTTTTTCCTCTTAGTTTATGGGGTGAGTTGAACTGTTCACCAGACTTTGAATTATGCTGCCCTAGCAGGATTCAAACACTAAGGGGCATTTGTAGAGTTAATATCACCGTTTAGCCTTTTTATCTCACTACCAGTGTTTATTAGCTCACCAACACCAAGAAGTTTGTTTTATCACCAACATTGCTTTGTGAATAATCACCGATTTTTTTTTACATACATTCACATTTTTAATGCAATTGTCGCAGTTGGTGTTATGTACATTTCATTTCTCTCTGACCTCAATGCTTACTTAACTGCTGTCTGTTCTCTCTCCAACTATGTGTGTATAAATACTTACCAAGTTAGGATAGCACTTCATACATAAAAAGTTGCTCTAGTCCACTAAATAAGTTTTCTGGGTGTTTTCTTTTAGTTTTTAGGTTGCCACAATACTATTTAAAGGGCCATGTGCAAATCTCTCTTCTCCGTGTACAAACCTACCTACCCCCTCCCATATGCTTACTGTGGAGACACAGGGACAAAAAGCAGCTGTTTTTCTTTTATCTTAAAATGTTCCAGGCAAAGCCAGTCCAAAGTGCCTTACAACAACTACAATGGAAATAAGAATACAGTGGATGCTTGGGTTGTGAACGTGGTCCATGCGGGAGGCATGTTCGCAACCTGCAGCGTTCGCAACCCGCAGCGCCACGTCTGAGCAGATGCGGGTTGAGATTCGGCCCTTCTGTGCATAGTGCAATTTAGTGCTTCTGTGAAGGCGTGAGCGCCGAAACCCGGAAGTAACCCGTTCCAGTACTTCCGGGTTCAGCGTGGTGTGCAACCCGAAAACATGCAACCTGAAGCGTCTGTAACCCGAGTTATGACTGTAATAGTAAAAAAGCAATGTTACAGAAAAATATAAAACAGATTCAAAACTTCCATAAATATAATATTCCAGGTTCCATCCAGAAAATGGGACAATATGCAAAGAGAAGGCCAATCAAAACAAGTAGTTCTGATGAAAATCCTGGACTGCATCCATCTGCCACAGCTCTACTGGAAAGGAAGCTATAGAAGACCCAAGAAAGATATCGTGCTTCTTTTTCTTCTAGCCACACCTCTGGTTTTACAAGCAGAATGCAAGAGATGTTATGCGCACACAGGAACAGTATAGCAAGAACTGTGGGGGTGGGGAGGGGGGGGTTAACCCACAGACATCTTTCCAGACAACAGTACTGGGAACTGCACATGTTCTCAAGAGCATGATCAGAATTCTAAACAGTCTTGATAGACTGGACAATTAGGGTAAAATGCAAGATGTAATTAAAACAGGGACAAATCTAAAGTAAGCAGTTGAAATAATGATAAACCTGACATGGATACTTACTCATGGTGATGAGACTCCTGGGACAAATGTGCAGCTTTCTTGTTGACGCATGAGCCTGGAGCAGTATTCTAAAGGAGGCATAAATAAGTTTTATAAGTTGCATACAGGAATTTAAGAACACACAGTACTCACTGCATGCAGGAAATAAATGAAAGAAAACAAAGGTCAGTCACCAACACCATTAATAAGATGCATGTGATGAACAAGTCAGTTATCAGCTTCAGCTGATTCATATATATATATATATATATATATATATATATATATATATATAAAAATGTAAAAAACTTTGTGTGATGTTTTCCATTTTTTCCAATGCTGGTCATCAGGGTTTTGGGGAGCAATGATCCTACAGAGGTATTGGAAAGCACCCCAAGACACACTGTTACTTTGGAATCACAGAACTGAAAGGGACCCTGAGGATCATCTAGTCCAACCCCCCAGGAATACACAGGTAGGCAAGTGTGTGTGTCCTTACCTCTTTTATTCATAGTGTAGGCACCCAGTTCATAATATTACCCCAGCCATGCCTCTCCCCTACCCAACTCTGGAAGTTTCTAATTGCTACCAAAGTTTAAATCAATTAAGATAGTGAGTTTGAAAAAGGTGTTCATAGTGGTGCAATTGGTAACTGAATCACTTTCATGCATAATTATGGGAAGAGTAGCACACAGCACAGCAGTCATCACTCCTAAAGCGTTGAAATGCACATCATCAAGACAGGGCGACATATGACCAGGATGAACACTGGATGATCTGTAGATACGACTGCAATGTTTAATCCTCTAAACAGCTTTTACTTAGAAATCTACATATACCTATGATTTCTGCCACAGACTATATATGGACCACATGTAGCCTGCTTACTGTAGTGTCTGCCACCTAATCTTTTCAGAAAACTGGACTAGGAGTGGATTTAAGCCATGTATGTGCAACAGCAGTCTTTGATCTTTTCAATCTACAGGATCCCGTTGATACACTACAGCACTTTTGAAAAAAAGAAAGTATTTATTTATTACAAACATGTCACAGCCAGTCTTTGTAATACAAATGTATTTGTCAGGGATGCTTATGTAATTGTCACCATAATTGGTTTCAGGACAGCCAAAGCATTTATATGGCCTGGTGCTTTTGAGCGCAGGCATCCTTATATAATGTAAGGGCGTGTTCACACAGTCGGTGTTAAAAATTGCTGTTACTCTCTGAAATACACCTGCATTAAGTTTCACTGGATAGGAGGTAAAATTACGGGATTTTCTTCATTAACCTAAACATAGAGGACAAATAAAACTTTTATTTTCATAGCTGACTTGACTTACAAGTTGGAAAACAAGCACCCTCTCTCCAGACAGGTGCACAGGCTTTGAAATTCTAAGGATTTTGAAAATAAAAATACTTGTATGACCCACTGATTATAACATTAACAACTCAATAGTTACTTTAATGCTGGAGGTAAACATTTGGCTCAGCTCTCCAGTTGCATCCTGTATTAATCTCAAAATGAGGTTTTCATGCTATTCCAGTGGGTATCCCTGGAATATAGTAATCCATTTTCTACACTGTGGCTATAAGAAAAGCCGACTGTGCCTATGTCATGCTTTGTTAGAGGTTCATGATCACATTATCTCATGGTGGACCTGACACTTTTATTCAGTTTACAGTATGTTCTGTGTACAGGCAACTTATTTCCTTTGCCAGGGCTGCTGACAACCTTTTCCACACTATATTAATCTTGTTTACTGACTTTATCTTGGTACAAATATCAGAAAACTGAACTTTTTATCTCAGGGAGAAAATAAACAACGTGTTGACAGAAGCAGAAGCTATTTTCTGGGCTAAAATTGGTTGTTTACCTCCAGCCATACTTATGGAAAAATGTTTTAAAGTCTTCCAGTCTGTGCAAAATGCATAATCCATAATTTAATAAATGCAGGCATCCCATGGAAAGTCACCGAGATACATCGGAAGGGATAAAGGAACTACGACCACTGAACAAAATACAATTTGTAGATAATTTGCACATAAATATGAGTATGTTTTATCTAGTCAACAACTGACTAGAGCTTAGATTTCTTCTACATACCGGGGGTGGGGGTGGGGGTTCATCAATGTAATTTGCTCATGTAAGCCACCTCTTAGCATCCTATGAGTGATGAAGGTAAGAAAATCTTAGGGAGGTAGAAAATCAAGTTGAAACACTTCCTGTGGTTAAGCTAACTCCTAATAGTCCCCCTCTAGCTCAGTGAGGGTGCCTGCGCAACCTTTGCTGGTCAAGATGCTTGGGAGAGTGGCGGCGGCTGAGGGATTTACTTATGTGGGGGGGAAGTACATAGTTTGAAATGTGTCCGGTCTCTGTGAAAGCACCTCAGCATATTCAAATTACTAGGAGAGTAAATTATATGACAGCCATCAATAAAACAATTTACATACAGAGTAGGTTAAATATATAAATATATAGCAAGGGACCCCTGACCATTAGGTCCAGTCGTGGCTGACTCTGGGGTTGCGGTGCTCATCTCACTTTACTGGCCGAGGGAGCCAGCGTACAGCTTCCGGGTTGTGTGGCCTGCAAGACTAAGCTGCTTCTGGCGAACCAGAGCAGCGCACGGAAACGCCGTTTACCTTCCCGCTGGAGTGGTACCTATTTATCTACTTGCACTTCGTGCTTTCGAACTGCTAGGTTGGCAGGAGCTGGGACAGAGCAATGGGAGCTCACCCCGTCGCGGGGATTCGAACTGCCGACCTTCTGATCGGCAAGCCCTAGGCTCTGTGGTTTAACCCACAGCGCCACCCACGCCCCATATAAATATATAACTCTTAGTTAAAAAGTAAAAATGTCCACTTGGAAATGGCGGGGGGGACATGACGCAGGAAAACGTTGTGAGATGGATGTACTTTTGATTAACACACGCACACACACACTTTAAAATCTGTATAGCAGGTTTACTTTCAGACAGTCAATCAACTGCTTGGCAGGGGGTTGGACTCGATGGCCCTTGTGGTCTCTTCCAACTCTATGATTCTATGATTCTATGATTCTAACTATTCTTATGATTTGGAAAAATGCAAGACAAAATGTGTATTTTCTAAATGGAATTTACTGAAGAAATTTCTAAACATTCCTAAAAAGGGCCTCCAGGGAAAGAGAGGACGTGAGAGTTGTCATTAAACACATTTGTTTCATCCATCTCCGTTTTAAGATTCAGTCAGGATAAAAAGAAACATATGCGATGCCGTACAGAGAAAACAGGAAGTTAAAAAACAACTGTTGGCAGGGCTAGACCAGATAATTGTGCTGTGTTTAGAGTATATACAAACCTAAAGAAGGAAAAAGACTTTGTCAAATTAGTGTCCAGCTTTATGTAGCACGCTGTGAGTGGCCTCTACTGGCTGACCAAGGGCTACATAAGTCACCTTGTCATCTATTATTATGATGGTATTTTCACAATGGCTGAACAGATACCTTTATACGAAGCTTTTCACTTATCAACATACAAAGTTTACACGTTCCAAAAGAGATAACTCATGCAGCAACTGTAATCCATTTTTGTAATTCTAAGAAATGAGCAAGGTTAATTAAATAGAAATATAAGGAGGACCCGCAAGTCTTCAAAACAGACACATTGAAATGAGGGCGAATAGTAGCTGAGTGAATGAGTAAGGTGGCAGTGAGTAAAGTATTCAAATTTTACTTTCCTAAATATTCACTCGCAATTACAATAAAAATTCAACTTCTCCTAAAACTCCTCTTTCTAATCTATTATTAATTTCAAGACGCTAACCAAAGAAATTTTTAAAAGCTTCTACCCAGACGCCACTGAAACCAGCCCTTTGTTTTAGTAGTTGGGGATAGTGCTGAACCTACTCTTTTTAGAAAACACCTAGTTGTACCAAGAAAAATTGAATCCTGTGATGCCACTAAATCATATCTGCACATAGACATCTAATTGCGTTCTCTCTCCGTATGTGTGTGTGTTTGTGTGTCCTCTACCCTTTTACTACTGTTGACTTTTGTGTGGTGAGACGTGGTTCCAGAAATGCCTAAAAAGCAGGTAGAACCAATTCTGATGCTAGATAATGGCATGAAATCAGTCAGCTCCTTAAAAATGAAGGCTGTTATTGTTTTCAGAACCCTCTAGGCGGGCTCTCATAGACCCCAACAACTGCTACATGGATCGCCTGCTGACTTTGGAAACAGGAGCAGGCCTTGCAGATAAAAATACTGTCCCCTAAGTAGCCTTTCTTTCATCTCAGGCTCACAACTCTCCCTGGTTTACAGAACAAAGGCTGGTAAACTTGTACTAAATCTGACTGAACGTTGTTTGCGGCTGGCTATGTGTACAGAAAGTCACCTAGTGGTTCTGATTCTGGTATGATATCCTGCTTTGAAAGCTGCACTCAAAACAAGTTTCACTATTCACATGACACAGAAAACAACTGTACCAAACCCAATTATCTCCCTCGAAGCTTGGCACATGAGGGCAAGAAGGAAGGCTCATTCACATTCCAATAAACTGTGGCCTGTTGGACAGAGATGGTTACATTTGAGCTGAGCTGGTTACAAGCAGCAGCAAAAAAAGCATTTGATATCTAAGCCAGACTTGTAAAAGTCCACGATACCATTTACAACGTGGTAAAAGAAGGTAATCAGTAACTTACCAATTTATATATTTAATAGTTATTAGAGGACTAAATTAATCTATTATAATGCAAAGTAATTTACCAAATAGATGGTTATCCAGGGGGTCACACACTGAACAATTATATAGATGTGGTTTCACTGGTTTCACTGGGAATATATAACTGTAAACTATCAGTGAATTACACTGTGGCATTTTAAGTTTATGAACAGTCCCCTGGCATGATGTACTTGTATTACAATACTACTGCAAATACTGATCCAAAATACATTTACTCTCAAATAAGTTCCTTTGCTTTAAATGAAAATTATTTTAAAGTAAAGCACCCTTAAAGCTGTTGGCTTGCTCTCTTGTTCAGTATGGGATTATGCACTTGATTCTATTATTCCCTTAATTGCACCTTATTAAGGAGAATGTTGTCAGACCTAAATGACTAATGATGCCAAAAGGTGACTGCAGTTGTAAGAAATATTATTTTGCCGACACATAGCTTGGTACTCTGGGATATTTCTAGCCTTATTTCAGAATTCTACTTTGCTTCAGAATTCAGTCCCATTATCTTGACTGCTCAAAATTGTTCACAGGGTTATCTAGCTGACATATAAGATAACCCTCCATCTCACTAGACACCACTGGGATATGACATGCTGACCCACAGTAAGCCTTGATTATTAGCCTGAAATATATACCACACAAAAAGGGAGCTCTAGCTAAAGAATAGCTGAACAAAAATTCTATCATATATACCGTAGTTGTTTTTTTATACAAAAAACCCCCAACAATGTAAGATATACTGTATTTGATTTATCAGAGAATTTTAAAACATGAAATAATATTACATATTTAAACCCTGACCCTTACCATTTTTACTGGGAAGCAAGGCCCAGTGGTTTGAATGGAATAGACTTCAAAATAAGTTTGTTATTGGAACCTTAGATATTTTACCAAGTGGCACACAAAAGCCCCTTTCAATAGAAAGCAGCAGCAATATATTTAATTTATTCATACAATTTAGTCCCCAGTTATTTTTTCATTTGTGGTCTATATACTCTTGGGAAAAGACCATAGGTACTGATATTTTAACACCAAGGAACAGGGAGCAAGAGTGTAACCAACGTGTTTTCATATATTGATATCCGCGATATCCATATTTTGATGCCTTACAAAAATGAAATAAAACCTTATATCCGTTTCAATTTACACCATTATTCAGTCAGAAACCCTTTGTGCTTAACTTTGTGAGTCAACAACAATAAAATACTTCAGTGAGCACTATTCAGTTCCCAAAATAAGTAACCACTGTCGCATTCTAAAATCTCTTTGCAGGTCCTTGGGGTGGAGTGCGGCTCAGCTTTGCTACTAAAACCTGTCCATCTTGCCAGCTGTTGAAAGTGGCTTGACAGTTCCAAATCACTGTAAACCATGCGACAAGGCAAGCTTATTTCACACCAGAAATCAGATTCGGATTCCACCTGCCTCTCCTTTTCATTAAATTGCTTATGGACAGAGCAGCATGACAGAATACCCAGCAAACATGTTGTCATGCCAAGTGCTAGTACCTCACTGTTGACAGACATCTGACCTGACACATCTACAAACATCTAGAAGTGTGTGTGTGTATGTGATGTTTTATTCAAAGCCTTTCCATTTCACGCAAATTGGAGATGGGGAAGAAGAGCAAATGCAGAATAGGAAGCCAGATCCTACGAAAACCAGTTTTGGTTTCTGCATCGTTGAGTTGTTGGGAGGTTGTTTGAGAGATTTTCCCCACCCTTAACATCCCCCACCCTCAGATTTTTTTTGTACTTGTGTGTAACTCAGGGTTACTGTGAGCCAACTGGTAGTTTTCCCTTATGTGGTGGTGGTGCAGCTTTGGGTTTATAAGCAGGAGCAGAGGAAGACTCAAATCAGTATCAGTATGTAGATTACCTGTTAAGAACTATTGCTCATCAAGAAGGGCAGCTTTAAATAAAGTTTGCCTTTAGAATTTTGGAAAAAAAATCATTACACTCTCCACCTTTCCAGATAGATACATTTAACTTGTTTGATTTTACCACTGTACCCTCAGATCTCCCAAATCCTAAGCAGAAAGAGATGACTCTCCTTTTTGGAGGAGAAGAGTAAGGAAAATAAGGTCTCATTCATAGTTCTGGCAGCATCAGTATCAGTCCCTGCACAAACGAATACATGAAGCTGAGGGATAGTGTCCATGTATTTGGCCAGTTTATAGAACCGGCATTTCTATCTGAGTTACTGGGAACAAACTATAGGACCACATTATCAGCATGGAGTTTAAATATATGTCCATGCACAATTCAATAAAAACAGAAATATTTGCAGGCAGTAATCCAGGCATAGGCAAACTCCGGCCCTCCAGATGTTTGGGACTACAACTCCCATCATCCCTAGCTAACAGGACCAGTGGTCAGGGATGGTGGGAATTGTAGTCCCAAACATCTGGAGGGCCGGAGTTTGCCTATGCCTGCAGTAATCTCAACTGTGATAATTTTACAGGCATCAAAATTACAACCCAGTTTCTACAAAATGGTTAGTTGGCTACTAGCTGTTTTCTGGATCCAATTTAAGATGCTCTCGTGAGTGTTTTCAGTCATAAACAACTTAGACCCCAAATATTCAAGAGGATTTACAAGGCAAGGGGGAGCTCTTAGCACTTCCTCCCAAGTTTGGGGGTTGGTGGCCCAAGAAATGGTAACCTCTGTGGCAGCTCCTTGGTTGAGAAATTCCCACTCCAAACAGGTGTATCTGGCATCTTCATTAAATAGTTTCTGCTGTATACTGAAGATGCACCTTTGACACCTGAGATACATGTTCCACTCTATTCCCATGACTGTAATTTGTTTATACTCTTTTTAATGTTGAATTTTAAATTGCTATAACCTGTCCTGGGATCTAATGGTGGAGTAGGTAATAAATTGAATAAATACGTAAATAACAATTAAATGTGTAAAAATTTATAATCTCTATAATTTACATGTTATACATAGTCCACTATGGATGTTGGATGGCGACACCTTATAGAAATAAAGCTATTTTTAAAAGGGCGGTGCAAGCAGCACACACACTGTGATATTAGGACCAATCCATCAATTCTGCTTATATTAAATGATGAAATATGTAGTATGCATATTATTTATTTTAAATATTTTAAACTGCCCTTCACCAACATTAGGGCAGTATAAAGAGGCATAAACAAAACAGAACATACCAAAAATATGTCAATTGATCTTAGCCAAAAGGCCAGTTTATGCAGCGTGCTTATGATAAGAGACATTTGCCTGAAACAAGTATTATTGCTCCTAACACTTTGCAGCACTGGTTATCTTTTCCCCATGTTTTTGAGCTGTAACCTTCATATTGCTTCATTTCGCACTGAAAGAGACTCATTGATTTTAAAACTAATAATGGTTTACATGTTGAAAACGGTGTGTGTGTAACTATTAATACCTTCTGTCTCCATCTGCAACATTGAAACAGATTGACCACTAGATGTTTTGAAAAGGGCAACTGCCACATTGTTCCCTTGGCACACCAGAATGGCAGGTCAAACTTTTGTTCCTCTTGTCCTACAAACAATTTTCAAGCCAACGCTCAATAAATAAATTTGGTCTCCGCACTCCCAATCAGGACTGCACAATCCCCTCAGTAGCAGACCTATGATAAATGGACTTATTTTCCCAAATCAAACACTTGAATTTAAATTCAGATGAGTTAATGCAAAGGTCAACATTGTAATCAGTTCTTTTGATCTTTATAGAATTTCTGGAGTAATACATAATAAATCTGAAACAAGGCAATTTGCAGCTCTGTATGGGTGGCTGGTAATAAAAATCTTAACGATTAGAGCCTTTATGTACTTAGGGAACATTTTATAGTAATAGCTATAGTGAGAACCTCAATGCATGGGGAAAGATGGCAATAGATAACACAGAAAGACATGATTGCTTGATTGTTTGTGGTTTATACAGTATGTGCTCATATGAACTATAAACAAATTAAATCACACATCTGCTGATGAATTAACACTGCTTGGTTCTTTGCTCACTAGGCAGTCTGTAACCTTACAACGCAATCCTATGTATGTTTTCTGAGAAGTAAGCCCCACTATGCTCAAAGAAGCTGAATGCAAGGTAAGTAAGTGTGGCTAGAAATGGTGTCTTAGTCATGTTTATTTACTTGGAAACTCTTGATAAAAAGCATGGAGGGCATTCAAGATCATATTTATTTTAGAAAGCAAAACTTTCTCTCAACTTTAGCAGAGAAGTAGAAATTATTTAAAAATCTACAGTGTTTATATGTGCTGTAATGTATGGCATTATTTTTTAAACAAATGCTTGCTGTTTAACAAAATTAGTTTTAGACCTACAGGACACAGGACACCACTTGTGTTAAAAGTTAAGCTTTCTTTACTAATGAGCTGTGGTCAGAGCAATATGCTCCTCCAAAATTCACATGGATTCCATGCTTGCAAGCAAGAAACTCCCTCCAGATTGTGTCCTATGTTCACAAGCTTGTTGTTGTTGTTGTTAGGAAATATTTCCACTTAAGTGGTGAAACTCAGATTTTACAAGCATTTCTATCTTTGCAAAATTTGGTCCCTTCTGTTAATGATGAGGGTAGGTGCTAGGAAAAGGGAAGTAAACAATTGTCAGGGCAACTGAACCAATATTCTTTCACTCATCTCTTCCTGCAGTTAACTAGTTGCAAAGGGATTTGTGCATTTGGGTTCACATATAATTACACACTACTGAAAATGAAGTTTGTGAATGGATGACATAAAATCCTAGAACTGTAGAGTGGAAGGGACCCAAGGGTCATCTAGCCCAACCCCCGGTGATGCAGGAATCTTTTGCCCAGCATAGGGCTCAAACCCATGAGCGGGAGGTCTGCATGTACACATCCATCCAAATGCACATTCCCTTTCACATCCTTCCTGAATTACTCATAAGAATCTATGGACAATTGGAGCAATGGGGATGGGATGACTTGCCAACCAGCACTGGAAGAGGAACAAAAAAAAAGGAAGAAAACACTTGTCAAAGCAATGGAGTGGGAAGGGTAGGGTTCACATACACATAGTCACATCACACACATAACTGTGCACTGAAGAGAAAGGTCTTTTAAGTAATAACATGATTTTAAATAAAAAACAGAAGTATACTGGAGAAACAACTGCTGTGAATTTGTGTGAAGAAATGTGCACAGATAGGTAGAGCTGTGGATGTACTGTCATACTTCGGGTTACAAACACTTCGGGTTACAGACTCTGCTAACCCGGAAGTAGTACCTCGGATTAAGAACTTTACCACAGGATGAGAACAGAAATCGCATGGTGGGGGCGCAGTGGCAGTGGGAGGCCCCATTAGCTAAAGTGGTACCTCAGGTTAAGAACGGTTTCAGGTTAGGAATGGAATTCAGTTCGTAACCAGAGGTACCACAATATTTGGAGACTCTTCTCAGTCCACTCTTCACCCCCAAAAGAGATTTTAAAAAACCTGAACACCACAAAATTCAGCTCACCATCCATTTAGAATTGTGCTTTGTTTCACACAGTTTCAAAGACTTATGATGCCCATGTAGAACAACTGTATACATGATCCATGAGCACAGGTCATTCATTGGTGGGTAGAGGCAGCAAATATACTACCCCAGAGGTGAATGCCTCTGCAAATGAGACCTTGAGCAGTGATGCATAGGATGGACAAGCGTCCACTTACTGATGCTGATGTAAATGTGCATTTCCCACTTATAATTGTAAAGGCCTGCAAAAAGCCCTTTTGTTTTAGGCAACTCTAGATTAGGGCCTCTGTTAGTACTACTAGATGTGAGGTAGGTAATAAATAAATATGAAATATGAACTGTTACACTGAACAGTTCAGCTCAGTACTATAAATTATAATGTTTGTGCAGCAGTTTTAGTTCAATGTTGCAAAGTCCTAAAGTAAATATTGTACTCTTAATATATTTTACTGTGCCACATATTCAAAAGAACAAGCCAGCAATTTTAACTGACAATGTGATCCGATTTAACAAGTGAAAGCAACCGCCCCTTATGTATTTTAAGAGCTCTCATTCCATGTTTAACACATTCACAAATACAACTTCCATATAAACTACTCAAATGTGTCTTCTTAGGGAACATGTGGCAGTGGAGGGGGAAGGGGCAGTGTCCACATCCAAGCGGATTTCAGCTGGACAATGATGAAAAGTCCATATGTTCCAATGCCATCATAAATTATGTTGGAACATTCGGTCAGGCCAAGAGGGACTCCAAAAATAGGCTGGAAACAGCTCTTTGACTGAAAACAAATTGCCTAAATTCCAATATGAAGAAAACAGTGATCTTGACATATATTTTCTTGTGGCCACTGCAGTTTGAAGCTAGGTCTGCAGAGATGAAATACAATATGCTGCAGTTTTAAATTTGGAAATTATTATTCCATCTAGACACAAAAATGCAGAGAAATCTGCATGGGTCCAGTGCCTCTGGGCTCAAAGATTTATTAGGAAATAAAGGAAAAATGAATGATGATATGTCAGCTGGCTTGGACCCCAGCTATGAACCAGCATTTGGAAGGACAGAAATCTCAAATGATTTTCCTTTTAATCATCCAACACATTAAAATATGTTTGTAAACCAATTATTGCAGATGAAGCCAAATGTCCAAAAATGGAAAGTGTTAAGAAAGCCACAAATTAATAGGAGAATTACCCCACTGGGCAGCATGTCCTTAAAGGAAAATGCCATCTACTAAGTATAAAATACATATTATTATTATTATTATTATTATTATTATTATTATTATTTTGGGGGGGGGAGGGGGGACGACAAATTAGCCTCTAACTTAACTGCCTATAAAATAGTTGTTCACATCATTTTAACATTTCAATACCAAGAAAGTGTAAACCTTTAGCAAGAACATTTTATATACCTGATGAAACCACTTCTGCAAGGTATACTACATGAGTGTTCTGCAGCCTAATTACACTGTTTTTGCAACTTAACATTCAATAAACATATTTTTCTCAATGGTAAGAAAACTACTACACTTCCAAAGAGGAGAGGGAGACAGAGGAGAACCAATCTGATAAACGTGTTTGCTAATTAATCCTATGATCTCGCCAAAATGCCTAAGATCAAATAGAGTATTGTATTAATTGCCATGTTAAAACTACACAATTGTCAGTTATTCTGAAAGGTGCAACTGATAAACATATATTACAGCTACCTGCACAACATAAACCCAACATAACTGTTTTCTGGCACACAGCTCCAATGCACTAAAACAATTGGAACGCACACTCCTTAATCCTGCACACATTTTGGCTGCTTAAATCCTATTTCAGGTTAATAAAATTAAAGTAGCCTAATAGTGTGCAGTGTTGGAACCAAAAACATTACATGATTGCTAGAGGCCTAATCAACTTAAAAGTGGCATTTCTGATGTCTGTTGCGTTTAGGGAAATCTCCAGATGATCCAAAGTAGTCTTGAGGAAAATGTCTTCCTCGTGAAATGTTTCAATAATGTTAATAATGGTAATAAAATAGGCAAGATTTAGACCGCAGCCTAAAATATTATGTCATTACAATGTTTTGAGTTAAATTCATTTATTAAATATTTATGTGCAAACGCCTACATGTTTTGCCTGGAGTAAAAAAAAACAAAAAACCAGAAGTGAGCAAAATATTTAGTTATTTTAATTACCAGTGCAGTTTCAAACAACAAAGCCATATTGTCCCACAGCATGAAGTGATCAGATATCTGCCCAAAATGATGGACAGCTCTGGCCCATTGAACAGGCAAAAAAAGAGAAAAACCCATTTACTCTCTGCCAGATGGGACCTACTGGACGCTTCAGCGCAAACAACTCATCCTTCTTCAAACCTTCTTGTCCAGCTCTAGAGCCAGCTCCAGCTGATAATGATGGATATCAAGGCTACAGTAAAGTGGGTGACAAAAGCAGCCTTGTTATAGCTGCCAGTCTTTCGGTCTTGTCATTATTACACATTGAAGATTTATTTGAGTTTATTGTTGTGCACTGGGTCTAGCCATTTGCAATTCATCACCTAGTACAGAAGGTTCAAGATAGTGGCCATAGCTATAATTGCCACCTCCACCTGCTTCTTGAAATTATGAGGTCAGCAGCTAGGGCAGCCCACTGTTCACAGAGCTCTCTACACGTCAGGAGAGACGTCTGCTGTAAAATACCAGGGCTGCTCATCTCTACATAAAAAGGTGGTGCCAACCTTGTGGAAATTCTGCGTCGCATTTTTAGTTTACGCCAAGCAAATCTATGCACGGTCTTGAAAGGTTAAAAAACAAACACACCTCTTCTGAAACTTTAGAGCTGCTGCTGTTTTACTTCAAGAAGAACGTTCATCAACTGTTGGTTTCCTTCCTAGCAAATTATATTAACACTGTTAAAAAAAAATCCTATTTAAAAATAATTATGTATTCTTCTACGCAGTTTAAAATTTTCTAAAATAAGCAACGTGACACTTTAGCCTGCCTAAGCACAATGTAATTCCTTCTCTCTAATGCTCCTGGACATATGTGAGGCTAGCTGTTACCCCAGTTAATAAGAAATGCACTCTGTGTATGCTCAAAGGCAAAAACATCTTCATTATTTCACATATTAGATGACAGAATCAGAAATCAGTATTCAGTAACAGGTTGCAGTGTGCTTTATAACCAACATGCTAATGATATTTCAAAATATTTTCATACTGCTCTTCATTTGAAAAAATTTCAAGGTGGTATAAAAATATTAATACCAAACCATAAAATGGCGACGGCCACCCATCCCTGCATCTTTCTTGGCCTGGCTGGGCAAGAGCTCCACACAAGCACAAGGAGCTCAATGGGAAGTAATGCTTTCTTTGCCTCCTTCTCCTCCTCTAGGGGCAGATAGCAGAGTGAGCCTTGAAGCTTCCTTGCCATGGGAGGAGAGGGCTGCTGCTTCCTGGAGTCTCCCTGCCACCTCCCAGCCTAATGGTGGAACTGGCTGATACGGTAGAACTGGGATGTATTGAATCTGTGCTTTCTTTTTGTGTTTTCATAGCTTAAATTGTTGTTCTATCATATTTTGTAGTCAGCTGCCTTCAAGTCTTTAGATTAAGGCTGGGAGGCAAGTAATGTTAATATGTAAATAACAATAGATTGTAAACTAGATCAGGGAATGTAAGTCAGGTATCCAGAGGTGAAGAAGAAAGTGTAAAATATATTTATTTACTAACTAATCTACTCTGCCCAATTAAATTCCGGCCTCTTGGCCCCTCAAGTGAAACCTTCACATAGCTCAGACTTTAAAATATTTTCTAATATAAGAAAGCATTGACACAAGCAGAAGGAAAACAGCATTCATTCAACCAGATCCTGTGCATGGCTAGCTTGGAAGTAATTTCCACTGTGTTTAAAGGGGCTTCTTCCTAAGGGTGCAAAGGATCACAGCTTTATTTTCGCAATCTACATAACCACTGAAGGTGGTGGTTCTGTTACTCAGGTAGAAGTTAGCAACAGCCGAAGCCTTATGTTTTTCATACATTTGTGATAGTGGGGAGTCAAATAATGAGGCAGCCCACACTGCCTACAAGCTGAGAAGGCTGTATAAAACAGTAGCAGACCCACCTTGGCTGGATCAAAGTCAGCATAGTCTCTGGGTTAGAAGGCTGTAGTTGGCCCCTACTTCACTCCCAACTCTGAAGTTGCATATATGACATTTGGTGCTCACATATGTATAGTCATAGAAAACTATACAGTGGTACCTCAGGTTAAGTACTTAATTCGTTCCGGAGGTCTGTTCTTAACCTGAAACTGTTCTTAACCTGAAGCACCACTTTAGCTAATGGGGCCTCCTGCTGCTGCTGTGCCGCCGGAGCACAATTTCTGTTCTCATCCTGAAGCAAAGTTCTTAACCCGAGGTACTATTTCTGGGTTAGCGGAGTCTGTAACCTGAAGCGTATGTAACCTGAGGTACCACTGTATTAATATACAAAAAGGGGGGATATTGCATATCTTAGTGGTACATAAACTTCCATGCTTTCCTAGAAGCAAAAGACTCTAAAGCTCCCTTCATGGGTTAATCAATTGAAATATCTCCTTCACATCACAGGGCTTCCCCAGCCATGTTCTAGTATTCGCACAATGAGGATTATGTAGCTCTCCAGGTGTTGCTGCACATCCTGATGGGAGTTTGAGTGCAACAATACCTGGAGGGCCACAAAATCCTCATCCCTGATCTCAAGTAAACTGCCTGGGCAGTTGATAACAGTCGCTCATGCCATTGCTGGTCATTCCTTTTCTCTGCCACTCCTTTTCACAGGGCAAATACTCACTGCACTACAGCAATGAAAGGGGATCTTGAATAGTGCCAGATTCTAACATGTTGCCTGTCAAACAATCATTCAAACTTTTATTGTAAGGTATTAGCCTAAAGAACATATCAAAAAGTCTCCTCTAAAACTGTTTTGAGCTGACAGTGTCTTTGGTTATGAATGTAGAGACCATAATAGGTGAGATGTGAGTAGCGAAACTCATTTACATTTTTTAAAATGTAATTTAAATTTAAATTTGTAATTTAAATTTAAATTTTAAGCTCATTTACATTTTTTAAATGTTAGTTTTTCAAGCATAGATTATTCAAATATGCTAAAAGTATTGCACCCATACCTATTGTTGCAATCCTATTCCTTGCAGTGACTTTAACAGAATACCAGTTCCAAACAGCTGTACTTGGATAGTTACAAATACAAAATAGGTGCTATTATTGGCTTCTTTATGTATTTTATGAAAGGCAGGACAAATGAATGAAACAGATGAATCCTAAATATTTGAATAATTAACAACTGATTAATTTTCTGCGTCTTCAGAGTTAATATACTGATGGCTATGAAACTGCAGTAAACATACTAAAGAGAGAACCAAAAGTTTACCACCTCTAATTTGACAAGTGATATAAAAATAATCTCTTAAGAAAGATAACATTATTTGCAAATTGAGCAAGAGGACCCCAATGATAGCCATATATAATCAGTTGTCACCTTGCAGCTCAATTAGCCCTCATGTAAAAACGAGGCATGTAAGGAGAAATGAGGTTTTGACATTATCTCTGCCAGCAAGATAATTACACAGCCTTCATTTAACAGTAGGGCAACACTACTGTAGCAACAAATTAACTCAGCTCCATTTGCAATTCATGGTGTGTTTTCTCATTTAACACCATTTGTCTTACTCCAGTGAATGTTTCCATTAGTTTTCTTCAGCAAAGCAAAAATATTCCTTGTTTTGATTTCAACATTACGTCACCAAATCACTATGTATCTGTTCCAGTAACTTTAAGTAAGCCAATATAAATCTGATTTAAGGCCCTTTTTCTGCAATTTTAACTAAAATCTTTGCATTTTGGTTCACAGCCAAATAAAAGTGGAACAAGTGCTTTTGAATTTAATGGATACAGAAATTTGTTTCACTTTGCATTCATTCCATTTCACTGGGAGCCCAAATTGTCATTTTATTAATAATGACGAAAGGCATGTACTAGATTAAATTGCCAGTAAAACCAACAAATCCTTAAATTTAGTACTACAGGGCATATGAATGATGCAATGCTCACTCACTGCAAACCAGTTTTCAAGTCAGGAGACAGCGTCACAAAAGTATACTCCTCCCCGCTCCCCTACCCAGATCAAACTCCTGCTTCCTTCCTTTACCTCTATGTTTCACATGCACAACCACACTAAACATGGTTAAAAAATCACCCTGGTTCCCTCTTAATTAAGATTTGCAAACACTCTTCAAACTCTGTTTTTAGTGGTTCACCTGTCAGGGTAAGCCAGGGTATGCCTGTGTGAACATGATGGCTCCTATTGATGAGCTGGTACCCACTTTGCTCCCCCCTGAACCTTTTAGGTCGGCGTGGGATGGCAGCTAAACCATGGTTTGGTTCAGTATATTGTCCAAATCCAGGCTTATGGTTAAAGTATCTCCTCCCTAACCATGATCTGTAACCGTAGGACAACCTTTGGCTACAGATTGCAGTTAAAAAGGAGAAACCTTAACCATGACTCTGGGTTTGGATGACACACTTACCCAAGCCTTGACTTAGCTGCTGTGCTGCACTGACTTAAAAAACCTGGAGAGAAGTAGAGTGGCTGCAATCTCCTCCTTGGGAGCCAGAGTGTTTGCACTAAGCCATGGTTTGGCTTAGCATGACATATGAATGTGGCCTAAGAATGGAACTCTGCTTAGCATGAACAAACACTTGGAACATGCCAATAAAACACTTGGAGCACATCAAAGCATTTATATTAATAGTACAAGGTGTGAGAAATTGCTGAATCCTGCCACTAGCTACTTAACAGAACCAACATATTACAAAGGCAACAAAAGTCAACAGGTGATATAGCCAGCACAACGAACAGTTTCCACAGAATTTATTTTAACAAAATGCAGAAAATAAAGACAATAGGGGTCAGGAAATACAATAAAAAACACACACACCAAGCAACACACCAAACATGCAAAGTGATGGACCATTATGTTCCAATGTGTTCACCTGTAGGTGTGGCTCACAACATTTACGTCCTGCACTTCCTGCAGAGAGTTCAATGCAGCGTATGTTGTTCTTACCTCCTCCCACATCTATTTTATTCTTACAACAACCTTATGAAGTAGGTTAGGCGGAGAAATAGTGGTAATTCATTAAGCTTCATGGCTAAGAAGGGATCTGAACTCTTACCTCCCAGATCCTATTTTAGTTACAGAACAAACATCAGTCATAAAAGAAACTGAAATTCTAGAAGTCTTCGTGTGGTCAAGAATTTATGAATGAATCAAAACCAGAGTAATGATTCCAACAGTATGACAGCAGGACATTTTAGAAAATATTCACCAAGTTCACTGGGGCACTACAAAATGAAGACATACAGACCTTACAAATTTGTGCTTAGCACCGGCTGGTTCCAGTAGAGCCCTGTATCACAATGGAATTACTGGAGCTTCCATAACAAATATTGGTAGCTAATCTGCTTACTAGGAAAGGCTTGATTAATCTTGTTGTCACTGATTGCTATTCCTAATACTTGGAGATAGCAAATCTACACGGCACAGACATGGGAAGAGTGATCACTGTTCTAAAGAGTGTATTTGCTCACCATGGCATGCCTCCATTTTGAGGATAGATAATAGGCTTCAATTATCTGGCATTGCTTTCAAATGCTTTGCAGTAGACTCAGCAATTTTCAGCATATCCTCAGTGGACCACACTGTCTTCATAGCAGTGAGGTAAAAGAACAGGTTGTTTGGACACTAGAAAACCTGCTCTTAAAAAATGAGAAGATACATATACAGCTCTTCTGATTTAGAGCAGGCAGAACTGTTCATGAGTAGACAACTGTGTACAACTCTACTAATCACTGCAGGAGAATCAAGACTTCCATCAGAAAGCTAAATTGATAAAAGTCAGCCAGATGCACCATTTTAATATCAGATCTGCAAGCAGAAATGTCCCAACTCCTTTCATATAACAGGAACTTTGAATTCTAGATACTCTGAATTCCAGAGTTCAAGGAATTGTCCAGACTAGTGGAAAACCTTCACTCATCTGTAAGAAATTAGGGGATACTTCAATTCCACAATAAGTTTTATAGAAAACCTAGTTATTAAAGGCTCAATCCTGAGAAAGTGGAGAAAGAAGAAGTTAAGCAAAATTTTAAGAAAATTACCCATTTCTGGAGAAATGGGGATGTAGTAGACAGAGTAAACTTTGTTGCAGCTAGATGATGTCATCAAGAAATACAGCTTTCGGTGGCATTAGTTGTAACAAAGCACTGGAGCAAGTCAGACTGTCTCAGCTCTCTTAATATAGCTAAGACATGGTAACGGGAAAGTTTGTTTCAGTGTGGACAGGGAAAGAATCTGCTGCTGCTTAAGCTGGCAACATCATTGCAAGATCTCACACTTTTTGTCTTATTTCTGTATTCATCACTCCCCTCACCTAATTTTTTTTCACAGTAGGTGACATAGGTGATTTGTTAATGTAACATCTCCCTCTTCAAGCTCAATGAAAAGAGACCTCTGGGTATAGGGCGGTATATAAATTCAATATAATAATAATAATAATAATAAAATCTATCAGCTGATGGATGATTTATACTAGGAGATAGTAAAGAGGTTACTACTACAAAGGTGTGTCACAAACACAAGCATCCACACAAACGGTGCCTGGGAACTAAAACTGCTACATGTTGTCATATGAATTCTGACACCTTTCCTTGATATAGTTATGCAACAGGTACTTTCTGTTGTTGTTGTTGTTAATTGAATTAATATACCGCCCTATATACCCGAAGGTCTCAGGGAGGTTCACCTGGGTTTCTACTCACAAATGCCTAACTTTTTAAATAAATAAATTTGTGCCTTTAGAAACAAACACACTGTAGGCTAGCGGCTGCCTTTTGTACCACTGGCAGCTCTATCATTGCTCACATCAAACAGAAAGCTTATCCAAGAGATGCCCTCTTCTTACCCTCTGACAGCTCTTTGTGCTCTCAGCATTAGCCTACTAACACAAGGCATCTCTGTATTAACCAGTATGAACTATATGGAAAGGTCTTTACTATAAAGTAAGACTAGTTGCATTAGAAGAATTCACATAATTGTGGTCACCTGCAAAGCTGCTACAACAAACTACAGAGCCAGCACTTTATGACAGAAGCTCATGCAACAGCTAATTAAAGGAACCGAAAACATTAAGGGGCAGTCTTTTGAAGCTTTTCTATATTTAAACGTTATGTTGAATGTCACCCTTTTCTACTTAGAATGAATAACCTCTGATAATCATCTGACCCTCTTTAAAAGAGAGGAAAAATAAACCTAATATCCTTGCATTATTTAACACACATACACTTTGAGTGTGTGTCAAAGGAAAGCAACAACTTCCAGGATTAATTAAAAAGAACAACAAATGCAACAGACAAACAGCTGATCTGTCTAAACTCAACTTCATAAGATCTATCTACCCTATAGTCAAAGAAAGGGTGTCACTTTCTGTTATGTGATTCCAAGGTGACTGCTTATATTTTGAACTGCTAGGCTAATTCTAGCCTGAGCAAAAATCTGTCTTTTATTTCATAATTAATTCTCAGTGTCAACACTGGTAGATGTTCTTTTAGTAACAACCTACTGTGGCAACAAAGTATGATTTAACATTATTAGTGGCCTGACATACAGAAAACATGAAAAAAGTACAGTAAAGCTTTGGCAAAATTATTGATAATATGTATTCCTTAACTATTTGTTTTTTTCAAAGCAGGCCAACCCAATATTGTTGAATTTCTGCAATTTTACTAACATACATTTCAATAATGTCACAACACATGGCGAAATCAAATCTCAACAACTTATCAGATGAACGACCAGGACGGTACTTTTAATACTATTCTTAAAGTAAGCATTTGAATAATACCAACCAGAACAGTCATTTGAGCTAGACCCTTATGTACTAGATGGGCCATATATGACATGAAAATTTGGTAGGAAATATCACATTTATTCATGTGTGAGAGAAAGCAGGCCACAAAACTGCTCCCCAAAGCAAAGAGTATATGCTTACTTTCCAGCACAATGTTACATCAATCTATATGCTTAAAGCATTTCACCAACATTAACTGATCACCCCGTTAAGAAAATTGGGATAAACTAATGGAATATGCTGAAATGGCTAAACTAACCGGAAGATTAAGGAATCAAGAAGAAAGCAAATATTAAAAAGAATGGAAAATGCTTACTGCCTATTTACAAAAGCATTGTAAAGAATTAACACAATAGCAGGGTTTAAAAAAACCACTTGCAATATTAAGGATAATGTCTGAAATTGGAAATATTTAAGTATAAGGAAATTATAGACATGTACAACATAAAATAATACAAAAGAACTGGGGGAGGGAATGGAGAGAAGTCAAGGGATTGGGGAATCCCAAAGTATGAATTTAATATGGTATGAAAATGTTTTATTTTCTGTTTTTGTTTTAATTGTATTGGTTTATTAAGGTATGTGAAGAAAATGTTTGATTGTGAAAAATAATAAAAAAATATAAAATAAGAAAATTGGGATAAAACTTTGTTACTACTTATAGGAAGCCTAGTCATCAAACATGATAATACACAAAGAATAGGCCCAAGGTTAGAATGAGGATTCAGCCTGTGATCTGATGGTCGTTCTGCCTTAAAAACCCATGTTTATGCTTCCCAACATCTATTTATGTGCAGAGACAGGAGGGGAAGGGAAGAGTTCCCCAAGCAATCTCATGAGGGGGAAATGTCTTTTGTCTCAATTTGACTGTTCTTTGTTCCCAGAATGCTGTCCTAGCAAGAGTGTTCTAGAATGTCAGAAACCTTCATCCAAGTTCTGTGGTAAATTTTAAACATCCACTTGATGCCATTACCTCTTATATCCAAAGCCTACTTAATCAGATTAGCTATCTTCTAATTCACTTTCCCTTTGACATATTTTAAAGAGTCCTAGCATATCGCCTGTTTGGGGTGCATGCTAATCATTATTTGTTTATTGCATTTGTTTCTCACTTTCCCTCAAAGCAGCTCAAGGTGGCACACGTGGTTCTCTGCCTCCCCATTGTATCCTCTCAATGACCCTGTGAGGAAGGTTGAGACTTTGATTGGCTCAAGGTCACCCAGTGAATATCATGGCTGAGTAGGGATTTGAACCCAGGTTTCCCAGGTCCTAGTCAGTGCGTTAACCACTACACCATACTGGCTCTCAATGCCAGTTTTGTATCACCTCAGCTGGAAAGTACTGAATTTGAGGAGGCTCACATATTCACAGCATGTGTCATAACAAAATGCTAAGTCTACAAGTGACAAAATATTGCATGAAGTGCTTCCGAGTGTGAAGAAGCCCTAAGTTGCATTTCCCCTAAACTAACAAGCAGATACGGCAAATAATTAAAGAACAAACACTTGCATGTAAAGGAAATGTTGTACGACTGTTCACACATAAGGGTTTCGATTCAGGGTAGCGCCGAGATTAAAAACGACATGTGCTCAATCGCTGTAAGAAGCGATGACGAGAATGTTCAGTGCTAATACAGTCAGATCGGCAGTGTAAACAAGATAAAAGAGATGCAGCACATCACATTCAAATTTTGAAACAAATGTTAGGAGACATACTTGTAAGAGGAGTGTTACATTTTATTTTGCTGCAGCTAAGCAACCGATGATGTCCGAAAGCAACACATTATGCCTAACACTGTGACCACATTAGGGCATAGATCCCAATAAAATATAGACAGCAATGCCTGTGTCTACACGTATTAGTGGCCATGGCAATCACATCAAAAATGGCAATGTACTCCCAGAAAAGAGCAATAGCACATTACTCATGCTGCTTTTTTTAACAGTTTAATACAGTGGTACCTCGCAAGACGAAATTAATCCGTTCCGCGAGTCTCTTCGTCTTGCGGTTTTTTCATCTTGCGAAGCACGGCTATTAGCGGCTTAGCGGCTATTAGTGGCTTTAAGAAAAAGGAAACAAACTCGCAAGAACTTGCAAGACGTTTCGTCTTGCAAAGCAAGCCCATAGGGAAATTCATCTTGTGGAACGACTCAAAAAACGGAAAGCTCTTTCGTCTAGCGAGTTTTTCGTCTTGCGGGGCACCACTGTAGTGTGTGTACCGTATATGTGTGCCCATGATGCTTGGGGGGGGGGAATCTTAACCCTTTCCCTCTGTGCCATTTTCCTAAAGGAAAGTACCTCCATGAATGCTATTTCTCTCCTGGAGTAACACAGGCAAGTGAAATAGCAGCTTTAGCAGGGGTGGAATTTTTCGTGTTTCTTCAATGTCATGTCTTATTTAACCCTGAAACCATGGTTAGAAGTGGACTAGGGAAGCTGAATTTAGTTACCAGAGTATATAATTGCAACAAAAATGTAATGTACAGTGCAAAGCACTAAGGCTGCAATTCTTACTTACAGGTAAATCTCATGGAAATCCATGGGACCTCTTTCTGAGTAAACATTCAGATTGGCTGCTTTTGCTGTTCCTGAGCCAGCAACAATGAAATTAACAGGACAGCACAGAAGTGATTGGTGGATTAGGCACCTAGTACAGAAAGCTCAGGTGAGTGAATTTCTGCATTGATTGGCAATGGTTTGATGAGAGCTCAATCAGCACTTAAGCAGGTACCAGGGGATCCCCTGACAAAGAATTTGATGGCAAGTGGTAAGTAGTCAACCTACTAGGCAAAGTTCAGAAAATCCAAAAGGCACAAACAATGTATATTGGAACAGATATGTAAATAAAGAGTTCTGCCATTCAGGCTGAAAGATATCAAGAATTCAGAATGGATGTTCCCAGGTTTATTTTTATTGAACTGCAGTGATCCAAATACATTCACATCATGAACTAATTCCTTTTGAATTAAATGAATTCTATTATAATGGAATGACTGAAAGACTTGAAAGAATTGCTTACAAATGCACATAGAAAGGGGGGGGGCAAGATAGCTAAGTCTAAATTAAGATGTTGGCTATGAAGTTTCCAATAGGACCTTGACATGACTGTTGACCTACTCATGACATGATCACACCAGTAAGGATTTGGAATTCTATTAGTATTACCAGAGGAAAAAAGTCAAGGAGTCATCAGGAAAACAAATCTATATCTGCTACTCCATCAGCCAATTACTGTTGTTAAAGTGGAATTAGATGGGTATTGACAATGCGAAGGGGATAAGGATTAAACAGATGACTGAGTATACAGCAATGTTGCTGTGCATTTTGCTGCTTAAAGTTTCAAAGAAAAACAGTCTGGGAAAGGAAAATAATTGTCATATAATATTATGACTCTGAAAAAATATATCGGAAGGGAAACAGGTATTTAGATTAAATATTTCAGCTAGTCACAAAAATTTCCCTCTGGCCGAGGCACTAAATAACAGCACTCAACTGGAGTGCACTAACAGAATATTATTATGCTATTAACTTGGCAACACAGTTCAACCACGATTATCTCAATGCCATGGGGGACTCTGAATAATTTTAAATAATTACCTTTTTATAAAAAAAATAATAATCAAGGGATTTCTTTCAATTGAGTTAACAGATGTCTTGGGGACATGAACCTGATAGTGGTGAATGGAGTTTGTAATAGAGAGAATGGACTGCAATATAAAGACACACAGAGAATAATGTGGTATGTTTGTTGGATATATTAACTAAGTAAACAACCAGCATTATTCCTGACAGGTGGCCATCAGCCCTCTGCTTAAAAACCTCAAAAGAAGGAGAGTCCACCACCTTCTGAGGGAGTCTGTTCCACAGCCAAACAGCTCTTACTGCCAGAAAGTTATCCCTGATGTTTAGCTGAAATCTCATTTCTTGTCGTTTGAATCCATTGGTTCGGGTAGTGCTCTCCGGAGCTGCAGAAAACAAGCTTGCTCCATCTTTCATGTGACAGCCCTTTGGGTATTTGGAGATGGCTGCCCTGTTACCTTTCAGTCTTCTCCTCTCCAGGCTAAACATACCCAGCTCCCTCAATTGGATTTGTCTGCCCCAAATCTCATTTGCTTCACAACGTACCAAATCTGCCACAAACATCAGATGATGTCCTACAACAAGGCCAAGAGTAGGTTCATCACATAGTCAATGACAAACCTCCACTTTGCTTTTCCCACTTTAAATACACTGATATAAATATGTAGGATGTGGTTGCAAGTAGTCGGGAGTGGAAGGGGCATTTATGCTTACTGGGAAGCCACTCAGTAGGGCTGGCCTACCAGGCAACACAGTTTTGGTGGTGGTCAGATATGATGCCAAGGAGAGGGAGTGAACCAGGAGGGCTGTGCATCTCATGCAGGAGCTGGGCTATTGGTCAATCCAATGCCTCTCTCAGCAACGTCGGGCAGAAAATTTTCCAGTGTTCATTTTTCCACAGACAGTTTTCCATTTCAGCTTGCCAGACAGAACAGCTCCTATCTCCTTCCTCCATGCACTGTTCTGGGGGTTCTCCTGACACTCCATCGCCAATATGATGGCACAGAAGTAGAGGAGGGAGAACCCCATGTGCCAGCAGAACTTCCCCATGTGCTGTGAACTTCCACAAGGGCATTGAAGAAACACTAGGAAGATGCAATAATTTCTGGGTGTTTAGCCAAGCTTAAACCTAAGCTAAATTAGATCACTCTAGGGCAAGAGAAGATTTTCTAGAAACCCCATCACTCTTCCTCCCAAATGGCTGAAGTGTTCCTGAGTGCGGGGATTCCCTTTACCCTTTCCCAGTGTGTGTTGCATTGAACCAGGGGACCTCCAACTGTTCAAACATACATGGTTCTCCAGAGTGGAGATCCTCCTGCAGACCCTGCGCTCCTGGCATCTACTGGGTCCTCAGAGTAAAAGGTAAAGGGACCCCTGACCGTTAAGTCCAGTCGCAGATGACTCTGGGGTTGCGGCGCTCATCTCGCTTTACTGGCCGAGGGAGCCAGCGTTTGTCTGCAGACAGCTTCCGGGTCATGTGGCCAGCATGACTAAGCCGCTTCTGGAGAACCAGAGAAGCGCACAGAAACGCCATTTACTTTCCCGCCGGAGCAGTACCTATTTATCTACTTGCACTTTGAAGTGCTTTCGAACTGCTAGGTTGGCAGCAGCTGGGACAGAGCAACAGGAGCTCACCCCATCGCAGGGATTCGAACCGCCGACCTTCTGATCAGCAAACCCTAGGCTCTGTGGTTTAACCCACAGCACCACCCGTGTCCCAATGGTCCTCAGAGTGGAGGCAGACAAATGACTCATGATGTGCCTGATGGCTGGTGGCTGGTGCTGTGACTAGAGCTAAGGGGGTTGTTCCGTGGTATGTTTACTGTGTGGAAAGCTCCCCTGTATTGTGCACTGACATGACTTCCCCCTCCCCCTGGTAAGCAAAAGGCTAGTGGGGGTATGTTTCTTCCTTCCCTGTGATGGAACTCAGAAGAAGAAGAAGAAGAGGAAGAGTTTGGATTTGATATCCCGCCTTTCACTCCCTTTAAGGAGTCTCAAAGCGGCTAACATTCTCCTTTCCCTTCCTCCCCCACAACAAACACTCTGTGAGGTGAGTGGGGCTGAGAGACTTCAAAGAAGTGTGACTGGCCCAAGGTCACCCAGCAGCTGCATGTGGAGGAGCGGAGACTCAAACCCGGTTCCCCAGATTATGAGACTACCGCTCTTAACCACTACACCACACTGGCTCTCAAACTCAAACTCTTTCTTCTCAATCATTACCCCCCCCCCAACTTTATCATGTTAACTGATTCTTATTCACATTGTATTGAGTTTATTGTATGTGCCTTAGAGACTAGTGTAATTAAGATGTATATAAAATCACAGAATCTTAGAGTTGGAAGGGATCCCAAGGGTCATCTAGTCCAACCCCCTTCAATGCCGAAATCTCAGCTAAAGCACCCATATCTTTTCTTGCAACTTGAAGCATTCCCTCAATTCCTTCATCCAAGTCATTTATAAAGATGTTAAACAACAAGCCCAGGACAGAACCCTGCGGCACCCCACTTGTCCCTTTTTTCCAGGATGACCCTGTAGGGTTCCCAGAGACTGGCAGTACTCCTGGTTACTGCTGTCTGTGCCACTGGACCGCAAGCAGTGGGAGCACTGTGTCATTATCCTGTGCACTGTGTGCCTGAGTGGAGGGTATGTGGCACCATTGGAAGCTGAGAATCCAAACCAAGCCACTGTTAACTTCTGGTCACATCTTCACAGAAATTTCAGTAAGTTGAATAGAAGACTTTGGGAATTAAGAAACATAATAATGACATACATTTTTCTAGAGATAGCTACTGTTATTAAAACCCGACTGACATGTAAGGGACAAAAATAGAGGATCAATTTTATGATCCTCATTAATGGAAATTAATGTTCTATTCAAGATCCTGAAGTGGGAAGAGAAAATTTTCAGAAATACAGCTTGCTGTCCCTAGTATAAAGTCTCTCTTTTGGCACTTTTGTAAAGTAATAAAACACAATGTAATTTTGGGAAGGGGGGTTATTAGGATTGTAGCATGCCACTTAGCCAGAGGTGTTCCCATTGGTTGAAACAGGATTACGACGGAGAAAGTGATGAGAGACTTTTACAAACTTTATACTCATTCCCACAATGTTTTCTATAATGAACTACTAGCACAATTAAAAGCTTAATGAATCCTCAGATGAGCTACTGCACTGGTAAGCACTGCCAAAAAAGAAATTTATTCCAGAGCCAATCATGTTTCAGCGCTTCCATTCAAAGGTATTCAAAATGCAAACTGAAACTTGCTCAATACATTTCCCTACCCCTCACCCATATTTTTTCCTTGCATTGGTTTGATATATTGAAGCATTACAGGACTAAAAGAGATCTTATGTTCTCATGACTTATTATAGCCTACTCTGATTAACATTATCTAGTGTGTTATAGAACCTATTTTTTATCTTGAGAACCTAGGCAAATTTCATATTTACTTTATGTATTAATAGACACTCACTGGCCTCACTTGGCTAACCAAGAGTGCTGCCTTGTGACTTTTAAGGGTGAGAGAACAGCAACAATGTTTGCTTCATACTACACACACTCTTGATTAGCCAAGGGAAACTGCAGGCAACTACAACTTAAACATTTGATACAATTGTATTTTGAGATTAATTTTCACATGAACAAAACTTGTTGTACAGAGACTACAAAGCACTTTGTACGCTGAGAGTGGTAGAAGTCATAATAGTTTAGTTATAACACTAAATGCGTGCACACACACACACACACACACACACACATATGGTGGTCCTCCGATATGTATTCATAAATTTTGGAATTTATAGCACATGCTTCTTGTTATCGGTTCCAGGAGGCCTTACAATATTGTTATATGGTATTAAAACAGAACAGTAAAAACACAGTAGAAGCAGAATGAAAAACAAGAGTAAGAACCTCCCATCCTCAAATTAAGTCCACCACCTGTTTATGCCTGAGTTACCATCATGGATGGGCCTTCTGTATGCAAACACATTAAATGACATAGTCATGTTCACTTGCCTTTCCTTTAATAAAGGAAAAAACCCAAGGTGTTAAAAAAAAACCCTCAAGGGGGCTAACGACAATTAAAATTTTAAAAAATCTAAAAACAACAACAGTGGAATGAAAGCCAAGCACCATTAAAACAATTTGGAACCAATGTTGGTTAAAGCACAATCACAAGGAGTACAAGAGGTTAAAACCATGCATATCCTAAAAGCTTTCCTAAGAAGAATGCTTTTGCCACCTTATGGGAGGCCATTAAAGATGGTGGCAAGAAGCTGTTCCTCAGAAGTTCCAAGGCCTGGGCATGACCAATGAAAAGACCTTCTCAGTGGTGTCACCTTGGCCAAATGTGCTGTCTCCAGAAATGGGTGTCGTTGGTGTACCACCCTCAACGTTCCAAAGTCACTCCTGGTTACAGCAGCCATGGGGTAATAAAGGTCAAGGCTATGTCCAAAGAAATTCAAATTTTCAAAGAGAGTGTAAACCCATCTCCAAATCACCTCTACTGTCCAGGAGCACCTGTGTCTTCTATGGATTAAGTTTCCGTTTGTTTGCCCAAATCCGATCCATTACCACCTCCAGGCTGTATCCAATACAGAAATGCAGCAGAATAACCTGTCTGTTCCTGGTGTCTTGGGATTTGGCTTCCGCTTATAGCCAGGTTGCAATCCCATTCAGTGTGTGTTTTTCTCCACATGATAATTGTGTTTTTTATATCGTTGACAAAATAAAAAGGATAACAAGCTAAAAAGCTTATCATCCATAAAATTAAAAAAGTCCACTGGTGTATAGAGAAGGAAGGAAGGAGAGGAAAAGTTGTTTTTTAAAAAGTGGTTAAATTGATAGAGAATTGCACAAAAAAGCAGGTTCTCAGTTTTAACTGAAGAATTCAAAATTTAAAAGCAATGTGCAATCTGCACAATTCACTTGAGTAATTTATCTACTCTTCAAAGATTATAATTCCATCTAGGTCAGAAAAAAACTGTGACCCAGTAAGCTCCCTTACATTTCTCAACTGGAATTATGAATATTTAAACTGGCTAAGATCTACAATCAGTTACTTGACAAGGCAATATTTTCATTACTGAAAAGGCCTTCATCTGGGTTTGGCTTAGCAGACATTTCAAAACTCTAACACTGATTAAGAATAAAGGGCAGAAAAGTGAAAATGTTTAGTACAGACACAAATATAAATTTAAAGCAATCCACTCAATGTAACCTGTCTTGCCAGATCTTTTTAACTTATTGGGAAAGTCACTCGACTTAATATTGACACAAAGATGTGTAAATCAATACATTCAGAATGAGTGATATATTTTAATTTAAAAATGCTCAAACTATAGCAGTAAATCTATTCACTTAGCACATACAAATCATCCAAACTGTATGCTTCTTGGGATTTAATATCAAGATACCACAGAAGTCTGGGATGCGTACCTCACACTGCGAATTTAAACCCTATGATCTCCCTACTCCCCCTGAACACAGCTATAAATGGGTTGCATTGTGTAGCTGCTGTAAAGAGAGGGAAGGTGCACTTCTGCAGGGAGTTAGGATGCTTAAATCCCAGAGGTTAATGGCCCAAGACTACAGCTTGGGTTCAACTGGTATACCAAGGTTATTTTACCTATGTATACTTTGTAATTCTTTAACTTTTGTATGGCATTTTGCAACTTCTGCCAAATCAACTTATTGTATATGTTCAGAATATTTTTTCAATTTAGTATTAAAAAAATCCAGTAAAATTTAAGGGAAGAAATTTAAGCAGGAAAGCCTGACGGACAAGGCAATATCACACTCAAGAACAGAACCCACTGAAATTAATGGGCCTATTCCAAGCATGACTAAGGGACATTAATTACTCTACCTCTTCCCAATATATTTATTTAAAATTCTATAACTCACCCAATGTCAGCTGCTTGGAATAAGCAACAATTAAAGTCACAGTGTCTGTGTACACAGGAAGCTACCTTTTGTAGCAAGACTGATGTCCAGCACTGTATATTCTGACTAGCAATGGCTCCCCAGGATTTCAAGAAAAAGTATTTCCTATTATCTCCTACCTGATCCATTTTAACTGAGATGCCAGAGGCTGAACCTAGAACCTATATGGATCTATATGTGAAGCATGCACGCTACTCTAAACTATGCCCCCTCCTAATATCACTTTTTAAAATAATTTGTAAGCAATAACTATTTAATAAGCTACTAAAGTGTGTGACAGCATCTTAAAAAGCAGAGACATCACCTTGCCGACAAAGGTCCGTATTGCTAAAGCTTTGGTTTTCCCAGTAGTGATGTATGGAAGTGAGAGTTGGACCATAAAGAAGGCTGATCGCTGAAGAATTGATGCTTTTGAATTATGGTGCTGGAGGAGACTCTTGAGAGTCACATGGACTGCCAAACCTATCCATTCTGAAGGAAACCAGCCCTGAGTGCTCACTGGAAGGACAGATCCTGAAGCTGAGGCTCCAATACTTTGGCCACCTCATGAGAATAGAAGACTCCCTGGAAAAGACCCTCATGTTGGGAAAGATGGAGGGCACAAGGAGAAGGGGACGACAGAGGACAAGATGGTTGGACAGTGTTCTCGAAGCTACCAACATGAGTTTGACCAAACTGCGGGAGGCAGTGGAAGACAGGTGTGACTGGCGTGCTCTGGTCCATGGGGTCACGAAGAGTTGGACATGACTAAATGACTAAACGACAACAACAAAGTGTGTGAAGTGCTGTACAAATTAACAAACAACTCCCTTCCAACTCTACAATTCTGTGATTCTGTGATCCCAGCTAATGGCTCACAGTGTCAGTGCCACCCATCAAAGGTGTGTCAAAACACAGAAAAGGCACTACAGTATCCTAACCTTGTCCAACTCCTTGTGAACTTCCAGGAGAAGTGATTTTTATAGATGCAGAACAAGCAGCACCTCCCTAAGAAAGTAAGAAGAGCCTGCTGGATCAGACAACTGTGGGAGACATTATCACAGCATCACATACAGGTACATTAATCTTTTCTGGATTTAATTTCGACTTGGCACACAGCACAATATTTGGGGTAGAAACTGCCAATGTCAAAAGAAGTAGAGCAGAGTGAAATGCCACCAACATACTGAAGCTCAGAATGATCTCATTTAGTGGTCTCTTCCTGGCATTGATCACTGGGGGAAGAGGATAGGAAGGCATGAACAGCCACAAGAAAGTATCCCAAGATAACTGGAAGCCATCCACCATGTGACTCTGTACCAGGAACAAGTAGAACCATTCAAGAGCCAACTGATCGACATCTGCTAGCTGGCAAACTTTCACTGTGAAAGGATTTAAAGGCTGCAATCACATGTAATGCATAGCCATAAACGTCGGCTTATTGTACCTTATGCACAAACTGTGTCTGAGAATTCCTACTTTGATCCTACCTTTGCACAAGCAGGTAAACAGCTCAGGCACACTGTGGTTTAGTTAAGCCAAGGGTTAACTATGTGTGAACATAGGAACCAACTTCTAGGGGCTGTGGGGATTTCGGCCCCCACAATAAAATATTTGAGGGGGCCACCTCCCGCAAAATTGATAGGCATTGCCATTCAAATGGTGCGTATGTGTTTGTGTGCACTGTGTCATGTGACTGATTACGCAGGGCGGGACTGACCTGAGCCCATACAATTTTTTATTCAAGTTGGCACCCCTGTGTGTGAACACTGCCAGTGTGTTATTTAAAGTTTGATTATTATTTTTTTGACTATTCAGGTAAAATTAAGGCTGGTAAGCCTACACAGAGCAGTGGATCCTCACAGTTCTCAAAAAGGATAAAGATCAGATCATCCAGACAAGAAACATATCATTTCCTGAAAATTAGTTACTTAAAAGACCTCTGTGCTAAGGGGTGCATAAAAAAGCTTTAAAGAATCGGCTCCAAGTGAATCTGTGCCAGGCGTTTTGCCAAGAGACAGACCATTAAAGGCTTCAATGATCTCTTCCTCCGAGATGGACCTGCCAAGACGAATCCTCTCAGATATACTAGGGAGGTTAAGTGAGGGCATGAAGTCCCTCCTCTCCCCAGCTGTGGGTACTTTACCGGTTTGAACATTTTGCTAGGGAAATAAATGAATGCTTTAGGAGTTTATCTTTAATTAGGCTGGTGCCAACAGAGTTTCTCTGAGCTGGTACTGTGCTTGGGCTTTTGTCTGACTTGATTAACTTAGCTGAACAGCGAACTGGTTCTGGCACTCTACTAGAGTAATCTGTTTTGTGAAAGTCAAGGCCGTTTGACACCTCTGGGCTACATGCAGATCTACAGAAGAGTTGGCCACTTCCAGTTCCTCCAGCAAAGCAGAATAAAGCAAGGCTCATCCTCAACCATTATTTTTACATTTCTGCGGAGATAAAGAGTTTACCTATTCATTTCAAGACAGTAAATACTCATTTGCAGTAGCTATAAATTTCTGGAGTGGATGGAAAGCAAACCATGTTTAATTAAACATTGTTGGTTGTAAGGATACCTGACTTGCACATGATGCTTTCATCTTGTAAATGAATGCGGCAGAAGTCCTTCTAGAACCGTGGCAGTATTCTTTTGCGGGGGGGAGCACATGAGTTCAGTGCTTTGATGCAGTGTTGTTTTTCTAGAAAAAGAGCTGCCGGAATGCACCATGAAAGCTTTGCTTGTTCTCTTATAATGGCAATGGTGCCCACCTGAGAGGTGCTGGAATTAAGTTCTGTGGGGTTCCGGCTGAAAAACCCCCTCTGCTTTGATGGGTGCTTTTCACCCATGCAGTGCAGGGAAAACCAGCCCTGAGACTTTGTGGCTGAGATGAAATTTGAACTGGGCTCATACCTGAAATGGCTCATACCTGACACTCAGCCAAAGCACTGTATCAGCTCCCAGTATAAAACATAGGATAACTAACATGCTCTAGCTCAGGCTTCCTCAAACTCGGCCCTCCAGATGTTTTGAAACTACAATTCCCATCATCCTTGACCACTGGTCCTGCTAGCTAGGGATCATGGGAGTTGTAGGCCAAAAACATCTGGAGGGCCGAGTTTGAGGAAGCCTGTTCTAGCTGGACATGCGAATGGTTCATATGTACTTTCATGAATCCTTGTAGGCAAGAAAATACCACCACCTTAGGGAAGTTCATGCAAAAAGTCCTGAAGGTGGTCTAAAGTTATTCATGCTTCCTTTAAAGTTTGTAGAATGTTTATTTTGAAACGTAAAATTGAAAACTTAATAAAACAATACTATTTTTTAAAAAGTTCTTCACACTGAAAGACTGTAGTTTTGAAATTTCAGTGTAATTCTAACTAAATCTTTTTGCCTTTACCAGCTTTAAGCAACTTATTCTAACTAATAGCATGTGACATGGCTGGTAAACTAACCATGTGATACATCCAACCTGTCAGGACACAAAAACTCAATAAGCACACCTTGCTGCTAGCATATTTGACTCATATACCAGAATCTGTAAGCACTACCTAGGCATACTAAGAAGCTGGCAATTTTACCCCCCAAATCACTTCTGATTTTTCACTGAAAATACCTAGTAAGGGATTGCCAATAGTACTCTTGGTTTCTAACCCTACAATACGGAATTCACATTCAGCCACAAATTGAAAATATGAACATTCAATTATTTTACATGGGTTATACTTTTAATATTCTCCTCTGGGTCTATTAATCTGGAAGAGGCTTTGTAGAACAGAACCTTTCCTTATATTTCTTGCTGGATTTAAGATTTCTTCCACACACAATTGTGAAATAATAAAGAGACTGATTTTGTGGATTAAAAGATGGGTATTCTAAATCTAAAAATCTTTTGAGACACTACCAAAAGACTACTATATTCTTTTGGTAAACATAATTTTATTTAAAATTGCTTTATTAATGAGGTCTTGGCAACTTCATAATGGCATAAGCCTTTCTACAAAAATCAACAATTTAAAGAGAGAAAACTGAACATATTGACACTATTTTTAGATGAACAGGTAAGACCTGTAATTAATGCCTGCTCTTTAGTGAAGAAAACAGATGCTTTCTTCACTATGTAATTAGTGAAATTAATGAATTCTAATGCTTCCATGCAAATGATTTATTTACCTCAGAAATCAATCATTTCAACACTCAAGATGTTATCAACTTAACAGATTCACTAATGTGCCATGTCTTGATCTACTGTATTTATTAAGTCATTATTTTCTTCCCAGTTGTCTTTGAAGTGTTTTCTAACATTCTCCAAGTCTGTCAACATTCTGGCGTCTATGGTGTAAACAAAACATGATTAGGTATTATGACATTTGTATAATGGGCCATAATTATACAGAATGCCAATCACTGAATCTACAAGTCTTATCAGAACTATCACCTGCAGTAGAATTTGGTGGTCAGAGTTCTGAGATGGCACACTGGATTATACTACTTTGGATGACAACTGGGGGGAGAGTAATCACATATTTTAATGCTGACCCACACTGAAAACAATGGGAGAACTGAGTGATAACTGCTAGGTTTCTATTTGGAGGAAAGGTATGAAGGGGTGTTTTTTGTTTGTTTTACAACATCTAGCAATAATAAAAAGAGTATAGCAAATCAGTTATTCCAAAGTGATATGGCCCATCTCGTTACCTTAGGATGTAGCTACATAATTCTGCTGTATATACTGATCTGATCTGCCAATGTGTGCAAAGAGTTGAAGTTGACAAGAGATTTCAAATCTATGCTCCACTTCAGACACAAACCTGTAAGGAGAAAACAAGCATGCAGGAAGAGGGGATGAACAAGAACCTCTCTTGCTGATATGCTACCTTATTTGTAAGGCGTCTCCCACCTGTAGTCTGATGTTGTACAATCACTTGGTCACTTAAATCCTCTGAATTCCTAAAACCAAGCTATAGATAGATACACTGGATGGCTATGTGCAATCCACTCCTTTCAGACTCAATTGTTTATGTAGATGCAATGATACCAAGGTTATTTTGAGGACTGCACACAGTGATTTGCACCAATTAAGTACTATAATGAATAATAGTCTATCCCCACAACTCAGCATATACTAACATGAGCAAGACTTCCAAGACTCATTTCAGTTGTAAGAGTAGATCTGAATATGGCGGGGTCAGCAAACTTTTTCAGCAGGGGGCCAGTCCATTGTCCCTCAGACCTTGTGGCGGGCTGGACTATATTTTGAAGAGGAAAAAAATGAATGAATTCCTATGCCCCACAAATAACCCAGAGATGCATTTTAAATAAAAGCACACATTCTTCTCATGTCAAAACACCAGGCAGGCCCCACAAATAACCCAGAGATGCATTTTAAATAAAAGGACACATTCTACTCTTGTAAAAACACGCTGATTCCTGGACTGCCCGCGGGCCAGTTTTAGAAGGCGATTGGGCCGGATCTGGCCCCCAGGCCCTAGTTTGCCTGCTCATGGAATAAACATTCCTTTGTGTGTACAGACAAGCACTGAATTGTATACGGAGTCCTACAGGTCCTAGGTATGAAAGGTGAGCTGTACTGAAAGGAGCTGTACTGAATTTTCTGTTTTGCAGAAAATCAGGGTGTCTTTTGGTTTATAGCCAGTTTTCCTTGCTTTTTTATTATTAAAAGGATAGAGCTCCCCCCATTTATTTTTCCAGAAAAGTTTATCAGAAGGGAAAAGAGAAAAATTATCTGAGCAATTATATGATCAACTACTGAAGGATTCATTATTTTTATACAAGCAATGGTTACATTGCTACTTTTCAAACAGTTTTGTCATACTGGAAATAATTGACATCTTGGAAAATTAAGCATGAATTTTTAAAATGATAATAGAAAAATGTATCTGAGCATATCAATGCATGCACGCGACGTTATTTGTAAATGCTTTGAAATAATTATTGGCTATGTCTGGATAAGCCTTTGGCTATGCACAGAACTATCAAGCCAATTTCGATATTAAGCCAACTTCAAATAACAATTTAATATCCTGGCTTGTTCTGAAGCAGTTAACCAGTTTTCTAGTTTGGACAAAAGGGGAAACTGGTTTGTTTGCCAGGTTGTACAGAGGAAGGAGCAAAGGGGCTATAAGACTGTCTGAACACTGCCAAAGTTTTAAAAGATGACAAAGGGATGCTTGTTATCTCACTGATTGAGTACAAATGCAAATAGGATATTTCTTCTTGCATATGTTCAATTAAACTAAAGTGTACTCAGTACTACACTTATTCACCTGCTTTAATTAGTCTTATGCCATCAAAATCAATGATACAAGTTTCTCAACTAGTTGCTTCACTAGCGAATCCCTTTTCAACAAGTTACAAGTCTTTTAATCAGTTTATGATCAAAATTTTATAGGACTGCAACAAAGTTCAAGGGTATTAAAATGTGTAAAGGTCATAAAAAGGAAAAAGGTTGGGTTATAGATTTTAACTTCTTAACTAGAAAATTGACTCAAAATAGATTTTCTAATTTACAATGAATCAAAAGAAAAAAAACATTAGACCATAGCAAAAGTGGCGCAAATGTATCAAGCAGCAAATGAATAAACATTTGAGAAGATTTATTATTAGAAATTGCAATAAATTTTCAAAAGATAAATTGATTTTAGTTAAAAGGTATAACTGACAATTTATTGGGCGGGAAGATGCATTATTTTCCAATTGTTATCCATCTACAGTAAAACTGATTTGTGTCCTATTGTATTTTATGGAAAAGGAGAGAGCAACTTTCAGTGATTTAGATTAAATGTATTAATCATAACCAGACACTGTGAACTATATATCTACTATTAAAGAAGATTTTTGACATTTAATTCTGTAGCAATATTTTGACTCTGTACCTCTCTTCCTAAATCTAATTCCTGCTGCAGTTGGCCGATTTCTTCCTCTAAATTTTATGAGACTTAAAGTAGCATTTTAACCACCCATGCGGTAAATAATGCAGGATTAGAAATATTTAGTGTTTTGTTTCCCTTTGAAGAGTACAAATCCATCAAACCCAAAGGGTTTTCTTTAAAAAAAAAAACAGGAAAAGAAGAAAGGAAGAAAAGAAAGAATTTGTACTGTTTCAGCAATAGTCAATATCAGGTACAGTAAAGTCTGTACAGTAAAGAATGCATAGATCAAAAATCAAACTATTCTATTCTGTTATCTATGAACTGGCAGCTCGATAGGCCAGAAATGTATAAAGTTGCATAAAAATGTGAATATTAAAATATTGTATAATTTTTAAAATGTGTAGCTGACACAAGTAGTTTACATTAGAAAGACATCGTGAATGAGAAGCAACTACCTGTGCTACTGGAACAGGCTTCTGTATAAAGAACACCTTGCTAGATGCACTTCATGGGCAAAACAGTGGAGTGAAAAACTTCATATTTCACTTAGGGATACACATATGGACTTGCTGTACTAGGTTCGTGCATGATCAGCCTTGAAAACATTTCTAACTTACTTTGGAGTTACTTTCCTTGCTCCCAGAAGTTTACTGGAGCAGTAGGAGCTAACTATCCTCTGTTCAGCAAGTAAACATATTGATCATTTTATACAACAGCATGCAATTGAGGCTTCCAAACAGAAATGTCTGGCCCTAGTCTTGATCTTCTCCTAAACAGGAAGTTACTGTTGGGATACCTTTATTTCCTGCAATCCCCCACTCCTCCCCTTCAAAAACAGATCAATACACCATCCAAACCACTCTCCTTCAAACACTTTTTCTTTGGCTGAACGAGGTGTTTTTGAAACAGAAATCCAAACTTACAGAAAAGGTCCTACCTAATGAACCTGTGCAGTGTGGAACTTTAGTGTGAAGTTCCTCAGAGTTCGATTTTATCCCCTGTGCTGATGACACACAGCTCTACTTTTCCTTTACATCTCAAGGTGTGGCAGTGGATGTGCAGGACCATTGCATTGCCTCGGAAATGGACTGGATGAAAGCCAACAAAGTAAAGCTCAGTCCAGATAAGACTGATGCACAGTTAGTGGGCGGTTCCCTAGACCAGATGGATGGGAGGTGGCCTGCTCTTGATGGGGTTATACTCCCTCTAAAAGAGTACGCAGCTTGGAGGTACTTCTGGATCCTTTGTTGTCACTTGAGGCTCAGGTGGTCTCAGTGGCATGGAGTACCTCCCATCAGCAGAGCTGGTGGCTCAGCTGCGCCCCTATCTGGATAGGGTTAGCCTAACCAGATGCTCTGGTGACCTCTAGCTTAGATTACTGTGACGTGTTATACCTAGGGCTGTCTCTGAAGATGATTGGGAAACCTCAGCTAGAGCACAATTTGGTGGCCAGGATGCTCACTGGGACAAGATGGTTTGAGCATATTGCACGAATCCTGGCCTGGCTGCACTGGCTGCTAATTAGTTTCCAGGCCCAAAGCAAAGTGCTGGTTTTGACCTATAAACCCTTAAACATTTCAGAACTGCAATACCTCAAGGACCACCTCTCTCCATGAACCTACCCAGACCCTGAGATCATCATCTGAGGCTCTTCTTAGGGTGTGTCCCCCCCTTCTGGCAGCAGTAGAACAGGCCTTTCCTTATGGTGGCTCCGTGTCATTATATACCTCTAGGTGCCAGGCGAAAAAATTCCTCTTCAACCAGGGCTTTGTCTGATTAATATCTAACCCCTTTTAAATGTGTTTGTTGAAGGAGACGGGCTGTTTATTGGGGTTTTTTTAAGTCCTTGTTTTTATTATGTATTATGTATTATGTATTATGTATTATGTATTTATATTGTATTTAAGGGACACGGGTGGCGCTGTGGTCTAAACCACCAAGCCTCTTGTGCTTGCTGATCGTAAGGTCGGCAGTTCGAATC